>NC_084815.1:23176591-23854020 GCF_963583255.1 Pyrus communis | reverse complement strand
CTTCAAAGTTCCGACCGAACTCGAAGCCAATGAGCTTCCAAAAAACTTCGTGCTAGGTAAAGATGGGAATATACATATAAGGTTTACATGATCCACTCCACTCGACGATGTGAAATGTTACATAAACTCTATAAAGTATGACAGAGTCGAACATGTCGCATGATCAAATAGTTTGACCAAAAATTGTGTTCAACATAAGAAAATCATGAGTGGATCAACTGGGGTAATACCGTAATTTGGTCACTCCCAGTCCCAAGTTAAGCAAGTTTCTCTACTTTTTTGCCAAAATTGTCTTTGAGATTTACATAACACATCAAGTGACATCCCACATCGCCAGGGGAGTGATCCTTATATATATATATATATATATATATATATATATATATATATATATATATATTCCTATCTCTACCTAGCACGAGGCCTTTTGGGAGCTCACTGGCTTCGGGTTCTATAGGAACTCTGAAGTTAAGCGAGAAGGGGGCTAGAGCAATCCCATGATGGGTAACCCATTGGGAAGTTGCTCATGAGTTCCCAAAAACAAAACCGTGAGGGAATGGTAAGCCCAAAGTGGACAATATCATGCTACGGTGGTGGAGCGGGTCTGGAAAGTGATCCGTCCAGGGCCGGGATGTGACAAATTTGGTATCAGAGCCTAACCCTGGTCGCGTGTGTGCTGACGAGGACGTCGGGACCCTAAGGGGGATGGATTGTGACATCCCACATCGCCCAGGGGAGTGATCCTTATATATATATATATTATCATCTTTACCTAACACGAGACATTTTGGGAGCTCACAGGCTTCGGGTTCCATAAGAACTCCGAAGTTAAGCGAGAAGGGGGCTAGAGGAATTCCATGATGGGTGACCCACTGAGAAGTTGCTCGTGAGTTCCCAAAAACAAAACCGTGAGGGAATGGTAAGCCCAAAGCGGACAATATCGTGCTACGGTGGTGAAGCGGGCCGGGGAAGTAATCCTTCCAGGGCCGGGATGCGACACATCACCTTGGTCCCTGAGATTGAAAATCAATAGAAATGGTTTATGAGATTGTTTACCATCCATTATTTTGGTCATTCCGTTAAAAACTCTGTTAAGTGTCCGGAGCTCTTGGCTGAAAGTTTGGGCAATTTTCAAAGCTTCGTAACTCAATCATTTATTAACCAAATTCGACCCATAACATATCAAAATGAAGATAGGAAAGTGTAGAACAATATCAAAATGTGATTGGTCCGCAAAAAAATTAAAAAACTCTCCGGAAACTGAGTAAACTTTAAACATTCATAACTTCTTCAATACTCAACGAAATTGAGTGATTAAAAAAAAAATCATACTTCTCAACAAGACGAAGAGAATGGTACTTTTCTTAACGGCTAATTCGCCGTGGTTTGGCCAGAAAATGGCTCGAAAGTTGTTAACTAGAGACCCTTTTTTGAATCACTCAATTTCGTTACGTATTGAAGAAATTACGAACGTTTAAAGTTTACTCAGTTTCTGACGAGTTTTTCAGTTTTCCAGTGAACCAGTCACTTTTCAGGATATTTTTTGACCATCTTTGACAACCACAAGGCTTCCAAATAGGTATAATCTTGTTTTGCACTTTTCTGTTTTCATTTTGATATATTATGGGTCGAATTTGGTTAAGAAATGATTGAGTTATGAAGCTTTGAAAATTGCCCAAACTTCAGGTTAAGAACTCCGAGATAATGGAGTTTTTAACGGAATGACTAAACTAATGGATCTCAGGGACCATTTCTATTAATTTTTAATCTTAATAATCAAAATAATGTGTTATCCAAATCTCAGAAACCAATAAACCACGAGTTTCTCTCCTCCCACATTTAAATTTGCAAACTTTATTCACACTTCCATTTGATTTCAAGAGGGACTTGGAGGGTGCCCTCTTCTCTAAGCAAGGAACTTCCCAATACCCACCGAAGAGCGCCCTCCATCAAACCTTAAAAATGCAGAGGCTCCTTTCTCTGAAACTAGCCTCCTCAAACCTCCCCAGAAACCTCCCAACCTCCGCCACATCCACCGCCACCACCTCCCCAATCTTCCACTCCCAATGTCACAAAACGTTTTCTCTCGCCAAACCGCCCATAACCCAGAACCAAAACCACTTCTTCAGCTCCTTTCCTGCACTCCCGCTTCGCCACCACCCTCATCCATGGCGGTCGCAGCACACTCTCGCGCAAAAAATTCATGGGTTTCTCTCCAACTCATCACTCAGAAAGCAATCCTTTCTGGGTTTCTCGAATACCCTTCTGAGAGCTTCAAGCAAGAGCCTTTCGGACTGCAGAGTCGGATTCCTCAGAGCCCAATTTCCCAAACGGAGCTTTAAGTTCAACCAGAATTTCACTTCTCATCGGAGTCCATGGTAATGTTTAATCTGCAGTAACTTTTTTTTATTTGTTTAAATTTTGCATTATTGTGAAATTTCTGTTAGAATGTGTGAAATTGTTTGTGATTCAGCTAGGGTTCTTTGAGTTGATTTGGGATTTCTTATTGGCTTTTGATTTCATATTTTCACGGTTGATTTGACCAGTGAAAAAAAGAGAGTAATGTGGCTGGTAACGGCGAAGAACGACACGTATCGATTCGTGATTGGTTGGCCGTACAAATATTACTTTTTATGTGCTGCACGCCATTGCTTGCTTCTTGTTCATCACAAAAGCTCCTGCATTTTTTACTGGAAACGTTTGCTTTTGCCCTTTTTGAAAGTTGATTGATGAGAAATGCAAACTTCTGCCCATCTGATGTAATAACGCAGTTTACTGTTAGGAAATGAAAAAAATAAAGGAAAAAATGTTTGAAAATTTTGAGTTTTAACTATAAGGACAAAATAAAGGGTTAAAGTGAATAGTACCATGACTGATTTTTTAGCGTAAAAGTGTGGTTTTTCGTTAAAATGTAGCAGGAGCTTTCATTAAAGTTCCCATGAAAATAATATGTGCATTGCTTTCACTGTTTACCAGGCGGTATTAGAATTACTCAATTCTACCGGGAGGAGATTCGAACTCGGCCTATTTGGGTTAATTTAAATGTAACGAAGTGTCTGTTTTGTGAGTTTAAAGAGATTAATTTTGGACATTTGTGGTGATTTGCTCCACTCAGAATTGAGCAGAGTTTAAATTCACTTTCTGATTCAGCTTGTTTCTTCGAGTTATGCTATAAAATAAGTAATGTTTCAAAATTTGTCACCTTATTATTGAAGAAAGCATATGAAATCAACCAAATACATGACCTTTTGGGATGGTAATGTCTGTACTCATAGTTTCTATCTAGAAGATTATTTGGACATCCGAATACTTTATTAATTATTTAAAAAATTCTACTAGACTGCACTGCGATAGAGTGTAGAACCTTGCTCATTCATAACAAACCTTGACCATATGCAGTTGCTATCGTAGTGTTAATCTGTCAGTAACTTATTTTCTCACCTTTGTAGGAGGTCGTGGTTCGGGAGGTTATCGAATAATGAAGTGGTTTTGGGATTGATTGTAGCTAATGTTGCTGTTTTTCTTTTATGGAGGATTGCAGATCGTAGCTTCATGATGAATAATTTTACCGTGAGTCATTCTAAATTTGAAGTTAACTAAATGTCGTCAACTTGTCATATGGCTGTATTTCCTGAGTTCCGACACCTCTTCGTGTGCACTCTCTTAAAAGTGAGAAGCAATCCTAAACTTAAGGAAAGATTAAGGAAACAAAACGTTGAAGGGCAAACTCTTTACTGCTGCTAGTACTCTAGTTTGATGACAGAGTGTTTTTCACTTCAATTTCCTGACTTGTTAATTTACTCTTTCTCTAACCAGATTTCATTACACAATTTTGCAAGTGGACGGCTGCACACGTTGATAACTTCTGCATTCAGTCATATTGATGCTGGGCATATCTTTTCTAACATGATCGGACTATATTTTTTTGGGATGAATGTAAGCCTTTTTATGATCGAAATTTCAATACAATCATTACCATACGGCTAAGCTTGCTTGAATTGTCAAATTTTGATAACCATGAAGGGTTATATTCAATCTGTTTTTATCATCTTTGTCTGCTTTTGGTGCACTGACCAGATTGGAAGAGTTTTTGGGCCTGAGTTTTTGCTGAACTTGTATCTAGCCGGGGCAGTTGGTGGCTCAGTCTTTTTCTTGGTCCACAAAGCCTTCCTGGCCGCGTCATCGCAGGTGAAATTATACTCAAACTAATAATACTCATTTGAGCAAAGCTATAGTTCATTGCTTTGCTCAAATGATAATCAACAGAAGAACTTGTTCACAGAAGATAATGCTTCTAATTTGCTTACTGAACTCTTAAAATGTTTGGGAACTCCTGGATGGTTTTGTGATTGTACGGTATTAGCTCTTGAGTGTCTCATCACAATCTGCTCTTTGCAGGGCCGAAAGCCATGGAACACGGAGGCGGCAAAGATACCAGGACTGGTATGCTTTCAGAAACTGCCCAGGACTGGTTTTGTGATTTTGCATTTCTGAACAAACCAGGATACTGGCCTAGAGTATAATTTCCCCAAGAAATTTGAACAACTGCCTAGAGAAAGAAAAATTACCAAAGAAACTAAATTATGAAAGATGAGACTATCATATGGTGCCAGAGTTTAGCATCATGCCATGCCGGCCATCCCATTAAGCGTTTTCATGGCAATAGGAATGGGATATTAATTCTGTGGATGAGCTTTGAGTTTACCTTTCTTCTCCTCCCCCTGGCTTGTTTTTATCTATCATTATTTCCCATGCGTAAAGCTAAGTTTCATTTTTCACAGATTGTTGGTATACATTGCTTTGTATTACTTATTATACTCCGAAAAAGAACATTCAGTGAACATTACATTCATTTCACTATTGTGTCTGTTTGTGACATCCAGGGGGCAAGCGGAGCTGTTAATGCTATCATGTTGCTCGATATATTCCTCTTCCCAAAAGCAACCCTCTACTTAGAATTCATCATACCAGTTCCTGCCATCCTGCTGGTAAGTTTGCTTCATTATTGTTGTGTGATTGGTCGAGGCTGTTAAGCAAATCCTTGAAAACTTAACCTCTCCTTTTCCATTTCAGGGTATCTTTCTAATTGGGAACGACGTCTTGAGGATAATAGAGGTACGTTGGTTATCTCCCTGGTGTCACTTTCCTTTCTGTGTCTGTGTCTGTGTGTGTGTTTGTGGTGCATTCGTGCCATGAAACAGAGTAGGAGTTGAGAGTCACGGTTATCATGAAACGACTGCCATTGTCGTTCGTTATTTCAGAGTACATTTAGTGGTAGCATTATGCTCTTATTGCAGGGAGACAGACATATCTCAGGAGCTGCACACTTGGGGGGTGCTGCGGTTGCAGCCATAGCGTGGGCACGGCTTCGGAAGGGGCGTTTCTGAGTTTTGTTGACGGCTCTGCGCATTAGTTGTGCAACGCGTTGTAGATTTTCTGGCTAGGAAACTTAAGGTAGCCCAACGTGTAGTGAATGGTTTAAATTTACCTAATCATCCATTGAGACAGACTTCACAATATTTCCTGAACTTTACTCCTTCCCATCATATTTTAGGGTCTTTCCTGTGGAAAACGTTTTTTTTTTTTTTTTGAACAAACGATATTATCTATCTAATTTAATTTTTCATTTAAAAAGCGATTTTAAACTACCTAATTTAATTTATTTTATAAAAAATTCCCTTATTTTTTATTGATTGATATTGATATATTAATAAAGATACAAAACAAGAAGTTCTTCAGTTATTTATCTTGTATTCTCTCATTATTTCGCACTCTGGATAAAATTATCAACAGTTTAATTAAACCCTACATTCCAAATTTTTGTATTTTAAAATTTATATAACATCTTAAAAAAAAAAAAAAAAAAACTAACAAAATATCTAAATAAAACTTTAGTTTTAATGAAAAGTGACAAATAAATGTGTAGTGAATAGTACCAAAAAAAGGTAAAAATATGATTTTTCGTTAAAAATGAACAGTACCGAGAGTGTTTCTTTAAAATTTTTTCCAAAAAAAAAAAGGGACTTGTCCGTTTGTATTCGAGTTCGAATCTCTCCTTCAATAAATTATATAATTCAGAATGCAATATCCTATTGCCAAAGAAATCGCATCACAATTTTAATGGTAAGAAATATAACAAAATATTCACGATAGAAAAAATATGTTTGGACGTGTGTTGGCATGCTCGCAATAAGTTAAAAAACACTATTTATATCCGTGTTAGACTGCGAAAAGGCTTTAGATTTTTATATATGAATTGATTTTCTTGCACTCAAAGGTTCGTTGTGTACTATATATTTGTATGAAAGGACGTCATAACTTCTGTAACATTCGAACGACGATGCTGAAGTGAAAGTCTAAATGTAACAAACACAATTGCAGTGAAGACATGTAACGTGTCATCATATAACTAAATTTATTCATGAATAAACTAATTTGTATCCATTTAGAGCTAATTATTCTTTTGTTGATTAAATCATGTTGTAATATCTACTAATTAATAAAACACTCATTATCAACCAAAATCTTGTGAATTACTAGTTTAACCCTTTAATTAAATCAGAACATGAATAAGAAATACATGGCATAAATGTAATTTCACACAACTAAATTTTGCTGTTTTTTTTTTCAAAACTTCACCTACATGTAATCCTAATATATCTCTAATTAAAAATTAAAAATAAAAAAAAATAAAAAAAATAAAAACTTCTCATTCCCACATTCTCTATCACTCTCTTCCTCTATTTCAAAAACAAAAACAAAAAATTTTCTCATTGTGCTCATATGCTAGTTTCTGTAAAAGATAACAAAAAGTTATTTTTATAAATTTGATAGCAAATTACAAACTTTCTTTTTTATGATATGAGAAAGAAAATTTTGTTGATGTTTTAGAGCTTATTTGAATATGTTTTTAAAATGATTGAAAGTGTTTTTGGTGAAAATGTTTTTAAAACCAATCTTTAATAAGTTTTAAGCAAATATTGGAAAATCACTTAAAATGCTTCCTGAAAAAACACTTAAAGTGCTTCTTGTAGAAAGCACTTTAAGTACTTTTGAAACCCAAAAACACTTTTTCTAAAAACGTTTTCAGTCATTTTGAAAGCACATCCAAACGAGACCTTAGTGTAGTACATATCATTTATTTTTTCAATTTTAAATAAAAAAAACAGTTTCTACACACTTATTTTAATTTCTTAATCACCTAATTTTTTTTAAATAAATCAATTTCCTGTAAATTGTATGTAAAAATCACCTCACCACCTGCGCCTATTATTATTATTTTTTAAAACAAACAATATTTTTTACACTAAAAGGGAAAGTGGTCTCACAATAGATTAATAATAATGTGATTCAAATTTGTTTTTGACGATAATCAAATTTAAGAGCTCACATTTACAATTAAAGAATATACTAACTAAACCGTACTACGTGGCTTCAAATACACATACTTAAACGCATTTTCTCTCATTTCCCAAAAAAAAATTTCCTATCTCTTAATTTTATTTATTCAATTTCAATGTCCTTATTTGCATGGACTAGAAAAAAATAAAATCAGCTCAATCTCAAAACACAAAAACCCAAATTATAAAAAAAATAAAATAAAATTCTTCTCTGTAATTCAGCATATTTCACTGCTTCCCCATTTTTCTAACCCAACTGGGCGTCTCTTCCCAATTGTTTACCCAGAAAACACAATGAAGTGGGAAAGGGTGCAGCTGCAGGCCAAACAAGCTCACCTGCAACAACAAGAACAAGAAGGAGGAGGAGTGGCGGTGGGGGAGGTGTCTGGGCCCGGGAAGCGGTGGGGCCATACATGCAATGCAATCAAAGAAGGGCGGATGCTGTATGTATTCGGTGGTTATGGCAGAGATAACTGTCAGACCAACGAAGTTCACGTCTTTGACACTGGTGGGTCTTCCCCAAATGCTAAAAATTTACCCAGATTATTCGTTTAATTTTTACCTTTATCGTTTTTTGCATGTGGGTTTGTGTAAATTTGGTTGCTTGTGATTTTTCTGGGAAAAAAGCTTGAATCTTTATGTAGTTAACCACGTTAATTAATGTTTAAGGGGTGTTTAGTTGGCTTGTAATTAGGGTTTTTGTTGGGTTTAATTTGGTAATTTCAGAAAATTGGAATCAAATGCTGTGATGGGTTAATTTTCTACCAGGATTAGAGTAAATGCTTCATGGGGTTATGCTGTTGAATTTTGATTTTTAGGGGTTTCATTTGTTAACTTCCAAAGTTGTTTATCTTTATTGTGTGTTTTTTATTTTTGTTATAAAATTTCGATTAGTGCTACATAATCTCTTTAACTTTGGTTTCAAAATTTCCCGTTGGTGTTAACAACTAGCACTCTGCATTTTCCTGTGTGTTGTTGCATTTTGGATAGAGATTGTTATTGTTATACTCTTACTCTGCTGACTGCAGCTACGCATTCATGGAGCCAGCCAGCGATTAAAGGCACCCCGCCAACTCCAAGGGACAGCCACAGCTGCACCACTGTTGGTAATAATCTCTTCGTCTTTGGGGGTACGGATGGGATGAATCCTCTCAGGGATTTGCATATATTAGACACCTGTGAGTGGCTTTCTCTCTCATATTTTTGTTCTTTCCCTAGCTTTGATATCTTTTCTTGACTACGTTGTATGCTCACCCTTCTATACGTTATTTTGGGTCAAGTAATTCAATCAGACGATTCCTTTTCGGAAAATAAATAATTAAATCAGCTATTCTAAATCCGGGGTGGCAATTGACTTATTTTCCTTATCCACTTTGGATTGGTATATTGAAGAGTTGAAACCAGTTGTGCTCAATTTTCAACATTTACTACGTTGTTACCATTTAGGGCTTATATCAAATTCGTTATTGTTGGTTTGGAACTATGTAACCAGATATACTCAATTCTCAACATTTATTGTCACCGCGACCTTTTAAGGCTCATCAAATTCCTTATTATTGATTTCTCAAATATGCATATCACTTCCCGCTTATGTTCTGAATGTTCATGTAGCTTTACATACATGGATATCTCCAAGTTTAAGAGGCGAAGCACCAGAGGCACGGGAGGGTCATAGTGCTGCCCTTGTTGGGAAACGGCTATTTATTTTTGGTGGCTGTGGAAAATCTGCTAGTAGCGACAATGAAGTGTATTTCAATGATCTTTACATTTTGAATACAGGTAGGTTTCCTTGTAAGGTTAGTTCATTAATCACTTAGGTGAGGATTGGTTTGAATTACTTTCATCACACATTTTTCTGAGAGTAATTATGCATTTACATCACATGGATCTTATGAGTTTACTTGATATATCTCACTTTAGCATAGGTTTTTGGATAGCATGTGGGACTTCTTTGGAGATGAAGTTGGCATGCTCTTCAGTAAAGTCTATCAATATTAGCTGCGTCTTGCTAACATTTTTGTTGTTAAAAATAATGATTCTGCATTTGCATGGTACCAGTTGCATTGATCTTATGAGTTTACTTATTTGATATATCTGTCTTTTGGATACCGTATGGACCTTGGTGTGGTGTTCAGTAAAGTCATATAAGAATTTTGTCTCTGTCCTCTTGCTCTTTCGTGCTGTGAGTTTATAGGATTGCACAGGGTCATCCCTGTCACCTTGTTCTTTTTAGAATCTAGACTGGGAGGAAGAAGAGAGGGAGCGTTCTAGGTGTAGGACATCACATTCAGTTTTAAATTGCCTTGGGGATCTAAATTTATCTAGAACCTGAACACTCGACTTAACTAGGTCACTGATCGATACAGATAGCACGTAAGACATGTTTAATCCCTTTTCTCATCCTATCTTGTAGAGACGTTTGTATGGAAACGTGCTACAACATCAGGCAACCCACCATCTCGGCGTGATAGCCATACTTGTTCATCTTGGAAGAACAAACTTATTGTGATTGGTGGTGAAGATGGGCACGATTACTATTTGTCTGATGTCCATATACTTGATACAGGTACCATTATTTTCTGAATTTTTTTACCCAATTGCAAGTTTATTAAACTTTTTATGTAATTTAGATACTACTAGTACCTAGCTCGCGGATATTGGATATGATATGTGCCTTCTGTAATTCTTGTATTATGGTACTTCATTAGATACTCTAATTTGGAGGGAGCTGAAAACTACTGGCCAGTTTATGCCACCCCGAGGGGGTCATTGTACTGTTGCTTTTGGGAAGAACTTATTTGTTTTTGGGGGATTCACAGACGCCCAAAATCTATACAATGACCTCTACATGCTTGATGTTGGTAAGTTTCAAGAAATCCTTCAAAACATTCACCTTTGGCTACTTACATTTATGGATGTTTGAAGCTTCCGAACCTTCTTGTCTATGCACCTTTCGTCACATGTACTTTATGTTCTTTCCATTGCCCTAATATTTTATGGAATCATATCCTTAAATACCCACTCTATCTCAACGGTGGTGCAGATACTGGTGTATGGACCAAGGTGCTAACTGCTGGTGATGGACCGTCTGCTAGATTTTCCGTTGCTGGGGACTGTTTGGATCCTGTCAAGGGAGGTGTTCTTGTATTTATTGGTGGTTGCAGTAAAGGTCTTGAGGCACTGGATGACATGTTTTACCTAAACACAGGTTAAGTATTATCTTTTCATTCCTCCTCGCCGAATTATCGATGTTATCTTATTAGGGTAAAATTTTATACGTGTATGGAGTCTTACTGGCCTGATATAATCTCTAATTTTAGGGCTTGCCAGGGAGAATGAAAGTAAGCTAGAGAAATTATCGCTGAGGAAGAAATTGAAGCTAAAGTGCCAAGAGCAAAATCTCGCCTCTGTTCATGACAGAGCCCTTGTTCCGGTTGGAACTAGTGCTGATATGAGCCAACCCATGCCAGTTTCATTTTATGCCCAACAATGTAAGTGTTACTTACTAAGATAAAGTGTCCTGTTTTCATTAACTCATTTATTTATTATGCATCAAATGTACATATTTCCTGTAGGAATCAGAATGACATGTCTGAAATGTGCTCTATTGTTTTCTTATTTTTGCCGAATTTGCATACTCCTAAGTTATTTAGAGGCAGGGAAAGCTGTCTGACCCTAGGAAGTTCTCTCTTTTCTTCTTTTTTCTTTGTGTCACTTTCGAGTATTCTTACTCCATGAAAACAGATATCATGAGTGCTATCAGTTTTATGTGTTTTGGTTTCATTAGCCTACGTGTGTGTATGTGTTAAGTTTATCACAATGACTGGTTTCATTAAATTTATCATGCAAATGAAAGATGCGCTTGGCAGCTGTTGGATTATGTTGCTGCGCTGTTGCACTGAACTAGCTAAATGTTTAGTCGTTTAGGGTGCATTTGTGTGAGGGTTTAGAAGGGGGTTTTTGACAAGGGGATGACATTGGGAAAATCTGGATTCGTGAATACCGTGTTTGGGTAAATTTTAAAAGGTCTTGAAAAACCCGGGGCCAAAGTGTGGCCTTTAAACCGGGAATTAACTCAATGGATTAACCCTAATCTCAACCATAAATAGGTGAGATTGTGTTGTCACCTCTCTCTGTCGCTCTCTCTCTCTCTCTCTCTCTCTCTCTCTCTCTCTCTCGACTGAGATCTCAAGCAGATGACAACGCGCACAAAAAATCCAAGGCTGAAGCCAAAGCCAGAGCTGAATCCGGAGCTGAAGCCGAAGCTGGAGCAGGAGCAGTATCCGGAGCTGAAGCTGAAGCTAGAGCCGGAGCAGCATCCGGAGCTCAAGCCAAAGTTGGAGCCGGAGCAGTATCCAGATCTGAAGCCGAAGCTGGAGCCGAATTTTGCACATGTGCAATTCCCATTCCATCCCATCTGTATCTCTCTTTCTTTCTTTCTCCCTCTCTCTCTCTCTCTCTCTATCTCTCAATCTCTCTCTCCCTCCCTCTCTCGGTTTGGATGAAATGGTTTGGTCAAGGCTATCTGGTCTGATGGCCGCGCTTCCACTTCTCAGAAGCATAAGCTCAGATCTGATTCATTGTCGACTAAGCTGAGCCTAATCTCCAATCCGATGAATTTGGGATTTCCAAGCCTGGTGGCTGTTGTTTGGTTTCTGAGAAAAATCAGATAATTAGATCTCCACTCGTACAATTCTAATAGTTGCTGTGGTTTTCGTGTTATGTAATAAATTAGAATTTATCATGTTTGTTTTTGTTTTTATTTATTTTTTTTCAGATAACTTTATTATTTATTTATTTTTTCAAATGGCTAACATGCACAAACACATTCGTGTCCTGCTCCCATCCTTGCCAATCCCTTGGAGCCACCAAATTCCTCACCCAAAACGGACCCTTAACCATTTTAAAGGACCAAAGAAGGTTCGGTGTCTGCTGTTCTATGATCTAGGTTCTTAGCCGAGAAGAGAACAAGGGTTCTTTCTCAATGGACAGGGACATGAGGAATTAGGTTATTATAGTGTTATATAAATTTGTACTTGCAATCCAACGGTGTTAGTTTGACTGTTACCAACCATGGCCAAAGTGGTGTTGGCCCTAGACTTATTTTTCCTTGAATGTTTGGTGGAGAGCTTGCCATAGGTCCCTTGCTTTCTTGTCTATTCAATCTCTTTATGAGTGAAGCACTGAAGTTCTGAGGTAGAGTAAGCGGTTGGATTCTGCAAACACAAGTTGTGACGCAGTGAATGATGCAGCACAACTATTTGCTGATGGACAGGACTACCCTTTGGTTCTTCGTTTTAAACTCTTGTCAATATGATTAACAGTCTCTGGTGGCCAATCTTGACTTTTTTTTAGATACTTCCTTAAAGGGAAGCGTTGTACCTGTACTGTTTTATGTTTGACTTGCTGCGATGTGTATGTACCTCCATTTGCATTTTATGTTTTGGCCTTGCTAGTATGACTCTTTGCATTAACTGAAGCTTCCGTTCCCTACTAGCGACTTTTATTTGTTATCTATTCAAAGAAAATGAAAAATAATGTAATCGAAAAGAAAAAAAAAATCACTGATTGAAATTGAATATGTACTTGAGGAGGGATTTTGATGTCATTCACGAATGATCTTGTGCTATAACTGCAGGCAGACAGAATATCCCTTCGAATCAGTCCCAGCTTTCTTTGGAGAAGAAGACATTTGTTGCAAAGGTTACTGACAAACTTTCTGATGGATACACAATTGAAACTGTTGTTGATGGAAAGCTTCTTCGTGGTATAGTTTTTCCCAACCGGCCCGGGTTTAACATTGATATTCCTAATTCCAGCAGGTAAGAATATGGTGTCTATATGTGTGTGTGTGTGTGTTTTGTTGAGGTATATTACTAATATATTTGAATATTTTGATTCAACTTTGATTGTGTGAATCCCTTATCAGGAAGCGGACTGCCAGTGAAGCTGGTGGTTTGATGTCAAATGGTGATTACAGCAGCAAGTCAAAAACTTCTAGAGGCATCAGGCAAGAAACTGCAGATCTGACGGATAATGTTCATGGAAAGGCGCCCATATCACATGAGCAGACAGAAGCTGCTGCAGGTTCCATTTCAAACAATCAAGCATATTCGGCCGCTTCTCACTTGCATAAGGTCTGATTTTTCTTTCCCTTGTCTTGAATAGATAAGAGGGGTAGAAATTTGTTTTGTTTGTCGTGTGCATACTGAATGTTATCTGTTGTGGGCTATATATTGGGTTGCACCTAAACCCTGGACTCTTATGCAGGTTACTGGAAACCCTGAGCAGTCAGAGGTTCCTCTGAATCTGGGTAAAAATCAGGCCAATAATGCTCCGAACTCTAACTCTGAAGTTGTGGGAGACAACGGGGCTCATAAGCCGACTGATGCACCAAATTTCAACGCTGCAGTTACAAGGGAAAGTTTGTCTGCTAATTCCGCTGCTGCTTCATCCCTAAGCCAAGGTAGGAATGTAACGAGTATTTTTCTACTTATTTGCCTTGCTACGGGCTCATCGGCATTGTACGCAAATGCTTATGCTTACTATAATGAGTTATGCCAAAGCAATGAGTTGAGAAACAAATCTGTACAATCGTCTCTTACTGTTCTGATGGCAGGTGACAGGAAACTAACATCGGAAGGACAGAACGACGCAGCATCCATTTGAAATTGAGGATTACTTCTGAACATAACCAGAAATGAAAAACCACCGGGTATCTGTACATTCATCATGCGAAGGAGATCATAGATGCCTATGACGGGAGACACAGAATTTTCCCACCGTTGTTATCTGCAAACCTCCAATAACAGTCGTAGGTTTAAAACTCTAGTTTATAGTGCTCATCAAAACTCGGGGCGAATTCTCGATTAGGTCCTCCTAATTGAAAGGGGAAAAAAAGAGGTTGCTTTTGCTCATAAGAAGTTTGGTCTTTTTAGTTTAAATTTTACCTTGTTATCGTTTACAGTCTCCGTTAGATGGAAATTCGTTACATTGGTAGTTTTATCTGGTTTTATATTGGTACTTTTTCGGTTCATGAATTTTGTTCTTTGAATCTTGATGCTAGGGGAAGTTCATCATATGTTTTTTTGAACGAATCTCTAGAGGGGGATTTGAATTTGAGTAAAAAATGGGCAAGCACATTGCCTTGACCAACTGGCCTAACCCATGTTGATTTGTCGGTCAATTGATTTCATTCTATACGAGAGAGTTGGGAGAAAAATAGGTTCGTTCCTAGGTATTTTTCAAGAACACTACAAAATTCGAGCACAAAAAAGGGGTTTCGATAACATCAAGTGATTTTTTAAGCGACTTCATGGAGAAACGCTTCTCGTGTGCTTCTTTCCTCCGAACAGAATCTAGAAAACTTGTACAAATTTCGATTAAAACGAAAAAACCTTGTAGAACACGTAGTGCAATTTGTGAACGATAATATCATCGGCCAACTTAACTCGAAAGTTTCAGCAGCATAAAAGCCTAAACCCAACAAATCCCCGCCACAGGAAGTGCTAGAATGTTGGAGAGGAGAAATCATCTACAGAGGGTCCAAATTACAAAGGTGCCCGAGGACCAAACTGATGATTCCAACTTCAGCGGCGTGAGGTTTTCACTTGCCACCGCCACCGCCTCCAAACAGGTAGTCTAGGGATGATCCACCACCGGGAGCTGAGTGCACTTTTGTTGATGGTCGATCCTGTCAACCATATTTTCAAAGCCATGAATAGTGAATACCAAACATGAACGGGTGATAAAAGTTGTTAGTAAAAGATAAAGAACATTCAAATTTCCAGTCAGAACATCAGAAAATATGCAAATCTGCGAATCACAGATTTGCGAGCAATCTCTTCGCGAGAGAAACAGAAATGTAGGTGAAATTTCTACCGAACAAAACATGACTATGAACAAAGATCATACTGTGATGAAGTTGCCGCAGTTCTGGCCATCAGCTCGGAAATAGTTGTTTGAAGTGTTCCCAGGTACGCCAGCGGGAATCTCCTTATTGACTTCTGCAGGTGGTGCGGGAGCAGTAGCCCTCTGAGCAGGTGGTTCCGCAGTTGGAACCGGCGCCTCGTTCTGAGGAGCTGCACCCCTTTTCGCCACGGGATTCTGAGTTTCTTCTCCACCTCCAAACAGATAGCCCAAAGAGCTTTCTCCCCCTCCGCTGCTGACTCCACGACCCATGCTCCTCTCCTCGAATGAGTGGATACTGCACATAGGTTTCGAACCAATTAAATAACAATGAATGAAACCAACACAAAGCAATACCAACCAAAAAGTACCCAGGGTTGCATGAATCACAAAGCAAGCAAGAAAATGCCATCTCACATTACACAGTTCTAGTCAATTTCCATTTTCGGGGATTATCTCCGATAGGGAAGAGACTTGGAGCAAAACCGAGCTCAGTGGCATTCTAACATTCATACAGCCGACTCCACTTCGTGCAATACGGCTTTGTTGTTGTTTATCTCCGAAACATTTTGTGCTATTACGCCACAAATCATGTCTCCGGATCTCGAAATTCATATTTTTCATTAATTCATAACATCAAATGATCAAAACCCAACCTCCAATAATGCAACTCTGGATCTCATATCAAATTACTAAAGGACCATGAAATTCAATTCCTCGGCCATATCTCATACTCCGAGTGCGAAATTTGACCCGAAAACAGTAATGAAAGATGGATTCAAGCAATTGCAAAATTTGCAATTAATCAACTTGATTAAACAAACTCGCATTTGCAATCTGAAAATTTCTAGCTAATCCACGAGAATCAAAATTAAGCGAAGAAAATGCACAATGTTCACAAGATCATAAGAGAGTGATAAACATCAATCTACAACAACAATAACAACAACAAACAGAAGCGATTCCATAGTAAAATCACGATTGTAAATTCAGATACAGATCCACCAAATGTAGAGTAAATTATTCAGTTTAGCTAATTTCAGAAGATTTCTGTACATAATTTTCCTGCATTTTCTCGGGAAACAAACAGCAGATAGAGATAGCGAGCGACGGTTACCTGTGAGAGCGTTGCGTTGTTTGGACTTCAGATCTGCGTCGCCAGAGCACTGAGTAGTAAAGCCAGCGGCAACTTTCTATATTTATAATGAAATTCAAATCGCATGCGCTGGGCCCACTATCAGAAGATATTTTCAAAAATAGATTTTTTTTTTTTGAGTAAATTGTAGCAACGGTCTTTCAACTTTAATCATATTGGAACAATAATCTATCAACTAAAAATTCATTACTATTGGTCCCTCAACTCGTCAAAATATATAGCTATGGTAATTTTCGTCAACTTCGTTAGAATTTTGTCAAAATGAATTATGTTAGAATGACCATTGCTACAATTGAGTTAAAGTTGAGGGATCATTACTCCAATTGAGTTAAAATTGAGAGATCATTTATCCAATTAGATTAAAGTTAAGGGAACAATGATAATGTGTTTTTAGTTAAGAGATCGCAGTTGCACGTTTTGATGAGTTGAACGACCAATGGTAATGAATTTAGTTAAAGTTAAGAGATCATTACTACAATTTAATCTTTTTCTTTTAATCATATTTTTTACTTTTAATTTTCTTTTTGGAATATGTTACTTTAATTTAAACTACTTAAAGGCGGAACTATCAACATTTGGGCTTTGCACCAAAACAAAATCACCATTTGGGCCAAATGAGACCTTATCAGCCCATTAACAGAAAACTAGGCCCAAAACAACAATAAAGAGTCCAGCTCAGAGAAACCCTAATCCGAATACGCAGAGGCGGCGGATGAAAACGCAAAAGTAAACACCTTGTAAAATGACGAAATAGCCCACCTAGGTTAACAACAGGTAGCCGCGCATCGAAGCGGAAGCGAAAAGCAGTTAAATTTTCCAATTGCCAATTTTGCACTACCACCACACCCAAAGCGCCGCTTCGACCTTTCGACTCGCCGCCGCTTCGACTCCCTCCGCCTCCTACTCATTCATTTTCCTCTCTTCTTCTGTTTCTTCTCTCCGCCGCGAATTCCGTTGCTCCTCCGCTCTTTCTCTAACTTCCGCCGTCAGAGATTTGCTCGGTACTGATACTGCCGAGGTTGCTCCTCCGCGTCTTCTCTTAATTCCGCCGTCAGAAATCTGCTCGGTGCTGACACTGCCGATTAAACAGAGGTCGGTTCTCCGTTAACTATTATTTTCTTCATATTTTGAAATGTCTGATAAAAATTTAGTTAATTAACGAATTAATTGCGTTTTTGATTTACTAATCTCTATCCTGTTTGCTTCGGCTCATATTATCTTTTTTTTAATTATTTATAATTGTTGTTGATTAGCTTCTGAATGGTGATTGTGTTATTGCTTTGAAACTAATTTTGAGCTGTTAATTTGATTGCTTGATTGTTTGTGAATGCATTTTAATGTGTGTTCATTTCTTTGTATATCAGGTGACTCTGTAATTTTTATGGTTTTCAATATGGATATACTTAATCCCAATGTTTACATGAAGAAAAAAATGACTTAATCCCATCTCAGTCCTGTGTATATCTGCTGATTGAGTGCAAATTTTCGATAGAATCGATTTTAGAATAAGGAAATTACATAACCATTTCATTAATATGATGCAAATGGATTAATCCCACTGTTGTATGAAGAAAATTATTAATCCCATCTCAGTCCTGTGTGTATCAGCTGATTGAGTGCAATTTTCGAATTTTCAATGTTACAAAGTTTCAAATTCTTTATTAGAATAAGAAAATTACTTGATCCATTTGGTAATACGAAGCAGACTACTCAATCCCATTTTTATATGAAGCAAATTACTTAGTCCTATTGTTATATGACTGCTGAAAAATAAAGTCCGTTAGTTATAGCGGAGGTCGATCATCAGCTAGAAGTTTCCCATCATCTTCATGGATCATTTGGTTCAGTTTATTACTATTATCATTTGTTATCTTGTTAATTTCAATTTTGATCTTAAGTGAATATGCGTATAACAATAGCATCAACATGTACATAAAATGGGTGTAGCGGAGATGAGAATGCTTCCTTGGATGTGTGGGCACACGAGAATGGATAAGATTAGGAATGAGGTTATCCAAGGTAAAGTAGGAGTAGCCGAAATTGAAGGAAAGATGAGAGAATCAGTTACGGTGGTTTGGACATGTGAAACGAAGGCGTACTGACGCTCGGTTAGAAGATGCGATTATGGGACAGAGGTTTAGGGCTGAAGGGGTAGAGGAAGACCTAGGAAGACTTTGGAAGAGACTCTAAGAAAAGACTTAAGAGTACTTGGATCTAACGGAAGATGTGATACAGAATCGAGCGCAATGGCGTTCTAGGATTCATATAGCCGACCCCACTTAGTGGGAAAAGGCTTTGTTGTTGTTGTTGTTGTTGATGTGTATAACAACCTACACATCCGGGTATTGTGCTTATGTGAATATACACCCTGGACTGATTCTTTTACTACTTTATTATGATTTTTTAATTGCTTTCGGTATGAAATTTGTAATTTTGAAATCCAAGCATGTGTTTAATGATATTGGCTTCTGGGTGCTCTATCTCCCTTTTAATGAATTAGCGTGTTTTTCTTTGTTACTTGTGGAAAATGCAGAAATGTTTTACGAATCTGTTTTTTCGTTTATGTTGACCATTCTTTCAGGTGTTAGAAAAATTATGGAGAAGACAATTTTAGTTGACAATGCTTGAATTCAAGGAGAAGATTTCCCAGTGATTATCTACTGATCAACATGGAAACTGCAGTGTGTAATGAAAAACCAAATTCTCAGTCAGAAAAGGAGTACTCAGAGAAGCTCACTGGGTCCATGAACAATGCTTTGTTGGAGGAGCCTTCAGTAAATATTAGTGCAAATTTGCCTCTAACTGAAGCTCTGCCTGCTGTATTGCCGAAGAGACAGCGGAAGAGAGCTAGGAGCAGTGGTGCTAAAGTTATTAATAATTTCAATCCAGTGCAAAGCTTGGACATTCTGGTAAACCCAGTGGAATCCCAGAATAATGTGCAGAGAAGTCATGCCCCAAATATTGGTGATTCAGATCTATGCTGTTTGAAGGGGACACTTTCAGTTGAGAATATTACTCCTGAAAAAAAAAATTGTGTGCAGTCTTTGGGTAGGGATGAACATCATAATGATTCACTTGGGACTGAAAAACTGATGGATGAGCCTTCAATGAGTATCATTTCTGATTTGGTACCAGCTGAGTTACCTCCTCTGGGAGGCTTGACTAATAGGAAGAGAAAGAAGAAGGATACAATAGGTGTTGCCCTAGAATCTGAAAATTCATGCCCGGAGTCTTGTGCTGTAATTTGCACAGGAATTTCAGAAAAGGAAGAACAGCAAGAAGATTTGTTTCACGAGCAAAAAAAGAAGAGAAAGAAGCAGGATAAAAGGCATAAAATCCATGAGAGTGATGATAAAAATTGTGATATTTCTGTTGGTACTTCTTTAGCTGAAACTATTATGCCAACGGTAGATCATTCTGTAGAGCCTTCTGTCGTAGACTTCCCTGAACAAGTGGAACAGGTGGCAATGGCACAACCACCTATGGAGGGAATTGGCACAAATGAAAACTCAAAAATTGCTGAACCTATTGAAGATTTGAGCTCCTCAAGAAAAAAGAAGAAAAAGATGCAGAAGAAGTCTAAAACCCAAGAGAGTATTGATGAAAGTTGTGGGAATGACAGAAGTTGTAAGCTGTCAGTTGGTATTTCTTTAGTGGAAAATATTATGCCAGGAAGAGATCCGCCTCAACAACCTCCTGTCTCAGAATCCTCGGAACAAAAGCTCGAATTGCCACAGCCACTTACGGAAAGAATGAACATGAAAATTAATTCAGAAAGTTCTGAACCTATTCAAGATTTGAGTTCCTCAAGAAAAAAGAAGAAAAAGACTCAGAAGAAGTCTGAAACCCGGGAGAGTAATGATGAAAGTTGTGGTAATGACAAAAGTTGTGAGCTTTCAGTTGGTATTTCTCTAGTGGAAAATATTATGCCAGGAAGAGATCCGCCTCAACAACCTTCAGTCTCAGAATCCTCGGAACAAAAGCTAGAATTGCCACAGCCACTTACGGAAAGAATGAACACGAAAATTAATTCAGAAAGTTCTGAACCTATTCAAGATTTGAGTTCCTCAAGAAAAAAGAAGAAAAAGACTCGGAAGAAGTCTGAAACCCGGGAGAGTAGTGATGAAAAAAGTTGTGAGCTTTCAGTTGGTATTTCTTTAGTGGAAAATATTATGCCAGGAAGAGATCTGCCTCAACAACCTCCAGTCTCTGAATCCTCAAAACAAATGCTAGAATTTTCACAGCCACTTATGGGAGGAATGAGCATGAAAATTAATTCAGAAAGTTCTGAACCTATTGAAGATTTGACTTCCTCAAGTAAAAAGAAGAAAAAGGCTCGGAAGAAGTCCGAAACCTGGGAGAGTAATGACGAAAGTTGTGGTAATGACAAAAGTTGTGAGCTTTCAGTTAGTATTTCTTTAGTGGAAAATATTATGCCAGGAAGAGATCTGCCTCAACAACCTCCAGTCTCTGAATCCTCAAAACAAATGCTAGAATTGCCACAGCCACTTATCGGAGGAATGAGCACGAAAATTAATTCAGAAAGTTCTGAACCTATTGAAGATTTGACTTCCTCAAGAAAAAAGAAGAAAAAGGCTCGGAAGAAGTCCGAAACCTGGGAGAGTAATGACGAAAGTTGTGGTAATGACAAAAGTTGTGAGCTTTCAGTTGGTATTTCTTTAGTGGAAAATATTATGCCAGGAGTACATCCACCTCAACAACCTCCAGTCTCAGAATCCTCGAAACAAAAGCTAGAATTGCCACAGCCCCTTATGGAAGGAATTAGCGCAAAGATTAATTCAGAAAGTTCTGAACCTATTGAAGATTTGAGTTCCTCAAGAAAAAAGAAGAAAAAGAATCCGAAGAAGAATTCTGAAACCAGGGAGAGTAATGACAAAAGTTGTGAGCTTTCTGTTGGTATTTCCTTAGTGGAAAGTATTATGCCAGTAGTAGATCCGTCTCAACAGCCTCCAGTCTCAGAATCCTCAGAGCAAAAGCTAGAATTGCTACAACCCCTTATGGAAGGAATTAACGCAAAAATCAATTCGGAAAGTTCTGGCCTTGTTGAAGATTTGAGTTCCTCAAGAAAAAAGAAGAAAAAGACACAGAAGAAAAGGTCGGAAGCCCGGGAGAGTAATGATGAAAGTTGTGGGAATGACAAAAGTGGTGAGTTTTCAGTTGGTAGCTCTTTAGTGGAAAATATTGTGCCAGGAGTAGATCTGTCTCAAAAGCCTCCAGTCTCAGAATCCTCAGAACAAAAGCTAGAATTGCCACAATCACTTATGGACGGGATTAGCACGAAAATTAATTCAGAAAGTTCTGAACCTATTGGAGATTTGAGTTCCTCAAGAAAAAAGAAGAAAAAGTTTAAAACCCGGGAGAGTAATGATAAAAGTTGTGAGCTTTCAGTTAGTATTCCTTTTGTGGAAAATTTTATGCCAGGAATAGATCCCTCTCAGCAGCCTCCAGACTCAGAATTCTCAGAGGAAAAACTAGATTTGCCACAACCACTTGTGAAGGGAAATAGCGCGGCAGCAAGTTCAGAAGGTCCCAAGTCGCTTAATGTGGACTTTAGTTGCTCACAAGAACAGAAGAAGAAGCGAAAGAGAAGGCATAAGACCAATGAGTGTATTGATGAAAGATGTGATCTTTCTGTTGGTACTTCTTTAGGAGGAAATACTTTTCCAGGAGTAGATCTTACTGTACAGCCTCCACTTGCAATGTTCTCAAAACAAGATCTAGAAGTGGAAAAACCTCTTGTTGAGGGAATTAAACAAAGAATCAATTCTGAGAGTATCGAACTCATTGAAGTTTTGAGTTGCTCACAAGGGAGAAAGGATCGGAAGAAAAGGCTTAAAATGCGTAAGAGTAATGATACAAGTTCTGATCCTTCTGTTGGTACTTCAGTGGAGAAGATTATTCCAGAAGCGGATCCATCTCCACAGCCTCCGGTAGCAGTAGTATCAGACCTACATGTGATACAATTACTTTTGGAGGAAAGTACTTTACAGGAGAAAAATGAGGACAAGGATCAGAACAAGAGATCTAATGCCTCAGGAAATAACAACACCAACCACCAAGTTTGCGCTGGCTTTCCTGGCCAGGTTGATTTGGGTGCTGTGGCGAAGGAAGGCAGTTGTTCACAGATACCATATTGGGCTGTTGAAAGACCTCTTGTTTTTGTTTCTTGGAAAAAGCTTCTCATTCTTGATGTAAACGGGCTTCTTGCTGATATTGTTCAACTGGTTCCCCAGCAGATGAAACTGTATAAACCAGACAAAATGATAGCAAGGAAATCAGGTGATAATTTACATTTAAATGTATATGGAGAGTTATATACTTTTCTAGCCTTACTGAAATCTAATCCCTACATGTTTTTTTCGCAGTTTTTAAGAGGCCATTTTATGATTCTTTTCTACTGTTCTGCCTTGACTATTTTAACGTGGCTATTTGGTCTTCAAGAAACAAGTAAACTTCATTCCAGGACTGATACACCTGTTCCTTCTCTCATTTTCTGTTTTGTTGGGTTGTGATATTTTACACTTGCTTTTTCAGGAAGAACGTGGACGCGGTGGTAGATTATCTTTTGGGAATTTCCAAAAAGAAATTGCTTTTTTGCTGGGTAAGGACTTCTTCAGTATAGTTTGTAAGATAATCACCTGTAATCAAACTTATCCAGTAAAGTAATTTAGTGTTACTTTAGCAATTTGTAGAACTTGTATTTTGAGTGAATCAATTCATAATTGCATTGCATTGATTTCAATTCTATTACGTTATTCTTACAACGATTGTTGTATGCAGAATCAATCCCACTGTACTAAAACGAAGTTCAAAACTCTTGACAACAAGGAAAAACCCCTTGTTTTCAAAGAACTTAGAAAGTTATGGGAGAAGCATGATCCTGATCTTCCATTTGCAAGGGGAGAGTACAACGAGACAAACACATTATTAGTGGATGATTCTCCATACAAAGCTTTATGCAATCCAGTTAGTTGATTAACTCTTTCCTCTTTATTTCTTCACTTTGACGTGACTGGTTTAAGTACAAAGGTTACAGCCTGAAACTAATACTTTGTTTCTGATTGCTTAGGAGAACACAGCAATATTTCCCTTCCCATATCGATTCAAGAATCGAACAGATAGATCACTAGGTGAGATACCGTTCAAGTTTTTGTGTATTTGGAAATGTAAGGAGATCAATGGTTGCATATCTCACATTCTAGCCTCATTCACATTTGCATTGCACATGGTCGATCTCAGCTAAAATAATTACGTTGGTTAAAATTTGATCCATGTGTGGACCTAGTTTTTCCGCTATGTCTTTCAAGTATTATGCACGTTTGTGTGGCTTCAAAGCTTATGTCTGTAGGTTCCTCCAGGTTTTTGAATTTATGATTTTCAGTTTATCTATTCTCATCCTCAA
This sequence comes from Pyrus communis, assembly GCF_963583255.1. Lineage (NCBI taxonomy): Eukaryota > Viridiplantae > Streptophyta > Magnoliopsida > Rosales > Rosaceae > Pyrus > Pyrus communis. The sequence goes on along the minus strand of NC_084815.1, from coordinate 23,830,133 downwards.
TGTTTTTGTTTACTTCTCTGGAGTAGTTACTCAATTACTTTTACTTACAACGTTATTGGTGTGAAATTTTAGCTTCCAGGTGTTTTATTACAATTACTTGTCTTTTGCAGTCCCCTATCGTTCGTTGTATTTTTTCGGATGACATTTGAGTCATAATATCCATTTTATTTTCTGTTTTTGTTTTCTACTATCAAATACTTTTTACATAATGACTTGGTGTAATATGCAATTATACGCTTGGTTCATCACAGGGGTTGGAGGCGATCTTCGTCGTTATGTGGAAGGATTAGTTTATGCTCCAAATGTTCAAGAATACGTGAAGCACAATCGATTTGGTCAACGCCCCATAACAAAGAAAGCTAAATCGTGGAAATTTTATAGTCAAGTTTTAAGGGATCAAGCGCTGTCACCCAAAAATTGATACCATTACTTGTATTGGCCGGTGGAGTTGAAGTTGGCTAAAGTTACTCAGGAAACGGGTTCCTGAGTTGATTCTAAACACCTCCATGGCAACGAATAATTGTGTAAGTTGTATTGGCGACCCACATAAACCTTGTGCTTCCAGTCAAGATGAAATTGTTCGGCAGCTCCTTCTTCAGAAGCCTTTCTTGTGCGCTTGGATCCTTCGGTGTTTTTCACTTCCTAGCGGTCCAGTTCTCAGTAAACGTGTAAGAGCACATTCGTTGTTTTGTTTCGGTTTTTTTGTTTACCAAGCATACAGAGCTAGAAGGATAGAGCGTTTTATTTACTTGGGTAAGAAATGCAATATCTTCGAAGAGTTTGCTACTGAATTTTGTTGGCTTAATTATATTCGGTTTTTTATATAAGCGACATTCTTATTATGTTCGGTTTTTTGGTTATTTGGTTCATGTGACGGACCAGACTACAAGAGTTTTCGTTTATAGCGTGCTAATGTGATGATGTTTCTTTACTCCGCATGAACTCATGTGGTTTAGAACATTTACCTCTAAACCGATACGGCGAGTTTGAATCTCTTCCTCGAGTATGGTTCACTTTTACTATGCAAACAGGATGACTACTGAGTGCTTAATCGTCGTCTTTGTGCGAATTTTGTTGACAATGACGGTGAGAACGTTGGTGTTAGTGAACTCGCCAACCATGGCAGCACCAACTGATCCTGCCGGATCCATGCTTCGCAGAGAGGATCGACGTTATCGGGCAACCTTCCCTCAGCATCGGAAATAAAGTCCGGAGGACAGACAGCAGTTCCATCCGCGAACGAGGGAAGACCACGGCTTCTGAGAAGAGGGATAAATTGTGCCCTTCCATAACGGGTAATTGTTTTGGTCCAATTTTATTGTGAGAAAATTAGCAACATTACGATAGGTGCTGCGGCCCCAAGAATCTGAATTAAATTCATGTCCGGAGTGCTGAAATATGCACTGAAAATTCAGGAGGAAGAAAAGCAAGAGGATTTGCTTCATGTATAAGCAAATGAGAGAGAGAGAGAGAGAGAGAGAGAGAGAGAGAGAGAGAGAGAGAGAGAGAGAAGTTGTCCTTAGAACCACAAAGAGCCAGAAGTGGGACAACCACTTGTGGAGGGAAATTAGACAAAGAATTCTGCCAAGTGGAACAACCAATTGCAATTCCTCCTTTAGGTTTTTGAATTTGTGATTTTCAGTTTATCTAATCAGGAATCGGAATAATCAAGAATTAGTCGGAGAATCCATGAATTAGAATCACACATTTTGATCAATTTGTTTACCGACTGTTTAGAATCGGAATGAAAATAATGCTGACTCAGTTACTTTTACTTCTAAGTATTTACAATGTTATTGGTGGGAAATCATAGCTTGTGACTTGAATCCTTGATGTTTGTAACTTCCCTGCGGTGCAAGTTTCAGTTACGTGTAATAGTATATTTTTTGTTTTATGTTTCAGTATTTGTTTACCAAGCATACAGAGATCTAAGAGTAGAGCGTATATTCGGGTTAGGTAGCGAAGGGTTTAGATGATCCCATGCGTTGTTTCATGACCTTGCTTGTAACTCGCACGGTTAGGATAATCTCTACCTCTTCATGAGACGTCCTGAGTTTAAATCTCCTATTTCCCGAAGATGATTATCACGTACTATGCAAACAAGATGATGACCGAGTGCGTAATTCCCGTCATTAAATGCCCATACAGATGACAGCTAAAGCTCAGGGGACCTGAAATAATTTTTCTTCACCATCCTCTTCACTGTCACCATCGTCTTCAACTTCATGCAGGTAGCTGGCGTTGACAGTTGATTGAAACTGGTTACCCAACCACCATGTTTTTGCAAGATCTTATGCTTTGAGTTTGAAGGTAAAATCACATCTCATTGCCCTTGCCTTTGCTTATATAAATCATATATTTCAGCTAAGGGATAACATACCAACCAAATCAGATTCCATGTGCCTGCCCTGTATGTTTCAGCTAGCAGATATGGTGAACCCTAAGCTTGTTCATCTCTTGGGTCCACCAAAACTTAATCTAGTGGGGCCAACTTTTTTAAGAGACGTTTCACTTTGATTCACTAATCTTCATACGTATTTTATATTGATTATTGCCTGTTAAAACATATATATATATATATATATATATATATATATATATATATTATTCACATTATATCAGAAAGTGAGCTTTCTTAAAACCTAATCAAGCTTAGATAGAGTTCATTTCGAAGCCATTATTTGGATAAGAAAGTAGACCCTTGATTGATATGTTTCTTATAACCTAATTAAGCTTAGCAAATTCATGTTTCTTAAAACATATATGTGATTCCATCGTGCATGCGTGTTTTCATATGTGGTCACTCAATCACAACATGGGGCATAAAGATATTTTATTCGCAAATTGTCATTTTGTAATTTTTTGCTTTATGTAGAATTCTTAAATATCACCTAAATACATTCACATAACTTTATATATAACACTCATCAGAGTATTTGGTCACGTAATGAATATTGTAGAGATAAAGATACGTCTTCAGTTAGCCCTAATTTCGACCTTGATAATAATTAATGACCTATTATTGATTGGATATACCTGTATGATTTCATCAATCTTATGGTTGTTCTATAATTCCCTTACAACAGTCCTACATACTAATTAGATAAATGAATTTGAAGTGTAATGTCCATGTCCCCAATGATTAAGATGATTAATTGTGGGGAAGAGGAATAATTGCAGAAAAGTAGGGCATAATTTTCCAATCAATTAAAGGGTGGGGGCGAATGAGTAATTACGTGTTCCCTCAAACATGGGTTATGATGATTGAGATAGGTTAGTTGGGTATGCCCTAATGGAGTTCAGGCATAGCACGTCTGCTTTCCCTTCACTTGTCATCAAATTATGAGTGTGCAAAATTAAAGATGCATGAATCTTTTGTCTCAATCTTCCGAGAAGGAGTTGCATGATATGGTTATACTGTCACCATAATATTTTGTGTTAATATATAATGTTTTTTGTGAGTGTTTTTTCATGTGATATTGTAGAATTAATACAAAATACCGAATGACGATCCTAAGTTAACAAAGTTTTCTGCTTTGCGACAATTAAAGAAGAAAATAGCTTTATCTTTACTTTGCAAAAATACTATTTCTACAATTTGAATCTATAACTTTCTAATCACAAAAGAACAACATACCCGTTGTGCCAAAACTTCCCTTGATTCATACAAATCAACAGGATATATAAATTGTTCTCCAATCTTCCTCCATCAGTCGTAATTAATATCACTGTCACCTTTTCATCTTTCTTTTTTTTTTTCTTTTTTGATATCACCTTTTCATCATTTGGCTTTTCTTGGTTCGACTTTTCTGTGTGTTTGAAGAATCTGTTTCCACTTTCTAATAAGCGAACGAAGGCATGCAGGCCACTGGTTAGCTAGCAAAGCACATGCAGTACGTTAACTTTCTCCAAATTTCAATGCAATTATATAGTACCAAACACATATATAATATATGTTCCTAAAGAATCATAACAACACCCTAATTAACAAGCTTAATTGTAAACCAACTAGACTAGATAGTATAAGTCTTCTTTTTAATGTCGGAAGACATTTTAAATTCGATTCTTCCTTCTACATTAAATTAAAAAAAAAAAAAAAACCTTAGTCACAGAATCAATCAAATAGATAAATAAGCGTTAATATAGAGGCTGCAGCTTGCAGATTAGTTTGTTATTGCTATAGCCAAAGCATGTCAAATTGTTAATTAGAGAGAGAGAGAGAGAGAGATGGTGGAGAAGCAAATGCTTAAAGATTCTAAACAGCATTCCTAATTCTTAATTAGTTTCAGTATTACAAAACATTTTTTAAAATGTTTTGGTATATTTTATGCAAAAACACCGAAGCATGATAGAATTTTCGTCATATATACTCTAATGTTGTGTTTGCGGGACTCGAAGCACGGGCACTTCATACAACCCACGCATTACAGCAACAGCAGCCATGGAAGCTTCTTAATTATATCAGTTTTCTATGGATTTTTTTAGTTTTCGTTGTTAATGAGTTGAGATTAAGTATATGATTTCTTCAGATTAGGTGGACTCTTCTAAATTGTTATGGTTAACATGTCTTCAGATGTTCACATTGGTATTTTAGTTATAATATTCCCCTAACTGCTACAATTATTTTCTTCATAAATAAATCATTCCCAAAAAATATTAGGATTAATATATTTCCAAAATGGTAGACGGCCATCGGGTTAAATATTCAGAGTTGACAAAGGAGATACTTTCCACAAATTATTAATTTCTTATTTTTATTTTGAATTTAGTGCAATACAAACATATTCGATCTGTATAATTAGGAGAACTTTTGTTTTATATAATTGGGACACTTCAATCTAAAACAAATTAATCAAATTTAATCAATTAATATTACTAGCCTGAAGAAATTAATAGAATTACGTAACAATGCCAATATAATAGTAAGAAAATGTTCTTTATACTTAGAAGAAAAAATACTTCGTAAAAAACACATAATAAAAATTTTAAAGTGTTAATAATACTTTCTTTAGTAATTTCTTTGGCCGATTATTAAAAAATAAAAAATAAGAACCTTTTAGATGGTCTTTATTTTCAATCAAATAAAATTTGAGCAGGTGGGCATTATTCAACTCAATTTATAGATAGATTTAATTGATACTAGCAACCACTCATCAGCCACAAGTCACGGAGGAGCCTTGACAACATTAATTCAACTTTTTTTCAAAATTTCTTTTAGATAAATGATAGTCGCATATATGCCTTTTAACACATCCGACTACAGTATTAACACGTACATTTTCGAACACTCGGAAATATTTATTGAGTGGTGCATCATCACTTCAACATTTACCACACCATCTCATTGGTTAATACATGGTATCTAATAAATTGTTTGTAAATGTTCGTACTTTTGATGCATGTTTTTACTCTAGAAAATGGTTAATGTTTTCACTCTAGAAAATGGTTAATGTTTTCATTAAATGATATTAGCTTCTGCATAAGGCTTGACTTTAAGGAGTTTAGAACATTTTATCTTTGCAAACGGGTTCTCAAATTCTATTTTCTCCTAAAATAGCAATTTACATAATACAGATTTATTGTCACATAATATTCCATGCCACTAAATAAAGAAACATGAATAAAACTTTCACATATCTTCATTTTATTGACTCATGACGTTACTATGATGATAAACTTGTATCATAAAAATTATTCTCCTTGCTATCTCTTGTAATTTATAGATAAGAACTTTTACTTTTCTGTTATGAAAAAAATCATCACCTGACAAGTCCTTGAAGTAAAGGGCACTTGGACTTTTGCAGGTAGAAGGGAGCAGAGGCAAGTCCTTTCTCCCTCCAACTCCAAGTTTCCAAAGAAAAATATAACTGTATCATAAAAATTATTCTCCTTGCTATCTCTTGTAATTTATAGATAAGAACTTTTACTTTTCTGTTGTGAAAAAAATCATCACCTGACAAGTCCTTGAAGTAAAGGGTACTTGGACTTTTGCAGTTAGAAGGGAGCAGAGGCAAGTCCTTTCTCCCTCCAACTCCAAGTTTCCAAAGAAAAATATAACTCTCTCTCTCTCTCTCTCTCTCTCTCTCTCTCTCTCTCTCCTGACATTATCACATGCACATGCAGACAGCTCTTGAACCACCCACACCTTCATCCCACATGGATGTGAGAAAGAGAGCCTAAATTACATCTGCCCCACACAAACACTCTCTCTCTCTAGAATAAAACCCCATCTTTTATTTTTCTTTTTAATTTTTCTCAACTCTCAAGTATTAACTCTCACAAGTCCACAAGATTGGTTTAGCACATTTGCCCAATTTCCATAAAACAACAAACCTTCCCAATCTGCAATAGCTGTCTTCCCATACGTTCTTTGAGGAAGAACATCTCATACCATCAACCAATACAAGATATAATAAGATCAACAAAAGATAACCTATTTAAAGTGATAGTGCGGAAGCCCTATATAATCACGAGGGTAATATGACAAAATATAATCAAAAGGATAATCTCACAAAATAAGACAACTTGATTACCTTCCTTATAAATGTGAGAAGACCGAAAATACATTTAGAAAATTCTATGCCAGCAATTCCTCCACTCGACTCTCAATTGCCAAGGAACCAATTGAGGAGAGCACAAGAAGTCAAGAACCAAATCAGAATCAACTTCCAACCAAATTCAATCCCGAAACTAAATCTAATTCAATAGTCTTAATTACCGCTATTATCTTCGCCGCAACAGAGTTAGGAATCTCCATGTTAGAACAAAGGGCTCCAAGGAATTGTTAATTGCATTTGTGGACTTCAAACTTTTTATAATTAAAAGAAAAAAAAAACACACTTATAACGAATGAACAATTAAATTTTTAGAATGTCAATAATAATTTCGTAAGTAATTCCTTTCACCTGTCAAAACCAAACCAACTCCCAATTATCCTATTTTTGCTTCGAAATGGTCCATTTATTGTACTAAGTTATGGTGATTATTAACAAAAATAAGCATCCTTTAAATGGTCTTCATTTTCAATCAACTCAACGTGAGCAGGTGGGCATTATTCAACTCAATTTATAGATAGATTTAATTAAATACCAGCAGCCACTCATCAGCCACCAGTCACGTTACTCACGTAGGAGCCTTGATAGGATTCACCCCCTTTTCAATTTTATTTTAAATATATGATACTCGTATATTTGCCATTAACACATCCGACTACAATATTAACACGTATTTTTTTGCAAATGCTTGAAATTATTTATTGAGAGGTGCATCATCATTTCAACGTTTACCGCACCATCTGATTGGTTAATGCACAGTATCTGATAAATTGTTTGTAAATGCTCATACTTGATGCGTGTTTTTACTCTAGAAAATGATTAACGTTTTCATAAAATGATATTAGCTTCTGCATAAGACTTTAGCTCAAGTAGTTTACAACATTTTACCTTTGTAAATAGGTTCTCAAATTCGATTTTTCTGTAAAAAAATAATTTACATAACACAAATTCTTCGTCCTGTCTCGCTCCGCGCCAAAAAAAAAAAAAAATTTAGACAAGAACTTTCATGTATTTTTATTTTATTGACTCAAAACATCATCATAACTGTGAATCCGTGAGATAAAAGTTATTCTTCTTATCCCTAGTTTGGTACTGAGGTGATTATGAAAAAAATGGCTATAAAAAAAAGCTTATGTTTGGTAAACATTCAGCTTCAGCTTTTTTTCACAGTTTTGGGTGAAAAAAAAACCAAAAACACAAAGTTGCAAAACCCAGCTTTAAAAAATCAACTTTTTTTCACTTTTATATAAAAATTTATCAAACACTATAATATTGTTTTTTTTTTTAATAGCACTTTTACAAAAAAGTTTATCAAACACTCTGCTACTTTATTTCATAACTGCTTATTGTCACAATATAGTAGAAACAATTTTTTTTTCAAATTACAACAATACCAAACCAACCCTTATCAGCGCTTGTAATTTATAGAAAAGAACTTCTCCTTCGGTGTTATGATGGTAAAAATCATCACCTGACTAGTCTTTTTGAAGTACAGGGAACTTGGACTTTTGCAGGCAACTCCAAGTTTCCAAAGAAAAATATAACTCTCTCTCTCTCTCCTGACATTATCACATGCACATGCAGACAACCACCCACATCTTCATCCCACATGGATGTGTGAGAGAGAGAGAGCGCCTAAATTACATCTGCCCCACACAAACACACTCTCTCTCTAGAAAAAATGCCCCATCTTTTATTTTTCTTTTTAATTTTTGCCAACTCTCAAATCTAACTCTATCGCAAGTCCAGAAGATTTGTTAACACATTTGCCCAATTTCCATAAAACAACAAACCTTCCCAATCTGCAAAGCTGTCTTTCCATCTGTTTTTTTGTATGTCCAAAAGATGCTTCGTAAAAGCCACAAAGGCAGAGGAACAAGAAAAACAGTGCAGAAACTAAACAAAAGCAGCAGAAAATGAAGCATTAAGTCGGCGGAGCGGGGAGGCCGTCACGAGAGAGAAGGGACACCAGGGAGGTTGGAGGGGTGTCTTTCCATCTGTTCTTTGAGGAAAAACATCTCTTATTTCTCTTGGATCCACAAAAAGATTCCTCCTTTACACGTTTGCATTGGTTTTAGTTTCTTTTAGGCAATTGAAGGTGAATGTTTTTGTAACTCTGGATGTTGTGTGCTCATTGGCGTAAACTGGGTCCCCAGAGTCCTGAGTTTCTTTGGCCCTTTTGTGCTTCTTCCACAAGCCATTGTCTGGTTGTTCTGTGAAATGAAACCCAATAAGGTTTCTTTCCCTCGCTGATTGGATCGGATTGGATTGGATTTGGTTTTGTGGGTATTTACCCTTTATTTCCAATTTTTCTCTTGTAAAGCATATGAGATTTTGGAAAATTGAGGAAAACCCAGAAAATAAATTCATGGTAGAAGTGGAAATGTTGTGAAAGTTTGGATCTTTGATTGAAAAGGACATTTTTGTATGGTGGGATTTTTGGAAGAAGATAAAAGTTATCTTCTTTGAGCTGCAAGCAGTTGGAGAAAGTGATTTTTAAAGAAGACTTGATTTTGTGGTAACTCCGGTTGGGAAGCTGTGTTTGGAATTGCACCAATGAGGAAAGTTGATTGAAAGGAGCCCCATTGAGCTGCTGGGTTTGCATTTTGTTGAGGAGGCTACTGCTTAAATACGCGATGGAATATTGTAAGTCACATTACTGATTTTTGTTCTGGCTGCCATTGATAGTTGTGAATTGCTTATTGGTTCCGAAATTTTCGATGAGCTTGACATTCAATTTTCCTGCAGATGGGGGATGAAATGCTGGGATTCTCCGGCTTGAATATAGAACAGTAGATGTTTAGGAAGTGAGAGTAATTGATTGTCTTCAATTGGAGGAGGTGGGAAGATGGCTGCAAAACTTCTGCATTCCTTAGCTGATGACAGTCCAGATTTGCAGAAGCAAATAGGATGTATGAATGGGATTCTTCAGCTTTTTGACCGGCAACATGCTCTCACCGGTAGGCGGGTTGGCCACCACAAGAGGCTTCCTTCAGGTAGTTTCCTTACTGGTGAATGGATATCAAGTTAATGTTGGTTAATTGGAAATTTTCTGTCTTCCGGTTGAATTTTGACTTTTGGTCTTTATGTTATCTTGTCTTGCTTGCAAATTTGGTGGTTGAATTTTAGCATTGCAACCTGTAACATCTAGTGCATTGCCTTCGTAGGGAATTCCCATTTCAGCAATGGTGGCCTGGAAAGAGAGTATAATAATGCATACCATCGTCAGACAGCACCTGTAAGAGCTTCTACTTGATGACTCCATCTCTTAGACACGTTGATTTCATATCGATCGGATAATATGTGACCTACTCTTTCGTTAATGTATTTGGAAGGGGCTTTTAAACTTTAATTTAATACGGTTTTTAGATGAGAATTTCAGTTGATGGAAAACCAATTCGATACAAAGTTATCGATGGATGTAAAAATAGCTAGCGCCCTATGTGTAATTAGAACCACCCTTCATATCTGTGTGCATGCAGCCAGTTTCTATCCGGAGGTGGTGAGCAGCCCCTGCCATCCTTTATTCTTCCCTTGTATGTGTGTGCATGTGCGCGTCTTTGTATATGCATATCTGCTTTCTGTATATGGTTGCCTTTCTTAGTTGAGGTTGTTTCAGACCTTAGTATATGAGTCCTCCCCTTTGTTTTAATCAACATCCACAAGCAGATATAATGATGTATATCTGAGCTTCTGCTGAATTTGGAATCGAACTTGAAGTCATAAATGTAGATTTCTCTGTGATTTAGATATTTTCTGGTACCGTATTTATAATGCTTGTTATTGCAGGAAATGAATTTGAACAAGAGTGAGAATGAGACAAAAAGACTCTCAGCAGAATCGTCAAGAGCCTCTTTCTCATCCGTTTCTTCTTCCTTGTCATCTCTGGACTACAACAAAACAGCTCAACCTGGAACATCTTCCTTTGACAGAAGCATTTTTCCTGAAACTCCACCAAGGGATCTGACAAACCAATCAAGTATGTCCCCCAAACTAGGGAGGCAATCCCTTGATCTCCGGGACATGGTGAAGGATTCTATGCATAGGGAAATTAGGGCACTATCAGTTAAAACTACAACCAAAGAGGAATCTGCAGGTCATGCGGTGAAGCATAGAGACTCTCCAAGACCCTTACAGTTGTCCGAATCAGTGGAAGGATCAATTGAAGTTGGGATCAATGGGAAGCAAAATGTGCCTGCTGACCTCAGGGAGTCTCTTCGAGTTCTTGCTAAACTTCGAGAAGCACCGTGGAGTAATGATGATGCTAGAGATCATCCAAGATCATCATATGAATTGAAAGATAGTTCCTGGAACACACTTACAAAGGACGCTCCACGTTTTTCTAATGATGGGAGAGAGAGAAATCGTTTGTCTTTGGATTCAAGAGATGCCTTCAAAGCAACCCCAAAGCTAAAAGAGTTGCCAAGACTTTCGCTGGACGGTAGAGAAGGTTCAATGCGGAATTCCACATCTGATTCAAAATCATATCAGCGTTCGAAAAGTTTTCAGAATAGTGGAAACTCAAATGACAGATACCATAATCTACCTCAGTTGTCCCGAAGTCATAATCGACCTCCTAGTGTAGTGGCAAAGTTGATGGGTTTGGAAGCCTTGCCAGATTCTGCCTCGACTAGTGATAGTCACTTGATTGAAACCAGCCCGGTTAAAGTTATTGATCCTTTCTCAAAACCACTGAAGCTAAATAATCTGCAGAGGCCTATGCCTATGAGAATTTCTAATACCACAAGAAATTCTCTGAAAGAACCATCATCACCACGGTGGAAAAATCCAGATTTGGTTATGAGGCCTATTTCAAGTTCAAGGTTTCCAATTGAGCCAGCCCCATGGAAAATGCAGGATGGAAGTCGAGGTTCTCAGAAACCATCTTCCAAACCTGTAAAAGTTCAAGCAAGGACTTCAGACTCCTTCCCTTCTGTTTATAGTGAGATTGAGAAGAGGTTGAAAGATCTGGAATTTAAACAATCCGGGAAGGACCTCAGAGCCCTTAAACAGATACTCGAAGCAATGCAAGCAAAAGGTCTTTTAGAGACCAAAAAAGAAGAACAAGCTTCAAACTTTGGAACTCAAAAAGACAGTGAATCCAAATGTACAAGTTCCAATCTGAATTCGAAATCAACAAACCAGCGAAACACAAGCAACCATGTTGTTGCTTCCACAAGTACAGGTGCTGCTTTCTCTGGGTCTTTTGAGTCCCCGATTGTGATCATGAAACCTGCAAAACTTGTTGAAAAATCTGGTATTCCCACTTCATCATTAATTTCAGTAGATGGCCTCTCTAATGCCCGTACTCTTCAGAGAAGGAGAAGTACAGATAATAAGACGGGTTCAACTAGCAGTCGGACAGTTAAAGATCAGCATCCTAAAAACAGTCGGAAGGAATCTGCTGTCAGTTCCACTGACAAAAAAACAAGTGGCAGGAATATAAGATCAACGCAATCTCTGCCAAAGGATACTGCTGGATCAAGTTCAGTAAAGAGCTCAGGATCTGTGAGTCCAAGACTACAACAGAAGAAACTTGAGTTGGCAAAGTCATCTCGTCCACCTACCCCTCCATCTGATTCAAAAAAATCCAGAAGGCAGTCCAGCAGGCAATTGACAGAGTCAGGTTCGCCGGGTGGAAAACTCAGACCAAAATCTTCCAACTTGCAGCAAAGTGATGACCAGTTGAGTGAGATAAGTAATGAATCTAGAAGTTTGAGTTTTGAAGGAGATGACCTCGATATGGAAGTCAATAGTATTGTACGAGCTACTGAGATAAATGGCAGCCAGAGTCCATGTTTGAGAGCTGTCAAGCCTTTGGCTTCTGGTTCAATGCAGCAAGTAGGTGTTTTACTGGTTTTAATTTTCCGTTTCCACTCGTTCACTTTCAAAAATTTAATTTATATGTTTATATCGTTTTTTGTAACATTTCAGAAATCAAGTCCAAGGTTGGAAGAATATGGATCTGTTGCTGAACTTGCTATAGTTGTTCCAGAACAACCTAGTCCTGTGTCTGTTCTTGATAACTCGGCATATAGAGATGATGCACCATCACCCGTAAAGCAGATGCCGAATGCCCTCCAAGGTACAGTTTAACCTTAGAAGAGAATACATTATTTTCAAAAAATGCTCTCACTAGAAAGATTAGATAGAGTTGAACTAGTGGTGAACATATTTGCATTCTAGAAAAGAGGTTTTTATTTTATTTTATATTCTCTCGTCCTTAAAATCTGACTAGAATACTTCTTTTTTGGAATACAGGCAATATTGCCGAAGATTCCAAGCACGGCAAAGGTGAAGATCAATGGAACCCTGCAGATAAGCTTGACAGCATGGGATCTGGTCTTACATCAGAAATCAATCGCATGAAATTGAAGAACATTGAAAACTTAGTTCAGAAGCTTAGACGATTGAATTCTAATCATGATGAAGCAAGAACAGACTATATTGCATCGCTCTGCGAGAACACAAATCCAGACCACAGATACATTTCTGAGATATTGTTAGCTTCAGGCCTCCTACTCAGAGACCTCGGCTCCAGCTTGACAACATTTCAGCTCCATCCCTCAGGCCATCCCATCAACCCCGAGCTATTCTATGTTTTGGAGCAAACCAAGGCAAGCAGTTTGCTTGCAAAAGAGGAATGCATCCCCGAAAAGGTAACCATTGCGGTACAAGAGAGAGAGAAATTTCATCGGAAACTCATATTTGATGCAGTCAATGAAATTCTTGTTGACAAGTTGAATTTAGCCGGTATCCCTCCCGTGCCATGGTTGAAGCCTGACAAGCTCGCAAAGAAGACCCTCAACGCGCAAAAGCTTCTGAAGGAACTGTCTAGCGATATAGAACAATTGCAAGCCAAGAAACCGGAGTGCAGCTTAGAGGACGAGGGTGATGGTTTGAAAAACATCTTGTGGGAGGATGTGATGCACCGGTCAGAAAGCTGGACAATTTTCCATGGTGACATCTCCGGTGTAGTGTTAGACGTCGAACGGTTGATCTTCAAGGATCTGGTTAATGAAATCGTTATTGGTGAGGCAGCAGCTTGCTCGCGAGCAAAGCCAGCTAGGCGGCGTCGGCAGCTGTTTGCTAAGTAGAGTGTCCTCTAATCCGTCTTCTCCTTTCCATTTTCTGTCGTGATTTAAATTTAAATTTTTTTGTGATAAGCAGCATAATAAATTGTGTGTAAGATCATAATGCTGGATTTGTAAAGAAGTTAACTTGTAAAAGTCCTTAAAAGGATGAACTTGTGTTTGAAATCAATATATAAGATCCTTTTTATCTTCCCTCTCCACTTTCCACTTCCCTTTTACAAATGCTGTGTTGTGTTGATCATAACATGTTTTCTTATCCGCAGCTGAGTTATCAAGAAACCGCTCGAGTTTTATCTAAAATCGTTCTCTGGGGTTGGACTGATTGGTTGAAAGGTTCGAAAGAGAACAGTGTTCCATTAGCCGTTAGCATCAGATTCAAAGGATTTGTAGCAAAACATCGCAAAGCTTTCATGTTCCATCTAACCTAGCACACTCTGGTGAACAATTTCCCAACCGTTTGCTTTCATTTTTTTTTTTTTTTGATACAAGCGATAATCGATACAACCATTTGCACGTTAGGTTAGTGATTAAATCCGGAAAATGAATTTTGTTGATGGAGCTCCACGTAATGTGATGTGACTTTGATAAATAATTTAGAAAGAAGGAAAAATCATTTGCGAATTAATGATTATGTATTCTACAAATAATTTAGAAACTAAACAATAAGTACTCAGCCTCCGTAGCATAGTGGTAGTGCGTTCGCTTCGTAAGCGAAAGGTCGCGAGTTCGATCCTCGCCGGGGGCTATTTTACTTTTCAGTTTTAAGTTTTATCAAATGGGCTGGACTTTTGATGAACGTTACCACAATTTAGTGATTTACCCAAATCCAGAATGCCAATCAATAAACTTGTAGATAAGTTGGGCCGTAACTATGAAACTTCATCACCTTCTTTATTTTTAATATTTTTTTTGACTCGTTGCCTTATTGGTTCTTGTTTGCAATCGAATGCATATGCATATGAAAGAATCAAGGAGCGTGGAGTAACGGAGAAATCTTATGGTTTGACAGTCGAATCAGATGAATTATGTTAGACTTCTCACAGAGGAGTATTTTTGTATTGGAGGCTGTATAATGCGGTTAAGTGATACCCAAATGTAGTTTGTGAATCAGTCGAACAGTCTACATATAATCAGTTGTCGAATACAAGAGTAATGAGTTAAGAATACAATAAATATTAATTACACAAGAAAAATTGAAAGTGGAAGTTAAAAACCAATTTGAGAATTTAAGAAACCATGGATCAAATGTGGTCCTTGACCTAGCGCAGCATGTAGATAGTTGAGGGCCACAAAAAATTCCATAAATCTTAGTGGTAGTACCTATCAGCATGCCTGTACACAAATTCCATTCGTCTCCTTATGTATTTTGAACAATAAAAATAAATAAACAATAATAAGAAAAGAAGAACAGTTTCTTACCGTGTGTATGCATGTGCATGCATGCTAGGTACACATACGCCTCGCTCTGTACATTATACCGATTATTTTAGTAAGATAGACTAATTTGTTTATCGAAGATTATTTGTAACCCTAACCCTGTTGTGCTAGTGAAACCTTAAACCCAACGCTATAACATCCGTTGATTGAATCCTTCATCGTTGGATTTTTAGCAACATGTCCAACACTCTATTCATCTAATGCATGTCATATACGGGAGCGTAGTAGAATTTTTACTCTTTCTACAGAGTGTTGAGCGTAGAGGACCACAACTGGGGTCCGGTGTCCCTTAATGCTTCTTGGATGTGACATAATGCTACTAATACCTAGATGCAGCTGCTGCGGAGCCTGCTGAGCTGAGAGACACAGAGTCTGCCTTCTAATGCAGTCCTTTCTGCCTGTGGACTTGTGTTCTTTCGCTTTCATTCTCTGAAGAATTGCTTTATTTTCGAAATTAATTAACCAGTGTTTCTGTAGCTTTTCCTTTCTCATTTTGTGCGGAGTCTTCCATGGTTATTTAATAATATTAATTGTTGCTTCAAAAAGAGGGTGCAGAGATGAAGGAAAACAATAAACCTGTGGGCTATTCTTTGTAGCTCGGCTCTTGTCTGCCAAAATTAAGACTACTAATTCATGAAACTGAAAAGAAAAATGACCCACAGAGGAAATGCTTTCTGTGTTTTCCCTGTGGTAGGGTATAGGAAATTGGTTAATATTTATTTACTCGTGCAGTTAAGTTTTACTTTAGACATGTATATAGTTAATAAACAACGAGATTAGGACCCAGCATGCATGCATATGGATGGTTAAAATCTGAAGAATTAGTAGTTTGGCATGCATTTCAAAATGCATGTGAGAGAGAGAGAGAGAGTGTGTGCGTGTTGTGTGTGTGTGCGTGCGCGTGTGTGTTCTTTAAGAAGAGCTCAATGTTCATTCAAGGATTTCGATATCAATCACGAAATGTCATGTGAAAAAAACAGAAAAAAAGATACATTGGATGCGGTCTCTAGTCTCTAACACTTTTTGATTAAAACTGACACACCCCGACCGAAATCAAGGCATGCTGGCCGTCACGTGAGGGTGACGTAACCATGTGCACAGTGCGGAAGCTAAGAATAATAATAAAAGTACGAACAAATAAAAATCAAACTACATACAGAGTAGTTAACATACATGTGCAAGTGTAAGTGTGAAAAACAATATTCAGAGCACAGAAAACCTAGTGCAGTCTAGAGGAACAAATACTAACTAAACACACCCAGAGGGGGTCCTACACTGGTAATAATCTGTCAGATATGCCGTAAATTCCTCATGAGCCACCAAAAGAGCAATCCAAACTAGAACCTGGAGGGGCGCAAAACAGAAAGTGTGAGTGAGTAAAAACAAAGCTTTTCAAAATCATTTCATTATCAAAAGTTCTAACCCCCTCGCCGTAAAACCTGTATAGTTTCCTAGAAAATAGAATATACACATATATAGAAAACATGGTCAGAAATATGCCATGTCGAACGCCCCTACATAGAAAGTAAGTAAACCAGGTAATGCCAATCAATGCAAGTAACATGTCAGCCGGAGTCACCTAACGTGACCTGTACAGCTGAATCTAGAGCTCAAATCCCCAACTCATTAACTATACCTGCACACGAGTCGGAACCACCTAAAGTGGTATGTACGACAGGACTGGGTGTAAATAAATACGCTTAAGTGCTACGATCACATGAAGACTAGACGAATAATCGTAGGTCACCTACGAGTCGAAACCACCTAAAGTGGTCTGTACAACAGGACTGTGCACCTAACTTGGATCCAAGATGAGCATGTGGTGCTGGAGGTGACCATCACATGAAGAACTGTGCCCTACTCTGGGCGGGAGCACTAACACCGGGGGTGCAAGTTATGAGCTCTCTATGCATCTCACATAACTACTAATTACAATCACACCATAACTTACCTGACACTTACCTGTGCGTTCGTAGCACCAAACATACATATATGCAACTACTAATGTATAAATAAATAGGCAAATGCAATGCATAGCATTTAAAACAAGTAAACATTCCATATCATTTTCTGGGAAAATCACAAGTATATAGGTATATACGGAAAACCAAAAGCCCATTCACTGGCATTTGGAAGGGTCGTAACCCCCTTGCCTCGAGTGACTGTGCTCGTCCTCGGGATAGGTCTCACCTATATGAGAAACAACTATAAAAACGTCAATTTAAAGCACATAACCAAAACTAGCTAATAACTTCTCATACAATGCTCAAACGGGGTGTATGAATACACCAACTTGATCTACTCAACCTCACGAACATTTCCATATTTTTAAAATAATTTTTCGACGTCTCACGTGCCCCCATGTGCCGGCCAAGGCATGGCCACACGCGCAAGCACGTGCCTGCCACACTGACGGAATCCCTAACGGCGTTAGGGAATATTCCGTCCAACAGTAAGCATATTCCGTTAAAACTAACCTGACGTCGTTAAGAATATTCTGTTAACTTAACGGAATATTCCCTTATATTCTCCGGTGAGTCTCGCTAGAGCCACCACCATCAGCACCGTCGTCTGCGTTGCCAGAAACTGGAAAAAATTTCAAAACTTCATATCTTCTTCATTTCTCAACCAAATTCCACGAAATTGGTACCAAAATGAAACTTACCACATTCAAACCTTCGATCCGTGCTTAGATGGTGTTCTTCGAAATGGTCCGTACGAAGAAGAAGAAGAAGAAGGAGAGAGAGAGAGTGTTCGTGACAGAAAGAGAAAGACACGGGAGTGGTATGGGTGTGTGTGTGTGTGTGTCCTGTAGAGTCAACACCAAAAACAACAAAACAACACCCCACAACACCAAATACGTCCAAGGGCATTTTAGTCATTTCGCACCTACGGTACAAATAATTCGGGACGGGCTATCACAAAAACCTTCATGGTATTCAAAGTTTGATCAAAGTCTCTTGACTTTGTACACCTCATTATATTACTATTAATATTTATATTTTTATAGTTTTGACATTAATTGTTTGATATTTTATGAGATTTATAATCCTATAAATTTAAAGTCCCTCATTATAATACTATTAGAAACGGCTACAATAAAAAATTCAAACATTTTAATTGAATAAACGGATAAAAACTATGTAACAATAAGAAATAATAAATGGCAAAAGAATGTATCCGTAGTGTTTAAAAAAAACTAATACATTTCACATATAACAAAGTGGTACATTAATAAAGAAGAATGGATACATTATAAATAAATTAGGGTACAAATAAAAGATTAAAAAATTATGCGTACAAATGAAAATTTTAAAAATATGGACGCAAAAAGAAATTAATACATGGGTACAAATTAAAACTAAAAATAAAATACTACAAATTTAAAAAAAGGTTGCAAATTAAAAGTGGGTACAAACTAAAAATATAAATATATGATACAAAGTTTAGCCATAAAACATAACTATACCATATGTAATTTTTCTATCATTGATTAATTATACAATGTCACATGACGGTAAACACATGAGCACAAATACAAATAAAAGTTTAGAAAATATGGGCACAAAAGAAATTAATATATGGGTACAAATTAAAACTGAAAAGAAAATTGGTACAAATTAAAAAAGGATTGCAAATTAAAAATGGGTACAAACTAAAAATAAAAATATATGATAAAAAATTTAGCCATAAATATAAATATACTAATTGTAACATTTTTAACACTAAATGAATATTTGTATGTAAAAATATTTTATTATTGAAATAATTAATGATGTTATTAATACCCAAGGACCTTAATCAAAAATTGAAAAGGAATAAGGTTTTTTAATCAATGGACTAGCAAAATGAGAGATAGGAACCTAATTTCTCCAAAAAAAAAATAAAAAATAAAAAACACATATATAACACTACATGACATGATTTAAAATATCATTATAATAACATTCTTGTTTTAAAAAAGTTTCTCTCCTCCGATTATAATTAAGTTCGTTTGGAAGTGCTTTTAAAGTAACTGAAAGTGCTTTTAGCAAAAAAAATTTAGATTCTAAAAGCACGTAAAGTGATTTTTATGAATTTACTTACATTTTTACTAAGTATTAATTTCAAAAATATTTTCACCATAAGCGCTTTAGACTATTTTAAAAACATTTTCAAACGAATTATATGCCACTTTCCACTCGTTACCTTTTCTTCGTTTTTGGAAGCATTAATATATATTATTGAGTGCTTTATATAGAATTAAACATGCACCCATATGCATAGAGGCAAACAGTGGTGCATGTTAATTTCTGGTTATACGGATACAGTATATACATTTATAATGTGTTCCTACGTATTAAGTATATGTGTCAGGATTAGTAATTAGAACCGTGCAATATTATTGGAAGTACGATTGGTCATCACGAGGCTTGAGCTACAGTTCTAGCAGCAGAAATCAAGAGGTGATCACAATTTTGGCCCCAGGACTACGTGCTGTTCATTATACATACTATTGCAGATTGCACACCACATATATAAACACCACAGCTTATATTTGTGTATATAGATCTCCTAGATTACTTATATATGTGTTAATTAACTTCTGGGCCCCAAAACCGGCTGGTGAAACAGGAAGAAGATTTTAAAAGAAAACAGTTCAAAAGTTACAAGCACACACCCACATGATCTTAACGAGCATGTGATGTACGTACTACTGTACAAGGGGTAGGGCAGTTGGTTATGTAGAGCACGTCTATCAAAATTTAAAATTTTATTTTATTTCTTATTAATATTGGCTTTTGAAGAGATGTGCATATCACACAGTTCATAATCCTAGCTAATATCAAGCCAAAATACACATCAACGTGATTTTAAGTTTTCTTTCTCTCTCGAGTCTTTATACTTAATCTATGAATCCTAAAACGTGGTTGATAATGGCCACATTTTATAATATGAATCCTCTCCTTTGAAAAGAGTTCATAGTCAAACACTATCAGATAGGATATGACTAAATTAAAAACATGCATGCACTAAACACATTATATATTGCGAACGAAGGTTGATTAAGTTTACAAGGATCGTTTTCTGTGTTAGATTAAGGTATAAGTTCGAATGCCTTTGCTAAAAATCATTTTTGGTGAGCGATCTTTAAAAATTATAAAATAAGCTAAGACCCTCTCCGTAAGTTCTCAAAGAGGCTTATGATCATATGTCCTGATTCTAGAATGGGACAGCCTCCCTACCCCTAAACTTTCTCTTAAAAAAACACACTATATATCAACTAATAGTGTCAAAATTTTGGCATTACATACTAAACAACACATGGAGAGTATATATTACTTTTCTCTACTCCTTTGTTGCTCTATAAGTAGTTACTTAATTAGACGTCTGAATCGGCTGATTTTCTATCAATTTTTCTTCCAATTATCAGTAATTAACAAGACTAAATATGTATCCTCTGAGAGAAACTACATCTTAAATATTCTGGATTATATGGAGTACGTAGTGAGGTATTACGACATGGTAATATACAAACTTACCACAAGCACTGTCATCACATACCAACTATTATTTGTTGATGGTCTAATGTATAGAATCCAGGTCTTTCATCAACAAAAAAAAAAAAAAAAAGATTATAAGAACTCAAATGGATCACTAGTTTGCAAATGTCTAGATATAACATTGTCATACTTACATAGTTTTTCACTAGCAATTCTTGTAGCTATATATCTTTTGCTGAAGAATCAACTCTTAGCTCCTCGAGTCAACCCAAATACATTTCACGGTTCATCAGTTTCCATCCCCCGTCTGTTGCGCAAATCAATATGCACGATGTATAGAGATCGATGTTGCAAGACCACGACACCAACAACTAAGGTATACGATCTTACTTGCAATAAGGCTAATAAGTTATGGAACGTCCTTGTTTGGTTGGCTTGCATGGTTATTTTGTGAATCCAAATGGAGCTGCTGCTTGGGATCAACCAATGACGGAAAGGATTTCAAGGATGAGCCAATTGAATGAAGAGAAGGCATGAGAGCATTATTAGCTAGGAAATTTTGTGAATTACTTGATGAGCTCAAAAATTGGAAATGGCTGGCTTGTCTAGGCTGATCATTAGCAGTACTAGTACCCTCCACTATTGGATTGGTCATATATGGAGGATATGAACCGAATAGCGTTGGTGTTGCTGTAGGTGGACAGAAGCATAATTGAGAACCAGATGCCATTGGAGTTGAAAATGATAAGGCATTAGTACTCATCATATGACTACGATGCTGATCTGTTTGTGGACCTTGTGGAAATCCATGGCTGCCAAACTGCGCTAGAGATAGCGTTGAAGGCTCCAAATAGTTGTGATAGTAGTTGAATGCCATTGCATTGTTTAGCAAGCCAGGTATGGAAGAAGGATGATTGCCTATGGGAAATAGCTTTTGAGCTAGGAGTTGTCCACTAACATTTCCTTCGTGGTCATGACGATTTCGATCATCTTGTTCATCGTTTGTCTTGATCGACTTGCCTTTCGCTTGATCACGAACTTGTTCATCTACTTGGTCTGCCTCCATAAATGTAGAATTTACATCAAAGAAAGGAGCAATAAGAGAATTACTCGCTTGATGAGGATATAGCATTGGCTGATGAAATTGATGACCAAATCCATGAGGAACTTGAAGTGGAGGGAGCTTATCGATATCTTGTTCCGTAACACCAAGCAGCCAGTCTATTACCTTGCTAGGTTGGCTAACACGAAGCCTATCTTGAAGATCATACAATTGAATGGCCGTTGGTACTGAAAGCCTAATTCTCCTGTCCCTCAATCCCCTCACTGTGGAAACCTTGCTGTGCCTATCTTTCCCACCGAAAGCACGTGAAACTCGAACGATCCTCGGATTTCTAAATACAGACCATTGCCTTGAAGTAGTAGTATTTGATGATGATGCCTTATTAAAACTGCTATTGTTGTTCCCATCATTGTTGTTGTGGCCCTCTTGCTTCGCTTGGAAACCCTTGTCCCTTGAATTTGTTATCATTGTAATATTTCTGATTATAGTAAACTCGCCATTCTTTCAATCGCTCCTTTTTTGTGGATATGGAAAGAAATACTGCGATCGTTCAGCTCCAAAGATTCAACTGAAAGAGAAAGAAGAACACAAATTAAGAGGAAAAATAAACTGTTACATACCATATGAGCCTTCTTCCATTTTCGTGAGATTATTCTTAATTTCTTTTGGACTCCATATAAGTTTATATCTTATGGAAAATTGCTTCATGAACTAATTAAATTGATCACTGATCGGTTCGAGATTGATAGATGAGAAAGAAAACATTTCTCATCAAAGATTCTGATAGTAGTATTTCTTTTCAATTTTATATACATTCTCCTCTAATTATTATGGAGATCCTCCACATGCAAATCTGAAAATTCTGCTGAGAAGTTGAGCAGATATTGATAAATATTGCATTAAAATGAATGGTCACAAACTACTTAAAGATATATATATATATATATATATATATGTGATTAATGAATTGGACCATTTTAATCTTGAAATAAGTTGAAGAACTGAAATCTGAATCGTTTAAAATTGAACATTTAATTTGGAAACTAAATTCAAGATGTTAACATGCATGTTGAGGAAAAGCTAGCAGAAAATAAGAGTTTAATTGAAATAAGGTTTTTTCTTCTATTCTCTTCCTTTGATTTTGTAACAAAAGCCATACAAATTCAAACTACCAGAAACCCTAAATTACCTTTATCTCTTAGCAAACCAATTTGAAGATATAATTAGGATTATAAGATGAACTGTACTCACATCAGACTGAAAATTGAGGTTGTAGAAGCTGAGATCAGAGTTTGTTCTTGGATGTCCAAAACTTATGAGCAAGAAGCAGAAGAAGTAGGAGAGAGCAACAGGACGCAACAGTGCAATTTGAACCTCTTGCTAAAGTATATATGATGCTCTCTTGAATTTCTTACTAAGCTGTGTACCTCATTTGCCTGTCAAATTCAACATCTTAAAGGCTCTTAGTTTCAGTGAGAGAGAGAGAGAGAGAGAGAGAGAGAATATAAACTTTTAAAAATAATAATTCACAATTTGGTAAAGAAAATATGCTAACTAGAATTTACCGCTTGCATGGGAATGAAAAAGGAAAAGTTAATGGCACCATTTATGGCCACGTGGTATACGAGTACGCTGATACGTTAGTTTAGAGCTATTTTTTATGTATTTGAAACATAATAACGTAGCGTTATCATTATTTGACTCAATTATATAATATAACATGTGAATTTGTGCTGCTCAATACTACATTCTAGAGATATTTTTGTTCACTTGTAAGTGATAGATATTTGGTTCGAATCTTGTAAATAATAAATTCGATACTAAATTAAATTGTCCATTGTGTAACTTTGCCAAACTTCATATCCTTGAGTGTAAAATATATTGTTATACTCAAACAAAAAAAAAAAAACACATGAATTTGTTTTTACTAATGTCCTAAAAATAAAACATATCAACTTTATTGTTCCCTTTTATTATAACACATAAAATTACACATTACATGACTTAAGTTTCCAATGCCGCTATAACTTGTGAATCTGTCAAACAACAGTAAAAATTTCATCAATTTGTTCATACCACAGACTGAACAATCACTGCTTAATTAATGAACAAGTTTGGTCTTAGTTTACCGTGTATAATTATGCAATAGGCTCTCTAGGTATAGATATTGGATTATTAATAGGCTCTCTAGGTATAGATATTGGATTATTTTGAAGGGGGACCACCCTCCCACCCTTATCGGCCACTGCAAGTAGCTTTATTGGTGTATTCCACGTAGCAGGAGTTGAAGAAGAAACTCCTGTTTAATCAAGAAAGCACAGAACTATACATAAAACCCTAATTAATGTTTGAGAGAATGTTTATTCGATCTTTTTCCCTACATGTGAATTTGTAGTGCAGTATTCACCAAAAGTTCAAATCATATAGGCTTTTTATCTAAAATGGTCCTTGAGATTTGTATAATACATCACTTTGGTTCATGAGATTGAAAATCTATAAAAATTGTTCATAAGATTGTCCACCATCCATTATTTTGGTCATTATGTTAAAAACTCTGTTAAGTGTCTTGGAGCTCTTGGCTGGAAGTTTGAGCAATTTTCAAAGCTTTGTAACTTAATCGTTTATTAACAAAATTTGACCCATAATATATCAAAATGAAGATAGAAAAGTGTAGAACAAGATTATACCTATTTGGAAGCCCAATGGTTGCCAGAGATGACCGAAAAATACCTGAAAGGTGACTGGTCCGCAGAAAAATTGGAAAACTTGCCGAAAATAAGGTAAACTTTAAACGTTCATAACTTCTTCGATACTCAACGAAATCGAGTGATTCAAAAACAAAAATCATTCTTCTCGATGAGACAAAGAGAATGGTACTTTTCTTGAAGGTTAAATCACCATGTTTTAGCCATAAAAATGCTCAAAAGTGGCTATCTTGGTCGTCGAGTTAGCCACTTTTGAACCGTTTTCCGGCCAAACCAAAGCGAGTTAGCATCGAAAAAGGTACCATTCAATTCTTCTCATCGAAAAGTATGATTTTTATTTTTGAATCACTTGATTTCGTTGAGTATTGAAGAAGTTATGAACGTTTAAAGTTTACCAGTTTCCGGCAAGTTTTCCAATTTTCCCGCAGACCAATCACCTTTCAGGCTATTTTCCGGTCATCTCTGACAACTATTGGGCTTCCAACTAGGTATAATCTTGTTATACACTTTCCTATCTTCATTTTGATATATTATGGGTCGAATTTGGTTAAGAAACGATTAAGTTACGAAGCTTTGAAAATTGCCCAAACTTTTGGCTCAGAGCTCCAGGATACTTAACGGAGTTTTTAACAAAAGGACCAAAATAATGGATGGTGGACAATCTCAGGGACCATTTTTATTGATTTTCAATCTGAAGGACCAAAGTGATGTGTTATACAAATCTCATAAACCATTTTGGCTAAAAAGCCAAACATATACATACATATATATATATATATATATTCATGTGAATATATATGATGACAGATCCATACGTGGATCATTTTATTTACATAACTTTTGAGACACATTTTAGTGGGGTGCACTTCGTAATGTTTTTCAACGATTTAAACCGTTTATCTTTTAAATCTTCCCTCAAAGATCATATCTACGATAATCACCTTAATCTAAAACCATATGATTGTTGGATTAAGGTTTTAGAGTTTCTTTGTAGAACCGTATTCGTTTTTTTTTTCTTCACTCCGAATGAATGTCCTAATAATATTGGATTTGTATAATTTTTTGCAAGGATGATTGATGTTCTAAAGGATAGATTGAGTAGACCCCACAAGAACGTATGTCAAAAATTTTGTAAAAAAAGTGATGACACGGATCCGCCTCCAACTAAGTATTATTAAGTAATTTAATTAGTTATATATAAAACATATCAAATATTACAAAAAGAATGTTAACAAATCAATGGATGATAAAAGAAAAAAACGAATTGTAAACTCTGAATTTTATTCCACAAACAAAAAATAAAGAACACTACAAAATTGTGAAGATGAACACATAACCCAAAAAATTACATCACACTAAACTTAATTCTTACAAAGTTACAAGATGTGAATTTATAAAAACTTTAACCATGAAACAAACAAGAAGACAATTTTAAACCCTAGCAACAAAGAAAGCAATCTTAATACTTATTCTACTACAAGTTACAAATAATAAACCAAATTTGCCAACTTGCTAACATTTTCCTTCACCAATATATATATTTGTAATACCCATTGTTCATTAATTACCAACAGTTTTAGTTTCTTCTTCATTTTGTGTGGAGCAAAATTTAAGATTAGTAAGGGCATGCATGCATATTTATAAATAGTAAGTCGATACGAACAATCAGTAAAGAGACTAGGGCTTCCTATATATATGTACATAACAGTAATTTCAGTCATGCAGCTCCTAAAGTAGTGGTGTGCAGGATATCGTCTGTATACCAGTTGGGATGAATATATATATATATATATATGTGTGTGTGTGTGTGTGTGTGTGTGTGTGTGTGTGTGTATAAACACACACATATATGTATATGTACAGTTTGGAGAGGATATATGGATAGAAGGGTAAGACCTTTTAGAAAAGAGTAGAGGAGGGACCAAAGCAGGTTCTTTAAGGCATCCACCGAATGCATAGAGAGAGGACCACTGCATATGTACAGAATGCAGTGAGATTTTCACAACCCCAAGTTGCACTAGTTTTTGCTAATATAACTTACATGAACGAAAGACTATACATACATATATATTTACTCTTCGCATCTTTAGGAGTTTGATAGATAGATATATATATATATATAGAGAGAGAGAGAGAGAGAGAGAGAGAGAGAGAGAGTTCTTCATATATATATATATATATATATATATATATATATATATATATATTCATGTGTGCATATGGGCACCTCAATAATCACGAAAAGTAGTGGAATCTTTCAACAAAATAATTGAGAACGTACGTTAATATAGATGACTACTGTATTAGTACGTTGCAGTTCAAAAGCTGAAGTCCTATATTTTTTTTTTTTTTTTTCACAGATATTCGAGACAAGAAAATAAACCGGCCGACACACTGACATTTGGCCAAGACAACTAATTTTACTTCTGCATAATAATAAGTACCAATTTGATCATTATTCCATTTTAACTAATTTTTAAGCAATATTTAACATACCCTTATATTTATATTGTTGGCATCAACCCAATTCTGTGGCAGCACTTATGTAGGGATGTTACCAATTTTAGGGTTTGTAGTTGAATGATTAAGTTATTTTATTGAAAATAATGGATGCATTAAATCAAAAGGTAAAGAAATATTACTTAAGAGTTCATCCTACACAGAGACCAGAGAAGTTATCATATACAGTGGTCGCCTTCACGAGAAGGCGATTTTCTCTTGATGTTACAGATTTTTCATCAACAGTGAGTTAAATATAGTATAGACATTGCTCCCCCAACTAGACAGCAGTTTTACTTTGTTCAGGAACCCATAAATTTCCTCATCACTTTTTGGGTGAAAATTATTTCCACACTTTTAGTTTGAAGTGTTTGTCTCTCCCAATTTAAAGCCAGAGAGAACCCCAGCCTGCTGCTGCCATTTTAATTTGTTTAGATATATATATACATACATACATACATACATATATATATATATATATATATGTATATAGTATGCAGGTAGCTGCAGGTCTGAGCAGAGTAGCAAAAAGGAATGGTCAAAGTCAGGGATACTTGATGAGAACCCAACTGCTTCTCCTCTTTTTTGGGTTTTGTTAACAATATATAGTACGTAGAACCTAAATCCATTACAGAAGAACTGAAGGAGTAATGAGAATTTCACCCTATGTTTTATTTTTTATTTTTTATTATACAAGCGAGATATCCGAGGTAGGTATTTTAAGAGTATCAATCCCACATCGGATAAAGAATAGACATTGCATGTGCTTGTAAATAATTGAGCTGCTCTCCATATTGTCAATTGTTTTGATAGTGGAACCTCAACTTTCTTCATGGTATTAAACTAGGTTGTCTCATATCTGAAGTCCAAACCCCACGTGCTTTATATTTACCCAATTTGTGTTATCCACGTGTTAGCTAGCCTTGAATATCCTCTACTTTTAAGGGTAGAAGTAAATGTTATTAACCATTTGATCAAAATAATGAAATATAAAGGTAATTATACGTATATTTGTATGTGTATATTTCATATTCAATCATAATAGATGCTTATATATATGAAGGAACAGATATCTTAATGGCCTATCAATTCTAGTAATGGTCATCACTCAAATGAAAATGACAACTAAACCGAATATTACGATATAGCGAATTATTTCGATTATAAAAGATGAAACAAATTATTAATGATACCATTTTCTATAGAGAAAAGTTGATATGGTATTATTGAAGAAACACAAACTAGTAATTTACCTGAACATACATGATGTACCATTCGCAAATGATTGAAATTATTATTTTATCTATCACTCCATATAATGTTATGCGACATAATTTACATGCTTAATTAAATTAACTGTTATGATTGATGCTTAATCATACAAGGTAAAAATACGTGTCGCCATCACCAACATGATCTCAGTTGTCGATCATCATGACAACATTAGCATGTGTGTGTGAGAGAGAGGGGGAGAGAAGTCCATATTTATCCATCCAAATTTCTAATTGTCTAATCCGTACTCTATATATATATATATATATATATATATATATATTACATGCTTGTGTGTTGGGAGGAGAGGGGAGATTTGGATAGAAAACCAAGTAGGATATGAGAGAATTAATAGTATTTATACATATATAATAATAATAATAATAAAGAAAAAGATAATGCTTCTTTACTAATCCATATCATTTTATTGTTCAAACGTCATAATCGGTAATACTATTATTTTTATTGTCATTTGAAGAAACTCATTTGATTTGTAGACAGTTTAATCATTCATATGAATCAAAACAAGCTAATAGCTCATCACATCTTACCATAAACGTCCCTTCTTTTTTAGATTAGTCATTCATATGAATCAAATAAGTTGACGACTCACAACTTTTTACCACAGTGGTCTTTATCATTTTGATGGTACAGTGAAATTATATTTCATGTTAATGAGAAAGTATATTCCTCTCATTGTCCTCCTTTCCAATATTATCTTAAGGATAATGTTATGTACACACTCATTTTTGCTATCCACACACTCTTGTTAATTTTTTATCATTAATCTTATTTAATTTATTTAATCTGATTGAAAATTAAAAAGATATATAAAAAATAAAAATAAATGTATGAATAACAATACATTTATCATAAAAGTATAGTGTGAAGTATAAGGGATATATTTGATCTTAATTCGCGAGCATCTTTTGTCTTCTCTTTCTTCTTCTTTTTCTTGGTTCTTTCGTTCTGACGCCTGAAAGTGACGGGGCCAAAACCCTAGGGATAAAAAAGGTGCTTGCGAACGATGGCTCCAAAACAAAAATAAATGCGTGCTCTCTCTTTTTCTCTCTGCCTCTGCATGTCTCTGTGAATAATACAAACCTGCTATCTCTCAGCCTGCAACAGAAAGTAAACTGCATTTCCCCCTGAACTCTCCCCGTCCGCGGCCCCCTCCCCTCCCCGCTCTCTCTCTCTCTCTCTCTCTCTCTCTCTCTCTCTCTCTCTCGTAATGCTCCTTCTGCGTTAGTTATAATTTAGAACTTACCCTTAATTCGTGTAAGATTTATAACATTAGCTCCTAATTAATCAAGAGAAGAGGAAACAAAAATTAATGGACGGTATTCTAATTGACAAAATTTAATTTGGTGTCCAATTACGCTTCTCCTACGTACGTGATTGATATGTAATGAACCTATTACAATTGGTAAAGTCCATCGAGGCCGAACTAGGATAGAAATCATTTACAAATCAATTTATATTGAATGCAATATTTGCTAAAGTTTTTCTTCCGCTATGACCGTGGACTTGCGTACTTGATTAGCAGTTAGCCCAAGTGGTGAGAGAGAGTGGAAAAGAAGGATTAAGGGTAATTTTCTTAGTTTTTGGTGTGAGTTTGAAATTATTACAATAATTAAGGAAGGGAGGAGTTTCGAACTTGGTACTCATGATGGAAACCAAAACCTGATCCACTAAGATATTCAAAAAGTTTATCACTATATTTGGATATGATATGATAATTCATGTGAGATTTTAGTGATTAAGGGTAATTTTCTAGGGTATTTACTGGATATCAACTTCAACATGATCTGGCGAAGAGAGTCTTTTTAGTTCAAGTGATAAAAAATAGGAAAATGATCTAATCTACCACTATTACAATTAAAAGTAAGCAACAAGTCCTTATTCATTTATATTCAATGCAATAGTGTCATTGGCTTTAAACAGTAATAGCCTGATAGGTAGATGCAATATTTCCGTCGAAAATATTTATATATCCAGCACTGATGTCCTATGTTAAATTTCTTCTTGCCTTATATCACTAGTATAAAAAATATGAAAACTTGATCATTAAAACTAGATTAGAGGCACAGGTTATTGAGGGTGTGCATCGATGCCATGATTTTATCTCCTCCCTTCTGTCATCTCAGACCCAAACAGAACTGGATCTCTCAGTGAAGTTAAAAGTATAGTTCCTTAGACCTTTTGCAGTATTTACGAAAAAAAAGAAGACGACCTTTTGCAGTAAGTGACAACTATATAAATAGTGATCATCGTATACTATATACTCTTCTTTTTGCTTGATTCATACTTCATTGACTTTGTACGCAGCTTTCTTTTTCTCTTATACTCGTGCCTAATGCTTTTCCAACAGATCTACCATCACTGTCTGCCCAACATGAAACATCCCTCAAGGTGAAAGTGAAGTAACAAACAAGGTCAATTAGGATATACATATATGTATATATGCGGTTATAATAATAAATTAACCATGCTTAGGAAAAATAAGAGGATCTTCTATAGACATGTCAAAAGATAAATGTCAAATTTTAAATGGCTGATGACAATGTCGAATTTTCTTCTCCTCTAATTCATGAAATTTTTTTTAGGAGTTCTCGGCACTTATGCCAAGTGGTGTTCCCACCATTGGGACTCTGACACTTAGATATTCTTTTCTTTCTTTTTAATTAAATAAATTTAGGTGTTAAAGTCTCACAGACGAGGAACACCACCTAGCACCAGTATTGGGAACCCTTAAAATTTTCTCTTGATTCATATGTTTTTTTTGTTGTTGTAATAATATTTGTATGACCTATTTTAAAAAGAAATCAACTAAAACAAATTTTCTTGGTTTACAATTAGTGCGTTAATGAGACCTACACAACAAAACAATTAGAAAATTAATTGGCATCCCATTTTCTCATATGTCAGAAATGGCAACAAAAAATTGTTATGTCAATCCACGTATGATTGACATATCGATTGGAACTTCTTCCTACCTTCAAATTTGATTGCGTGACATTTCACTTAAGACATCTCATTTGAAGATGCTCTAAATAGTCAACTACGTAAATAAGACATGTTAGATGGTGACAAACAAGATTGGTGGCAACGAGCATAATGAGCGGCAAATGGGATAATTAGGGATTTAACATATATTTCTATGACTATTTAACACAATTCATTAGGATGTTTAGTTAGTTACGAGACTTTATACAAGAGACTTGTAACTCATTGAATTTAGAACATTAACCCTATGCATTTGAGGTCGGAGTTTGCGTAAAAAGAAAATACAAGATTTAACTAGCCCACCAAAAGTAGGTTAACGAAATCTAGGCAAGCACCAAAACTTGATAGAGTTGTAACAGCTCGAAATTTATGCGGCCGCAAGGAACAGTAGTGTAGGGTGGTTTTTTACATGGCTATTCTGGTGCCACTTAGAAGTTAGAAACTAAGATTAACTACTAAGTAGCTGTTAGAAACTAAGATCAACTACTAAGTAGCTGTTAGAAACTAGGATTAACTACGTACTAAGTAGGTAGCTAGGGTGGCCCCGGAAGATTTATTCTACTAATTACCAAAAAGTCGCCCAACTTTGGCAGTAACGTAGAATTGTTAAATTTAATCAATGATAATCCGCATTAAAGTTTAGCAAATTGGTAATCAAGGAGACCTGAAATGGTTGAAAATCATGTGTTCTGCGAATATCAGATTGTGCGCCAATGCATGACACGTACCAGGCAATGGAATGCCAGATGCCATGCACCGGGCAATGGATATTGGATGTGTGGCCAAGAGTTCAATGACCAAGCCAAAAATCCTGGTGTATACTGTATATTAGAAAAACCTCATCTCTGTACAGCCAAAAGGCTAGTGGCAATAGGGCTTTTCCCAAATCTGGGAGGGCCTGGAGCTAATATGGGATAATCACGAACAACAATGCATATTAAGATTTCGACAAGGCCTTGGGGGGAGGGGGGGGGGGGGGTGTGGTGGGTTGGGGGGCCCTGCAACAACAATGGGTGCATAAAAGGTTCATCCCCTTGATCCAGTCAGGGACATTCTGCTAGATCCCCGCTCACTGTCGTCAAAACTTGCTTAACTAAAAAAATTTCATTTCAGCCAAATTGCTGGAACCTCAATTGCCTGCGATGTCAATTGCAGTTTCATCTCTTAAATGATGGCAATATACAAAACAACTTAGAAACAACTAAAGACTATATAGGAAAGAGCGATGAGAAGCGAGATTCACGTAGTTCCTTTGGAGTCCAGGCAAACCTATAATGTAGGTTTAAGGCATTTAACTCCAAATACCAGCCTTACTGCATTTAGTCTCCGAACGAAACTCCATTAGAAAAGCATTTGACTTTGGGATTAAAGTTGAGAACTTGAGATAAGTTTGGTTGTATGAATGAAACTCTCCTCAGAGTATGCTTATACTGACAAAGAT
This sequence comes from Pyrus communis, assembly GCF_963583255.1. Lineage (NCBI taxonomy): Eukaryota > Viridiplantae > Streptophyta > Magnoliopsida > Rosales > Rosaceae > Pyrus > Pyrus communis. The sequence continues at coordinate 23,797,579 of NC_084815.1, read as the reverse complement.
AAACAGCGAGAGTCATCCTTTCTAGGCTAGAACAATAATATAGATCAGAGAAGCTTGCTAATATTCGTTCTAAATCCTAAATGGTTAAACCTCGGTTTTCATATGGTTGAAGTTGGGGAAAGACAATCACAATGACAGACAAGAATCTTAAAATTATTGCAAGAAGAAATCTTAAAAGTTAAAAAAACGAGCGATAATGTCATCCTTGACAACAGCAGTTGCATTTGGATTTTAGACAAATACATTATTGGACAAACAAGAGGAAAAAAAAATGGTTGTGTGAAGTACCCTTATTCATGTCAAGCACAGCACTTCATTAAGTAAGCAGACTAGACAAATATCCATGCTAACATGAAAATCGTCTCTTTAGTTTGACGAGAGGAACAAAATAACATAGATATTTTTCCAGAATCCCATAAGCCTGCAAGAAGCCAAAACAAGCTGAGAGTCATTGATACAATATAAACATGAAAACAATAAGCAAGCAACGCCAAATATAAGTACATAACCTGAGAAACCAAAGGATATAAAAATGCAAACACAACGACGATAACCAAGGTGAGAAATGGGGAAAGGAGAAAGTAAAAATTAGGAAAGAGCATGTGGATAGCCGTTATCTCTATGTATCTTCAACGGGCTAATCATTTATGAAAAGAAATTAGCACATTCAGGATGCAGCCAAATAGCTCAAAGGAAATTGAGAACCGTCACCAGAAGCAATGGTGTCCGTCCATTTATGGATGTCAATGAAGTGAAAGCGATTCCTACAGATAGATTTCAATATCAAATCATTCAACAGAAGATACCAGCTGTGAAAACCAGGCTTTTTGGTTTAGTTTTTTCAATATGTCTTGAATTAAAGACTTTCTCTGTCCCACAGCCTTCCAAACAAGAATAAAATAAGCTAAAATATTCTCTCTGCTCTCTAGTCCTACCTTTAGTTCATCCCCATGGATTTTTCCATGAGTTCTTCCCAAAAGGAACTAGAAAAATCATCATGGATCTTTCTATCAGGTCAAAACATAATTCCAAGTGTGATCACGCAAGCCAAAGCATAGATTGTGCCAGACTTTGACGGATGCATCTCCAACAAACAAATTGAAGTTTCAACGAGATTGGACTCATTGGACCACATAATACATGTCTAATATCTATATAAAGGTTGGCCATGTGCATTAAGTTCCGTGACAAATTGGCGTTAGACGAGAGATGAGAGAGTTCAGGAAAGCTAAATGTGAGCTCTCATGGTTGCTTGTTCTCTACCTACAACGTTATCAGCATTAAGGCCTCCAGCCTGACTAGCAGGCCATGCAGACAACATGATCCTAAATTCAGGGGGCGAATGACTCACCGCAATGAACAGAAGGTTTTACCAAGTGAACAATCTATGTTCTTTCCATTAACTTTCACAACAAGATGACAAATATAACAGTAAACTGTGCCCAAACAAAATAAAAGGCCCATATTTCCAATCCTCGAATCAGATACGGACTATGCCTCAAGGTTTAAGGTGTAAACTGCTGTGTTTGTGGTACATTTACTGCTCATACTCGTATCAACTAAAGACTTGTTGAATCGAAGATTTTCATAGTTTCCCGAGGCTATAAAGACTTGGATGGAGCACGTATAGAGGTCCATTAAAGCAAAAAAATGCATCCTGCTTCAGCATCAGAGAAACTGAAATTGCACTAATCCAAAGTTACAGCTAAAACGCCGCTGAAAGCAGCAATTCCTAATCAATCAAGCCTCAAAGGGCATAAGATTTTATATCAACTAAGAACAAAATTGCTACCCTAACTTCACCATTCAAAATGCTCCAATCTAAACCCTAAACCGTATTATGACTAAAACCCTAAGATGCTCTGAAAGATAAGAACAAATTCTTTGTGATGGATGGATCATGATTTTAAAGTTTTGGATTCTCTAACTAAGGTATGAACCGATTTATGTAAGTTTTTTTTTATTTTTTTTATTTCAATTATTTTTGTTTAGGGTTTAGGAGTGTATTATCTGCAAAAAAAGGGCTTTGTCAGCCCAAGTCTGTGTGCGAAACAAAAGAAAGAAAAAAAGGATTTATGCCCTACTTTTTGCCGGGAAAAAAGGGGGAGTTTGTAAAGGAAAAATGGTCTTTAGTTGATGGGATTATGCTGAAATTAAGGCTATAACCATGCGATTTTCCATGGAAACTTTTTCGAAAGTAAGTGCTTTGGTGAGGGCAATTATCACCGATTCTTATTAATTTTGATTTCAATTTCTATCTATATAAAATCATGAATAATTGAAGGGAAAGATGATGTACCTATTGACGATGGTGGCAGTGGCGGTTGTTGTTGTGGCCACAGTAGTGGAGGTTGTGGTTATGGTGACGGAGGTGGCAACAATGGTGGTTGGAGATGGTAGTGGTCACTTTATTATCTTAGGGCACGTTTATGTACCTGCAATCGGAAACAATTTACAGAATTGGATTCCGATTATGGGATACACCTTTGTTTACGTAATCTTGGGGAATCAAAATACATGTGGAGTCGACATGCATTAAGGAATCCCACTCCTTATTTTGGAGAAATTGGACTCCCTACACGAGGGAGGTATTTCAATTCCTGGACACCTGAGGAACCCGGAATGGATTTCTTCTACCAATTATGCCCTCACTTGTTTTTTATTATCCCAACATTGCCCTTCATTTGACACTTATCCAGCGCAGCTCATTCTCCATCTCTATCAACAACACATCCTCTGCCGCGCAGGGCCACATCACATACCTTGCCTAATCTCCATTTGTTTCATAGAATCGCTAGACTCTTACTTGAATCTGACCGTTGCACTCTTAACCAACGTAATGGACCAGGATCGAGACGGCAACTAGACCACTCCGTGCTGGACCATGAATGGCCTAGATATGAGGTGGTGGCTATGGAGGCGTAAGGGTGTGGAAGATAGAAACAGGGCAAGGAAAGGCAGAGGTGGGTGGAGGGCAGTGCAACTGGACTTCAAGATGAAACGAAGGCATGGGAAAGATGGAGATGTGGGGGATGTGTGGGGGATGGATGGAAATAACCATCTTTTAATAACTAAATAAAACCTATTCATATATTTTTATATAGATGAATTTTGTTATATAAATTTAATTAAGAAATTTAATTTAATTAATTAGTATGAAAATAATTTATTTATGTAAGGGCAATTTAGTAATCAATCTAGTTTTAATTCCGATTGAAGTGCATTAGTAAACAACTTATATAGACTCAACATTATTCTTACTTTGATTCTAGTCAGTTTTAGTGAACAACTTTAATAGGAATCTGATTCTGATTCCACCTAATTTCAATTCCTCTTCAATCCTCGATCTAATTACGAATTAGTAAGAGATAAAATGTATGTAGAAGGATAAATATGTTATTTTCAAAACTTAATGAAGGTATTATAATAATTAAAAAACATTTATTAAATACTCAACTATGCGTTTTATTAAAGTAGCTTTTAAAAGTTAAGCTGCTTTTAAAAGCTGGAGGGTATCGCTTTTAAAATAAGCAAAGATATTTTACATTTATCAAACATTTTTTTAGTATTTAACTTTGATGTGAAGCAGTTTTTTTGTGAAAAAAAAGAAAACCGATACTAACGAGGTCTTAATGTTAAAAAAATAAAAAAAAATTCAAAACCCCCTTTTTTATAATTTTTATTCCAAAATTAAAACAATTTTCCTTATTTATTTTTTCCCGAAGGTGCCTCTTTTTCTTGATATCTTTTTTGCCCTCCTCTCTCCCCTAGTACTGTTATCTCTCTCTCTCTGCAACTTCACTTTGCTTCATCTCAGCCCACAGAGATCTCTCTCTCAAGCTTTCTCTCTCTAAAGCTCCGATCGCTCCAAGCAGGTTCTCCAGACTCCTCTCTTGAATCTAACTTTCTTTATGTTTACAGTTTACTACCTCTGCTGGTTAATTTCACATTTAATTTTATTTATTCGTCAATAGTGATTGATCTGTAATATCATGTTTCCCAAACAAATCTCTTCATTGCTTTGGATGTTGGTGCGGATAAATTTCTGTGCTTTTCCATATTTTGCTAAATTAGGGTTTATGGAATTTTAATCAGATATTGTTTTGTTTATCATTATAGCTGTTATGTTCTGGGCTACTTCATTTTTTCAGCTGGCCCTTTTTTTTCTTAGGTCAAATTCACATGGTCTACTCCATTTGGGTTTTATTGGGATTTCTGTAACATGAATAAATACTTCTGGGTTTTTGAAATTGTTTATAATTGTAAGCAAATTTCCGCGATTTGAGCGTGTACGTAGGGATTGGTTTCTAATGTGTGATTTATGGTATTGTGATATTACACTTATGATTTAGTACTTGTTACTCGAAACCGTTTTAGCTCATCATCCTTGGACTTGACTTAGCTTATCGGGTTATTAGAGTTTTGTATTGCAGTTATTATGTTGCTAGTATTCTGATTCTCTTGTTGCAAATATGATATTTACAATGTATCAGTGCTTATGCTTCTACATTCTTTATCAAATCTTACTAGATTTAGTGGTGCTTAAAGTTCGATTTTATTTGTCATATTTTTTCAATTTATTGATTTTTTTTATTGGTTGGTTATGATTCTAATGTGTGAATTGTGATATTACACTTATGATTGACTTCTCGAAACCGTTTTAGCTCATATTAATTTAACATATGAGCTCAAAGACAAAGCCTTTTGTGCTTTTAACTTCAACTTAAAGCGCCTGTGTGTGCTTATCGGGTTATAAAATTGCTCGTTGACATTTTTACTTTGCTATGTTGCAGATTCTCTTGTTACAGATATGATATTCACAATGTATCACTTGTTATGCTTCTATATTCATTGTAGCATTGTTTTTTAAATGTATTGATTTTCTAATTGGTTGAAATGGGTATGTGCATTCCGCTGTAAAATTTCAAAGGTTGTTTTTCTTTCATGCATTTGTTAGGTCATGAATAACTTAAAAAAGCATGTTGCTTTGGCTCTCGTGTTGTTATCATGTGTTTTTCTTTTAACATCTTAGTAGTTTCGTCATTATGTTTCTTACTAATATTACGAATTTTAAACTCTCTGTAGATAGTCATGCAGGAAGCAACTCCTGCCCCTGCTCCCAATGCCCAATTTGTTAGCAATGCCTTCATGGAGCAATATTACCATATTCTTCGCCAATCTCCACAGTTAGTGCATAAGTTTTAATTTTTATCAGGATTCAAGCTCTCTGAGTAGGACGGATATCAAGGGCAATATGACAACAGTGACAGCCATGGAAGTAAGTATTTTTTCTTATATTTTCATGACGCAGTTTCTACTTCAAGCTCATGGATTAGTTTTCGCAGAAATTATTTTCTAACAAGTTTTGAGATTTGACTTTCAATTTTTGTATGGCTTAACATGAATTAGGCAGCGCTTTTCTGTATGTTTCGGATTCAGTTTTTCACTTTAACACATTAAAGAAAGTTTAATTTGTAGCAAGCATGTAGAAATATGTATATGTTGTAATGGATGAACATGAATTTGGCAGCTTTTACATTGTTGTATTAAACTTTTCTATAAGTGCATGTTGAACAAATACACAGACGGGATGTCTATTTGATGCTTAAGGCTCCAAATTTAGACATTTATTGACAATTGTAACTAGCCTATACGGTAACATTTCTTATATGATACGGTCGCTGATTCAGATGGCCAATGCTCCAGTCATGAAATGATGAAAATTTTGTATTTAGGCATTAACTGCATGTTGAACATGTCACAGTATAAGAAGCGAGGCCTTTAATGAATCAAATTCATGCCCTTTTTCAGCCCAAACTTTTTGTTTTGGAAATCTTGAAATATTGTGCATCACTTCTTGGACTTGATAGAAAATGAATTAGAGAATCCTAAATTTTTGTTGTGATTAATAAAGATGCTAAATATTACATTTGTTAACATTGCATTATCTTTTGGAACAGGCAGTGGGTGAAAAAATTCAGTCCTTAAATTACGGAGACTATACGACAGAAATAAAAACAGAAGATTCCGTGCATACTCAAAAGGAGGTTAAGGATGGTGCTTGTATGGATGTTGTTTGTAGGACGGAAAAGTCTCAGGAGACTAAAAAGGCTAAGTTTGAATCAGTTCCTCCAAAGGTGGATGAGTTTGGGAGATTGGTCAGAGAAGGTTCCGGTGATAGTGACTCTGACGATTCACTCTATAATAAAAGGTATAATAAAAGAGGTAGAAGTCGAATACATAGCCGTAGCCGTAGCCGCAGCCGCAGCCGCAGTCGGTCTCCTCTTGATAGCAGGAGGGGAAGTTCATGGAGGAGAAGAGAGAAGCGAAGCCGTTCTCGGAGGTACTTCCAACTGTGCTGTATCTGCATTGTTCTGTTTGGTGGGCTGTTTAATGTTGACTTGAGTTTAGGTCTGAGGCATCTAAATTGCGGGGGTCTTTATTTGTCTTTTATTATGATTTCATAGAGTACAGTATCTGAGGAGAATAATAAATATTCCTCTTGATTGTTTGTGTTCCCAGTCGGTCTTCTAGGAATCAAAGAAGCAGGAGTAGGAGCAGGTCCCCCACATTTAGGCGTGCAAATGAGTTCAGAGATGGCAGTAAGAGACAGGACCGGCGCCACATTCCAGAATGTTTTGACTTCCTTCGAGGCAGATGCTACCGAGGAGCACACTGTCGGTATATGCACCGGGAATATGACAAGAATGATGGTTCAAGGCAACATAGGAGCAAACCAACACTTTTCGAGTCTCAGCCTAGTTTCAAAACTTTTGGGATTAAGGAAAAGGTTGATGAAATTAAAGCTCGGGAGATGCAACTCTGTGAAGATGCACCTATTGCTAGAAAAGATGGTCAGTTGATTGATGCTGAGAAAATGAATTGTGAGAGTTCTAGAGTCACAGATATTGCAGTGCAAGTAAAACAATTAGTTCCCGAAAACCTTAGGGAAACCACCACTCACATTCCTGACAGAAAAGAATTTCACGAAGTGCAAAAATCTCACCACCCACCCCCTCAGCTAATAAGCAGTGCTGGTAATATGAAGTCATCTGATGGTACTTCTGAGGATGTGCTTCCTCTTATGAACAAGTCCGTAGTCAAGCAACCTCAAAAGGCTGATTGTCCATCTGTTCAGATGGAAAACTCTTTCATAACAGATCTGTCACCGGTTCAAGCATCCACGACTTCTCCAAATATGGTTTCTAGTAGTGAGCCTTTACCAAATGCAATCACCTCGACTAATGTGTGGCCCATCAAAAGTTCTAATGACCAACCACTTTCATCACAATTCATGGCTCCTAATTCTAAAGAGTTACCTCTTCCCAGCATCTCTGCTGTAAATTTTCCATATCTTTCAGAGCTGCCCCTTCCTCCACCTCCTCCTCAACCTTCACAAGGTGCCAGTGCTGTTCATGCTCCACAGATGCATAGGGATTACAATTTGATGCCACTCTGTCCACCGCAGTCTATATCTTACCAAGGTTCCTTACCCAACCAACATGCTCAGTTCTCTCTACCACCAAATTCCCCTTGGACATCCTTACCCCCGCCACCTCCACGACCACTGTATGATTCATCTTTAAATGCAGGAACTACCGCACTTGGTGGTTCTTCACAGTTTCAGCCGAACCATTTGGTTCCAAGGAATGACTTTGGTTCTCAGCCTTCTATCAGGCCATACTCAACTGTATTGCCTTCTCATTCTCAGGCTGATGATTTTCTGCATCGTATGTACCCTCCAATGCAGGAATTTCCTCGCCCTGTGTTGCATAGAGCAGATTTCAGATCAGGCAACTCATCAAGTCAACCATTTGGAGGCCCTGGTCATATGAGAGAAGACCACTTTACACATGCTCCTGTGCAGGATTTAAGTTCTTCACACACTTTTGCTCATGGCAACACGCACCCACAGCCTGGTCCTCCTTCACAGGAATTGACTATGAACAAATTGCAAAATTTCTCTGGTGACAATTTTCCTTCTGGCAAGCTTTTAAATTCATCCTCACAGATTCATCCCTGTTCACAGAACCAACAGCCAACCTATAGCACACAATACCCTGTTGGTGATGGCATCTTGGGTGTGCCTGGGAAGACTGGTGCGCAATACCCTGTAGGTGATAGCATTTTGGGTTTTCCTGGGAAGGATGGTCCTATGTCCCAATACCCTACAGATCTTGTGGATAGAAATCAATCGTCTCGCCTTCCTGATTTTGGGGCATCTAGAATACCTACACATCATAATCCTTACGCATCTACTTTTGAGCAGCCACTATCCTCCAAATTCAGTTCTAACATTCACAATCAAGACAACGGTGCTCCCTCTGGTAACATGTTTGATACTCCCTGCAATTTGAGCCAAGTTCTTGTGGATGGGCAAGGTGTTGGCAGTGTTGGATCAAGACAGACTACTTCATCGCCGAGTTCTGCTAGAGCTGCTGGTCAGCTATTGCCCAAGTCAGAAGCTGAGCAGTATGATCCACTTTGGGACAGCATTGAGCCATCATCAGCTTTGCTCAAGAAACATGGTCATGGTCAAAAACAGGAATCTGCCGGTGATTCCAATATCATTGTGAGGCTCAGTGAGAACAAGCATAAAGAGGTTGAAACCGTTGCATCAGCTACATCTCTGGATATCGATGAGTTTGGTGAGACAGCGGATGCAGAAGTGGGTGTTGTTGAGGACGAGAGTCTGAGTGATCGTGGTGGTGCAGCAAACATGGCTGGTGAGATTGAGATTGATCAGGTGGAGTCTCCAGGGAAGAGCAAGAAGAAAAAGGATTCAAGATCAACGAGACTTTTCAAGATTGCTATTGCAAATTTTGTAAAGGAAATTCTGAAGCCATCGTGGCGGCAGGGTAATATGAGCAAGGAAGCGTTTAAGACCATTGTCAAAAAGACTGTTGATAAGGTCTCTGGAGCCATGAAGAAGCACCAGATACCCAAGTCAGAGGCAAAGATAAATCACTACATTGACTCGTCACAGCGGAAACTGACAAAACTGGTGATGGTAAATACTTTTTCCAATTCCTTTCTGCTTTGAATGACATGGTGGTGTTAGTTGATTGGGATTTTGACACAAGGCACAGTGGCACACCCTCTTAAACTTCTGCATAAATAAATTTTTTGTTCTCCGCGTGAAAAGAGGATGAAACTCATAGTTTAAGGCCTGATGCTTTCGGTCTTAGTGCGAGAACATGTTGCGTAGTTTGATCTTCACTGTTTTCTCTATATGATCTGCAGGGTTATGTTGACAAGTATGTGAATGTGTAGACGTCAGCTGTGTTGAAGCAACCAACCTGCACGCAACGGCACAATTTCTTGAGGGTGTCATCTCGGACCAAAAGAGAACTGGATCTCTCAGTGAAGATTAAAGTAGAGCCTTAGACCTTTTGCAGCAAGTCACAACTATATAAACAGTGATCATTGTATACTATATATATAGTGTGAATTCTAAGAAGGTTGATTGAATGGTTCGGTGAAATGGGGTTATAATTATAAGTTAACCATGCTGGGAAAATTAATAGTCAACTATGTAAATAAGACAATCAATGCGGGGTGACTCAGTGGTTAGGGATGAATACTTGGCCTATATTGCACATGGCACGTCCTGGTTTCAGTTCCTAGCGCTTGAGAATCACACGGTTGTAGTCAAGAGAGGTTGAAATGCCTCTTTGAATCTTTCCGATCACCATAAGGGTGGATTGTCTTGGCGAAGTCATCAGCTAGTCCCTTTTGAAGAAAAACCATGTAAATAAGACATGATAGATGGTGACGGAGAAGATTGGTGGCAATGATCATGATGAGCGGCGAACGGGATAATTAGGGAATTAACATATATATCTATGTTGCAGTTGACCATATTAACCCAAAATTCATTAAGATTTCTGGCTAATTACGAGATTTTATGCAAGAGACTTGTAATTCAGTAGATTAAGAACTATGCACTTGAGGTCGGACTTTGCATAAAGTCGCCCAACTTTGGCAGTCACGTAGAACTGTTAAATTTAATCAATAATAATCCGCATAAGCTTTAGCCTTTACCTAGTAATCAAGGAGACCTGAAATGGTTGAAATCATTTGTCGTGCAAATATCCGATCGGGTGCCGGTGCATGGCACGTCCTTGATCCAGTCAGGGACATTCTGCTAGATTCCGGCTCACCCTCGTCAAAATTTGCCTAACTAGAAAAACCCGTTTCTGCCAAATTGCTGGAAGCTCAATTGCCTTCGATGTCAATTGCAGTTCCGTCTCTTAAAACTTCGGCAGCATACAAAACAAGTTAGAAACAACTAAAGACTACATAGGAAGGAGAGATGAGAAGCGAGATTCACGTAGATCATTCGGAGTCCAGGCCGACCTATGATGTAAGGTTAAGGGCGTTGAACTCGAAATACCAGCCTTATTGCATTCAGTCTCCGAACGAAACTCTCATTAGAAAAGCATTTGACTTTGGGATTAATGTTGAGAACTAGAGATAAGTTTGGTTGTATGAATGAAACTCTCCTCGGAGTACGCTTACACTGACAATGATAAACAGGGAGATCAGAGAAACTTACTCATATTCGTTCCAAATCCGAAACCTAGGTCTTCATGCGGTTGCAGTTGGGGAAAGACAATCACAATGACAGACAAGAATTGCAAAATTATCGCAAGTAGAGATCTTAGAAGTTACAAAAATGAGCGATAATGTCATCCAATCACCCAACTGCGGTTGCATTTAGATTTTATACAAATACATTACTGCACAAACTAAAGGATAAAAAAAAAGTTGTGTCAAGTACCCTTTATTCACGTCGAACACAGCATTTCATTAAGTGAGCAGACTAGACAAGCATCTATGCTAACATGAACAGCGTCTCTTTAGTTCGACGAGAGGAACAAAATAACACACATATTTTTCCAGAATCCCATAAGCCTGCAAGAAGCTAAAACAAGCTGAGAATCACTGATACAATTAAACACGAAAGCAACAAGCAAGCAACGCCAAATAAGTACATAACCTGAGAAATCAAAGCATATAAAATACACAAACACAACGACAGGAACCAAGGAGAGAAACAGGGAAAAGAAAAACTAAAAATTAAAAATTAGGAAGGAGCACGTGGATAGTCGTTGTCTCTATGTATCTTCAACGGGCCAATCATTTATGAAAAGAAATTACCACATTCAAGATGCAGCCAACAAGCTCAGAGGAAATTGAGAACCATCACCAGAAGCATAGATTGTACCAGACTTTGACTGATGCATCCCCAACAAACAAATTGAACCTTCAACAAGATTGGAGTCATTGGACCACATATTACTTGTCTAATATCTGTATAAAGGTTGGCCATGTGCATTATGTTCTATGAAAAATTGACGTTGGACGAGATGAGAAAGTTCAGGGAAGCTAAAAGTGAGCTCTCATGGTGGCTTGTTCTCTACCTACAAGGTTATCAGCATTAAGACCTAAATTCAGGGGGCAAATGACTCACAGAAATGAACATAAGGTTTTTGTACTAGGTGAAGAATCTATGTTTTTTCAATTAACTTTCACAAAATAGATGATAAATATAACAGTAAACTGTGTCAAAAACAAAACAAAAGTCCCATATTCTCAATCCTCGAATCAGATACAGACTATGCCTCAAGGTTTAAGGTGTAAACTGCTGCGTTTGCGGTACATTTACTACTCATACTTGTATTCAACTAAAGACTCATTGAATCAAATATTTTCATGGTTTCCTGAGGCTATAAAAGACGTGGATGGAGCACCTACAGAGGTCCGTTGAAGCAAAAAATGCATCCTGCTTCAGCATCAGAGAAACTGAATTTGCAACAATCCAAAGTTACAGCTAAAACGCCGCTGAAACCAGCAATTCCTAATCAATCAAGCCTCAGAAAGCATAAGATTTATCAACTAAGAACAAAATTACTACCCTAACTTGACCATTCACGTATGCTCCAACCATAAAGCAGACACAAACACAAACTCAACAAACTCAAAACAACAGAAACCACCTTCATCACGAAAAACCCGAAGCACAAAAACCTTTTTCATTTCTGTCGAGCTATGAACCAAACTAAAGGGATCAACTTCCTGCTCAACTATATTCCAAAACACAATAAAGACTCCTCCTTTTGCATATATATCACTCCATTAGTAAACTTTCACAAAAATAATTAACCACAAAACACAAAATTCCACTTAATTTGCAGAATGCCCAAAATAAAAACCCTAAATTAAATTAATTAAAGCCTTAAACTATCAAATTAAGGAAAAATTGGATGAGGGAAACGAACCCAATTCATTTCTGGTAGCCTCCACCTCGAGCATTGTAATCCTCTTCAACGGCATCGGCCAAGTAAACAGGTGGGAATTCCGAGACGTCGAATGTCGTCCTCTCCTTCATCATCTTCTCCACATCCGCCTTCTTCAAAACGGTGCGTCTAATCGGTGGACGGTTGCGCCTCTGGTCGCGGGTATAGTACTTGATGTCGTACACGGTTTCCGGGTTGGAGGTGGGCACGCAGGCCTGGACCTTGGTCGTGGCTGGGCACTCGACCCGGTACTGGAGCGCGCCGGGCACGGCTAATTTGTACTCCGGGTCGGCACACGGGCCGGTTATTTCCCACGGTTTCTTGAGGTACCGCTTTAGGGTTTGGGCGAGGGATGACACGGCGGTGGAGACCGATTTCGCCATTGGAGAAGTTTTGAGATGCAGATCAGGTGAGAAACTCAGGCGAACCAATAAAACTAAAATATATTAATAAAATTAAAATTTATTAATAAACTCACCCCCATTTAATCAATTTTTCTCGTACGTTCTATTATTGTTAGAACCCTAAAACGCTTTCATAGAAAGAAAAAAACACCAAGCTCCTTTTGACACATTGATGATGATTTTCAATTTTTAATCCCCTAACTAAAGCATGACTCGATTTATTCGAGTAATTGTGAAGAAAAGCAAGTGTTTTGGTGTTGGCATTGTCATTCTGCCCAAAACGATAAATTAAATCTCATTCATTTTTATTAATTTCAATTTTAATTTCAAGTAATCGTGAAGAAAATGCGAGGTACATATTGGAAGGAGAGCAAGAACATATGCTTTGATTTTATGTTTTTATTTTTTAAATAGGTGCAAAGATAAATTTACATATTGAATTAGATTCGTAAGCGTAGCTTAGGTAGTAAATTTGGTTTAAAGAGATAGTAATAATTTAATTACTAAATTATGGGTGTGTAATGAGCTTATATGAGTTCAAATTAAGTTTTTTAGAATACTCTTTATGTATTCGTCCTGAAGTTAGTATTTCATCACAGTGATGGAAAACAAACATATATGCACAGTAGTGCGAGTTCAATCTTTACCAACTCCCCTTCTCCCTAAAATCAACTTCTAACCTATTAACGCTATCCCTCTACTAAATAAAATACAAAACCAAGCAAAAAGAAAATAGAAGGGGCTCAAGACTGTACTTTGCACCTACCCAAATCATGGACTTTTCCTCACAAATTTGGGATTATTCTACTATCTCTAAATCTTTAGGGTAGTATTATTCTCACACATCTTTTTACCTTTCATATCATTTTCTTAATTTTTGATCGTGAGTTCGGATGAATTGAAGAAGTATAACGGTTAAAATTAACTGAAAATGTGAAAAGTAAAAAACGTGTGTGGGTAGTGGGTACTGGATAGCACCACCCAATTCAGTTACTTAAACTACAAAGTTGAACGTTGACCAAAACAAAAGCAGAGTAAAGTTAGTAAACCCATCTCATCATTTCCTTCCCAAATTAAAAGATCCAAAAACCCCTTTTTAATATTTTTTATTCCAAAATTAAACAATTTTCCTTATTTGGGTTTTCCATAAGGAACCTCCTTCTCATGTGATCTGACCAAATACATAAAAAGCTTCAGCCTTTAGCAACTATCCCCTCTTTCTTCTCTCCTTTTGGCCCTCCTATCCCCTTGTACTGCTCTGTCTGTCTGTCTCTCTCTCTCTCTCTCTCTTTCTGCAACTTCACTCTGCTTCCTCTCAGCCCACAGATCTCTCTCTCTAAAGCTCAGATCACTACCAAGCAGGTACTCCAGGGTCCTCTCTTGAATCCAACTTTCTTTATGTTTACAGTTTACTGCCTCTGCTGGTTAATTTCCCATTTGATTTTATTATTTGCCAATAGTGATTGATCTGTTAATGTCATGTTTCCCAAACAAATCTCTTCATTGCTTTGGATGTTGGTGCTGATAAATTTCTGTGCTTTTCCGTACTTTGCTAAATTAGGGTTTATGAATTTTAATCAGATATTGTTTTGTTTATCATTATAGTTGTTAAGTTCTGGGCTGCTTGAGTTTTTCAGCTGACCCCCTTTTTCTCTTAGGTCAAATTCACATGGTCTGCTTCATTTGGGTTTTATTGGGATTTCTATAACATGAATAAATACTTCTGGGTTTTTGAAATTGTTTATAATTGTTAGCGAATTTCCACGATTTGAGCATGTATGTAGGGATTGGTTCCTAATGTGTGATTTGTGGTATTGTGATATTACACTTATGATTAAGTACTCGTTACTTGAAACCGTTTTAGCTCGTAATTATTGGGCTATTAGGGTTTTGTTTTGCAGTTATTAATTATGTTGCTAGTTTTCTGATTATCGTTACAAATATGATATTCACAATGCATCATTGCATATGCTTCTGTACTCTTTATCAAATCTTTCTAGATTTTGTGGTGCTTAAAGTTTGATTTTATTTGTCTTATTTGTTCAACTTATTGAGTTTTTTATTGGTTGGTTATGATTCTAATGTGTGGTTTGTGATATTACACTAATGATTGACTTGCTGAAACCGTTTAGCTCATAGTACTTTAACATATGAGCTCAAAGACAATGCCTTTGTGCTTTTAGCTTCAACTTAAAGTGCCCGTATGTGCTTATCGGGTTATTAGAATTTCTCATTGTCGTTTTTACTTTTCTACTTTGCTGATTCTTTTGCTACAGATATGATATTCACAATGTATCACTTGTTATGCTTCTATATTCATTGTTGTGTTTTTTGAATGTAAAGATTTTCTAATTGCTTGAAATGGGTTGTACTTTCCGCTGTAAAAATTTTGAAGGTTGTTTTTCTTTCATGCATTTGTTAGGTCAAGAATAAAAAAGCATGTTGCTTTGGCTTTCTTGTCGTTATCATGTTTTTCTTTTATCATCGTAGTAGTTCCATCAATATGTTTCTTACTAATATTACAGATTTTAAACTTTCTGTAGATAGACATGCAGGAAGTGACTCCTGCCCCTGCTCCCAGTGCCCAACTTGTTGGCAATGCCTTCGTGGAGCAGTATTACCATATTCTTCACCAATCTCCAGAGTTAGTGCATAGGTTTTATCAGGATTCGAGCTCTCTAAGCAGGATGGATATCAACGGCAATATGACAACAGTGACAACGATGGAAGTAAGCATTCTTTCATGTATATTCATGACACAGTTTCTACTTCAAGGCTCACGGTTCAGTTTTCACAAAGATTAACATGAATTGGGCAACTGTTTTTCTGTATGTTTCCGATTCAGTTTTTCACTTAAGGTATTAAAGAATGTTTAATTGGTAGCTAGCATGTACAAAAGTATATATTTTAATAATTTTATAATGGTTGAACATGAATTTGGCAGCTTTTCCATCATACATTGTTGTATTAAACTTTTCTTTATGTGCATGTTGGACAAATACACAGACAGGATGTCTATTTGATGTTAAGGCTCCAAATTTAGACATTTATTGACCAATTGTAACCAGCCTAAACGGTGACATTATATATATGTATGTATGTATGTATGTATGTATGTATGTATGTATGTATATATATATATGTATGTATGTGTATATATATGTATGTATGTATGTGTATATATATGTATGTATGTGTGTATAGGGTGGTTGATTAACATGGCCAGTGTTCTAGTCATGAAAGATTGAAAATTTTGGTATATAGGCATTGATTTCATGTGGAACATGTGACAGTATAAGCAGCGAGGCCTTTAATGGATCAAATTCACGCCCTTTTTCAGGCCAAACATTTTGTTTTGAAATCTTGAAATATTGTGCATCGCATCTTGGATGTGATGTAAACTGAATTGCGAATCCTAAATTTTTGTCGTGAATAATAAATGTCAATGATAAATATTACATTTGTTAACATTGCATTATCTTTTGGAACAGGCAATAGGTGAAAAAATTCAGTCCTTAAATTATGGAGACTATACAGCAGAAATAAAAACAGCAGATTCTCAGCAGTCTTATGAGAAAGGGGTGATTGTTCTCGTGACTGGATGCTTGACTGGAAGGGACAATGTGGGAAGAAAATTCGCGCAGACTTTCTTTCTAGCTCCACAGGAGAAAGGGTACTATGTATTGAATGATGTTTTTAGGTATATTGAGGACAACGAATCGTTGCCGACCAATACTACCTCAGTCAATGGCATCAACGAAAGTGCTCCAGAAGCTATTGTGACAGCAGAACCACGTTGGCATTAGTTTTCTTTCTCGATATATCTTTTTTTTTTTTTTGTTTGTTTTGGCTATCGTTTTCAAATTGCTTTTATACCTTTCCAGAGCCTATTCATGCACCTGATCATCTTGTGGTGGACCCTGCAACTCCCCTTGAGGACGAAGATCTCAATAATGGTGCTGAAGTTTGTGATCCTTCAGATAATGACGAAGGATCAGTTGTTGAAGACGAGCTTGTGGAGCCCCCAGCTCTCCCAAGTCAGAATCTTGCAGAAGTTGATCCAACCCCTGATCCTGCCCCTGAAACTCAGGAGGATGCTCCAAAGAAATCATATGCATCAATTGTGTGTTAAGGCCCATTGTTGACTTTTTTAAGAGGGTATTTTTAATTTTCATGTCAACTGATTTTGGTGTGTTTTTACTTTTTAGTTGTTGAAGAAAAGCACAGTCAGTCCTGCCCACGTGGTTCCCCGCACTGTGAGGACAGTATCTGCAAACACTGACCACCATCCCGCCAGTCCTCCTGCAAAATCATTTCCTGCACCAGAGGCATCACCTCCTACAGGTGACGCTGCCCCTGAAAGCAGCCATTCTCACGAGGAAGGTAAATAATACTCAGCTTTCTGTCTTCGTTTACTCTCAAAAAACAAAAAAAGTACTCGGCTTTCAATGGTTGGGTCACTTAACTAACTACCATAACACTTGGCTGAGTTTTACTCTCATTTACGCTTTCATGAATGATGCATGATCTGGTAGCTATTTATTGTCATGCAAACAGCAACATCGAACTTATTCATGCAATGGGTTATTATCTAATTTACAATTTATTCTTTGCAGCACCTGAAGGTCACTCCATACATGTACGGAATTTGCCGTATGATGCAACAGTGGGACAACTTGAGAAGGAGTTCAAGAGGTTTGGACCTATTAAGCGTGATGGGATCCAAGTCAGGAGTAGTAAGGTATTCTTCATTTGTATAATTCACTTACTGATCCAACTGATCATTCTTTGGTGTAGCCTTACAGTTCCTATATTTTGGCTTTCTAGCAGCAAGGATTCTGTTTTGGCTTCGTTGAATTCGAAAGCTTGAGTTCCATGCAAAGTGCACTTGAGGTACTGTGCTTCACTTTCATATGCCACTTGTCAAATTCCAAGATTCTTTAGGCCTGGTTTTTTTAATACAATTAGTGTTACAATTTGGCTCGTTTAGTTCAAAACTAGTGTATGAAAATTGCAGAAATATTTTGAGTCATTTATATTGGCTCGAGAACATTTTGTTTGTATTATTGGCTAGTAGCCACAAGGCCCAAATGTAATTTGCTCATTGGCATTAACATGGACACTTATTTTGAGTTGAAAAAGGAGATACTGTCCCTGATGCATATCTACGGGTGTCCCCAGAATCTTAGATCCGTTGTTTGAGTAATAGAAAATTAAAATCTCCAGTGTGTTTCTTGTTACAACCTCACTGGGATATAAGTGCAGTTTGACTGGATTTGCAGACTGTAATGTGTTTATTCATAGTTGTGGGTGCCATCATATGTTTCCGCAGCTTGTATCAACGTATATTTATCCAATTTTGAACTTGTTGAAAATCGTTACAGGCCTCACCTATCACCATTGGGGATCGCCCAGCAGTGATTGAGGAAAAGAGAACCTCAACTCGAGGTAAGCTGTGGTTTATAGAAGGTTGCTAAGTAATACACAACTCCTATTTAAATGATGTTAAGCTAACAAAGCTTCTGGATGTTTCAGTCAGCGGTGGTGGGAGAGGGAGGTTCTCTTCAGGAAGAGCTGGCTATCGGAATGACAATTTCAGGGGTCGTGGGAACTATGGTGGTGGCGGCCGTAGCTTTGGCAGGAATGAATTCAGAAACCAAGGTGAGTTTTCTGGGCGAGCCAGGGGCTCGGGAGGACGCAGTGGAGATGGTTATCAGCGGGGAAGTTCCAATGGAAGAGGTGGGCGTCAAGGTGGGGGAAACCGCAGTTCTGTTCCCCCTAGTTGACGCTTTTTGAGAGAAAGTGGTGGATAGACAATTTTTTTCACACAACCAAGAGGGTCACTTTTTCTTTCCCCTTCTTTTCTTCAATTGCTACTTGTTGGATAAAGAATTATATGGAGCTGTTAGAAATTTTGGGTTTTTGTTAAATTCCGAGTTTCTACAAAGATTCGTGTTCTTCCCTATTTTTCGCTAACATGTATTTTATCTTTAGATTATTTTTATAGAGCTTACACGGCGTGAGTAAGTTGTGTTAGTTCAACTTAAATGTATTTCTACGAATCCAAATCTATATTTATGTTATTTTGATCAAGAAATTTCTTCATCGCCGTTTTCTAATCCATGCTTGTCGACATGGTAGTATGTTATAGATATCTCTAAGCATTCACAATTACACAAAAGAGCCAAAATAATGACTCATCCCAAGTGAGGAGACGAACTTTTATGCAACAGGAATGTCATTGTGTCGATGTCATTGTGTCGATATGCCAGACCAAGATCGGCTTAGGATATCGTGGAGTCACTTTGGCATCTCGATGTAAGTTTTGTCTCTCCCGAGATGGACCAAACTCATGAAATTTCAATTAGATTTCTGCAAACTGGATACAAGATTTGATGCAGCAAAAGCAGCGGAACCACCCGCTATTGCAGCCAAAGCAACAACAGCTTGTAGCCCTATCTCCAAAGGAGAATCCTCAGGCACAAGATATACAACAAATGGACCCAAAACCAGCAGTCCTAAGCTTAAACTCAACAATGCCCCGGGAGTTCCCGGGTCGGTGGCTGCAGATAGGATTCCGAATTCCTCCGCCTTGGAGAGCAACCCTAGCTTCTCTATCACGGACAATGAGAGCCCGGACTTCTCTGCCGCGGACAGCAGGCCGGCTTTCTCTGCTTTGGTCAGCAGCTTCAGTTGCTCCACCCTTGTTAGCAGCTTCACAGATGAATTCTGCAATGCAAAGTACACCCCATTTGCATTTTTTACTTATTTGACAAATAACCAAATAAAATACGATATATAATGAACAATTTCACTTCTAATTCCATCGAGACTTTTTGTAATAAAACCTGTCATACATATTTTGAATGAGAGGAAGATTATTAACCTTCTTGGAGCTGACTGTGTTGGTAGCTGAAGGAATGGGTTTCGTGGTAGCCATGGATTGGATGAGGAGAGGGGAGGAGGAAGCAAAGTTGCCTCCTTTTGCTGCTGCTGGTGCTCTGAAAGCGAAAGGCACACCGCCGGCGCTGCCGCTGTAAAATGCTCTGGCCTCCATTTTTCTGTGTGGTGGTGGTGGTGGCGGCTTTCAGTGGTGTTTCTCTATCAGAGAGATGATTGAATCCTTGAGGAAGGCTATGATTTGGGCTTAAATTAGTGGACAAGGAAGATCAGGTTCCATTGCAAACGTGTCACCACGTGGATCGCTGGATGGGAGAGGGAGATTGGTGTCCCTAGATTTTTTTCTTTTTCTTTTGGTGGTCAACTAGGCTTTTTCTTTCTAAATATTTGTTTTTAAATTGAATTTGGTTTTTTTTGGGGTGAACAAAAAAGTTTAGGGTGTGATTATTCTCATCATTAGCGCCATGACATACTATAACTTTTAGCCAAAAAAACTTACGCGTGATACTTAATTGCCAGCTATTACTAATGTGAATTTATGTAAGAATATATAGATTACGCACCAACGAGAATCGAACTTTGGTGGGGCGACATACAAGATGGGGACCTTACCAACTAAGCGAACCTTCACTGGCATTGAATTTAGTTTTTATAATTGTGTCATCAGCAGATTTTCACACTCATGTTTAGAATCTTGCATACAATTGTTTATTTTTTGCAACTAAATTGAATAAATAAAACCAAAACGGTAGACAAGATTAAACAAATTTGTGTAAGAGGAGAAAAATATGAGTGTTAATCATTTCCCTGGTTATATTACAAAATGTAAAGTTTTACGTTTGACACATCATCACTTGACAGATTTAACGACAACCTAATATTGAACTTCGAATTTCCATTTCATAGTAGTAAATGATAAACTCAAATCATGGATACTAACAAATCTGATGAGTTAAAGTTAAGGTGCTAAATTAATATGGACCATATATTTTTGGAGCTTATTTTGGTACTCCAAAGTTCTCATTGTACACTTTAACTTTCTACATCTAAAAATAAATAAAAATTTTGCGAAGAATGCACAATAAAACTTTTGAAGTGCCAATAATAGTTATCTATATTATTTTTTTTCTTTACATATGATATTATATTCTTAACCACTCTAATTAACAAAAATCAGACAAACTTACTAGCATGTAAAGCGACGAAAATTGACCAACCAACTAGAAGCCTAATCACATGCGCAAATTTGACCATATCTTGTATCAAACAATTTCTCCTCCATGTGGAAGAAAAATTTATTCTTAACCACTCTATTTAACAAAAATCAAGAAAACTTACTCGGGTGTAAAACGACGGAAATTGACCTCGAACCAACTAGAAGCCTAATTACATGTTCAAAATTGACCATATATCTTGCATCAAACAATTCTTCTCCACGTACAAGGAAATTTTCGCTGATGCTAACACAATCTCTAATACAGGTGAATTCTACGTCTAACCGGTAGTTGCTATACCTAATAAAGGGTTTTCAAATTTGTACGTCTAAACAATTTTCTTTCATTTTTTTACCCTTTCGATTTTGCATTGAGTGACCAAGTAAGTGAGGTTGTTTCGGTAATTTAATTTCCTTCCCCCTTTTAGAAACCCCCAAACCTAAACCCTAACGCAAATACTCTCCTCCCTCTCCTTCTCCTTCTCCACGCATCAATGGCGGACTTCAACGTCTCCCTCGAAAAGGCGAAATTTTTCTTGCAGTCGCAGTATCACGACGAGGAGAAGTGGGCTCTTAACATGGTACTCTCTCAATTACTCTCCTACTTTTCGATTTTGCACGAAGCGTGAAGAGTGGTTTCTTGAATCTCTTGATTCCAAGATACATATAGATATATAATTGTATATGTTTATATGATTTTTTTTGTATGTTTTGGCTAATAGTATGTGGGAAGATTTTGTATTATTTGGTGCATATATAGCTATACTATGACTTGCGATCGCGATTCGTGGATGTTTTCGGAATGTCTGTTATCGCGATGAATCTTGTGTAATGGTTGCGGGATGTGAGTGGCCGGGCAACCGGTTGTATTGCGTAATTGTCTGGCCAGTTGTATCCTGCAGCTATCCCGCAAGATTTATTCCGCATTGGTGAAAACCTAGCCTGTTATGTGCATCTTGTTGTGAGATTAGTAATGGGAAAGCTAATTTTTCGAGTTACGAGTGCAAGCGTTACTCATGGTTCATATGTGTCCGGTAAATCAGACTTTTTTGTGTTTTGATTTGATACAATCACAAAATGACTAATCAGTTTTGTATGTTCGTGTGTCGTTCTATTTGTTGTTTCTTAAGCTTAATATGTTAACTCAGGAACTTAGAAGTGGCGGAAAGTGTGGCTTCTAGGTTTGGTCAGGAAAGACGAGAAATTTAGGTGACCCGTGAAATTTAGTTATTAACATAACGGTCTACAGATGGGATAAATTTTCCTAACCGAGAATTTATGATGGCTATTGCACCTTTAACAATGGGTATGCTCTTAGGTCACGCGTGTTTCGTTATAGTTTGATCTTCGTATTGTCGAAATTTGACCTGAGGCCGCATAAAGTTTTTCCTCACAAGAGTTGTTCTTCTTTAGAAAGTTTTAGATTTTGATGATGAATGTGATTTGCAAAGTTGCCTTATATTTTTAGCCCTTGTTATACAACAACAACAACAACAACCAAGCCTTATCCCACTAAGTAGGGTCGACTGTATGAATCCTAGAACACCACTGCACTCCAGGTTATATTGTTGTTAAACAATTCTTACCATTCTTTCTGAACTGTGAGCTTTACTTGCTTAGCGTAGATGCCGGATGGTTATCTCATTTGTAGAATGCATAATTTACATCCTTTTTGTTGAGAAACCAATAAAAACAAAGGACTTAAAAGTGTGTTTCCATCTTGCAGAAATTGCTGCGTGCTGCAGGGCTGTTTGCAGGATCGATTCTTCTAATGAGGAGTTATGGTGATCTGATGGCTATATGAGCTCTTCCAATGTGTCGTAGGTCATCTTATTAAGCAAATTCTGTAAGGTTCCTTTTGTTCGTTATGCGGATTTATTTAGCATTCTGTTAAGTTACAGGGTTTTCCTGTTTACCTTGATCATGTTGATGTTAGTAACAGAAATGAGTTTCCAAAACATAAGAATGTGGTTCTATTGGAGAGTTTTCGAGATGAATGAAATTGCTTAGCTTTCATATACTGAATGGCGAATCATCGATTGCTTATTCATTTGATTTTTCATGCAACCTTTTCGCCATCTCCATTAGATGGTGAAGAGAATTCTTTTTTATACAAGCGATACTGGTGGACGGGATAGATGTTATGAGAGAGCTTCGGCCCATGCGGGCAATTGGGCTAGGGGCGGGCCTGTAGGAGAGGGGAGGCATGAATCCACGGCCCGAGCGCCTAAAGGAGCGTTGATGCAAGGCTGACGTTAGCCACGTTATAAAAAAAACTGCGTCAGGCGTGTGTATAACACTCGCGCGTGGGGGCGTGTCACCGATAGCTTTTCAGATGGTAGGGCCCGCGGTTTGAATTTTGAAACGTTACCGATGTGGGTGCCACATGGCACCCTCAAGGTTGTTGGATTTCAACGGATACTTTTTTTGGACGGTTGGATTTTCAACGGTAAAAAAAAATTCAAACCTCTCCCCACGACTAGATGGCGTAGCACAATTTCAGCCGCTCGATTCCAAATTTTCTTTAATCCAACAGCAGGAATTAATTAAGTTAATAAAAAATAAAAAAAAAAGTTAAAAATTAATAAAAAAAAATCCAATTTTCTTTTTTGAAAAAATTGATTTTATTTTTCTATAAATACCTTATCATTATCGAAATCTATCACAAAAAAATTGTACTTTCGAATAATGACACGTGAAGAAACGAGATCGGTTAAAAAACTTATCCGAAATTACAAATAAAATTATTTTTTACTATTTTATAAAATAAAAAATACTAATATTTAACAACCTATTGCCAAGGCTATTCAACTTAGGAGTGAAAATGCAAAAGATAATTATTATTCACTGTAAGGGATTCAATAGGCTGTTGCCTTGGGAGGCCTTCCAACCCTAGAAGTGCTCTTAGGGGTTTGAGTGGGCCGAGCGCCATTGCAAGTGAATTGGGAAAGTGAAGAACATAATAAATAAGGCCCATTGGATCATTATTTCACTATAAGAGAATGATTATGGGCCTATTTACAAGTATAAAGAATATGTAATGTCGTCTCTATTCTCACAAGTGAACTGTCAAGATTTAACTAAATAAGATTTGGGGTAACATGCACAATGGTTTGCAATAATTTATGTATTGAAATTAATACATGTCGTCATTCAAGTGAGTCGAATTTGCAGTATATCTACTTTAATGGGAGGGGCACATTTTGAATGTGGAATGCAGTGTGTTGAAGCTATAAGTCTAGGGATAGGCAACAACTATGGCGGGCAGGTAACCGCGGTTATTTACCCATAATCGTTTAAGTTTTTACCCACATAACCGTTTACCCATTAGGTATTTACATAAACGGGTATACCTATACCCATACCGCATACTCATTTACCCATAACCGCGTACCCATTTACTTTTTTTTTTTTTTTTTTTTACCTGTCTACCTATTTTTTTAACTACTTGAAAATGTATTTTTTTAACTACTTGAAAATGAAAAAGAAATTTGTCATAATTTTCTTTTTTCTAACTGTTAAATACCGTTATAAGTACATTTAACATGTATTTTTATATTAACGGCAATATTATTTATGAATATATGCGATGTCTCCCAATTATTTGACGGTCAATCTATTACAAGAATCATGCATGGTTGTAGGTTAATTAATATTCTTGTATATATAAGCACGCATCAGTCTACTAATAGGTTAATTTGATAAATATTTGAATTTTTATTTAGAAACATATGTTTATCGATCCAAGCCATTTAATCGATTTCTAATTTTGGGGTCAAATATTTATTGAAAACTCGAGGGCAATTAAATATATATATATATATATATATATATATATATATATATATATATATATATATATATATATATATACGCATCATCTAATAATAACATGTTTCTAAATGCTCAAGGTAATCATTATCTTGAATTGGTCAAAGCTCCAAAAGACTCCAAAACAAAACTATTGAACACTAATGCTTTAGCATATTCAAATCATATATATTAACCATTAGCCCGTTCTATCAACTATATTTTTCTCTCAAGTGAGGCATATATATATATATATATATATATATATATATATATATATTATATAGCCCTTTATAACCAAATTTATCTTAGGATACTAAACCTAGTTAGAAACTAAATTTTTTATTTTTATTTTTATTTTTATAGTTTTACATATATTAAAATAAACGGTTAAATGGGTACCCATTTATAACCGCGAGTAATACCCATAACCGCCCATTTAAATTTCACGGGTAAACGGTTATACCTAAAACCATTTATTTATCTAAACGGTTACCCATAACCGTAACCGTCAAATTTAAATGGGCGGATAACCACGATTACCTATAACCAATGGATATTTGCCCATCCCTAGTGAGGATCCTCTTGACCAAGCCCATCAGGCCTTTGAAATTTTATCCAACGGCTACAATTATTATAACTTTTAGAGGGGCCCCTTGTTTGTAGCCGTTGGATAAAATTTCAAAGGCCCAATAGGCTTGGTTAGGATGATCCTCACCCTTTGCTCAAGAGAAGATCCTGATCCGTATGTTTTGATATGAGTCTAATGTATTGCACAGTCATAGATAAGGTCTAATAAGTAGAGCAATTAAAGTATCCATAATTTGAAAACAAAATTGCATCGACTTTCGTTGAATGTTTTATCATGACTCTTCTAGAATTAACATGGAACTTTAAGTTACACATTAAATCTCATTATTTCATAAAAAAAACTCTCCTTTTTTTAGTGTAAAATATATCGTTGTATTAAAAAAAAAAAAGATTACTCACCAAATCTCGTCGTTTCATCAAAAACTTTGACTCATGTTTTGAATTTTCCCTGCGATTCCTACAGATTAGTATCCAAATTTGAATTTGAATTCGCATGAAGCTATGAGAACTACAAGTAATTTACATGTTTTCGTTGAGTCGTTTACAACAGTAAGCTTCATTTTTGCTGGTTTTTTTTATATGATTCTAGTCTACATAATTCGCGATTGTCTTATGTAATTAATTGCTCAAAAGGCTTTTGACATTGATTATGTTAGCTTCAGGGGCTTTTAACATTACCAAGATGGAGGACTACATCTTACTGTTAGAATCATGTAAAATTACTTATTCCACCATGATAGGTAGTTATAATACGATAGGTAGTTTAGCTTGTACAAGTACTTATATGGCAGATAGTTCAGACTGTAAAGTACTTATATAATAAGTAGTTTAGATTATAAATGATCAGTTGAAATCTAAGTTTATGCCGACTAATATTATAATATGATAGGTAGTTTAGCTTGTACAAGTACTTATATCACATGTAGCATGTAGTTTAGATTGTAAAAGTACTTATGTGATAGGTAGTTTAGATTGTAAAAGATCAGCTGAAATATGGGTTTATGCCGACTAATAAGTACCTAATGTAACATCCCACATCGCCCAGGAGAGTGGTGTAAACACGAAAAATTCCTGAAACAAGAAACAAGAATACGTGTACAAAATATATTTTTTTGTGTAATGATTTTGGGGTTACAATCTCTTTGTAATTTGATCCTCTGATTCTATCTTCGTAGGGTGTAGGTTTGTGGATGAGTTGTTGATCCAAAAGGCCGTCGGGGCTTGATCTAAGGATGAACAGTTGATGAATGGATCTTCAAGGGGCGTTGGGCTTGATCTTGAAGAACGGGTGTATGAGTTTGTTGAGGTTGTTGATCCAAAGGGCCGTTGGGGCTTGATCTTAGGATGAACGGATGATGAACGATGAACACTTTCTTCAAGGGCCGTCGGGGCTTGATCTTGAATAATGGTTGTGTGGATTTCTTCAAGGGCTTTTGGGCTTGATCTTGAATGAACGGATGATGAACGATGGACACTTTCTTCAAGGGCCGTCGGGGCTTGATCTTGAATAATGGTTGTGTGGATTTCTTCAAGGGTTTTTGGGCTTAATCTTGAAGGTTGATGGATGAACGGATCTTCAAGGGCTTTTGGGCTTAGTCTTGAAGAACGATTGGATGTGTAGATTTGTTGAGGTTGTTGATCCAAAGGGCCGTTGGGGCTTGATCTTAGGATGAACGGATGATGAACGATGAACACTTTCTTCAAGGGCCGTCGGGGCTTGATCTTGAATAATGGTTGTGTGGATTTCTTCAAGGGCTTTTGGGCTTGATCTTGAAGGTTGATGGATGAACGGATCTTCAAGGCTTTTGGGCTTAATCTTGAAGAACGATTGGATGTGTGAATTTGTTGAGGTTGTTGATCCAAAGGGCCGTTGGGGCTTGATCTTAGGATGAACGGATGATGAATGGATCTTCAAGGGGCGTTGGGCTTGATCTTGAAGAATGATTTGACGAAGAACGGAAAGTGTTTTCTTGATCCTTCGGGATTTTCTTGAGAGCTTTAGAGTTTCAAGGCTTCAAGGTTTTGGTGTGATGTAAATCCCCTTCTTTCTTTTCTTCCTTCAAAATGAATGTCTTGGCTTCCTATTTATAGAATTCCAAAACTTGATTTTTGGATTTAAATAATCAGATGAAATAAATCATTTCTGCCAGGTATTGACACGTGTCCTATTTGATGACTTTTCCAATTTATTTCGATTTTTCGTTGAGTCACATGCTACATGTAAAATTTATGTGACACGTGAGCGTTGAAATTTTAATTATTGGTCAACATTCATTTCACCGAAATTTTGATGTCTACAAATGGATCTTGTAAGCATTATATGTATATTCCCATCTCTACCTAGCACGAGGCTTTTTGGGAGCTCACTGGCTTCGGGTTCCATGGGAACTCCGAAGTTAAGCGAGTAGCACGCGATAGCACTCCCATAATGGGTGACCCACTGGGAAGTTCTTGTGTGAGTTCTCACAAACAAAATCGTGAGGGCGTGATCAGGGCCCAAAGCGGACAATATCGTGCTACGGCGGAGTTAAGCCTGGGATGTAGTGAGGGCCCAGGCCGGGATGTGACAATTTGGTATCAGAGCCAATCTCTGGCCGGATATATGTCGATGAGGACGTCGGGCCCCTAAGGCGGGTGGATTGTAACATCCTACATCGTCCAAGGGAGTGGATCTTGTAAGCCTTATATGTATATTCTCATCTTTACCTAGCACGAGGCCTTTTGGGAGCTTACTGGCTTCAAATTCCATCGAAGTTAAGCGAGTAGCGCTCGAGAGCACTCCCATGATGGGTGACCCACTGGGAAGTTCTCGACTCCACGGTAGCACGATATTGTTCCGCTTTGAGCCCCTACCACGTCCTCACGGTTTTGTTTTTGGGAATCAGAACTTCGAAGTTAAGCGAGTAGCGCTTGAGAGCACTCCCATGATGGGTGACCCACTGGGAAGTTCTCGACTCCACGGTAGCACGATATTGTCCCGCTTTAAGCCCCTACCACGTCCTCACGGTTTTGTTTTTGGGAATTCACACGAGAACTTCCCAGTGGATCACCCATCATGGGATTGCTCTCAAGCACCACTCGCTTAACTTCGGAGTTCCGATGGAATTTGAAGCCAGTGAGCTCCCAAAAGGCCTCGTGCTAGGTAGAGATGAGAATATACATATAAGGCTTACATGATCCACTCCCCTGGGCGATGTGGGATGTTACACCTGAGTTGAAAAAAAATAATAATAATAATATAACTAAAAGCGAGGCCCCCCAAGAGATTTATAGGTGTTCGAAATTTTGGAAATGTCCTAAATTAATTTTAGGAAATATATGGTGCGCATAGAATGACTCTAACTTTGGCTTATAGCACACAGTTTTTTGTGAAAAAAAAAAATTGAAATTTTTAGCTTTAAGAAATATTTTGTGCTGGAGTTAAGGAAAATATTGCAAAACCTTTGGATGTAATCCTACCTATTATTAGGTCCTGAAACTATTTTCTATTGATTCTTAAAGTGAGAAAATAGAAAAATATCTTTAAATTTAGGTTTTAAATAATTGATTACAAGTGTTTAAAAATGAATTATAATATATTTTGCACGGAAAAAATATATTTTTAAAAACACGAATATGATAGTTTGTTGTTACGGTAAGAGAAATAAAAGAAACATTAACAAAATAAAAATAAAAATAAAAAACTGAAAAAAAAATTGAAAAGGAAAGGATCGGTATGAAGGTAGCGACTTTTTTGAAAAATAGTTGCTAGCTATGTAGCGATTGATCTCAAAGAGTATAGCTAACTATGTAGCGATTGACCTCAAAGAGTATAGCTAGCAAAGTACCGATCGTATCATTTTTTTTTCTTTTTTTTTTCTTTTTCCATTGAATAACTATAGTAGAGTAAAATAGTAATCACAATGCAAAGTATCAACCTAACAACAAAAAGTGCTGACACATGGAGTCCTATTCATGGACCTAAATAAAAAAATAACTAAAAATTGGACTAATCTAATTGTTAGGCCATAAAATTGGGAAAGGGCTCCTTTCTGAATCTCTTTTACTAAATCCACCCAATCACCTAATTTGGACCCTTGAAATATGGTCCAATGGCTAAAGTTATTATAACTTTTAAAGTGGTCCCCTGTTTGTAGCCGTTGGATCAAATTTCAAGGGCATAGATTGATTGATTGGATGAATTTGGTGGAAGGGATCCGGAGAAGATCTCTTTCCATAAAATTGGACCTATTTCAAGTTAGTTTATTTACACATAACAGATTTGTAAGGAAGAAGTTAATTTAAACCACATATTAATGAAACTCTTTTTGTTAACTGTAAGAAGGTGAAAAAACATTTTTGTCTTCTATCACAAAATAAAATTATGGACAATTAAGTAATTTGCACAAACTAAATTTTACAGTTGTTTTTAAAAGCATCATCTACATGTAATCCTAACAAATCACCTACAAGAACTCCGAATTTTTACGGGTGTATTGTTTTATGCAACTTCGAATTTCTATGGCACTTATTTTCAAAACTTCAAGTTCGAGTTTAAGTACGAACTCTAGGTTCATGATACCTGCAAACAAACACAATATACATATGTAGTGAACAGGAATAACTTCGGGACCTATGTGTGAAAAGAATGGGTGACGACCCAAAATATGGGGCTGTTGTGGCTTGCAGGCCCAAAATAGTGGTTGTTGGGTTGCTGGGCAACAAATGAGAAGTAAATAGGTTAACAGATTATATACCCAATTATTGGGCTAAGAAGGAAAAGTGAAAAACAAGGCCTAACTCATGGGCTTGTTATTTCATGCGAGCCAAAAATAAAATAAGGCCCAAAAGAAAAAAAAATAAACAAGTAGGACGGTTTGGTGCATATGCCCAATTGGGTTGCGGGTCGATTGCAGGCAGCCCAGGTCCGTAAGAAAGGTGATGCAAAACGGCTTTGTTTTGGACCTTAGAGTTTTAGAGCAGGAACGACTTGATGGCTCGGGCAATGCGGCTTCAGGCAACGGCTCCCATGCGTGTAGGGTTTGAAAAATTCCATTTTTTTCTTCTCTTATTCACGCATATTCAATTCACCACAATTATAAGAACAATAAATTTAAGCTGAATCTATAATTTGAAGAAAAAAAAACATGTAAAATTAGAGTTCATGCTTCAAGGGGAATGTTTCATGCAATCATTGCTGAAAAAATATTGAAATTGAAACCATGTTTTATAGATTACTTGGATTGCTTGATGAATATTGTGAACGGCTTTGTAGTAAACAAGTATTCAGTTCCTTAGCTCAGTGTCAGGAGTGTGTTTAACAATGCGTTGTGGCCTAAATTTGACTGAAGGAAAGAGAGAGGGATGGAGCTGCATAAAGAGAAAAGATAGGCTTGAGAATTACTATGATGATATTTCTCCATACCTTGTGCCTTTTTTAAGAAAAATAATGGGGTTAATTGCCCTACATGTAATACAAAGTTGTGCCTTTTTGTTTTTTGTAATTAATTCTTGAATTGTTTCTCACTAACATTAGTAGTTGTTGAGACTATAAATACTCAAGTAATGATTTCTGTTGTGAAATTGGTGTGAATGCCCACATAAAGAAAACAACCACATATGGCTAAGGGTGGAAAGTGGAAGAATAGAAGTCAAAATTATATTGCTTAAATAGTAGAAGTTTTGGTTTTTATTGTTTTGGTGTGTAAGCCTTTTACATGCATTAAAAGAGACGTATGCTTGTATCGTATGGGTAGTACACAAAGATGAAAAGCATAAAGTAATAATCATGTTTTCCTCATTTGTTTCTCTCTACGTTCATTTCTCTTATCTAATACGAGTGAAGAAAATAAACAGAATAATACATGGTTCCCGTTTCACTTCAATCTCTAAAAACTCTGATAATATATATAGGTACGCATCATCTGATAATAACATGTTTCTAAATGCTCAAGTAATCATTATCTTTAATTGGTCAAAGTTCCAAAAAACTCCAAAATAAAACTGTCGAACACTCTAATGCCACATTCAATCACATATATTAAACATTAGCCCGTTCTATCAACTATATTTTTCTCTCAAGTGAGGCATAAATATATATATATATATATTATATGGCCCTTTATAACCAAATATATCTCGGGATACTAAACCTAGTTAGAAACTAATTTTGTTTTTTGTTTTTTAGTTTTACATATATTAAAATAAACGGTTAAATGGGTACATGTTTATAACCGCGGGTAATACCTATAACCGCCCATTTAAATTTCACAGGCAAACGGTTATATCCATAACCGTTTATTTATCTAAAATGTTACCCATAACCATAACCTTCAAATTTAAATGGACGGATAACCGCGGTTACCCATAACCAATGAGTATTTGCCCATTCTTATATAAGTCATAGCTACCAGAGTAATCCATCACTTACTGTCACTAGATCGTAGTGTGTATTAGTGAGTTTCACATATGCTCTTAACATCTCAATTTTGCAATCTCTCGTTCAAAAATTGGGCTTGTTTGAGATTACTTCTAGTTATATGAAATGCACTTCAAGATATCAAAAAAGCATTTTCAACCCTTCTAAAACCAAATCCCAAACAAGGCCTTGTTCCCCATTACGTTTTATCTCTACTTGGCAGCGGTTGGTCTGAGACTTCCAATGCTCCTGCCGCATGGCACGACTTCTTGGCCCACAGTGGATGCAGCCCGACAGCGAAGCACACCGACTCAACAACCCCATGGCGTCGTCCGTACCAGGGGTGCAACCCGTGGCCCCCACAATTTATGGGCAGTTATGGGACCCGCCTCGTTAACTTGGCGCTTGCTGCTGCATGGCCCACACTTGTCAAATCGGATCTGAGACACACAGAGAGTGAAACTCTTCTCTCAATTCCTCGCCGCGGGGTTTTGCTCTGAAAGTCTACGCTGAGTTTTTGGTGTGGGGGTTTCCTTGCACAAAGTGTTGTGATTTTATATAATTGTCAATTCGAATTAATTAGTAAAATGATTTTAGAGTTAGAGAGGTTAGATCTTTTTTTTCTAATTAGCACTACGTTATTGAGCTCTAACCTAATAATTATTCACTTATTGTCTGACTTAATACAAATTTTTCTATCTAAATTTCGCTACACGAAGAAAAAAAAAAAGACGTTTGATTTAATTAACAATCTAATATTTTAAAGGTATGTTATCATTTTGTAGTAGATTTGAGTTAAGTCAATTGGTCTGACAATTCTCCAGTGCACTTATAAGGATCATGCCATGTTTCAAACTCTTTTTCGTGTAAAAGAGGGAGATGAATTTTTTTGTTTTGAAATTTTGAAATCTAATTAACTTGTCAAAATCCTTTTTTTTTTTCTTTTTTTTTTTATCGATAAGATTAAATTGAATTGTAAGAGTTTGAATTAAATTTTGCTTAAAGAGGTACAAAAAAGTGTGAACAAATCTCTTAAAAAATAGTGAAATATCAAGTGGGGATTGCTTCGCTAGCATTGGGAATTACAAGTTCGCCCTACATTACAGAAATAGGGTAATGCCAGGGTTGTAGATAAATTTTGAAAACTAAAAGATATAGAAGTTGATTATTGGTTTATAATTTAAACGTTAATAAACGTACTCATTTTTATTAGTGACACATTATTTAGTTGGTAAATTATGTCTCCCTACCCACATAAATAATATTTCCATACCAATTTTCACTCCTTCCACTAAGGAAAACGAGTACATAAAACGGGTTTATTGTCACATAAAGTCTCAATTGTGCATTATTATAGATAACTATTTCTAACAAGGCATTCTTGATTTGAGACATGATGATGATGATGATGATGATGAACTCGTTTCATATAAGTTGTTATCATTATAAAGAACAAGAAAGTTTTAAATGGCATACGTGTCACTGTAACGTTACTAGTGATACAAAGATGTGTGTAAGTTTTTTTCTACATATAGTCGTACATGGTGACGGATGAACTCATTCCACATAATTTGCTCACATTTGAAGGACGAAAATATTTACATGGCACAAGTAGCTGTCACCATAGCAATATGTGTTATGACACAAAGAGATACTAGGGAGACCATACTACATTCATGTATCACGTGATGTATACCTGTCATATCAATTAATGAGTTTAATTATCTCATTAAATGTTGATTATATGTGTCAATTACCATATCATGTGATATATGAATGTGATAAAAAATTAATCTCCCTAAATTTTTTTAGTATATATAGTTGTATTATTGACAAAAGCACAATAATTACATGTCAGTCATCTCTATTAGAAAGATCGAAACAGTTTTTTTTTAACAAACTATATTATCGACACTGAAAAGGTGGGAAAGTGGGTTAAGCCTTATAATAGACTAGCAATAATATGCTTCAAATTCACCTTTGACGATAATCGAGCCTAAGACATCTTTTTTACCAGTGAAGAGGAATATCACTAAACCGTAATACTAAAGACAATTTTTATACAATTAATTGTAGACACTCCTTTAAGCAACCAAAAAGCCCGGCAGTAATCCTAAATTTTATCAAAACTGCCCTCAATTTTCCTCACAATTACAAACAAAAATCCGTAAGAGTGGAAAACGGAGAAAAAGCTAAGATGAGTTACAGGTGGTGGGAGAGGAGCAAAGTCATGGAGCTGCATATTGCAAAGGCTGATGTGAGAGAGAGAGAGAGAGAGAGAGAGAGAGAGAGAGAGAGAGAGATGAAAAGAGTAACCGTAGAAAATGTGAACCAGTCTCTTTGCAACACTGTGATCTCCTCTGGTAACCACGTGGGGATTGAGAAATGCAGCCACTGCAACACCTTCAAACCCTTTTCCGCACCGATTTCTAATATAAATCCCCCCTACCCTGCTCCAAATCTCTCACATCAGTTTGCAGTTCTGTATTTGCAGAGAGAGAGAGAGAGAGAGTTGTTAGTTGCAGGAGCACCAGTCTGTCACAAAACCCTTGTAAGCCTGCCTTTCTCTGGTTTTTCCTTCTCTCTCTCTCTCTCTCTCCATATATTTCTTTTCCTTTTCTAAAACTTAGGTTAAAATTGAATTTTTAATGGTATTTTAGAAAAGCCATGTAATTCCTTTCTGGGGTTTGCTTCATCTCTCTCTCATTTTCTAAAACTTAGGGTTAAAGAATGAAATTTTCATGGAAATTTCAAAAACCCATGTAACCGTTTCTGGGTTTTCTTATCTCTCTTTCTCACTTGTCATTTTCTGCTGCAGTATTAAAAATTGAGTCAAAGATTAAATTTTGGAGTTTCTCGGTTTTCTGACTTTCTCACTCTTTCTTGAGTTCTTCTTTTCTTGCTGCATGCAGTTTCACAAATTTGGTTCAAATATTACATTTTTCATGGTGTTTTCTGTGTGTATAATTCTGTCTTGTAAAAAACCAAGCAATCAAAATCTTCACGGTTTTGCCCTAACGTTTGCTTTTTCTTGCTGCAGAAGAGGCTTAAACGAATCGTTTTACAGTCCAATCTGCTCACTTCCTGTCTGCAATGGCCACCGCAAACAGAGACAACGTTTCTCAACCTAATAACGCCGCCATGCAAAAAACCACCGGCGATTCCCAGGTCCCAGACCTCAACCTGGAATTCTCTTTCGGAGGGATTTACCCTGAGAATTCCAACCAAAACCCTCTGGCTCTGTCCTCATCGGTGGCCACAATCATGAGGCCTCAGGAACCCCAAGCGGCGCCGCATAGGGCGGTTTCTCCAGTTCGTTCCGTACAGCTGCCGAGGGCAAGCTCGCTTCCCACAGAAAAAGGTCTAAGGCGGGTGATCAGGCCCAAGAACGTTCGAGCCTTGAGAAGGCTGGAAACCAAACAGAAGATAGCTCAGCGGCAGATGAGCCAGCAACCGGCTGCTTTGCCGGAGGTGGCCAGGGCTCCAGCAGCTCCAGTAGCTCCAGCAGCTCCTGAAGCTCCAGCAGCTCCTGAAGCTACTGAAGCTCCAGCAGCTCCTGCAGCTCCTGCAGCTCCGGCAGCTCCGGCAACTCCGGCAGCTCTGGCAGTAATCCTGCCGGAACTCAAAGAGTGTGCTTCCAACTGTCCCGGGGCCTTGGAGACGATACTCTATCATTACAAGGCGGAGGGGTACTTGACTGTGTCTCGTGCTGCAAACGGTAAGCTACACATCAAACTTCAAACCTAATAATTTGTCTATGATCTATTTTGTTTATTGTTTTAATGTTCAGCTTGAGAATAATTTGTGATTGTTTGATCTTGTCATATGATTTTTTGCAGCATGGTGTTTCTGTTGGAAGGAAATCATTTAGTTGCATGAGTAAAAATATAGTTTATGTTTGTGTGTGAGGTTGCTTTTTGATATGATTTTTTGTTTTAGTTCATACATGGTGTGTATAGATAGCTAAAAAGAAAGAGGAACTGGATAACTAGTTGAAAATGAAAATATGAAACCCTAATTGTCTTTGGAAGGTCACGATTGAATGTATTAGAATTGTTGGAAGTGAAATGTTGTGCATGCAACTGATAGGATTCGGTAGATAGGACAATTGATGCGATTTGTTCATTAGGGTAAAAATTTGATACGATTCGGTCATTAGGGTAAAACTGACACGATTCGATAGTTAGGGTAATTGATACAATTGGGTAGTTAGGGTAACTGATACCTCGTTAGGGTAAAATTGATATGATTGGGTAGTTAGGGTAATTGATACGATTCGATCGCTAGGGTAATTGACACGATTCGGTCGTTAGGGTAATTGATACGATTTTGGTAGTTGGAATTCAAATCGCTCATGAAACATGTAACAAAATGAACTAACAAAGATAAGGCGTCCACAGGGAAAGATGATCTAGGTTCCTTTTGCTTAGTCAACGATGTAAAAGATAACAATGATTGGTGAACATGAGTTTTGAATTTGAGAAACATTCGAGTGCCGACAAAAATTAGGAAAGATTGTATCCCACAATGAATCAAATGGGAAAAGAAAACTAATTAGTTGCGTATCGACAAATATTAAGTAACAGTCTTATATCCGACAACGTATCGACAAAATAATAGAACAAAGGCGCATATGAGCCTAATTTAGAAGATGATCATGACCGTGAATGAACAAAATCAAATAAGCCATCCGTCCATTTTAGTAATTAATTCAGAAGTATTTTTTACATAGTGATGCCTAGTTACTCATAACATATATTAATACGCGCAAAGTGTAAGTGACATTCCGAAACTTTACTACTATGGAAACTTATAAGTGACACAAAATGGTTCATGATTTTAGCCGGAGTTAGTTTCCTTGACCATAAAGTAATAGTTCTAATCAACACTTTAGGAATTCTTTCCCATATACTTCCTGGTTTTTTAACTTCCGGTCACCTTCCATTCACCATTGTGATTGAACATGCTTGATAAAAAAGTTTTGTTGTTCTTCTCTCTCTTCATTTTTTGAATATTAGTTTGTAGCATCTCAAAGTTTCATGATGACAATATCTTTACATTCAAATGATCAAGAAAAATATAGTTTCCCTTCCTTCAGTTGAGGTGGGTTTGGGATATAGATTTGAGCCAGTTTGACAAAGCTCTTGATATCTTTACATTCAAACTATTTGAACTTCTGTGAATTCCATGCAGGAGCACAAAGTGTTGAGACGTTACCTTCGCAAAGGAATGTCACAGTACCATTAATGGCCACCTCTGCAACAGCGGCTACAACAAAAGAGGATGGCCCTTCACAAAGCACACCGGAAAGCCCCTCAAAGGGGGTCAAACTTGATTCTGGGGACGATATGGTTTCATTGAGAACCACCGGAGTGGGAGGAAGACAAATCAAGGGGATCCTTTACGCTAGGGATGGTGAGGTTAACATCCTGTGTGTTTGCCACGGACTTTTCCACTCGCCGGCACAATTTGTGAAGCACGCCGGTGGAGAGGAAGTAGAAAATCCCTTGCGGCACATAATTGTCTGCCCTTCCTCAGATTAGGTTAACGGAGGAGGCACTTTTCGCATCCTTAGAAATGTAACTAATGTCAATATTTTTGGAGAACTGAATGTTAATTAAAATATAAACACCCTCATTTTGAGTAATTAGCTCTAATTTTATGATGATGTTTACCAACTCCAATGGTTGAAGTTTATGTATTTGGACATATACATGAACTACTGCCTCTTGGCTGTATAGTTCCGCCAAAGCACTCGGACAATGGATATTGAGCATACTTCTGGTCACCTTGTAACTTGTTGATTTTGCAATGCCTCCAAAGTTCAGCACATCTTAGTTCGTGTGACATTGAATTGATAGATATCAAGCAGATATTCTTTTGATCCCCTTGAAACTTGTTGTAGATTTTCGGTCTCCTTATAACTTGTTGGCTTTGTATTACGTCCAAAGTTCAACATGTCTTGAGTTTGATTGGATTAGGACTTTCCTTTTAATAGTTGGATTCTCTTCTATTGCTTCTACTCTCCTTTCCTTCAGATCTCATTCATTTAAACTCCATTAAACAAAATCTCAAGGTTCTATTTCTTCTTGATTGAGTTTTTAATGCTGTGGATTTCTTCTTCCTTTCTTTTTGCTTTCCACTCGTACTCTTACAAAAGTAGGAAACATTATCATTTCAGCTGCTTTTTTATCAATCTGAATTTGCTATGAGATTTACTCTGATCAATTATTATAGTTTTTTAGTCTTTTGTGCGGACGTCTCAACGAGTTATTACTAATCTACTCATATTATAACATTTAAATTTATATCCTAGTTCATAACAAATTAACCTTGTTGTCCATAACATGTGAACAAGTAACCTCACAGGATATATAATGTTTCTCATAAATGAGTACCCTTAGTGTCATGTTTGGGATTTCTTATCTAGAATAAGAAGAAGTGCTTTTATTATAATCACGTATAACTTAACATGAAACCCAAGTGCTTTTAAATTTTATGTCAAACGTAGTAGTAATAAGCAATTTTAATTTTTACACACTTTTAACCATTCAAGTAGTCCCAAATGGCCCCTCTCATTCACATATTTGTTTGTTTCTTAATCCAATTCTGAACTTTTGATTAAGTTTTTCTAATTTTGAAATCAAGTGCACTAGTGCTGGCCTAACACTCATTCTGGGGTAGGAAAAACGCCACCTTTCTTGGAAAAGAAAGCAAAAAATTGGGCTAATCCAACCCATCACAGTGAAACTTCGAAAAAAAAAACCATCAGCGTAAAAGATTAAAATTTGAATTGAAACAAAACCAGTTCCCACCCCCCCCACACGGCCCTCCCCCCCCCCCGGGGGGTTTGGTTGTGGTGCCCTAATAAGTAAGCAGTTCGCCTCCTCTCCTTTGCACATCTATATGCCCTAAAACAACGCCCGCTGATTCCGAGAACCCAGAACTCAACCTGGCCTGGGATCTCTCCCGGCACCGGGGCCTCTAATACCATTTGTCAGCTCAAAACCAGAGGACTGGATACATCACTGTGTCTCCTGCTCCAAATGCTAAGCCACATTTGAAAAAAAAAATAGAGACAGAGGGAGGGAAGGAGAGAGAGAATGACCCAGCGGATAGGAGCCATTTTGGTGTCGGTGATACACTGCCGATGAGTATATTCGGTGCAACACCACCGTAATTAACTGATTAAAGCATCCCCAACCCACCGAACTATTTAACTATTTTGGAATTGCTGCCCAACCAAGTGTTAGAGCTTCGAAAAATGGGCCAAACCTCATTCACAATATTTGATTTCCTTTCATTCTGTTTTTGAATTCACTGCTGAGATTAATACTTTTTGGAGACTAAAAGCACTGCGGGAACAATGCTGCCGAAACTCAAAGCCTGGAGTGTAACTTGTGGTTCAACCGTTCAGGCAGCGCCTGGGCATCCCGTACTCTATCAGTTAAAAGCGGAGTGATATGTCACTGTCTCTAGCTCCAAAGGGTAAGCAGCATATCAAGCTAATTATTTGTCTATGTTCTTTTTATTTTTATTTTTTTAATTTACCGTTTTAATAGTTTACTTGATTTGTGATTGTTTGATCTTATACTGCTGATTTCGATTTCTTTGATCTCGAATGCGTGGTTAGAGTAATTGTTACTGTTTGCTAGTTAGGATAATTGATATGATTCGGTCATTAGGGTAATTGACACAATATTTTTTTTTTTTGCTTATAAAAGGGGACCAGTTGGTGGCTTGGTCACAACAGTCCATATTTCCAGGGGTTAGCAAGACTTATAGAGATATTTCAGCCTTCCCCTGACCACCATGATGTGATTTACCAGCAGGTAATTGATACAATTCGATGGTTGGTACATTCGATTTTGGTCATGAAATGTGTAACAATATGACAAAACATGTGGGGAAGCAATGACGAGAATTTGCGGCGTCAACGAGGAAAGATGATCTAGGTTCCTTTGTTTCATCAACGATGTTAAAGATGGCGATGATTGGTGAATGCGAGTATCGAATCTAATAAACATTCACATGCCGACAAAATTAGAAAAGACATTGTATTCGACAATTTATCAACAGATAAAAGAAAACTAATTAATTAAGTATCGACAAATATTTAAAAAAAAAAGTCTACCTGACAACGCGTTGACAAAATAAGAGAATCGGCACATATGAGCCTAATATATAGGAGCTGATTCTGATTGCACACGGACAAAATCAAAATTTTCATCTCCATAGTTACGTGTAACGTCTAAGTGAGTGATCTTCCTAACCTTTACTGTTCCATGGAACTTGCAAATGACATGAAATGGTTCATGACCGACCTTCGTCCTTGTGACTAGAAATGGTTTGTGGCAGGCTTGTCTTAGATATCTCATGATTTCTCTTAACAAAAGCAGTATGCATGATGCATCATTCTGCTTTTCCACAACATCTGTTATTTTGTTTTTGGAAAGTTAATTCCAAGTATTCTAAAAAGTACTCGTTCTACGTAAAAGTAAAAACTGCTTCTGCATAATTTTTACACAGTAGAGTAGCAACACGAACAATAACATTGGAGACAACTTGATCGTTTCCGATTGAAACACCTGCAGTTTAATTCCATGCAGGAGCAGAATACGTTGATACTTTGCCCTCCCAAAGGGAGCCAGTGACCAATACAAAACATATCAGCCCTTCGAAGAGGGTTAAAGTTTCCGGTAATTAAAAGATAAACACCCTCATTTGAGCAACTAGCTCTCATTTTATGACGATGTTTACACTATATTATCATATATATAGTCCTTTATGCAACCGTGGATGTTAAAGCTTTTGTATTTGGACATAAGCACATCAAGCAAACTTTCAATTTCCTCATAACTTGTTAGTTTTGTATTACCTTCAAAGTTTAGCTGGTCTTGGGTTCATCTGGCATCAAATTTATGGATACCAAGCAAGTGTCTCGCCGCCGTATAACTTGTTGGCTTTACATTACATCCGAAGTTTAGCAGGTCTTGGATTCGACTATCATCGAACTGATAGCTCAGGAGACGTATTTTATCCTTGTAACCTGATGGCTTTGTGTTGCATCCAAAGTTCATCATGTCTTGGTTATGGTGGACATCAAACCCATAGATATCAAGAAGACTTGTGATTACCTTGTAACTTGTTGGTTTTGTGTTTAATCCGAAGATGTCTTGTTCGAGGACTTTCATTTTTGTAGTTGGATTCTCTTCTTCTTCTTTGCATTTTCTATTTTTTTTGGCTCTCTTTCATTTAAACTCCTTTAAACAAAATCTCGTGGTTTTGTATCTTCTTGATTGAGTTTTTAATTTCGTGGATATCTTCTTCATTTTATATTAGGAACGTAGAACATAGTATTAAAGAAAAAATAAACACACTAATCACACAAGATAATAATGTCAAATTATGAGAATCGCCCATCTCAAACAAGAGTACTTGCGTGAAATAGGGTGGTATTCCAAATTAACCACTCGTTTACGGTTTACTGCATGTGTTAACTTTCTCACATAAACGTCGTATAATTATTAATACAATGATGACATTATAGAATTAGGCAAGTTATTCTGGTCTAACATACTGATGTCACAAAACAATCATACACATCAGTCGAAAAGTCAAAATAAATAACAAAATAAAAATGATAAATTTGAAACACTGCTATCTTACCGTCTGTGTCAGGTAAATCCTTCTCCGTCTCACATGGTTAATGTCCAAAAGGTAGTATATATATCAAGCCGCACACGACAAATCACCATTCAGTCAACGCCAACCGGCCGCTGAGTTTAGAAATTAGAATCCCATGGCAATCCAATCATCCAAACTACGAAATAAACTCCCCAATCCCACCCTCCACGTGTCAGATCTTCCAATCCAACACGTCATCAAACGGCAGTATTGCAAAAGATTTTTCAGTGCAATCGCACAAAATAAGATACCATATGTTACTATACAAATTCTAAAACATATGTATTAAAAATTTAAAAAATTTAAAAAATAAAAATTTTCACAATTTATATAAAAATACGTAATATTCCACTTATATTCAAATTTCTCATCTGTCACTTCCAAATCAGTTTCCCGATGAAATCACATCTGTTGGAGGGAATATTCTTGGTTTACAGCTAGATCCATGGCGTCGAATTCTCCGAGCCCTCGTTGTTATAAAACCCTCGGCCGCATACGATTCGACCACCTTAGAAGAGAAGCTCTGCAGCTTGTTTGTTCATTTGGTTCTTCAAGAAGCCCAGGAAACGCAGTAGGTAGAGAGAAGCTTGGAAAACGCCATGCCTTCCTCCCACTGTAAGCTGCCAACGTTGCTCCAACGATTAAATTTTTTCTTCCAATTTTAGCATCTTTTTTTTCTGGTGATGGTGTGACTTTTTCAATGTTTGTATGTGTATGATTACTGGTTTTTTTTTTTTTTTTTTTTTTTTTTGCAATTTTGTTGGAATTAAATGCAAACTTGGAACCAAAGAATGATTTTTTTGCTCTTTTTTAGAGTTTTAATTGTTGATCGTGTGAGTTTTGCAATATTTGTGTGTGAATGATTACTGGGTTTTAATTTTTTTTCTCTTCAGTTTTGTAGAATTAAGCTACAAACTTGGCTCCAAAGATTGAATCTTTGCTCTTCTTTTAGAGTTTTAATTGTTGATCCTGTGAGTTTTCCAATGATTTTATGTGAATGATTACTGGGTTTTGTTCAATTTTGTAAAAAAAAGTTTGATTCTTTATTTTTTAGGTGGTGGCTGATATGCTTCTGATATTGGTTTTCTCTTCTGTCTTGTTTGCCCGTGGCAATTGCTTGATTGGGCCTGTTTGATTCGTTTGAAGCTTGCATTTGATTTGTTTGAATTCAATTTGGTGGTTTTAGAGGATATTTTCTACCTTTGCATGTTGGGGAGTTCGAATTTTAGTTGGAAATTTGCCTTGAGTGTTTCCAAATTTAGGAAAATTATGTGTAGGTATAATGCCAGGTTGTTATGTGAATGCTATTTATAAGTAGGCGTTTTTAGTTGAATGAGGCGATTGGTTTCTAAATGTGGCAAGGCACCGAGTAGTTTCTATGGCAAATGGCGATACATTGATTTCGGTTTGTATGTATGTATAGTGTTAAGACTCCGTATATGTTTATTCTCCAAATCATGAAAAATAAAAATACTGTGAGAATTTATATTAATTTTGGTGTTTTTGCATTTCACAGGCTTTGCTCCTTTTGTGTTCCTACTGCTCCTTGTTGGGTGTTCTGGAAGGCCATTCTATCCACTTCCTAGTAAAGCAGCTGATGCTACCAATAGACAGCCTCTACAAACTTATCGTCCATACAACGTTGCTCATCGAGGTTCAAATGGAGAGATTCCCGAAGAAACTGCTGCTGCATACATGGTACTTCATTCACTTGATGAAAAGCTGTTCTCAGTATATGAGTACTAAAACATTCATTTTTGCAGAGAGCTATTGAAGAGGGTGCAGACTTCATTGAAACGGATATCCTATCTTCTAAAGATGGTGTTCTTATATGCTTTCATGATGTGACCCTTGATGACACAACTGATGTTGCTGAACACAAGGAATTCGCAGATCGTAAAAGAACCTATGAAGTTCAAGGGGTCAACACTACTGGTTTTTTTACTGGTATGTGAAGCCCCTTTGCGTGCAACACTTTTTAAATCGTTAGTCTAACTGATTATCGATCACATTGGGTCGATGGGTATTTTTGTACATCCCTCTTTTAACTGACGATTGACCATACTTGAGCACCCAACTGATAAGTTTTGTTAGCTTACCACTACTTCCAAAATCTGATACCTGTATCTTTCTTTTTGTGATGTGTTTATTGCCAACTGCAAAATTAAAAGTTACTTTAACGGTATACAGTTGATTTTACACTAAAAGAACTGAAGTCATTACGAGTGAAGCAGAGATACCCATTTCGGGATCAACAATATAATGGTGAGTTCCTATCTCTGGTACATAACTCTGAATTTTAGCATGCATCTTTTATTACTTGCTGTTGCTGACTATTTGATGATAGAGACCTTATTTCAGCATCAGATTTCTAACCACTAATAGCTTTATCTTGTGGCCTTAAAATCGTGCAAGTACGATATTGTTAGTTTATGTTTTGAGCTTGATTGGGCATTTAGTTAGACCATCTGCTTAAGCTTTCCTATGAGTCATCTCACCATTTGAATCACGGTGCTAGTTCCCTATGTTGTTGTGTCGAATGTGCTATATGAAATATTGCTACACTTTCGTAATTTTTTTGCATTAAAAAACATATGTTCTATTTCCGAGTATAAGGTATTCATTTATATAGATGCAAATATAAAGGATGGTTGAGATATCATTTTCTGATGCATTCGTCAGGAAAATATCCTATTATTACTTTTGAAGAGTTCATTTCAATCGCACTGGATGCACCCAGAGTTGTTGGAATATATCCAGAGATTAAAAACCCAGTATTGATCAACCAACATGTAAGTATCCTGAAAGCTGATACAAATAATGGTTTCACAGAACATGATTAGCATTCTGACAGATATCTTTTCTCTTTTGCACGACACTTGCCTGATGCTTTAATTTATGACAGGTGA
This sequence comes from Pyrus communis, assembly GCF_963583255.1. NCBI lineage: Eukaryota > Viridiplantae > Streptophyta > Magnoliopsida > Rosales > Rosaceae > Pyrus > Pyrus communis. Next base: position 23,753,366 of record NC_084815.1, on the reverse strand, counting down.
AGTGGGCAGATGGTAAGAGGTTCGAGGACAGATTTGTGGAGACACTTAATAAGTACGGATACAAGGGTTCATACCTATCAAAAAATTGGTTGAAACAACCTGCATTTATCCAGTCATTTGCTCCAACTTCACTTGTATACATATCAAATCTGACAGACTTGCCCAAGATCTTCTTAATTGACGATGTTACTGTTCCAACCCAAGACACTAATCAGGTGTGTTCTTTCTAGTGTTTTATCTCCCCGTGGACTACTTACGCAATATAGTTCTTCCTTTGACTTTTCAGTATTTAAATTCCTCACTAACTGACCTCAAATCTATGATGTGCAGTCCTATTGGGAAATTACTTCGGATCCTTACCTTGACTACATTAAAGATTATGTGGTGGGCATTGGACCGTGGAAGGATACGATAGTTCCTGTAGTAAACAATTATTTGCAAACACCTACCGATTTGGTCGCCAGAGCCCATGCACGTGACCTACAGGTAGATTTCTTCTCTGTTAAGACTTATCTGATTTATTTGGAGTAACGGGGTTATGAAAAAAATCTAGTCATGGTCATGAGTCCTTTTTCTTCGACATAGCATTTTTGTCCTGTATTAGTATAGTACTGTGTTGATTGCCTCTGCTATAATTTGGGAAGCCAGAATACGGTGACATGCCTGACAGGACCTACTCACAAAAGGTTGAATGACCAAAAAACAGAGACGTTTCTCTGTAGTCTAATTTTCTAATCTGTTACTGAGAGGTGTGGTTAATGGATAACCATAAGAGAAACCAATTTGTAATTGTTCAAGCACGACAGCTCGTTAGGATGTTGTATGCTATGATGTCACTTGGAACCCTAGGATGCGTATAATAATCTAAATGGTATGATTCAAGGCAACTCTTAGATTCGACAAAAACAAACATTGCATAGCTTAGGTGTTGCTTTTGACAAATGTATTGACCGGATTGATGACTTGAGTAGAGAACGAGTTGATAATTTTCTTTCTAAAATCCAGTTATACATCAGCAGCATGAAAATTTGTTTCCACTATTTACTATGGGATGCTGAAGAACTTTTCCTTTTCTCGTCAATCTGGTTTCCTGCGATTTATCTACTGAAATATGAATGCTTCAGATGCATGGACGTAATTCCTGTAAATTGTATTCTTACTTCTCCTTCAATTCCAATGCAGGTGCACCCCTACACATACAGAAACGAGAACTCATTCCTGCACTTGGACTTTCATCAAGATCCATATGCGGAGTACAATTACTGGATTAACGAGATCGGAGTCGATGGACTTTTTACAGACTTCACAGGAAGCCTGCATAACTTTCAAGAGTGGACCTCCTTCAATGAAAGTGATGACAAGAATGCATCAAGTTTACTGCACAAAATAGCATCAATGGTCTCTCCCTATAAGAAGGCGTGAGATCGATAGTACATTTTAGGTGTCACTTTGTCTTATTAACCTATGTGCAATTTCTGCAGACCACACCCCTGTAAAATTCTCTTAGAGAAGTTCGTTTCTCGGTTCAGTTAGAATCATGCCAAGTTAAAGCAGTTCAGTGAAATTCTTTGAAATTTCGTCTTCAAATTTCACTGTTGATCCAAAATGATCTGCACGAGCTTCGGTTTTTCGTGTTTACTTTACAATATATTTGGATCACAATTCGGAATTTTGAAATTTTCCATATGCGTTCAAGTTCAATCCTAATTGTTCGAATCATCAAATTTAAGAGTTTCTAACTTCGGATTTGATTTGGGTGTGCAAATGTTGAAACTTTTTGGACCATTTTCGGGTGAAACTTATAATTACCAATCCAACTTGCACTCGCGAGAAAAAACCATTATTGGTGAGATGCAAGATTCACTGCTTAGTGGTGCTTTCGTAAGAACCTTCCAAGTCTTTCACAAGTGGTGATAAAATCTTCATCTTCAACCCATTGTGTCTCATCCCCGGTTCAAACCCACCCTTTTAGTCTAGTTTAGAGTAGAATTATCGCTTGTAATTAGGGATGGCAACGGGACAGATTGGATTCAGATGTGCTATCCTTAATTGAGGATCCTCCTGACCAAGCTCATCGGGCCGTTGAAATTTTATCCAACGGTTATAATTATTATAACTTTTAGAGGTCCCCTATTTGTAGCCGTTGGATAAAATTTCAACGACTCGATCGGCTTGGTCAGGAGGATCTTCACCCTTTGCTCAGGAGAGGATCCTGATCCGCATTTTTTGATATGGGTCTAATGTATTGCACAGTCATAGGTAGGGTCTAATAAGTAGAGCAATTAAAGTGTCCATAATTTGAAAACAAAATTGCACCGACTGTCGTTGAATGTTTTATCATGACTCTTCCAGAATTAACATGGAACTTTAAATTACACATCAAATCTCATCATTTCATAAAAAACTCTCGTCTTTTTTAGTGCAAAATATATCGTTGTATTAAAAAAAAAAAGGTTACTCATCAAATCTCGTCATTTCATCAAAAACTCTATCCGACTCTTATTTTGAATTTTCCTCGCGATTCATGCAGATTAGTATCCAAATTTGAATTTGAATTCGCATGAAACTATGAGAACTATAAGTAATTTTACATGTTTTCTTTGAGTCATTTACAACAGTAAGCTTCATTTTTGCTGGTATTTGTTACATGATTCTAGTCTACATGATTCGTGAGCATTATACGTTGATTGTCTTATGTAAGTAATTGCTCAAGAGGCTTTTGACATTGATTGTGTTAGCTTCAGGGGCTTTTAACATTACTAAGATGGAGGCCTACATCTTACTGTTAGAATCATGTAAAATTACTTATTCCACCATGATAGGTAGTTCTTGTACAAGTACTTATATGGCAGGTAGTTCAGACTGTAAAAATACTTATATAATAGATAGTTTAGATTATAAAAGATCAGTTGAAATCTAAGTTTATGCCGACTAATATTATAATATGATATGTAGTTTAGCTTGTACAAGTACTTATATGACATGTAGTTTAGACTGTAAAAGTACTTATATAATAGGTAGTTTAGATTGTAAAAGATCAGTTGAAATCTGGGTTTATGCCGACTAATAGGGTACCTGAGTTGAAAAAAAAAATAGAAAAATAATATAGCTAATAGCGAGGGCCCCCAAGAGATTTATAGGTGTCCGAAATTTTGGAAATGTCCTAAATTAATTTTAGGAAATATGTGGTGCGAATAGAATGACTCTAACTTTGGCTTATAGCACACTGTTTTTTATGCAAAACCTTTGGATGTGATCATACCGATTATTAGGTCTTGAAACTATTTTTTATTGATTCTTAAAGTGAGAAAATAGAAAAATATATTTAAATTTAGGTTTTAAATCATTGATTACAAGCGTTTAAAAATGAATTATAATATATTTTGCACGGAAAAAATATATTTTGAAAAACACAAATATGATAGTTTGTTGTTATGGTAAGAGAAATAAAATAAACATTAATAAAATTAAAAATTAAAAAAAAAACTGAAAAAAAAAATTTGAAAAGGTAGGGATCGGTATGAAGATAGCGACTTGTTCTCCTAGTAGTCGCTATCTTCGTAGCGATTCTTTTCAAAGAGAATTGCAAACAAAGTACCGATCGTATCATTTTCTTTTTTTTTTCTTTTTCCATTGAATAGCTATAGTAGAGTAAAATAGTAATCACAATACAAAGTATCAACCTAACAACAAAAAGCGCTGACACATGGAGTTCTATTCATGGACCTAAATAAAAAAATAACTAAAAATTGGACTAAACTAATAGTTAGGCCATAAAATTGGGAAAGGGATCCTTTCTGGATCTCTTCCACCAAATACACCCAATCATCTAATTCGGACTCTTGAAAAAATATATTTTGAAAAACACGAATATGATAGTTTGTTGTTATGGTAAGAGAAATAAAATAAACATTAATAAAATTAAAAAAAAAAAAATTGAAAAGGTATGGATCGGTATGAAGATAGCGACTTGTTCTAATAGAAGTCGCTATCTTTGTAGCGATTCTTTTCAAAAAGAATTGCTCACAAAGTACCGATCGTATCATTTTCTTTTTTTTTCTTTTTTCATTGAATAGCTATAGTAGAGTAAAATAATAATCACAATACAAAGTATCAACCTAACAACAAAAAGCGCTGACACATGGAGTTCTATTCATGGACCTAAATAAAAAAATAACTATTCATGGACCTAAATAAAATTTAAAAAAAAAAAAAAAAAAAAAAAAAACTGAAAAAAAAAAATTGAAAAGGTATGGATCGGTATGAAGATAGCGACTTTTTCTACTAGGAGTCGCTATCTTTGTAGCGATTATTTTCAAAGAGAATTGCTAACAAAGTACCGATCGTATCATTTTCTTTTTTTTTTCTTTTTCCATTGAATAGCTATAGTAGAGTAAAATAGTAATCACAATACAAAGTATCAACCTAACAACAAAAAGCGCTGACACATGGAGTTCTATTCATGTATATATAAAAAAATATATACAGGTACGCATCATTTAATAACAACATGTTTCTAAATGCTTAAGGTAATCATTATCTTGAATTGATCAAAACTCCAAAAGACTCAAAAACAAAATTGTCAAACACTTTAATGTTTTAGCACATTCAATCACATATATTAAACATTAGTCCTTTCTATCAACTATATTTTTCTCTCAAGTGAGGCATTAATATATATATATATATATATATATATATATATATATATATATATATATTATATGACCCTTTATAACCAAATATATACCGGGATACTAAACCTAGTTAGAAACTTTTTTTATTTTTTTTTATTTTTAGTTTTACATATATTAAAATAAACGGTTAAATAACCGCAGGTAACATGTCACATCCCGGCCCGAGACGGATCACTTCCCGGGCCCGCTCCACCACCGTAGCACGATATTGTCCGCTTTGGGCTTACCATTCCCTCACGGTTTTGTTTTTGGGAACTCACGAGCAACTTCCCAATGGGTCACCCATCATGGGATTGCTCTAGCCCCTTTCTCGCTTAACTTCGGAGTTCCTACGGAACCCGAAGCCAGTGAGCTCCCAAAAGGCCTCGTGCTAGGTAGGGATGGGAATATACATTTAAGGATCACTCCCCTGGGCGATGTGGGATGTCACAATCCACCCCCCTTAGGGGCCCAACGTCCTCGTCGGCACATTTCCTGCCAGGGATTGGCTCTGATACCAATTGTCACATCCCTGCCCGGGCGGATCACTTCCCGGGCCCGCTCCACCACCGTAGCACGATATTGTCCGCTTTGGGCTTACCATTCCCTCACGGTTTTATTTTTGGGAACTCACGAGCAACTTCCCAGTGGGTCACCCATCATGTGATTGCTCTAGCCCCCTTCTCGCTTAACTTCGGAGTTCCTACGGAACCCGAAGCCAGTGAGCTCCCAAAAGGCCTCGTACTAGGTAGGGATGGGAATATACATTTAAGGATCACTCCCCTGGGCGATGTGGGATGTCACAATCCACCCCCCTTAGGGGCCCGACGTCCTCGTCGGCACACCCACGACCAAGGTTAGGCTCTGATACCAAATTGTCACATCCCGGCCTGGGGGCACCACTTCCCGGGCCCGCTCCACCACCGTAGCACGATATTGTCCGCTTTGGGCCCCAACCACGCCCTCACGGTTTTGTTTCTGGGAACTCACACGAGAACTTCCCGATGGGTCACCCATCCTGGGAATGCTCTCGCGCGCTACTCGCTTAACTTCGGAATTCCCATGGAACCCGAAGCCAGTGAGCTCCCAAAAGGCCTCGTGCTAGGTAGGGATGGGAATATACATTTAAGGATCACTCCCCTGGGCGATGTGGGATGTCACATAACACCCATAATCACCCATTTAAATTTCACGGGTTGTTTATTTATCTAAACGTTACCCATAACCGTAACCGTCAAATTTAAGTGGCCGGATAACTGCGGTTACCCATAACCAATGGGTATTTGCCTATCCCTAATCCTCATACCCGAACCCATTTATTTTTCCCGAACCCGTAGAATCCCCGAACAAGTTTTCCCTATAACCGAACCCATTAGGTGACGGATTTTTGATCGGGGAATGGTTTTCCCCATTATGATATTTATATTATTAACTAAATGAAGAATATTAAAAAAAAAAAAAGATATTAAATAAATTGGTATTATTAATTCAATTGATACAATGCATCCAATAAGTAATATTAAAATTTTATATTACTAAAAAACATGGGAGTTTTAATGAAAAGCCCGCGGTACTGTTCATTTTAAGGAAAAACCACATTTTTACATTAAAAAGTCAATCCTTGTATTATTTACTTTACCCTTTATTTTGTTCTTATAGTTAAAACTTAAAGTTTTCAAACCCTTTTCATTAGTTTTCCTAAAAAACATTTACACTCTTGAAAATTATAAGCATATAATTCCTATTATTAATGATATAAAAGTAGATAATTAATTTCATATATAATAATGCATGATTATTAACAACCCCCTTTCCATATAATAAATATTTATATTTTTTTATTCATAGATGAAATGATTCATTTCCGGTTATGGATTTAGGGGATACCCCAATAACCATAACCAAATCCGAAACCAAAAAATTTAACCGACGATTACCTATAACCGTAAAATACCCAAAATTTTATGCCTGAAAACAAATCATTCAGATCGATTACTTGCGGAGATCGGATTTGACGGATTAAATTACCATCAGTAAATCATTCGGTGAACTTATCAGCATCCATAGAAAAATGTGAATCACACAAAGGAATAAAGGATTATAAAAGAAGTGCATCTATACAACTAGATCAACACTATCAGGCATTTTTCATGGTGTTTAGAACCAACATCTGCAATTAATCCCAACTGCCCTTCCCCAAACATGCAGAACCCTAAATCAAAGAGATTAAAGTTACATCTGCCTAGACACCCATTTCATTCTTCACCATCCTTCTATACCATTAACTTATGAGGCCTTCATCTTCGATATCTCTTCAAGCAAAAACCTCGATTCAGCAGCAAAATCAACCGGAGCAACAGCCCTGGCAGTTATCCTCTTCCGCTTCTCGTTATTGTACTCATTCAGGGTAACACTGACCCTAAAAAGATGAGGAACCCAAGTTGCTTCTTTCAGTTTTTGTTGGAATTTATTGTCGTCTCCGTCCTGAAACAAAATGTAAAAGTTTCAAAAATTAGAAACCAGCTGCTATTTTTTCATGGTTGAGTTAATCATGTGTAATAAGCACACTGAAGTGAATTGTAAACATATACCTGTGATTTCAATCTGTCCAGTTCATCTGCAGAGCACCCGATGACACTCTCAGCTTCGTCATTGAACAGCGAAAGATATGTTTCCCCACTTACATCAGTAACTCTTGCAACTGATATATACCTGGAAAGAGAACAAAATGGATATAAGAGAAGTTGGGAATCTGTATTCAAACACCAATAGCATCCTTGTCATGAAATATCGAACTGTATTTTACCTTAAACTGCATTCTTCATCATTTTTCTGGCACCCTTCACACCAGTATCCAGAACCAATAGCTTCAGTCACCTTCTTGTTGCAAGTTTTGCAAGCACGGTACCACATTGCCTGATCAGGCCTGATCGAACTTATGAATGCTTTAACACTGAAAAAAACAGGCTGCATATGACCAAAACAAAATATTCAGTTCAATCACAATTCACTAATTAGTTTTGAGACTGCAAAATTTACTTAACTGAAGATTCATATGCAATTAAGAGCTGTAGATATTGTAAATATACCTTATCCTCACCCAAGGACGGGTCCTCGGATATATGAGACAGGGTGACTCTGTCAGAGTACATGGACCTTCCTCCACTCTTGGCTAATGGGCTCATACCAGAGCCAACAGAGGCCAATGAAGCACCTCTACCTTCAGAATCATACCTGCCAATCAAGTCAATTTTATCATTATTTCAGCTATGAGAAAACTTAATCGTATGGAGATAAAATTACGGTAAAATCCTGATGAAGAATAACTTACCAGGACCGCAACTTCTTTGCTTCAGGTGACTCTGGATTTACCAATATTGTGCTCCTGCTCAGTGTTGACAATGATACACCTGCAACAATATATAAAAGAGTACATCAAAAACGGGAACTTTGATAGTTGTTTGTTTTTCAAGAATGCATAAATTCGTTGTGATGTTATTGTATGAACTTTTAGGCTACCTTGGAAGTCTCCAACTTTGAGGGACTTGATAGCGACTATGGGAGATTGATCAGCAATGTCAAGCAATTGCTGGCCTACACTAGTTGCAAGCTCACCCCACAAAGCAACCACAACTGTCTTCTTCCTGCAGTTCAAATACAAATTGTTTCAATACACAGCATTAACATATGGAAAAGTGTAGTCAGCTACTCGACAAGTGTTGTAAGCTTACGTATCATCAGCAATGGTGATATCACGCTTTGGAATACTCTCATTGTTGATCTTCCTTCTAATGCTCATTGTAGGAGACACATTTTGAACAACTCCAATAACATCTGGGACATGAATCAGACATGAGCAATTGAGAAAACAGAAAACACACATCGAAAACAGATTCTGGGAGTGGGTTGCTTACCCACAAGCTCCTTTCCATTAACATGGGGACCCAACATGTCAACTGGAACAAAATTGAATTTTGTTTCGGGAACAAAAGCCGCTTCATTGCTAGCTTCTTCCACCTCAGAATACTCATTTAATGTCATTTCATAATCATTTTGCACTGTCTTAAACTGCTTGTTAGCAACCCTCAGAGACCCCTTTGAAATGTAATAAACCTTTCCTAACTCAAACTTTTCAAAGAACTTCTTTGCAGCTTCATTAAACATTGTTGCTTGAATTTGTGTTCCCTAAACAAACACAAACAAATTTACATTACATAAGAATCACCACACTGTATACATTAAGCAATTAGAATTGGGAAACTGGAAGAACGCCAACAAAATCAAACGAGTCTTTGGCTTACATCTTCATCTGTTAACTCCACATTGAAGACGTAACCTTCACCTCTAGCGTTCTTGTATGTACGCATCGTACCCTTGCTTGTAACACGAACCTTTATGGTCCAAATTCCTTGGTAAGGGTTCAAGGAAACAAGCGGGTGAACCCTTCGTGTCATAGCCATTCTCGCAGACGGAGCCATACTGGAATCAATTCATACAAAATCAAACTATCAACACATACACAATCATAAATTCAAATAGTCACAACTGATTGGCAGCAAAACGAAACCACTTACTTCCCAGCCTGCTCATGCACAATTTGGGCAACAGATTTCGATGCCATTTCTTGCTTGGGCTTCAAGATAATCCCAACATCTTCTTTTTTCACCTCATTTTTCACCTCCGCCTCAAGTGCAGCCGAAACTACATCACATTTTGTTACAAGCAGATAACTGAAAACAGCAAAGCAAAAACATCAACACTTACATTCACAATATTTCAAAAGAGGGACAGACATAGGGAATCGAATCGAAACGCTTACTTTTCAGACAAGTTTGGATTGAAATTAACAGAATAACCGAGAACGCGAATGAGACCCAGATTCTGAATCTCCCCAGATGTGACCTGGGGACCCAGCCTCGAGGAAAGCATCCCCTTTAGCTTCGCATTTCCATCAGTAGCAGTAAACCTAGAACACCATATTACAAACACAAAAGCTCGATCACACCCAAAATTTCCACGTTCCAAACTAATCAAGACTCATTTTACAAAACCCAAAACTTAAATTCCCAAAAAAAGAAGACAGCAACCAGATCTAGATCTAAAAAGGGATTTTTGAAAACCCTAAATAAAAACCCACAAAGAAAAGAAAGGGAGAAAAGGGAAGAACAAACAGAGAAAGCAAAGCTCACATGAAAGATTTTCCCCTAGGGATAAGATCGGAGACCTGGACCACTATCTCCGGCAGCTCAACCGACTCGTCCGGCGACTTGTTCGCCAAGATGGTTGAAATCGCATCTGGGGTCGGCATTAACTTCGCCATTCCCTCTCTCTCTCTCTCTCTCTCTCTCTCTCTTGTTTCTCTCTCTAGAAATGATGGAGGTGGATGGAGGTGGCGAGATACGATATGAGAGTCTCTGTGTGCGTTGTGAGTTTTTAAGGGGTTTTTATTTCGGCGGGAGATTTTCGTGGTTTTTTTAAATCATTTTTTGGCGCGAATTTAGCTTTGGTGGGTTTTTTGGTTTGACTTTTGTTGACTTGGTGCCCTCGCGCGTTCGATATCGTTTCGTTCTTTTACCATTTTATCCTCCCATTGTTTTTGGGCTAACGGCTTTGGATTGGAGTTGGACTATAAAACTGCGGGCCTTGTAAACAACTGGATCCACGACGTTATTTGAGTTTGACGTTATAGCTAAAATGATCTCTGAAATTATCATAACTCCTTATTTTAATTTCTGTCAATGAAAATCAATGGAAGTGATCCCTTGAATTTTTCCACGGTAAATCATTTTGTCCACGAAATTGTCAATATTTTTGTCGGAATATTCGAAAAATCAAGGGTCGACATGGAAATAGGGTGAAATACAAATAGAAAATTCAATATATCGATGATATATACGAATTAACTACATATATTTTTCCGGAACACTGCAAATTTTAAACTTTTGAATTTTTTTGAGAAATTTTTCTCTAATTTTGATTAAACCTGAATTAGTTGATTTACTCAACCAAATTTCCGTAAAAAACAACTGGTCATATTCTTATATCGATATTTTAAACACTGATGGTATGAACATGTGGTCCAATTCCAATATGCTAGTGAGTACAGTGTTGAGTTTTTATCCCTGCGTCTCGAATTCAAAAATCTCTATCCCCTAAATTATTGTAAAAATTATTGTAATAGTTTCGAACTCCCCAACCTCATTCCACCTAATAATTGCAATAAAAGAACACAAAAAAATGGAACATGGCGACGTCTTGCATTACCATGGATCAAATATTTACATTCCCTATTGGAAATACCTAAATAATTAATTTAATTAATCTAACATAAATTCTGAAAAGAAAAAAAAAACATATTAACCTCGCATACAACTCCAAGGAGAGAAAATGTTAAGAACTTTTTCTAAGTACAGCATGATGGGCAACAAGAGAAGCAAGACAGCCCCCAGCCGCACTTGGGTACAATTGGGGTTGGTTTTGAGGCCGGAGACGACGCATTCGGTGTTTCTTTTGGTGTTTGCGGCTGCGATTCTCGCTGCGACGTTCGCGTTGACCCCGATTGGTGCTTGTGTTTCGTTCCTTCTCCCCGTAGCGAAACATTTATGTCCCCTAACAATCTTCATGGAACAAAAACAAGGTTCAGATGTTTGCTCAAACATGCAAACGTGCAAAAGTACGTAGTTGCAAGTAGGGTTTTGTTCCGGTGAGATTGTTTGAACGGCGCATTTAAGGCTATTTCCGCCATTGTCTGAGACACGATTTCAGTCCTTGTAGTTTTGACAACGTTCTACATTGTCCCGGTATTGTGGACTGTGTCGTTTGGTCCCTGTAGTTTGCAACTTGTTCCAACACGAGGACGCTCATCAACTTCCGTTAATTTCTTGTCCCAATCCGTCACATACGCGACACAGAGGAGAGTAAATTTGACGGATTTTGGACAAGAAATCAACGTAAGTTGACAAATGTCCTTAAGTCAGAACAGTTTGCAAACTACAAGGACCTGATTCGACGCAACTCAAAATGCAGTGGCGAGTGTAACTTTGTGAACACTACATTGATCAAAAATATGTTTTAACCTTAAATTTTACTAAGATGGGAAGGCAGCAACTTACATTGGGAATGCAAAAGATCTTGTACTTCCATCCGAAGCATGAGAGAGGCGAGCCGAGTGATACTTGCCGCCCTCACGGGCGGTGGTTGACTTCTCTTTCTCATGATTCACTGCATTTTCCCTTAGAACTTCTCTCATGGTTTCCGCAGCTTTCTCTTCAGTTACCCTCATCAGACTCGGCTCCTCCACCACCGTGCTTAACTTATTGGAAGCATTCTCCGCTGATTGTGCAGTTTGCTTAGCCGGAGGCTGGTTGCTTGTGAAGTCAATGTTGCATGGACCACCAGGCAAGTAATTTACCTCACCAGGTAAACCCAATTCACCAGATTTACACAACCAGTTAAACTGGTCTCTGGTAAAACTCGTATTTCCCATCTGAATGCTGAACAAGGACTCATTGGATTCAGTGCTCCATTCCAATGGGGCTGTTGATTTGTTCCTAGCAAACACATAATCCGGAATCCTATACGGTGAGGAGGCAGGGTCGCCTGGCCGCTCCATCATCTGCATAGGCGGAGATTGTGTTGCTGAATCGTTTGCATCATCTGCTGGTTGAGAATGTGATCCTTCTAGTCTATCAGTAGGCTGCACATTCTGCGCAGCATCTGTGGCCGCGCAGGCGGCAAAATCCTCGGCACGGGTTGCATTTGCACCCAATTCAAAGGCTTCATTACAATCAGATACCTGAGAGTTACTTAATCTTTCTCTTACAGTAGAAATATTAGCTTCTCCTGGAGCGGTAATTGGATCTGTCCTCAACTCATTCAACTGATCAGAGAAGCCTAATCCGCCTGATCTGCTGCCTAATCCTTTGGCCGCATTATCAACTTCACATGGAGTTGTAGCTGCAGTGCTTAACCTTGTTCTATCATCTGCAGATTCCATAACTAAAAATTGTCTTGGTTCTGCCTCCGGCAGTCCAAAACCATCAGATTCCTGTGAATCGAAAAACGAAACAGAAACATAAGGTTACCAATCCGCTGTTATACGTTAAAAATCTCAAATAAACCTAATCGAAAGTTAAGGGACTGAATTTCATATGGAATGAATGATCATGAAGAGCTTCTTCGTGATATTTGCAACTCAAATTGTGCAAAAAAGGCAAGCTCTCCTAGTAACCATTTCGCTTTTAGTTTTCGGTTTTCTGTTACCGACATAAAACCTTGAATTCATTGATTCGATATGAAACATAAATCACAATGCATTCTAAGATCGTTGCCCCCTAAGATTCGAATAAATTCATACATGTGTTCCGAATTGAAAATTCCAATTGTATGCTCAACATGATTAACAGAAATATCTTAACAATTGTCGTTCATGAAATTTGAATTCATGATTGTATAACAAGACTCATAATATCAAATGAGAAAACACACATTAGAAATAACTAAGCTTACATGCAAAACCAAATGCCAATGAACGTGCCCTCAGGGAGACTGCCAACCTTCCGGCCTTCGGAAAATCGATGATGATTCCTTACCGGCCTGAAAATCAGCCGCCTCAGTTTCGCGTCGACGGCAACCTATGAGTAACGGGTAAGACTGAAAATCGAGAAAATAATAAAATCGAAAAACGAAAAAACAAAACCGAAAAATGAAATGGACAGAGGGGATGAGAGAGAAACCAGATGAAAAATATAAGGCCCTGCTTAGACTTAGGGGTTTCTTTCTCTCTCAACTTTCCATTGCGCGTCCCCATCTTTACTAATTTCTTGCAATCCAAGGCTGTATTTTCCCTTTTCATCCTCGTCGGATTTTTTTTTGTTTTTTTTGAACAAGCGATATTATTTACATTAAGGGAGAGGAGAGTGGGCTAAGCCTTTTCGTCCTCATCGGAGTTAGGGCAAATAGACACAACTATATCTCCTCTAACAACGTCGTATAGGGAAATATTTTGAGTGTAACGGTCGCCCTAAAGTTGATTTGGCTATGTTATAGTACCCGCTAGTATTTTCTATAATATTTTTACGTTTTTCAGTCCAAAAATTCACTAAACAATGCTTATGCGGAAAGTTTTTGGCAAAATCCAACAATCAGGTGCTTCACAAAAACAATTCGAGAAAATTACTCACGGTTTTTAGTCGGTTTTTCAAAGTTGTACAAAAACAATCATAAAACCTACTATTCATGGAACATTCGCCGTGCCACAAAATTCTTTATATTAATGTTGGTCATTCCGATGATGTTCTGAACGATCAAACTCCGTTCTGGCTATGTTCTTGTCCCCGAAAGAGTAATGTGTGCGGTCATTTTAATACGAATACAAATTCAATTTAAGGTAAGGTTTATTTTGTTTATTATGTGCTAGGTAGAATGCTAGGGTGCAAAGTGGAATTGAATTTGATGTGCTAATACGAAGCATTAAGCCTATTTGGAATGAAAAATTCATAAATACACAAGAAAGCTCGAGATTAATATCAATATAAACATCGATACAGGGGGCGTGGAGAATGCAATACCTTTCGATATGCAACTGAATCCAGCTGAAACAAACAATCGAAGATTTGATATTCTTGGTACAAACAAATGTAGACGTTCGGGCTTCCTCCGAGGCTCCGATCCATACAGCATCCTCCCTTCTCCCAACTTTGCAGGTGTTGGACTCCAATGGATCTTCAAAACCACAATCTAACCCTATTTGAAATGAACTTCACGAAACAATATAGATCCAGACGTGCAGCCAGTTCACAGAAAAGAAATATACCAGTTGCAACGAGAAATCATCGGTGTCATGCAGTATGCTCCCATGCTTCATATACATTCTGCAGCTGCCTATCAATCTTTGGCTATAAAACTTCCACTTCTAGAACATAATGAGGTTCAAAGAACATTGTACAACGAAAACTTCGAGTAAGAGCCGTGTCAATACATAAAACAGTACGCCGAGCATTATTGACACGGGAAGAGCTGGCAAAGCTTTCTGATACACAGCTAACAGTATAAGAGTAACTCCAAGGCCACCTATGATGGCAAGAAAACACGCATACACCGTCATAAAATCATACATTGCCGCCCTCCCGACTAAAACACTGTAGAAGATGAAGTCTCCCAATCCCAGCTTGATTGAACCTGAGGACCCCAATCCGATGCCCTCAAGCAGCAAACTTTCACTCGCCACAACATCTTCCTGCCTGCGAGGCTGAACATTCGCTACATGCTCGAGTAATGGGGCAGATAGCTCTTGATCCCTATCTGGAATCCGCCCCTCTTCGGCTCTAACCAAACTCGAATCATTATCAACATTGCCAAACTCACCAAGATTCGAATTTGAATTCGGATTCTCATTCCCAATACTCGAATTCTCATTTCTCCTATCTCTCCAAACCCTCCTCTCACCCACAGCACCCTGAGAATCATGAGGAGTCACGGGCCTGGCCTCGTAAACAAGAGCCGGAATCTCCTCATCCCTAGAGATTGCCAGCTCCACCAATAACCTCAACGGCCCGACCGGCAACAAAACCGCGGCAAGATCATACAATGCCATGGCAACCAACAGCACCCAAGTTGTCCACTCAGGCAACAACGTAAACCAATAAGCAACCAGCATTCCAATCACAACCAAATACCCCTGCGTCACGAAAATCGCCATTTTCGACATGAACACCGCCAAAACCCCAACAACAGCAAAATTGAACAACACCAAAACAAACGTAATCGAATCGACCGGAACAGTAAAGTCCTGAATCAGAAACAGGGCGATTTCTCCGCCCATGAAACCCAGAACAACAAAAGACGAAAAACCCATGTAGATTTTGAGGAACCTGGTGCATCTCAGGTAAAAAAGGAGCACCAGAACGAACGTGACGACAGTGACGACGGCGACAAAAACGAGGGAGTTTAAGAGGGCACCTACGAATTTGTCCCAGGAGGAGTCCGAGGCGGTCTCGTCGTACGCAATGGTGGCGATTGAGGTCACCGTCTCCGACGAGGATGAAGCGTCGTCGGTGAGGACAGTGACCAGAAGGACCACCAGCAGCATACAGACGGAGACCGGAGAGATGATTCTGATCAGTTCTTCGCCCAGGGATTCGAGAACTGTTGTGGGTCTTGGGTTTTGGGCCATTGGGTGTTCGACAATCGGATCAATTTCGGATCTTGGGGCGGATTTTGGGATTTCGGATTTGAGATTTGGTCGAGGCTGAGAACTGTTTCGCAGGTGTTTCGGTGAAAGAACTGCTTGGTCTGGTCGACGGCGTTGGGGAAACAATCTTAGCCGCACATCTCTTTGAGTTTTACTTTTTATTTTTTATTTTTTTTAAGAAGTGTGATATCATACAACTATTTTTATTTCTCACATACTTTTTTAATTTTCGTTATTAATTGAATAAATTAACCATTTTTTAAAAGAAAGTACTATCACCATTTTCTTACTTCATATACACTATTGTTAATTTTAGCCCATTAATTTTGTAGGTATGAGAATAAACATAAACGTATGAATAGCACGACCTTTTTTTAAACAATGACATTAATATTTTACCAATTTTCCTGTGATTAGTTGATTTCTTTGAATTGGATCCTTTCCGAGGCAATGTCTTGGGATCCTCTTGATCAGACAATACGGACTGTTGGATTTTGATTCAACGACTATAAACGGAGAATCCCTCTAAAAATTATAATAATTGCAGCTGTTGGATCAAAATTCAACGACCCCTGTTGTCCGGTCAGGAGGATCTCGAGGCATTGCCTCGGAGAGGATCCAATTCCGATTTTCTTAGCAAATATTAGAATGAGAATTTTATGTCAATTTTAAAAAATAAGGAAGGCTTGCTACATTTTTTTTTTTTTTTTTTGAACAATACAAAATTAAAAATTAAAGTACTTAAAAATATGATTGTGAACACGAAAGATTCCTTGAAACAAGAAACCAGAATAACGTGTACAAAATAATATTTTTTGTGTTTATGATTTTGGGGTTACGATCTCTCTCTAATTTGGTCCTCTGATTCTATCTTCGTAGGGTGTAGGTTTGTGGATGAGTTGTTGATCCAAAGGGCCGTCGGGACTTGATCTAAGGATGAACAGTTGATGAACGGATGAACACTTTCTTCAAGGGCCGTCGGGGCTTGATCTTGAATAATGGTTGTGTGGATTTCTTCAAGGGCTTTTGGGCTTGATCTTGAAGGTTGATGGATGAGCGGATCTTCAAGGGCTTTTGGGCTTAATCTTGAGGAACGATTGGATGTGTGGATTTGTTGAGGTTGTTGATCCAAAGGGCCGTTGGGGGCCGTTGGGGCTTGATCTTAGGATGACCAGTTGATGAACCATGAACACTTTCTTCAAGGGCCGTCGGGGCTTGATTTTGAGTTGGTGGAAGTTCTTCAAGGGCCGTTGGGGCTTGATCTTGAAGGAGGATTTGACGAAGAAACGAAGAGTGCTTTCTTGATCCTTCGGGATTTTCTTGAGAGCTTTAGAACTTTAAGGCTTCAAGGTTTTGGTGTGTAGAGAAATGTATTTGTGAATTGGTTTTGGTGTGTGTTGGCTTTTCTTGGGAATTTGGATGGTTGGAAGCTTTGGAGTTTCAAAGCTTCAAGGATTTGGGGAATTCTCTTCCAATTTGGGAGTAGAGAAATGTATTTGTGAATTCCTTGATGCTTGATACCTTGATGGAGAAGCCTATTTATAGGCTTTGAGAATGAATCACCACCACAAAATATTTTTTTCCTTTCCAAGCACCATTGCCTAATTTTCCCACTTAATGCAATATTGAAATTGAAGTGGTGTAACTTATGGCCTAATTTCCCACTTAATACCATTTTAAACTTGAAGTGGTCTAACTTATGGCCTAATTTCCCACTTAACACCATTTTAAACTTGAAATGTGTATGCTTTGTCATTGCCCAAATGAGAAAAACTTGCTTTGATCCGTAATGGATTGAAGTGTGCTTGCCCAACATGAGAAGAAAAACTTGTTTTGATCCTCAATGGATTGAAATGTACTTGCCTTGTCATTGCCCAAAATGAGAAGAAAAACTTATTTAATCCTTCAAGGGTATTTCTTCCTATTTTGTTGAGTCACACGCCATGTGTACAATTTGTACAACACGTGGCGTATGCCATGTATGCCTTAACACGTCAAAACTTTAATGCGTTGGTGAACATTTGTTTCACCGAAATTTCGATGTCTACAATGATTACCTCATATGCTAAATTACATTTAAAACCTACTTAATCTTTTAAATTTTTTTTTGATTATTTTGAAACTTAACTCGTGTATAGCTTTAAATTTGATATAAAAGTCGTCAAAATTATTACGTGGCCCTCTGAGTGTTACAATTGTACTTTGACATAAAAAATAAAAAATAATAAATGGGCTGTGGTTAATTTGCCTACAGGATCCTATCTGGATTCTTATGATGAAAATACTAGAAATCCGTTTCGTTTATCGTAAATTATGCGGTCAATTTTTATCATGTACAGTTTGTGTTTAATTTAAATAAAAATATTTAAAATAATTTCTGACCGCATTATATATGATAAGCGAAAGGATCCGGATTCGTTAATTTGGGCTTCATCCACATATAAACAGATATTTTGAGGTTCTTTAAAAGATAGCTTGCCCGGCCGTCCCAGAAACCATATAACAACCCAATACAAACGTCCCACGTGGAGGAAGCACCGCCCAGTAAACATCCCCAAACCCTCTACGTCATGCCTCTAATCCAACGGCTGTTAATTTGGTCCCCAAACTCGACGGATCAGATCTCCCAGGGCCCTCATATCTCCGACTCCTCCCATTTTCCACATAAACCCTATTCGAAATCTAAAGCCTTAGGGTTTTAGTCGGTCCCCTGAGAGCAGAGTGACGGAGTGAGAATCGGACAAGGTATATCTCCGACGACCCCTCGCTCCGATCTTACGTATGTTGTTATTATGCTTCCGATGATCTCGATATCTCCGTTTGATTTGGTTTTTGTTTCCATTTCTCGGTGCTTTTCGATTCGGGTTTTTGTTTTAATTTATCGAAGGGATTTGGGGTTTTTGATGTTTGCATGTGGCGGTTTTGTATGCGATTCGTATGTGGATTATCTGCCTGTGTGTGTGATTGTAGTTTCTAGGATTTAAAAAGTGAAGTTTTGATTTGTGGTGTTCATGGATGCTGCGGAACGGCTGAACTTATGTGTTTTTGCGGTGGGAAATTTTTGGGGTGTAGTTTTTCGATTTATCGAATATCGGGTGGAAATAAAGTGTTCTGCTTTAGATTTTTCGTCTGGTTTTGTAGATTCTTCGAAATGGGTTTTTTGAAGTCAACTTCATTTGAATCATTTCCCTGCGCTTTCTTAAGAACCAAGGAGAATTTTTTTTTTTTTTCTTTTGGTGATTTTGTAACCCTTTTGAAGTGCGGAACTGCTTGATCCTGTCATGTTCTTATTGGGTTTGTTTTGTTTCGGTAGTAGTAGGTGAAGAAATTATTTTCGATATCGTTGTCTGGGTATCTAATTAATCTGTCTTTTGTTATGTATTATTTAATCACGACATTTGTGTTAACATGTTTAGTGTTCTGCCACTTTTCGGTACTTGTGTTAAACAACAGAAAGATTGCTGTGTTACGATAGAGATTTGTTTATTGAAGCTTGTTGGCTTGTGCTTTCTTTTAGGTGATTACGATGGCTTTCTTAAGTAAAATTGGGAGCATACTTAGACAGACTGCAAACAAGCAGATAAGGTCTGAAGTATCTCCTTTCAAACTGTCCATCCATCAAGCTATAAGATGCATGTCATCCATGGGAAGCTCCAAGCTCTTCATCGGAGGTGATTGCAGAATTCTTCAATATTTCCAAATATGATATCCCTCTTCTCATGTTGCCTGATTTTGTGTTAAGATGCCCTCTGCTTTTGTAATGCAGGTGTTTCGTACCAGACAGATGACCAGAGTCTGAGGGAAGCTTTTCAAAAATATGGTGAAGTTGTAGACGGTATGTAATTAGTACTTGGTCTTCCAGTGGCCTTTCATTTAAAGGGATTGTCAAGTGGGTCAGATGACTGTCAAATGCTTAAGACTTGGTGAAGTGTGGATGTGGGCTTCACTTCTTTTATGATCCCTTTGTTTTTCTTTATTGTGAACTTCTGTTGTTGCATCATGTTTCTCGATCATTCCATTTGCATTCTCTGATGATAATTCTCACATTTTAGTTTCCATACATGTTTGTTTGTAAAGTTTGAAAGAATGTTTGATGCTGATTGACCTGATAAATCTTGCAGCAAGAATCATCATGGACCGTGAAAGTGGTAGATCAAGAGGATTTGGATTCGTTACTTTCACTTCTAATGAGGAGGCAGCTAGTGCTCTCGAGGCCTTGGATGGGCAGGTAGTTATTTGTTGTTATGTTCTTTCTTATTTATTTTTAAATTTTCTTGGTTAATAGTTGTTTATTGAAATCGTTTGTTTATTATATACGTTGACGATTAGTCTTGAGTACTGAATTAGTGTCTGGGATTTAAAATTTAGATACTTGCAGGTGAAACAATACATTCAATTTTGAAACATTAAAATAAGACAAAACATGTTTGTAACGTGAAATTGCATTAGTATAGTAGTCTTATGAAATATTAACTGTTATTCATATACCTTTGCAACTGTAAAATTTTGTCTGAAAATCTGTAGGAGCTTCATGGCCGACGAGTAAGGGTGAACTATGCTACTGAAAGGCCTCGCCCCAGCTATAATAATTACGGTGATGGTCAAAATAGTTATGCACCTGGTGGTGGATTTAGTAACTATGGACCCGGTGGAGGTGACAGCTATGGAAGAGGAAACCCTGGATATGGTCCAGGAAGCTACAACAGTCCAGGAAGCTATAACAGTCCTAGCAATTATCCAAGTGCAAACACTTACGATGCTCCCGGTGGAAGTAGCAACAATTTTGGTGTTGGTAGTGGTGATAACTTCGGTGTTGGTGGTGACAACAGCTTTGGCACTCCTGATGCTCCATTTGGAGAGAACAAACCTGGCTTTGGCCTGGACGATCCATTGGAAGGAAATGATAGGGACGATAATGACGCGGGTGACTTCGCCAAGAGGGCCTGATTATAATTATTAGATTTCAGGGGCAAACTTAGTTTGCTTCTCCGGCAGTGCTACAAGTAGATTGTTATCTGTTTATGTTACAGCCATCTAATCTTCCCTTCCCCCTCTCTCCGAACTATTTTATTTCATTTTATGTCGTATTTGCCTGTCACAATCTTCATGCACGTTTGTGTGCGCTTTTTTAATGAAGGACCTTGAATTGTGGAAATAATTGTTGATTCATTATCTTCCTCTGTGCCAAGTTGAAGGAAATATCTTAGGTTCGATTCTCGTGAAAGGCGAATTTGAACCATATTTTTGCTATCTCATTGTGAGGCTAAGCTTACCCCATTCCCCTTTAGTGCAAATGGTATCATTTGTTCAAAAAAATTAAAAAATGTTCTTAAACAAAAGATAGCTAGCCATGGCTCCTACTCAGTTTTAATTTTCCATTCGTCTATGAGAAAGACGGTAAAGTTGTAGAGTTTGAACTTGGGGTTTCAAAAAGCACATTAGACTGGTGTGTCGGCCTCTTGCACTCAAGTTTGAAACCCTCTTTGTCGCTTCCTGGCGTCAGACTGAAACCACCTCTCTGTATATTAGAGTAGTTTAGAACAGAGAACAGCCTCAGCCAATAAACCGTAATAAAGAAACTACCCTTGCATTTGCGTATGACTTGACTCTTACAAGAGAGAGAACGGGACAGAAACAAGGAAGGTGAGGCAGAAATGGGAGAGAGAGTGCATAAAACTGAAAATATTGGAGCAAAGTTTCTGATGATTCGATAACGAAAGCGTCGATAAGCTTCGGTAATCAGTAAACATCGACAACGTTACAAACGAATGGCGTATTAGCTTTAGCTATAGAATGAATACCTAACCTCTTTCTATATTCTCATATTTTCTATGAATCTATACACTGCAAAACTTAATACCTGCTTTTGACTCAACTCTTGTTCTCGTCAATTGACCGGAACCACCTTTGTGCATTCAGGACTACCGGAGAACCTTTCTTGGCCTTCTCCACAATCTGCAGTATCAACTGTTTCTCCATCTCTGCGTCGGAATCATCGCTATTCTCCCCACCGACTGATGAGTTCTTTGAACGCCGAACCCTGGAAATGTGCTCCTCATCTGAGATACTTGCTTTGCTCTTGAACGAAAGGAGATCATCACCTCCGGTTTCCTCTTTACTGGAACCAAAATGTTTCACAGAACCATCTAACCCATCACTTTGAGTTTGACCGGGGCTTTGAAGCGTGAATGTTTCAAAAACTTGACAAGGTGAATCATCACCTACGGTTTCCTCTTTACTGAAAGCAAGATTCCCCACGGAACCAGTCACCAGTTCACTTTGAGTTTGACTGGAGCTTTGAATCCTGAATGTTTCAAAAGCTTGACGAGGTGAATCACCATCTGCACTGTCCTCTTTACCGAAAGCAAAATTACCCGCGGAACCATTCACGTCTTCACCTTGAGTTTGACTGTGGCTCTGAGCGCTGAATGTTTCAAACATCGGACAAGGTGAATCCTCCCCTTCGGATTCACTGATCTTCATCAACTCTTCGTAAGCCTCATTGTACGCATATAAAGCTTCTCCCGATAAGTTCATGACTAGAGGCTCTTCTGTGGTTTTGCATTTTTCTGCAGAATTCGTAATCTCATGGATTGCGGAATGTCTGTGATTGTCTGATAAGTCTCTCCAAGAATCCTTGTGCTTCAACTCTGCGATTTGGACCTTTCTTTGGCTGTTTTGTAGAGCCACCTCAAGCTCCTGGACACGTTCTTCCAGTCTTGATTGGATAACTTCATGCAGACGCAAGCTAAGCTCTCTGGGAGAAACTGCATAGTTTGCACAGTGAATATCCGTAGAGGTGCTGCTTGCCTCTTCGTTAGACCCGGGTTGGCCAACAGATAACCCACCAACCAAGTCAGCTCTCAGCTCACCTTGAGCAAAATCTGCCATTAAGTTTGGGTCAAGCTGCACAAATTATCAGCTCCGTTAGCACTTAAATAATCTGCTGAGATCACTACATTAGCCAAAAAGTGCATTTGAAATATAGAAAACCCGTAATGCACTGGTCCTATGGGATTAGCATTCATGTTCTAGAAAGACACGATACTAGAACTGAAACTTCAGTGCAGAAAATCATTTACATGGCCAAACAGATATGTAATACAGTGAGATACTTGAACCCAATTAACAAAGATTCAATGCAAAACTAAAACGTAAAGATGTGCAGCTTAAACATAGGAATACAAAGATAAACATACACTGACCTCAGCAACATCGATGGATCTTCTCTCCGGAATATATGCGTTCATGTTTAGCCCCAACCTCTCAAGTTCAGCTTCAAGCTCTGCCTCTATTTTACTAATCAACTCTGAACTCTCTTCTGCTTTCCGGTCATATGAATTTTTATCATCATATTTGTCCATATTCTGTTCAGTAGAAAAAGAATTTGGCGCCTTATCAAAAATGGAACTGTCACAAGTACCTTGTGCACCATAATTCTCATCAGCTATTTCCTTCACTGTTACTGAATCTTTCATTTCAAGTTCCTCCTCTAGATCCTGAACCAAGTTCTCGGTCTGCTTCAACAAATCTTTCAACTTGTCAACTTCTCTTTTATTTGCTATAAAAGAAGATATTATGCCAATAGAAATCCCAAGACAGAGAAGAACTGCTCCATCCAGTGAACCTGATGAAGGGAAATGCATTAGGACATGAACTGAGATAAGTTAGAAATACTGCACACAAATAAGTAGCAACCGGGAAATTGAGTGAACATAAATTTCAGCTTCTACGATTGGTTGCAGTCATATATGCATTTGGGACCTTGATTAGTCTCTTGGACTTAATAACTTAATAGAGCCATTAACATATAAACAAAAGACTTTTCCCTTGATTAGCAACCTAACAACCCCAGAGAATATACATTTTCCCCTCTTTCAATATAATACCATATTTCCTTAGGAATTGAATATGCCAAGGAGAGGACAGGACACAAAAGAAAAAATTTAAGCAAGAATACATACTCGAATAGCCTCTAAAGTCTAAAACAAAGATAGGTTACCCTTATGAAGTGGAATTCTAGTCGAGAAACATCTGGATAGTATTGAGAATTACACCAAAAATAAATTACCCCTACAATAGGAGAAGAGGACTACCTTCAGAATTTAAGTGTTTTCCGTTGACCAATTTACTGGTACTGCTAAATTTTCCATTCCTCCCCTTTCCTGTCTTACTTTTCGTCTTCTTGGGCAGATCCAAATAACCAAGTTCTGGTGGTGGAGGAAACCCACATGCATTTTCATTAGTTTCCAAATAGGCAACCTTATGCAGCTTATTTTCCTCGACCCCAATCTGAGTTCTGAAATGGTCACCACTTGCTCTGCTGATAATTCGGTTTCCATCAGTCACAAACAATGGTCTCATACTTGGTCTGGATGGCGATGGAAGGGTAAGCACATGTTCCACTTCAGCACACTCTTTATATAACTGAGCCATAAGGCAACTCTCTAAGGAATTTACTGGCTTAATCGCATGCCCATATGAATGCTCAGTTCTAATAGAACTTTTGTTCCTCAGAGGAACACGAAAAGAATCTCTTTCTCCACTCGAAGATTTAGGCATCGTGGCACCAGTACTATCATCAATATCATGACTTATCCAAGCCCCATCCCCATTCACATTTTCATTTCCCAAGTATTCTGGTGACATATGTGATAAAGAAAGTACATTGCAATCCTTGTAATTCACCAAGCCTCCCAGCTTTTCACCATCATACCCGCTAGTAGAAGCCACTTCTGTCCCACAAGTACTTTCTGACAAGTAAGCATCTGAAGCCTTTTTGCTGTCATTAGAAACGTCATCACCCACTTTCTTTACGTGTCCTAGTCTCTGTAAAGGGTGCCTTGAGGAATCAGATTTGTCAAGATTTGCATCCCCAAAAGGAAAATTTAACAAGCCATCTTTACCCCCATTCTTGGATATTTTCTGCCAATACTTAGTCAAATATCCAGCGCCTGCCGCAGCTGCAACAACCCACAAGTCCATATCTTCTCTCCTTTCGAAACCAGATTCCACCGAGGAAACTTTCCTCTCTTTCAGTTCTCAATACCAACAACCCACAACCAAGAATTTGCCAACTTTGAAGGGGGAAAATGTTTGAACCTAAGGATCAAAAACCCTTTATTGTTTCGGCACAATCGGTTATGAAAATGCATGCTTAAGCTAACAACCACAGAGTTGTGGAAGCAAAACAGCTGCACAATTCAACAGAACAGAATTCCCAGCATTCAAAACTCGGAAGATAACAAAGATACTACTTCTGAAGAAGAACAAAACAATGAAAAGGCTTCATAAGGCAAGTCCCAAATACAGAAAAAACCTCAGCTTCTGCAGCAACAACCAACTGGGGAGCCAAATTCCTCAAAAATCAAGAAACCATTTTTAATGCAGAAAATCTAAACTCTACCCAATACTAACAGCAAGTTAGCAACCTACAAGCACTGAGAGCTCATCAAGGAACAAACCTCAATATCTAGGAAAATGCAATAATATCCCAGAAATTGCAAGATATCGAAAATCTGAGCTATACCCAATTGAAAGCAAGTTCTAATAGCCACAGAAAACCCATCTGACAGACCGCCATTGGCAAGAAGGTGAAAACAGCCGGGAACTCTTCGTCTTCTTGGCGATGGAGGAGAGAGAAAACGAAATTAAAAGGGGAGAGAAAGAAGCTTACTTTAACGAAGCAGTGAGTTCGTGAGGCTAATCTGAGAGAAACCCAGCTTTTGGAAGATGGATTTTCTGAATCTTTGAAGAATAAATTGGAATCTCCGGAGGAAGAATAACCAAACCACCCGTTTGCTCTGTTATCTACAGAGCGATCCACCCCACAAACAATCCCACGTTCTTTTCATTTGATAAACCAGGGGATTTTTTTCCTTTCATTTTTTCCAGAAAGAATTTAAAGTGGGCCGATTGGTTTAATAATCTAATTTTCTAAAAATTATAAAATATCGGAATTGTTTTGAGCATCTTCAATATTACTGATTAAAATTTTATTTTAACTTGCCAAATGACTCATATGTTTGCTAGATACCGCTTTCAACAATACTAATTATGAGTTTATTTGATAATACTTTTAAAATGACTGAAAACGTTATAACTTTTATACTTCTTGGAAAAGACGTAAAACTTTTTCTATCACTTCCCTTGGATATTAACGTCATTTCCAAACAACCACCAAACAAAGCATGCGTTTTGATGGAATTGTTGAAAATAAATACCAACCACTATGTTGACTTCTATATCTTTCTAAAGTTAGAAACATGTCACATTTGACAAAGCTTGTCAAACTTTTCTTTTGTTGGGGATATGCCAGATTTTTTTAGTGTAATTTTGTTCATTTCTCTTGAGCGATCACTACTCTATTTATCATTATTAGATGAATTTAAATTTTGAGATTTTTGTCTATCCATTACATAGATTTTAAAATTTAAATTTAAGATGGTTAATATCATCATCAGTTGAAAGTGGTGAACAACATAAAATTAGGTTAGATTATGTGAAAAGGACAGAAAAGTTAAAGACACTTTCACTCCAATCCTAATTGATTTGAGAGCAAGCAATCCCACATGGATGGAGCCCTAGCTACAACAAATGACACTCGAAAGTGCTTCGCTTTCCACCCAAAACCAAAGAGAGATGATAGAAAGCAACTGTTTAATTAATAATGTTGCAAAAAAGGTGGGAAAATGATCCTCGCCGGATTCTTTTTTTCAGGATCCGGGAGATCCCGTGATCATGTTCGTTCATCGTACATCATACGGTCAGGAATCATTTGAAATTTAAAATTAAATATAAATAATACCTAACAAAAACTAACCACTTTGTTGACCTCTATATCTTTCTAAATTTAGAAACATGTCACATTTGACAAAGGTTGTCAAATTAGTCTTTTGTTGGGGACATGCAAGTTTTTTTTAGTGTAATTTTGTTCATCTCTCTTGAGTGGTCATTACCCTATTTATCATCATTAGATGAATTTAAATTTTAAGATTTATGTCTATCCATTACACAAATTTTAAAATTTAAACTTATCTAACGATTGACAAATAAGGTGGTTAATATCACCATTACTTGAGAGCGGTGAACAACATAAAATTAGGTTAGATTATGTGAAAATGACAGAAAAGGTAGACTCTTTCACTCCAATCCTAATTGGTTTGACAGCAAGCAATCCCAAATGGATGGAGCCCTTGCCACAACACATGACACTCGAAACTGCTTCACTTTCCACCCAAAACCAAAGAAAGATGATACAAAGCAACTGTTTAATTAATAATGTCGCAAAAAAGATGCACTTGAATTTTCAGGATATTGATGTGTTCAAAGGTCCTTTTATATGAGAAGAAATTCTCTTCAGATCTCTTCTACTAAGGTCACGGGATCAAGTGATCCGGACCTTTAAAATTTCATCTATCGACCCACCCGTTTTGATCTCTTAAAAGCTATAATAATTTTTTACTGTTAGATAAAATTTTAAAGGACCAGATCACTTGATCTGTTGATCTTGATGGAAGATATCCGGAGAGGATCTCTTCTCCTTTTATATTTGGTATTTGAGTTTGAATGATTCAATTGACCAAACCCCAGCTATTTTATTTATTTATCACATAATTTTAAATATTCGAGGTGAGAACTTTTTCGCAATTGGAATGTCCTTATGATGGTGTTTTAAATTCAATCACGCATTGTCATGTGAGAAAATGCAATTTGTTCAAAAATGCCTTTACCTCCGTGACATGCCAAATGTGTGTATGGAAATAAGTTTCTCTGGAAATCAAACTTGAGGAAGATGACCAAGAGATGAAGATTGGAAGTGGGAATCACACACAGGTCATTCCTGCCATGTTATTTATGCGGTATTCTCTTAACAAAATGCCACCTTGCCGTAAAAAATGGATCCACGCCGGACATTAGCCGCGACCACCTTGCACGAACGGACATTTGTTTGTTCGGGTTCCATTTAGCAGCCAGAACAGTAGCAGCACTTAAGTAGAAAGAAACTCAAGAGTCTCTGCCCGATGATTGCTGGTGGCAGTGGCGGTGATGGTGATAGAAGAAGAGATGCTGTCGCTACATTGCCAGCAGGGAGAAATTGTTTACCCAACCACCACGATCCAAGGAGAGAATCCGCACGATGAGGGCGCTTGCCCGACGTTTTGAAATGGTCTGACAGAACAAAACCCTACATCGGCTTCAAGGCCGATGACCAAACCAGAATACGGGCAAATCGGGAGGGGAGGGCGTAAAACCAACGTTATAAGCTGTGCACTACCAATTCTCCTGTTTTTCCTTGGAAAAAAAAAATGCAATTTATATGTATATGTACACGTATTGCACGAAAGCACAACGAAAGTATCGGCAAAAGAATTTGTGCATATGTTTCCAGTTCTCAAGCGGCTCCTTGCAAAGGTGATCCCTTTTTCTCCACCGACACGCTAGCAACTTCTCGGGTGTTATCGTTGCTCAATCCTTCGTTGAAATGTTCTCTGAGAAATTCTACGGCCATAAACGTAAGTGCTGAAGCTGGAACATACCATGTAATCCTGGGGACGCTACCTCTGAACATCCCTTTAGCACCTTCGGCCCTCCATACGCTGTGAATTGCATCCAACCAGCCTTTGTACCTAAGGTTCAATACAATATTAGATGGAACTGGACAACCCTTTTACTATCTCCGTCTACTATCCATGCAACAAGTAATATACGGAAACCATAGACAAATTTCGAACATGAATACTGTGCGGAAATATCACACGTATACCAGGTTGGATTCGGAAGGTAATTTCAAAATAATACCAATAAAAGTAACCACAAACAGAACCGATACCTCAAGGTTGATCCTTGTACTTGCAGTCTTGTTTTGATCACATCCAAGGGAGTGGTAAGATACGCACTAATGCCTAAAAAATTCAATGCAAGATAAATTACCCTACAGAAAAAAACTAATTAATGAACTCAACTATAGAGTAATGAACAATAAGCAAGGTACATACCACCAGCCAACCCTCCTAGTAAAAGCCCCTCGACGGAACTATTAAAATGGAAATTTGGATCCCGTATGTATTTTTGCTTCCCATGCTCTGTCAAATCTTTCAAGCCTTCGTAAAACATAACCTGCATAGCACACATGAAATCAAATTTATGATACACCAGTGATCGAAATATAATGTCTGAAATTTTTAGACAAAAAAAAAAAAAAAACTAGGGTGGGGAAATGCATGTTAAGAGTAGTGAACCCTACTCGAATAAATTTTGTTATTAGGAGTTGCAACCCCATTTTCCCAATATTAAGAAGCAACAGCCAAAATTTAAGATATACAAGCGATCTCCGCCCAACCTACCATTAGACCAGCAAAAGGCACATCCCTTGCCAGTGTGGACCAGTATCTGCCAAATGAAAGAAAAAATAAATCCACAATTAGACAAGAACATTATGGCCATAATTCGTATGAGCATATGCATGCCTCAGTGTGGCCTATCTGGGTTGTGTTTCGGTTGCATTCATGGATGGCTGTAAGCAGGCAATAGCTAACGTTACTATTGGACTCATGATGAAACTGGATTGCATTTAGTACAAACTCAAACTAAGCTAGTCTGTTATTTGTTTTGTTATAAGAAACACATGTTTATTAATGAAAAATTGGTACAAGGATGATGGACAGGATGGACGAGAAAAGAGGGAAGGCGGAGCGGGGAACACCACAAGAATATCACACCATGAAAGATTAGAGGGGTTGATTTAGAGACATACCCTGCATATAATCCTCTTAGCCCCTGCTCCTTCCATATTGAGCAGCCAGCATGGAACATCCCAGTATAGTAACCATACATTTGGCTACCAGGCTTCATAGCGATATTATCTTTCATGACAACAGAACTCCAAGAGGCCACCGTGCCTTGAACCTGCA
The DNA here is from genome assembly GCF_963583255.1 of Pyrus communis. Classification (NCBI taxonomy): domain Eukaryota; kingdom Viridiplantae; phylum Streptophyta; class Magnoliopsida; order Rosales; family Rosaceae; genus Pyrus; species Pyrus communis. Next base: position 23,723,586 of record NC_084815.1, on the reverse strand, counting down.
TGCGTTGCTTCATCACTTCACATGGAACATATACAACAGAACCAAGTGTATCTCCTGAGACAGAAAGAAGGAATACATGCATTTTGAGTCCCCTGAGGCACATGATGGCTTAAGAGTCCACAATAATTCAAGTTTCGAATACTACAACTGAAATCCTAAATGGGCCTCCATATGTAACAGCCTAACAACAACAACAATTAGCCGCTGAAAGCCAACCGGATGTCATTGAGTATACTGCACCAGCAAAAACATTCACGTCCAGATAAGAAAAGAGCATTCAGATACCAAGTTATAGTGCATTCCAGTACTCACTATACAAAATTCCGTATGAGAACACAAACACTGCATGGTCAGAGTAAGTCGAAAGATTTTGTAAATTCAGGATAAAAAGGTCAAGCATATAAGACTAGCTGACCGACTTAAGCAAAATGAATGATCAACGACTACTTAGCAGATCATAAATCCGAACGGCACTCATAAGCCTTTCAATCAGATTCCATCAATTAAAAATCAACATTCCATAAAACTCAGGAGCATCTTTGCAACAAAATAATCAAATTCCTCAATTAATAAACACAAATGTTATAATGTTACACATAATCTGAAGTTCTGAAGACAATTAATGAATACTGTTAATATTTAATTCAGCATATTAACAGCAAATGCTTTGCAAGAAACTCTCATGAAATCAGCATAAATCAGATTAAAGTTTTGAGAGCTGCAGAACAACTTACCAACAGCTCCAGCAATGAAATGTGCCCAATGTCCCTCAAGGTTTGGATGTGATTCTTCAATCCACTTTTTGGTCGACTCTATGACACCAAAATAAGTTGCTCCAGTTGCAAGAGAACCAGTGACACCCGGAGCTATGCCCCTATAAAAGCCTACATAACTTATTAGTTACGAACTTAAGAATCAATGATTCTGAGAAGAAGTAAACATGTACTCAGAGACTGCACCAGCACTAAACCACCACAAAGAGAAAAACGAATCCCTAGGTTCAGACTTTGGAGTCCAAAACTTATGAATAAACGCCTGGTTGCTTATATTTTATGATAAACAAAATATATCTAATCAATTTATACATGTGGGAAAAGGCAGTGTAAACATGTTACATGCAAACAAATAGGACTAAGTTGTCAATTGTGAAAACTAAAAAACTGCTTCAGAAAAGGACCAAGATGTACCTCTTAATCCATCGGCTACCCAGACTGCTCGTACCATCTGAAGTATGCTCTTCGGTTTCTGCAAACACGACATAAATCAATAACTACTGCATTTTCCAGATAAGCTTTGGAACATTTTAGCACGATCATAAAATGCCTGCCCCAAAACGTGAAAGTTCATTTTCTTACATAAAGTTTATAAATTTAAAGCCATTCTCAGGAGTCTATGTCAAATAATTGAGCTTTACACAATACAATAGGGCATGAATTTACATCTATAACATCTTTACTCTATGATCATACCTGACTTGCAGAGAGAATAGCCTGGCTCTGAATGCGTGTTTTTACGGTGTCGACCGGATGCATCATTCCTTCCCCAAATGCTCCAGCAATAGCTCCCCACAGAAACTCCTTCATAACTACACACACATATTAAAAAGACAATTAAATCAAAGGAAAACTAATGAAAATTGCTTGAAAACTTTGAGTTTTAACGATAAGGACAGAATAAAAGGGAAAGTGAATAGTACAAGGATTGACTTTTTAAAGTAAAAATGTGGTTTTTCGTTAAAATGAACTGTACGACAGTTTTTTGTTAAAATTCCCTTAAATCAAATCCTGATTTATTTTCTTCCCCAATAATAATTTTTCATAAATAAATAGATATTTCCTTTGATTTCTGCCGCTGGTTGAATTATTCTATTTCAATATTTAAATCAAGAAAATTAAAACTATGATTTTAGCTGCATCAGAAGCCATGAAATCCGTTTAATCCAAATGATCGAAGCGGAAAATAGCGAAAAGCAATGCTTACCGAAGAAGTGTTTGTGATTCGTATCCGATAGGGCATGCCGTTCGCTCGAATTCGAGCTCTGTGTCGCCATGGAAATAGCTCTGAGCTCTCTCTGATCCGACTGGTTAGGGTTTAAGGGTCTTCTTTTTCGGTGAACGGTTTGTGGGTATTGGGCGGGTTTTAGCTTTTAACGGTTCCAATTTTCAACTGACTCATGCCATGCCACTCGCGTCTGGACCAATGATACCATTGACTGGGTCCTAAAAACCGAGATATTTTTTGTGAAACACAACCGATACAGTATGTATTATAATGAAAATGCTTAAATGCTTAAAAAGAAAAAAAATACATGTATTATGATCACTGTTCTAAAAATTTTCGTCTAGACACTAAGCGGTTGACTAATGCCCGATTAATATTTAGGAGTTTTAAAATTAAAAAATGACGCTTAGATCGCCTAGGCACCCGTCTAGTTTGCCCAAATTCGTCTAAGTTGCGACTCACTTAAACGTAAAATATATAACTTTCATTTTGCATTTTATTTTTTTTCAATCAATTGTAAAAGACTTGTTGCATACTTAAATGAACACACATTATATCTTTGTTTCCCATGTTTTCATTATATTCCAACACTTGATAATATATATATCACTCTATTTTGTAGTTCATGATGAAATTATATATATATATATATTTAAAGTATATGCATATACTTATTTACATGAAATATAATATATTTACTTAAATCTGCTTAGTCCGCCTGCCTAGGATGTGCCTAGCCGCCTAGGTGCTAGACCCCAGCCTGTCGCTTGACTAGCGTCTAGTGTCTTTTAGAACATATGATACTTGATATACTGAATCGTGCACACTGAAAATTTCTCCTCGAAAACCTCATATGTTAAATTCTGGATTAATAAAACGTTCACGTATTTCAATTTTTTACGTAGTAACGCATGATTGGCTTAAAACACTGTTATTTTAATATTCTCATTTAAACCTTACATATCATATCGTATTATCAATTGTCATGACGTCACAGTGACATCGTGACAGTGTAGGTAAGTCTCATGAATTTTCTAATTTTTACATATTACTTCTGCCCAATTGTAGGGTGAAGATTCCATGATTTCTCTTTGCATTCCTATCCACTTTGATGGAGATGAGTTCGATTGTTTGCAAGTTGTAAGTTAGATTCTCTCATCTCAATGTCGTATATTAAATCATTGTTTTTTTATCCCCTTTTTGTAAAAGTTACAAAGGGATCAGTGCATGATACGATTTTCTCGATTTTTGAAATAAAATATTTTTGAAATTGTGTTTAAAACGGTTGAAAGTTTTTCTTTGTGAAAATGTTTTGAAACAAATCTTTAGTAAAAATGCAAGTGAATCTTAAAAAAAAAAACACTTAAAAGTGTTTCATATACAAAACACATATAATTGTTGCTACTTAAGTTTTTATTAGACAGTTTTCTTACAAGCAATATTTGATATTACGATAGCCTTATGAGAAGAGAAATTTGAACTCAAATGAAAGAAAGCAAGAAGGCTGCCGTAAATAACAATACGAAAGCAATAAAAATTTAAATTATGTTACACAACCACGAGCTGGTGGCTCTGTGATAAAAGACGGATTGCAAGACTTCCTTCAAACTAAAACTGGAGGTCTTGGGTTTGAAACTCACTGATGGTGTGGAAGCCAAACGTGTGGCCAGGGGAAGGCTGAAATGTCTCTGTGAGTCTTCCCGACCCCCGAAAATAGTGGATAATCGTGATTTGTCACCAGTTTTTAGATTGGACAGGCCGGGCCTATCGGTGGGCCAAACCGTGAACCTTTTCCTTTCTTAATTGGGTTAGCCGTCTACACTGCGCTCAGCAATACGCAAAATACGACGTCGTTTGATACCTCAACCTTGCACGCACATTGCCTCCTGCTATCAACGAAGCGAGAGAAAGTGAAAAACGCCCACCTGAGAGAGCTCGCAGCTCTATTTGGCATTGGATCCGAACAAACAGTTTCCAGGGTTTCCAATCTCCGATCACCACCAATCCCCAAATACATGGCGATGGCTGCTCTCAGACGAGAAGGGAGGCGTTTCGCCCCTTTGATCTCTCCCCATCCGATGGCCGCCGTCCGATCCTCCATCATCCCAGCCGAGTACATTCTCTAACCAAATCTGCCGTTTTTTATTTATTTTTAATTCTTATCATTTTGCTTGCATTATACTTGTTCATAGCCGTCTGTTTGGATGCCGAGAAAAATTGAGTAATAGATAAAAGAAAATCTAATTTAGGATGGATTTTTTTAAATATATGTGTGAAGAAATGAAAGATCAGCTTAAATTTGGGAGTGATTCAATTTGTTTGTGGAAAGTGAGAACCTTGAACATTCCTGAAAATTTTTGACGAACAACAAAGGTAATTGAATTTTGTAAAACGGATACTACTGCAGATGTTAGGATTGTATGGAAGGCTGAAAGTGAAAGTATTAATTCACACAAGACGGCCATTAGAATTTAGCGAGCGCAAATTATTGATGTTGCTTGGTTTTAATTCGTTTAAAGAGCGCTGAGTGATATCGTTTAGATTAACAAGAGAAATGCAGGAGATGATGTGTTTGGTGCATCACTGAAAGTCAACTATAGTTCTGGATTTCTTGTTATGCTAAGCTTGATTTCATTTCCATGTTCTTGTATGTCTTGCTATCATTTTCCGTTGCTTATGCCTTTCAACAACTAAATTACTTGGTTTGGTTACACAGGGAGCAGGTACCTTTAGGAGTGCGCTCAATTTCAACTCAAATTGGTAAGAACAATCATCATGAATATCCACTTTTATTTCTGTTTTCCCTGCTTTGCAAATGGTGATGCGGTTCATTTGTAATACTTGGTGAATTCAGTTAGAAACCGGATGAAGAGTGTGAAGAATATCCAGAAAATCACAAAGGCAATGAAGATGGTTGCAGCCTCAAAGCTTCGAGCAATTCAAGTTAAAGCTGAAAATTCTCGTGGCCTGTGGCAGCCTTTCACAGCACTTCTTGGTGACACTCCCAGTATGTCTAACAGCATAATCTCCATAGGCCAATTTATATAAGTTATTTGTTTTCTTTACATTTTGCTTGTTCTTGTTAAAGACGTGGCATCTTTGACAGCATACTCAATCTAGTTGCAAACAATTTTTCCGCAGTTTTTCTTTATTGTAGACTACTTAATGGACTGTTCCTCTTGCCAAGTCCTAGTGCTTTACGGAGGTGTATTTTACTCTTTGGTCCCCAACCCGCCCCATTTTCATTGCTTTCTAATTGTGCACGTTGATACTCTCGGAAGTTCCCTCATTGTCGTTGTGTAATTATTATTTTTTCATGCTAGGCGTCAGCGTTAAGAAGGATGTTATTGTTACCATCTCTTCAGACAAAGGTTTATGTGGTGGAATTAACTCTACCTCAGTCAAGATAAGCAAGGCCTTGCACAAGTTGAACGCTGGTATTTCTTGGAAGCTTATTGTTAGTCTGATGTCTGTTAAGTTTATATTTTACACACATTAACATTTTTTTTCTCCATTGAAACTGTTGTAGGTCCTGAAAAAGAGACAAAATATGTCATTTTGGGGGAAAAAGCAAAGGCTCAGTTGATTCGTGACTCTAAGAAGGACATTGAGCTATGCATAACTGAGTTGCAGAAGAATCCTTTGAACTACACCCAGGTTAGTATGTTTGAGTAAAGAAAGTAATGTTTGTGTTGTGGGTATGAGCCCATGTGCTTACCTATGCGGTGGTGTTTGCTTAAAGAACCATGAACACACTTGTTCAACCTTGGTGGGACATTAGCCGCATATTGGTTTTATTGTCATTCATATTTTCAATGTTTAATTGCGTTTCATACATGACATTTAGAGTCATAGGGGAACCAGTTTGGCTCTCTAGACTAGCTTTCCAAGAGGTTTTTAAAGAGTCATGAATTAAGTTAAAGAGCCCTTTAAAGAGTCTCTTGGAGATGACATTCCTTAGTTTGGCTCTCTAAACTAGCTTTCCAAGAGGTTTAAAGAGCCTCTTGGAGATGAGATGGAGATGAGAGCACACGGTTCTTTATACTTGTTGGTGCCTATTAAATTCTTTTTGATGAGTTATCTTGCCAGCTTTATACGAACAGAGTTATTAATGTGGTAGTTATACATTTTATTAGTTAGCAAATGTAAAAGTTCTTACTGTCATTTGCGTGTGCCTTTTGTCTTCTCAGGTATCTGTCATAGCTGATGACATTTTGAAAAATGTTGAGTTTGATGCCTTCAGAATCGTCTTCAACAAGTTTCAGTCAGTCGTCTCATTTCTGCCAACTGTGTCAACAGTATTATCTCCCGAGGTAATAAGAATGATTCAGTTCAATTATTACCTCTTTTTCATTCATATTCATGTTCTGTTGTACTGGGCATTTGATACGATGTTCATACAGATTGTAGAGAGAGAATCTGAAGCTGGTGGAAAGCTTGGTGACTTAGATTCCTATGAGATTGAAGGTGGTGAGACAAAGTCGGAGATACTTCAGAATTTGGCAGAGTTCCAATTTTCATGTGTAAGTTCTTTCGTTGAGGTTAGAGGCCTCGTATTTTCGTATCTGTTGGTCAAACCACTGACCTGGTTGGACACTTAACCTCAAATTGCATTCATTGGGGTATTGTCCTATGATTAACACTTTTGAGCTCGTCTCTATAAATGTTTGTATTTTACTACTTTTTGGCAGGTCATGTTCAATGCGGTGTTGGAGAATGCTTGCAGTGAGCAAGGAGCAAGGATGTCTGCCATGGACAGCTCAAGCAGAAATGCCGGAGAGATGCTTGATCGCCTTACACTCACTTATAACAGGTCCCCCCTCATTCTCCACCCCCAATTTCTTTGAAGTCCTAGCTAATCCGTTACTGTAGACATTATTTTTTATTTGTTGACTTTAATATCGTGTTCCACTATAAACGACTGATCTTTCTTGGTTATATGGTTACTTGTTCCAGAACTCGTCAAGCATCTATTACCACCGAATTGATTGAGATTATATCAGGAGCATCAGCACTGGAGGGTTAAGTTCATCTGACGGTGGCGAAATAAAATTGTGTTTTTGAAGTAACCATGAAACACAATTTTCTTCGAAGGAAGGTTCATGCGTTCTCTTCTCTGATATTGTTTTTGGGATCTATTTTGCAATAATGTGTTTCTGCAATAGCTTCGGTCGAGTTGTCATGCTCGATTTCATGAACTTGTATTCATATTTGCATTCTCTCCTCGATCGAAGCCATGCGTGTAATGTTTCCCAAATGAGATTTTGTTCGCGATTTTAAACTTTGTAAGCCGATTATGTTCTTCCGGACCATCCAATTGGTGGATTTGGTACAAAAATGATCAATCGACATTTCGACAAAACGTCTGTACCTTTTGGTTAAAAATTGCAAAAAAAAAAATGGGTGTGAATTCTAATAATTTTCCTTGTGGAATACAAATCTTGTGGAGGATTTGGTGGAAAATTTGGTACACATGCTTTCCAGCTCTTTTGCGACGGATGATGGGCCGCAATAGAAAACCCCTGTCCCAAGAAACACCAAATTTCAATGTTTTTAGTAGTATTGGTTTGGAATTCAATATTTCAATCTTTTATGCTGACAATTTACGTGCATTCTCACCAATCCGTTCTTCTTTGTGTCTCCTTGCTAATTTTGAGAAGATGTTGAACCAGTCCGGTCGACCGAAATGTGTGCGTACCTGAGACATCCATAGAAAGATGTTATATGTTTTTGACATCGGAATACATTTTTCCAACTTTTGTTTTTGTGCATGAAACGACTGGGGAAGAAAGAGGAGTGTATGAAACGACTAGGGAAGAAAGAGGAGGGAAAGCGGAGGTGCTTCTTCTTCTTCTTCTTCCTCCATCCATCCCCTCAGTCGAGACTCCCCTCTCGCGCTACGTATCAGAAAATATTGAAAGGAATTCGATGAAACAAAGACTACTGGTTTGGAAACTCTTACCACCAGAAGAGAAGAAGAGGATAGAAATTAGAAAGAAAGGGTTCAAGACAAACGTTTAAGCCTGCAGATTGCTTCTTTAACTAATTATGCAGGGGAAAGCAATGTGATTAGGGATTGTAGTGCAGTACTTACCGGAGTCCGGGAGAGAAAATCGGTACCATTTTTCGCGTGATGCAACGCTTGTATAGTGCTTATTAGAGCCGATCGCGCATCGCCCTCCGGGTACACACATGTTAAGAAATTGTGCATCTCCACAACGGACTGAAGGGTCACCAAAAGCAGTTAGAATGCATAGAACAACATTTTCTAAAGAACGGTAAGACTTAAAGTGTGCGTTATTTTCCAAACTGAAAACGAAATGGCTATCAACGGGAGTCTGGATTGTACCTGCTTTTGGTTTGAGATTGAGACTTCTTTCATGATGTCTCTAAACCAATCAAAGGAGCCTTGTTCTCTTGTAACCCAATAAAGATAGGCTTTCAATGGAGCCTTTCTTGAGCTGCATTTTCTGCAACCACTCTATTTTCAAAAAACTACGCGTTGTTAAGATATTAGAGACGGTTTAGTGGCTCACTACTAATCAACACCATATTGTTCCCAACTTAATACAAACGCAAACCAAATCCTGAAAGTCTTACATGATCACAATGTGGTTTTTTAGCAGCATTGACAACGTCTTTAAGGATGCTAACGAAAGGCGTAGCGCCTATGCCTAGACCGATGAGAACAACGATGTCATACTTGACATGGTCTTGAGAGGCAGCACCATAAGGTCCATCAATGTGTACCTTCGGATAGCCATCAACTCCGGATAATGTTGTCTGTAAAAATTTCAGAAGGAAAATGTTTGAAATGTCCAACCATTTTCACAATACCGAATTGAGATTTCGGGTTGAGTCCTTCCATTTTCCATCCAGTTTTTACCTCTTGGAAAAGACTGTATATCTGATAACTCCAGTCTCCAGCAGTTCGAATATGAACTCTTAGGTAGTCATCTTCCGGCCCCGAAGTTAAGGAAAAAGGGTGCCTGAGTCAATGAACAAGGAAGAGGGAAACAGAGTTCAACATACATGCTAGGGATTGTTTCAGAAAGCCTTTTGATTGCTTCTTCGTAGCGAGTTTGTCAAATGCAGACTTACCATTCAAACGGTGAAATTTGAGGGCATTGGATGAATATGTACATGCCACTCAGGTACCTAAAACCTTCTGGTTTCTGCAATTTGAGGGACAAAACTTTTCCTGGATAAATACTTGCCTGCACAATTCAGTCACACGAAAAGAAGCAAATTCTAATCAAATTGTGATTAAAAAGAAGTAAATTTCGATGATTGTGAACGGATGAACTTATAAGTACTTCCTTGAGATACCTTCAAAATCTCCACCTCAAAAAACCCCGATCTTATGGCTCGGAAAACTCGTTCTCCGGTGTATAATACAACTGGAATGGCAATGTACACCCATGTCTGCTTAACCAAGTTCATAACATACAAACTTTCTAAAAATTTCGAACACATTATCTGTTTAAGCAGAATTTACCACATGAACTAAAAGGCTTACCGTTTTTTCAGTTGCTTTGTTGGTTAGGAAGAGGAACATGGAGTGGAGAATGAGCAATGCGTACACAGGAATGAACAGGTGGTGTGAGTACCAGAAGGCGTTGTAGCCTGTGACATTCCGGACAGACTTTGGCAGCGAAGGCGACTGGCGGCGTGGCCATTTTGTTGCAAGAGAAAATGCGATGGCCATTAGTACGACCATTGCAATCCCTGTTGCCACCTCCTTTGTAGCCAATATTTCACAGTATGATGGCTGATGGTACCCGAATCGGGCAGCTATTGTTTGCCGGAAGACCATACGATCCGAGTCGCTGATTCTTGGAAAATCACAAGCAAGGTGAGAACCTCCATGTAGGATTACTCCTACTACTATCCCTCCTGCAATCATCTATATATGATCAACACAAAAATGTACACATGTTAATAATGTGAAACATTTGCAGACATTAGTAAGGCTAGTCCGAATCGCCTTCTCCGTAAATGAGAGTGGTTTAAGAGATCGTCTTGTCAAAAAACGAGTGTATAACAATTACTTTGGTGTTCAAAAGGGTTAAGCTACTAGAACCAAGCTAGGATCCAACTTACTTTGTGGAAGTTTATGTTGTCATTAAACGGAATGATGGAGTTTATAGACCGGTTCTTGCGAAGCCACGTGATTGTATTACGGCAAACAGGAAGGAGAATCAGAGCCATGTTGAACTTCAGGGTTTCTGCAGCACCTTTAGCAGTGGATACGCAGTAACCCATTACTTGAAAAGCTGCTCTATGGCGATACTGGGTGAATTTCCAAGCGAAAAGTGCACTGCAAATGATCAACCAAAGCAAAACTATCCATGCACGCCGCCAGTATGATCGAAATAAAATTTCAGTTTTAGACCTTGGCTCTTCAATTGGATCAAAACTGCGATGTAGACGACTAAGTCTGATTGAAAAGTGATTAGTTGAAAATGAGCTTTTTGATAAGCTTATCACATTGAAGAGAGTCCGAAACTGAGGGAACTGCAAGTCATTGACAAACATTAGAAGGGCAACAAAATGTTCTTGAACACAATTTAATTTCCAAAGAGAATCGATTTCCACGATTGAAGGTATGTACCTCAATGTAACTCCGGTTTTCGGTGTCAAGCAATTTCATGACTAATGCAGCATAGTCTTCTGCTTCCTCATGAGTTAAAGACAACTTATTCGTAGAAGCACTTAGTGTTATGGTCTGCAAAAGTGCCCAAATGGAAACCGGTAAACATGAAACACGAAACCAACGATGCATCTATAAGTCACGCATAGCCCGCGTGATAGAAAAAAGCCTCTCGTGTGCGTGCAGCGAGGCTAGAAAAGTGCTTTTCATGACAGTGTGACACAAAAATACCTGCTTAATGTCTTTCTCAGTCACTCTTCCATCCATGTTTCTGTCACACCTGAAACGAATCACAACGTCCTTAGAGAAAAAGTTAAGTACATAAGAAAGGTTTTAATTTCTTGCTCTCTAAGCATCACAATACGAAGATAATTAAGCATGTGATCAAATTTTAATGAGGATTATTACAAGTCAAAGTATATTCGTATCCTTGAATCGAAGCGAGGGTCAGTCATACGACACCAGTAACCATACAGTTCGCATTTTGTCATATCGAAATTTTGATCCATTCTTCTTCTTAGAGCCCTTAATAGCTCATTAGCAAACTCCGGCGACTGTTGCATCCCTAAGAAACATGAACCAAGGAACATATCAAAGAAGGAGCTATTGTTCAAGAAATACGTAACAACTTACTTGATATATTTACCGATCACATAATGTGACAGTTGATGCGTTAATTAAACACAGAAGAGGCCAACACAGCCACCCAACAAACGAATAAAACTAAGGCCAAAAGACACAAAGCAATCAGAGGAAAAAACAAAGCAATCACATTTTTGTGCACAAAACAAGATATAACAACACAAACACGTTCTGCAAAGAATAATTAGAATCAAGCCAAACGTTAAAATATACATAAAAAAAGGTTATTGGTAAAACGCAAAATCTTTTTTATTTTTATCAAATCAACAATATTCATTAAAAAAACGTTAAATATTATGTTAAAGACGTATACAAAACACGAATCTCAATAGAACTACAAAAGACATAATCCAAAACGGAAAAACTAGAGCGGACAAAAGCCATTCATACTATTTTAAACGTTAACACATGTAGCAAGGGTAAGATAATTATTTGATAGGCTTGCTCACCTATGCACAGACCAAAATCCGACGATTTTATAGCCGGTTCAACGCCGTGTCTGGTCAATGCAAGCCGGTCGAACTGCTCCTCTACATCCTTCCACTTCATCCCACCGTTGGCCGTGATGTGAATAAATCTTAGCCATTCAATCTCATTGGCTGACCCGGCTGTGGACGGTGCCTCCCCATTTTCTGCCATATAATGTTGCTGCCGGTTCACAACTCCAGTTTTATCATGCGGTTCAGTCCAAACCGAAGCGAAAGACACAGGGAAAATACCAGCACTGCAAGAAGATGAAGATGGTGACATAACTGAAACATTGGGTTGGTGAGCAGTTTGAAGCTCTACATGCTCCTCCATTGGTGAGTATTTCTTTTTTCCGGTGTAGAAGCAGGTCGAAGCACGAGAAAACTAAAAGAAACTAGCAAATCACCACCCTATTACGATCCCTTCTAGCGATATCATTCTCGAGGATACAAGAAATATAAGAAGGAGCATTAGCGAACTGCGAACATATGGACACCGAAAGAGAGGTTATAGCCCGAAATAGCGAACGGTGATCAAAGTTTTGATGAGAAGAAAGAGATGTGGACTGCTGTGTGAGGTGGGAGAGTTTTAGTTTTTTTTTCTTTTTCTGGAAGGAAATGAAGATCGATGGGTGGAGTGCTTATAACTTGTTTGAAAGGTGCAAGTTTTTTGGGATGGAAGGAGAAGAGAGTGGCCTCATTTATTTTGTTTTGTTTGGTTTGCACAAGCTAATTAGCTAAGAATTCTTGTTTAACTGGTTTTGTGTTCTAGTTTTTGGTTTCTTGGAACTTTGGTGGTGGTTGAGTGAGAAAGTTGAGCAAGTGAGAGAGAGAGAGAGAGAGAGGTTTTGTTAGGGGTTGAAAGGTTAGGAGCGAAAAGGAAGTGAGAGAGAGAAAGAGCAGGTAAGACTAGTGAAAAGGTTGTGATACGAGAGAGAGAGAGAGAGGGAATAAGGTTAAATTTCACATCAACCTTATTCGAATAAGAGAGACTATTTAGTAGGATAACTTAATTCGGTCACAAAATATGCAATGGTGTGTGTATTGAGAGTTGTTTTTACGTGAGGTCGGATAATAATCAAACTTAATGGAAATCAATTTTTTATGAAAGTGTCCGATCGTCTTCTCTATCCACTGTGCGAGTTTTTCTCACCAAATACATATGAAAATGGCATGATTCACCATGCAAGAAAGGGATTTGGAGAATAATTGGTTATAACAGGTCATGTTTGCCTAGCAGCTTCCTTCTACTCCATTAATTTGGACTTGTGCATTGCATGCCTTATATGGGTTATATTTTGTGGATAAAGGACAAAGGGTGTGCTGGTTACGTAGACTTTTTAGTTTTAACGAAACACTCCCGATACTGTTTATTTTTACTATAAAAAGTCACTCATCGTACTATTCACTTACAACACATTTTTGTTATTTTGATTAAAACTCAAAGTTTTCAAGTCATTTTCATTAATTTTCTTTTTTATTTATTTATTTTCAGAATTAGGCAAACAATTAGCGACATTACTTGATCAATCAACTATATGATATTGATAGAATTCTACTTTGCACTTTGCAACATCAAGTTTCCACTTCAACCAACCAGATGGGATTTGCTAATTTTAGTCATTAACTAAAGATTATTCGATGTTGAGTATAAGGTTTGTCGCTTAAGTGATTAAGAGCATTTATCAGTGCACCTAATTGTTGCACTACTTGAAGTCGTGTATTAGACCAAGATCATGCTCATATAACTCATGGTAGATTAGGATGTGACTTAATTGTAGTTTGTTCATTCAAAATATCTATTTTCTTTTGGGTGATGCTATATACATACATTTTTTTACTTTCTACACACTTTTCTCAATTTCTTGCCGTCGGATCGAATGAATTAAAGAAGATAAAAAACTAAAATTAACCCTTTCTTTTTTTTACAAAAAATAAAAAAATTAAAAAAAAACCCCTTAATTGTACGGTTTGGTTCATATAATCAAGTGATTTTTATGAAATACTTTGGCTTCTAATAAAAATTTCAACGTGTGTCTAATGAAAATACTTATAGCAAAAACACTCATAAGCAGAAGTACTTCAAAAAAAAAAAAAAACAGAATCAAACGAGCCCTCTCCCGTTGAGAATCGGAATCACAAATAAAGTTGGACTGGGTTGACCCATCTTGTGAACCTATGTTGGGCTGGGTCCTGACGCACTAACATTGGGCTAAACTCACAGGCACCTAACATCCCATACCAAAAAAAATATAAAATACATAGACAAACAAAACAGAGATTCCCACCAACCATTGAAAAGGTCGGAAGGAAGGAGCTACAGAAAAATCAACAGCTAAACAGGGATCTCAGAAACCAAGCAAGAACAGTAATTTTCAATTACCCTTTTTGTGTTCTTATCCATTTATGTCTTCAAGTTTTGGTTTGAGACTGCTTTAGCATAATCTTCTCTCTGTTTGTTTCCCGAGAAAATACTGAAAGAAACATTTTCTTTAGATTTTTGTAATCAAGTTTTCGTTTTTATGCATTTTGTACGTGGGCATGCTTTCGTTTTCCCCCTAATTTTGTTTAAATTTAACATCTTTATTTTTTCATTTTCTTAACTTGTGCGTCCAGAGAATTGGGTTGGAGCATTTGTGATTGGTTTTTGAAGGATATTTCTTTATGATCATTGCTTGTTGATTTGTTGGGAGCAGATTTTCATGGAGGGATTGGTGGTTGCATCATCGCGAGTCACCCCAGTTCGTATTCATTTGAGGCAAAAGCAACTTTCTTTTGTTTCTGCATCTTCAGTGCAATGTACAAGACGTTTGTATCGAAATAGAGGTCAAGTTGGAATGAGACAACATCCCAAATTACGGAACTCGATTGGTGCTTCAGCTCAACCATTAGAAGCCACATTGAGCCCCTTTGACAACAGGCTACCATCCAAAGGTAATGTGGTTGATTGAATCTGGGAACTTGTATTTGCATACGGGGTTAATTGGTTTGAGGAAAAAAATGCGAATCGAATATGGTAAGTTTGATTTGTGGGAGCGGAAAACTTTTCTTTGTGAAATTATGTTTAATTGGTAGAAAGTGTGACCATAAAGTTAAGTATGAAGTTGATGTTCAAATGATGGAGAACAATTGAGTATGAGCTTGTCGATTGAGCCGTTGAGATTTAAGAAAAATAAAGAGCTAAGTAAAGTTCAAGTCTCGAGACGTTCAGAGTCATATGGCCTTGGGTGATGGTTGTTATTTTAATGTCTATAGAGGTTCTTGATTTATGGAGAAGTGCTGATGCGGTATGCTTCGATGTGGATAGCACGGTTTGCCTGGATGAGGGCATTGATGAACTTGCAGAACACTGTGGAGCTGGAAAGGCTGTTGCAGAATGGACTGCTAGGTTAGAGTTGTTACTGGAATTCCTTTCATTTGCTCCGTACTCTAGGATTTTCGGCTGACTGCAGTTCTCATCCTTGGCAGGGCAATGGGTGGTTCAGTACCTTTTGAGGAGGCTTTGGCTGCTAGACTATCTTTGTTCAATCCTTCCCTGTCTCAAGTCCAAGATTTTCTCGAAAAGAAACCCCCAAAGTATGATGACTCTAAATTGTCTTGACTGCATGCCGGCTTCGTTTTAATTATCTTTAGTTTATGTTGCCTTCTTGTTTGCTTAATTTGGGCATGCCTTTGAGTCTTGTTAAACTTATAGAGCTTTTTTAGACCGTGAAAACACAAGTTAGGACTAGTTTTAGATGAAAATATTGCGATTATTAACAAAAGATGGATGCGAGATTTCACATGATATCATATAAAGAATAGGGCAACTTGCAATCCTGGATTATTTTCTTTCATATCTGCTGTGAGCCGCTGCTTTGCAGCAAACAAACACATCATTTGGTTAAGTAGATTCTATTACGTGCTATTAAAGTTTGTCTTCATAGTATGCGCCTGCATTGTACCGGGCTATCCTATCCATTGCTTCTATTGTTCCCCTCCGTCTATTTATTTATATTATAACATTGTCAGCTTGGGAAAATGTCAATTGCCATGCCTATCATATCTATACATGAAAAGTTTTTACTTGAAATCTTCTGTCGCACTGTTTGAAGATTTCTTGTGCACAGAACGTATTCTCAGGTTTCTGAAAATGGACATAAAAACCCGGCAATTAGAGAGTGACAGAGGGAGGGAGAGAATTGTAGGTTGTAACTGTCCTCGATCTGGAATTCTGAAGTTGAGTAAAAGTTTCGGCGTACTTCTTTCAAGCAAAGCCATTGAGTATAATGGCCTAATTTTCCAATATAAGATGGCTTCTAAACTGTGTTATCGACAACAAAGATTGCTTCTGGATTGTTAAGCCAAATAATGATTTCCTAATAGTTACTTACTTCTAGGGATATCGGTAAAGCATAGAAATGAAGTGATTTAGGGTCTGCTTATTATTTGTACTTTTGGCAATTTGATGACCGAAAATCTTCTGAATCTAGTCATGGTGTAAATTCTATGTAGGCTTTCTCCTGGCATAGTCGAGTTAGTCAAGAAGCTGAAGGCTAATGGCACCGACGTTTACCTGGTCTCTGGAGGCTTCCGTCAAATGATCAAAGTATGCAGCTGAATAACTTAACGAGTGTCTTTGCTATTTTGCTACTTCGCTTTATCTCATTTATCATGGCAGTATATAGCATAGTGAAGTAACGTGTGATGGAGAATAAACCGACAATGTGTAATACTAAGTAATTTCTTCTGAAGCCTGTGGCGGCGATTCTTGATATACCAACTGAAAACGTGTTTGCTAATCAACTACTGTTTGGAACTTCTGGAGAGTTTCTGGGGTTTGACAAAAACGAGCCCACTTCAAGGAGTGGTGGAAAAGCCACCGCAGTGCAACAGATAAGGAAGGTTGGTTTGTACCGGTTTGCTCAATGTTTTAGTTGTCGAGTATGTTGCTTAAGCTGATTAAAACTGGTTTTCCAGGCTCACAATTACAAGGAACTAGTCATGATCGGGGATGGCGCGACTGATCTTGAGGTAATAATTCACTCAAACGTCCAAACTTTAATCTTGACGCAAATTGTGTTTCTGTTTTCTGCCTCTCGCACACTACTAAATGTTACAGCTAAAACATTATCCCGCTCAGCGAGCCTTGAAAGGAAGGATCGGGAGCATTTCATGTACGATCTGTCACTTAAAGCTGACTCCTTCAGGCTCGTTGGCGAAGCTAGTCAAATGGTGTGCCTCTCATCTACTACCATTTGTCCCTGTATCCAGGCACGCCAACCCGGAGGTGCTGACTTGTTCATCTGCTACGCTGGTGTTCAACTACGCGAGGCTGTTGCTGCAAAGGCTGATTGGCTTGTTCTTAATCTTCAAGACTTGATAAGTTCCATGGAATAATTCAGCACGATATTGTTCTGTACTTTGTACTATTGTTCCTCCGTTCGCTGCCTGCGCTGCTGCATTCTTGTAATCTGTACGCCGTGACATGCTTTCCGGCGTGTCAAACTCATTGGAAGATGAACAAGGAAGTGTGTATTTGGGTGTTTTGTAGGAAGCCGTTTGAATGGATTGTATTGTATGAATTGGAAAGTACTACATAACAGATGCTAAGGTTAATGTTTGTAATAGTTATTGGAGTATTGATACATTGAATTCCTGTAAAATAAATCCATCTTTACGCATCACGGAGAATGAACGTCAAGTAATCTGTAAGTGTTTATAACATATGTTTTTTTTTTTTTCCAAATCATCCCTAGAATTGATCCGTTTAATCAAGATGGTTCTTAAAATAAAAAATCGATCAATGTAATCTTTGAATATAGGTGTTGTGAGTTAATGTCCTCTTTCATGAGTGGAAAATGAGTGAAGAAACTCAGAAAACGAATTAAAATAAAATAACATACCATGAAAATAACAAATAAAAAAAAGCAAAAAATTAAAAAGAATAAAAATTAAGAAAGAGTAAAGCCTAAATGGGTGAGGATGGATATAAATCAACCTATAAGAATAAATCAAATCAAATATACTCGTATCGTGTAAATTGTTATGCATTATTATTTGGGGCCTTCTTGGAGCCCTTGAGTTCATACAATCCTAATCTCAGCGGGACTTTTATGTAAGGGCAAGGATCCTCTTCGGATTCTCTTTGTGTGGATTCAGGAAATCAATCAATCGTGTCTATTCATCGTATATTGTGCGGTCAGTTTTTGTTAAATACTATTTATATTCAATTTTAAATTTTAAATTTTAAATAAGTTATAACCGTATAATATACAATGAACGGATACGATTGATTGATCCTCCAAATCCCCAGTGAGGATCCGGAGTGGATCCTATTCCTGTATGTAATCCGTGTCCTAATCTCAGCTGTCAAAATCCCATAATTTGGGGCAAACAACTGAAAAAACATGGCGGCGTCGGAAAGGCGGTGCCACTGCGAGGGTTTAGGTCCCCGCGACTGCTCCGCCGACGAGATCCGGTCGGCTTACAGGAAGCTTGCTTTTCAGCGCCACCGGGACAAGCTAGTCCAGTCCGGCTTGTCCCAGTCCGAAGCCACAGCCCAGTTCCAGGAGCTGGCCCATGCCTACGAGGTTCTCTCCGACCCCAAAGAGCGAGCTTGGTACGACTCTCACCGCTCCCAAATCCTCTTCTCCGATCGCAGATCGGCCGCGTCGAGCTCCGGCTCGGGCATCCCCGATCTCTTCTCATTCTTCTCCACAACCGTCTTCTCCGGCTAATCCGACTCCGGCCGCGGATTTTATAAGGTATATTCTGATGTCTTCAACAAAATCTACGCCAACGAGCTCAATTTTGCTAGGAGATTAGGGTTAGGGTTGGACACCGTGCCTGAAGCTCCGGCGATGGGGAATTTAGAGAGTCCGTACGTGCAGGTCACCGCGTTTTATAACTACTGGGCAGGGTTTTGTACGGTGATGGATTTTTGCTGGGAGGACAAGTATGACGTGATGGCCGGTCCGAACCGGAAGGCGAGGAGGTTGATGGAGGAGGAGAACAAGAAGGAGAGGAAGAAGGCAAAGAGAGAGTTCAACGAGACGGTGCGGGGGTTGGCGGATTTTGTGAAGAAGAGGGATAAGAGGGTGATTGATATGATGCTGAAGAAGGAGGAGGTGAGGGTGAGGAAGAGGGAGGAGGAGAGAGAGAGAGGAAGAAGAAGTTGGAGAAGGAGAAATTGGAGAGGGCTATGGCGTATGAGAAGCCGGAGGGGGCGAAAGTGGAGGAGGAATTGTGTTGTGTAGTGTGTGGGAAGAAGTTTAAGAGTGAGAAGCAGTGGAAGAATCACGAGCAGTCGAAGAAGCATCGAGATAAGGTTGCAGAGTATCGGGAGTCGATTGGAGAAGAAGATCTTGAACTTGATGATGAAGAGGTTTTGGAGGGAGAGGGTGAAGAAAGGGGTGAGCTTGACGATGTTGATGAATTAGGTCAGGAGATTAGAGAGGGGTTGAAGATTGGGGAGGAGGAAGATGGGGCAGGAGTGAGTGATCAGGAGGATGAGTTGCATGAATTTGGTGCTGAAAATGGGAGCGAAAAGGTTGACGAGGCACTTGAGTTGGATGGTGATGAAGATGAATTGGGTGTTCTTGAAGCAATGGTGACTGGGCGAAAGAGTAAGAAAAATGCAGCCTTTTGGGTCGAGCGTGAGGATATCTTGGTGACCGATATTCGTGCGGAGAAGGATGACGATGACACGGGGTTCATGGAATATAATAACCGGAAGAGCGCAGGAAGGAAAGGAGGTGCGAGGAAAGAGAGGGGTAAGAAGAGTGGTGGTGAAGCTAATAATGTTGATAAAAGTGGAAACAGCGGTGGTCAGAGTGACGAGAGTAATGAACAAGATAATTCAAATATGAAGGAATCCACATCTCATTCCGTTGTGGAAAATGAGAGTAATGATCAAGGGGATGAACAGATAGCACGAAAGAAGAAGAGCTCAAGCAAAGCCGTCGATAAGAAAGAGAAAGCAAAGAAAGAGGCGAACGACAAATTAAAGAACTCATCTAATGGGAAGAAATCTAAGGTAAAGTCCTTGCTTTTTATGCTTCATGAAATACCATAATGTGTATAATCCACTGGCTTGTTGAGTTTGTAAACGTGAAACTTAGATTGAATGCTTATTTCCTAACTGCGCGTATGGTATGATCCTTTTAAAAAGCTTCTTTGTTGCTCATGCTTGCTTTGTTCCGTTCACTAATTGATGCTATATCCCAAAGCAGGGAGCATTGAAGAATACTAGCAACGCATGTGATACATGTGGAGCGGAGTTCGAATCAAGGTAATTATATTTCTTCTGATGCAATTCATTGCTTCCACTCCTGGTTGATCTGCATTGACATCTGACTGGCATTTATGCACTGCTGCTATAGATAATATTAGATTCTGATCAGTTGTATTTGGATGGTTTTATCATGACAGAAACAAGTTACATATGCATTTGGGTGACACCGGCCATGCAAAGTTGAAATATCGATGAGGGAACAGTTGCTGAATATTAACATGATGTGATTAAATTATCAGCCATAGAAAGAGTATGGCGACATTGGTTGGCGGCGATTCATTCATTTTTTTAAGTTACAGAAATAGTCAAAGATCTCTGCAGGAAGCATTCCATTCTTTTTGGTAATCAGATACAAGTACAAGGACCCTCTTTTATCATAAAGGGTACGTATCCAAAGCTGTCACCCTGTTTGGTTCATAGCTTTGTGAATTCAACTATGTGTGCACCCAAAAGGAATGAAATTGCCTAACATTTTAGTTCTTGTCAAATTGCAACTTGTATGTTCAGAAAATGGCATTTTTTGTTTTCAAATATGAGCGGTTTATCTAGCAAACATGTGTTTGGGAGGTTAGAAATTTTTGTTGGATTCTTTTGGAATGTTGTTTAAGCGTTTAAGATGATGATTTCATGTGCAGTGGGTATAACATAAGGCAGAATTAAACGTAGATGTAGAACGTTTAGTGTTCCGAGTAGTAGTATTTTGGGCAAGATAATTTGGCACAAGAATGATTATGGGCAACCATGTAGATTTAGTAACGTCTTTGGGAAGTTCACGGTGGCTGTCATTCCAAGTTGAAATTTATTTAGTGGGCGTTGTATTTGCCTTAAATTTGTCTACTGTTCTGTTTCTCATGCTACGAATGTCAGAGTCGATAGCAAACAGTTTTTCGGATTTCCATCTAATATCGTGAACTTTAGGTACAACGGCTGGCTGGATGCAATGCGGAACGCATGGACGGACGACTGAAGGTGCACAGACAAAGTTCGGCCCTTGTATTTGTGGAAATGAAGTTCCTTGCAGAAAACGGGATAACCTTCTTAAGGGGTGGCTTATACGAAAACTTTTTCCCAGTTCGTCAAGTGTTGCGAACATGATGTCATGTAATTTGGTAGTGTTCTAGATGTTTTGATGTAATATGGATACGCATACAGAGTTGGTAAAAGGATTTAGTGATGTGTTTGTTGAAGCAGTTCTACTAATTTTTATCAGGATGGCATGTACTACCTCTCCGATTTTTAGCGGCGGTTTTTTTAACGTTGCTAAAAATGTTTTTAGCAGCGGTTTTTTAACCGTTTCTAAAAAAACTATTAGCGGCGGTTTTGAAGGCTGCTAAAACTATCTTTAGTGACCAAGTATTAGCGACGGTGTGTTAGTCGTCGATAAAAACATTTTTAACGACAGTTCAAATAATTAGGCGACAATTTTTTCTGTCGCCAAAACCTTTTAACAGTTTTTGGAGGATAATTTGGTCAGCAAATCCAGAAGATATCTCAAAACCATTGGAAAAAACTTGGCCCTGTCATTTTTTGGGAAAACCTTTCTTCTTGTTTGCAGGCAGACATTTAGTTTGCTTCCCCTGAAATACTACTAGCCAACTTCTTCGCCACACCCTGCAATAAACTGTATTGCACCTTTGGACCCAAACACTGCAAAATTAACGAATCAAAAGGCAAAAGTGGTCATATTTTGAGCTTTATATCTTTAAAAGTTGAGTTCTTGAAAAAAAAAAAAATTGTCCGAACAGTAATAATAAATGATAGTCTTACTTTGATAATCTGCTTAAGAGGCAGAGAGACTAATATGATCCATTTCAAATGTTCAAGGTGCTAACTACTGTATCAATATCAACGCCTAGAACATCTTAACCACATTACAAGTTTGGTCTTAAGGAGGCCATAAATTGCCGTTTCCGGCATAAGGAATTAATACAAATGAGCTAGTATACAAACGCTGCAAGGATGAAAAGTTGTCATCCCCATGGGTTAACAGAAGCTTTTTGTAAGTAAGCCATAGCTGCCTCCTGCGAAAGTTGTTTTCCTTCCACCAAGCCCCTCGCGATTGTGTTGACATAATTTTTGGCCGGAGCACACAAGGGAATCTCCCCGGATTTGAAGCCCTCCATTTGTGATTTTGCACACCTGCACATTATTAAATGAAAGCCGACCAAAGGGATTGAGTTCTTCACTACGTACGCATACAGATTTCACGAGTAAATCGACAAGAACACCTCTGACAAAAAGGAAAACAGAAAAATGAAAGAGAATCTTTGATGCATACGTCATTGTTAGTATCGGAATAGCATGCTCCTTGCCCAAGTAGATAACATTACCGTACCAACACTTCTGAAACAAAATTGAGCACATCAACAGCGTAAGTGTAACAGTTATGTATAATCATTCTAAAACGAGGAGGCTTATCAAGTTCCGCTACCTTTAGTTGAACCTGTAGAGAATGAGGCTCCTCACTAATGACTGAGTCTAAACCAGCCAAGTCAAACAAAGGAGAGTTCATAGGAAAACTTGCAACGTTTTCCTGGACTATTACATCGTTAAACTGCTCAAGCCTGCCAGAGAAAACTGAGATTAAAACACAACTATGCTGGATTCAGGCAATTGGAGAATCAATTTTTTAAGTGTGATGTTTGAAAAGAAAATGATTTATACAGAAAGCAGCAGTTAAAACAATAGGACTGATTTGCATGACAAGAAAACATACGTAATTCTATACAGGCACATATAAGTCTTATCCTGGATGTTGCTTTCGGGATTAAGGAAAGCTACTCCTCCAGGACCCCATGTAAGTGTAGATTCACAACCAAAGAACAAGCGATGAGGGAAGGTCTTCCACATAATCTCCTTTGGGGGAGTCTTGTCCGCACAACCAAGATATGGCCTTTTCATACCTTCCATCTGAAAATCATCTTGCGGATGTCAACAGGAGTGTATGGTGGGAAGAAAAGCGGAGACGAGGGAAAAGAAGAGCAGTATCACAGTATTAATTATCTAATATCCATGATACTATAAGCTTAAAACCAAAACCGCTGCAGTGAAATACTGAAGCTCATAATATGCTTAGTCTGTTTCATATTCAACACCGATATTAGATAAAAGTTTTTGGGTTGCATATTACCTGTCCACCTTCAATATAGCAGAGAAATCTTTTTAGACACAGATTTGATCCAAAAGCGGCATACCAAATCTCAACCTTTGAGAGCTCTGATCTCCAGATGCAAGAATTACTTGCCACATGATCTGGATTAAGTTAACAGCTCATCATATAAACTAACACAAATAGTGAAATCATTTCCTAAATCTCAGTTATCAATTTACCTTGAATACTTTCATCAACTTTCAACTTCGAGAAGGGCTCTATAACATCTTGAAAAACCTCCTCAAGATGTTTAGGTATGACATTTGGACCTTCGTTGTCCTCCGCTTCAGAATCAGAGCTTGAGGTGAGAATATACTACAATTGCAAAACAAGTATCCCAGCAATGTTTGTGGCGAAGAAAAGAAATAGATGCCGAGTACTGAGAGTCTTGAGATAATCGAGTGATCAAATAGAACTATTGACTACCCAACCAGAAGCAATAAACAACAAAGTACTGATAAGAGAAAAGGAAACGTACCGAAGCTGGAGGAGCTGTTTGATTGGTTAGCGTCTCTGGTAATTCATCTGCAAGTGATGGCCAGAAAGCACTTAGTTTCCGGCGAACCTGGAAAAAATACATATGCATTAAAGAAACAAAGAATTGACTCACAGTAAATAAAAATCAGGTAGAATGAATACAAGGAGAAATGGATAACCCAACAGAAAGTATAGGAAAAGTATTAAAACAAAAAGGTACAAAATGTTAATATACCGCTTTTATCACACGCCATGTAGACTCAAATGGGTATGCATCTGAAGACCCATGTATAGGATTGTCGTCCAGCAGAACTTTAACACAAGAAAGAGTTGAATTTGCAATAGACTTGAGATTGTATCCTCCTTCTAAAGCCAACATGATTTTTCCATTCGCAAAACTCATCAACTGAAAGACAATAAAATTATGTCAAAAATGATACAATAATCACGGCCACCTTAATGAGAAAAGAGAAACTGTAAAACGACCTTTTTCAACAAAACTGCGTATCCATATGGTGTGACACGACAACCCCCTAGAGGATCACCAGCAGCTGTTTCAACAAATTTGTGGAAAAAACAAATTATCTTACTTAAATAGATATTGAAGATGTGTACTACACTACTACCACAACCAAAAATTTCCACAACAACAAAATGAAAACTCATTCTGCAACCTGCATTAAACAGAGAAAGTTAGCCCACCAACCTGCATCAAATCCTGCAGAGACTATAATTAAATCGGGATTAAACTCCTTGGCAACATGAACCAAAATATGGTCCCAAACGGCAAAATAGTC
Source organism: Pyrus communis (assembly GCF_963583255.1). Lineage (NCBI taxonomy): Eukaryota > Viridiplantae > Streptophyta > Magnoliopsida > Rosales > Rosaceae > Pyrus > Pyrus communis. Next base: position 23,699,123 of record NC_084815.1, on the reverse strand, counting down.
TGCATCCCCACACCCGGCTTTTTCCCAGGGGACATTAATGTTGTATCCTGCGCCTGCTCCTTCTCCAATCATAGTATAGAAACCGTCATCATTAGCTGGATAAAAACTTCCAAACTCATGCCTGAAAAAACCCAGCACCATACTGTCATCAGAACTAGGAACTTTGATCTTATGCAAGACAAGTCAACCAAACAAGTTAGATGCTACAAGCTCCAATGAGATAACTTTTGATACAATGATAAAAGCTAGAAATTTTAAAGTCACAGAATCCTTGAAAAGTGTAAAAAAATGACCTTGTAAAAAACTTAAATTCAAGAAAAATCAAGGGATCCCCAAGCAGCACATCTTAACAAAATACTACATGATGGAATCTAACTTCAACTTTGTTTATGTTAAACATAGGCTTTAATGATCAAGGAAAAGAACAATTATCAATTCAAAATTCTGGCATACCTATGAACAGAGAAGAATAAAACACGAGGATCCTTCCAGAACATCTTTTGAGTACCGTTACCATGATGCACATCCCAGTCAACGATCAAAATTTTGTTGATACCCAATTCTGGCTGTCAATTAGAAAGTATGAATATGATGCCCTTAGGTGACAACTTACTTAATAAATGCGGAAAACAAAGTCGAATTTTCAAAAAAATTATTCCAAGGCTCAAAAGTTAAGTCCTAATTTCTGAATAACTACAAGGCAGGTCATACTTTTTCATTTAAAAGGACACTTGCTGCAATAGCTACATTGTTGTACAGACAAAATCCCATAGCTTCGTCTTGTTCCGCATGATGTCCTGGAGGCCTAATGATAGCCACAGCAGAATCCAGTTCGCCTTTGGCAACTCTTTCCGCCACCTATTTAAGGAAACACCCATAGTTAGGTTGTAAAAATTTGAAATGTAACACATAAGTTTATTTGCAGGAGACACACTTAGACTGAAACTATCTGAAACATGCGAAAATAGCTCCATTTGTAACTGATTTTGAAACTGCAATAAAATTGTAAATCGTGGGTTGAATTCAGAGGAAGACAGGACTCATGATATTAGCAGAAATCAACAGTTTCACATATTTTCACTGTGTAAGGAAATTCTACTCAGCACTTCAAACAAACACAAAATCAGGCCAACAGGAATTACCTCAATGGCAGATCCCGCGGCAAGGTAGGCAGCTTCGGATGATCCTTCATTGAGATATATGGAATTGAATTTCGACGCAATCCGATTTCTCCGTGAATTAAACTGTTTGGAGCTTATATTCCTAATCAGATCAACATGTTTTTTGGTGTGAACTGACAAAATATGCTTGTCTTCTGCTTCTTTTGCTTCCAAAACAACACACCTGAAAGAAAAAAAATACATAAACCGAGCAATTATCTTTCATACACAAAACAAAATTTATTTATGCTCAAATCCCATTTTCTATTATGGCCCCGTTATCATAAAGACGAAAACTTTAACCTAGAAAAACTTTGAGAATCAGTTTCCCTTAAATTCAAAGACAACATACGATTGCATTTGGACACCAAATACTAGAAATTAAGTTGATTTCTATGGAAATCACAGCAGTAAATGTAGCAGCCTATCAAAATTACTGAGCTTTCATGAGCTAAAGGAATACTAGCATTACAAAGACATGTAAACTTTTCTCCTCTCTTTGATTTTCCCTGTTCTTGTTATTTTCTCAGCAGCCAAACACTCATGTCTGATGTGTATACACACACACATATGTATAAATGTGTGTACCTCTGGGGAATGGCAGCTGATTGGAGCTTGTTCCAGATTGCCTTAATTCGGTTGGGGTTTTCCGGATGAGGATCGCCGTCTGGTGTGGAGTGCTTGCACATCCTCTCGTCGTACAACAATCCTACCCTCCTCGTCCTCTTCTGCTGCTGACCCTTGCTCTCACAGTCAACATCTTCAGTAACCTCCATCCTCTCTCTCTCCTCCCTCTCTCTCTCTCTCTCTCTCTCTCTCTCTCTCTCTCTCGCGTCTGTGAGACCACGAAAGCGGGAAGGGGAAGGAGTGAGGCTGCCAACCCGCCGTCCACAAACGTCGAAATTAAAAGCCAATTGCTTTTCGATCTTTTTTACTTTTATTTTGTATTTTTTTAACTTTGAACCATGGATATTATTTACTCAAATATAAGTTTAGTCTTATAATCTATTTGCAATAATGTGGTTCAATATGCGTATTCGATTTTAACTTCTCACTTTTTTTCTTTCATTGAATTTTTTTTCTCTTTTTCTTTTCTTTTTAACTTTTATAAACAAATCAAGCTTTTGTTTTTATTTTATAAATAATTCAAAATTTGAAAATTTCAAACCGGATCTTTGACTTGGAATTTCAAAAATGAACCCTTTCAGGTTTCTTAATTTTCCAATGTGGGATGATTTTTTCACTTTGTTACAATTTTAAATAATTCAAATTGTACGGACGAAGTATTGCATCAATGTGTTAAATGCATCTTATATGATACCACAATAATTCAGCATAATTCAGATATTAAAACCATGCAATCAGAAGCCAAAACAAACCTCTCAGCGTTTTCATCAGGGAAAAAGTAAAGTCCAACATCTTGAAGGTCAGGAGGTTGGCATTGGAAGATATCAGTCCACAGTTGGGATCGAGGAAGAAAATTCGCCTTGAGGACACGAGGCATTGTTTGTGCAAATCTATAGGCTTTAGGATGGATCTTACAAGGAGGTCGTCCCTGGAACCCTCCGATGAATTCACTTGTTGTAGCTGCATCAACGATGAACCCTCCCCTAAAGAAAGAAATATCAATTAAGCTTTTGCGATACATAACTTCCCGAAATCATGATAGAATATAGAGTATGTAACATCTTAAATGGACAGGCTACCCACCTCCAAGTAACTTGTCGAGCAGGAAGACTCGAGCGATTTAGATTGAGACTAGCGAGCGTATTCTCAAGACCTCTTTCTTCAGCATCTGCATGGTTATGTTCAGCAACACCTGTGTTACCAGATTAATTAAGGTAGGTTCAATTGTTGTCAAGGCAACAATTGAACCAACCTCAGTCGCAACTGGGCTACAATTTCAAAATTTTCACAAGATGTTGGTAACTTCATAGGAAAGAAATGAATTCCACAAATTGCCACGTAAATATGTTATCGGTTTTATAACACTTGCCTGGACTGGAAATAGGTGAGGAGTGCCTCATTGTTGCAACCGTGAACGGTTCCTTTTTTATTGCAGCCTCCATCTTCTTCCGAGAAGTTTCATTATATGGTCTTGGAACTAATACGTCCGCTGGTTGCTTCTCTCGAACATGCTCCTTTCCAGAAGCTCCCGGAGTCTTTGTTTCAACGGATGTTCCTGGAGCTAAGACATCCTTTGATTGCTTCTCCCGAACATGCTCCTTTCCATAAGCTACTGAAATATTTGCTCCTACAAATGGAATCAGAGATCATAAACATTGCACACACAACCATTTATCAAAGTTACAAATTTTTTGACGACCATCTTCACATTTTTGGTAACACGCACAATATTTTCAACAGAAAAAGGTGAATGGATACATCAAATACAGTCTCAATACGTACGAGTACCAATGATATGGAAGACACTCTGTCGATAATAATATTGACGATACAAAAGGGATTTACTTATAAGACAAATGTTAAAGACAAAAGGTTAAAAGATTTGTCACCTTTTGAATCCTTTAATATTGGAAATGTTTGCTGATTTATCTTTGAGATATTTAACATATTGGCATTCCTGCCACAGCTAGGAGGCTTCACATATCCTGAAGGCACAATGCTGGGATTTGCTTTGATTGCAGGCGTTGGATACTTCGGCGTCGCGATTTAGAGCCAAAGTGCTGTAGAACTTGACTGACCAGGTTTGGAGCTGAAAGTATTTCGCTGAGATCTCGTTGTTTCAACTCCTGATGATAGCCTAATGACTTCTCCTTGTGAAATGTACTTAACTTTTCCAGTGCCCGACTGGCTTTTGCCACCTCGAATCATCAAGAACTCTGCTGGGACCTGATGGATGCATGACATCGCGGTCATCTAAATCAGTGGGGGATGCTAAATTGTCTTCCTCTCCGAGACATTCCTCGCAAACCCAATCCTCCCAAGCTTCCATATCAACTTTCCGCATGCAATAACTGAAAAACGAAGACATCACACAAAACCACATTCACCAGTCCATATGGTGCAAAAAGATTACAGTTTGCAATCAGTACAAACCATTACAGTAAATTGTAGTGTAAAAAAGGAACCTTAGGAAATCGAAAGGTGATTCAAAATACCATGCATGAAGGGCATCGAAAGGTGATGAAAGTAATTTAGAATACTTGAGGAAGCTAGGAAGAAACGTCGTTTAGAAGGTTATTTTGTGAGAAACATTCGTTTAGGGGGAACTTTGCGGGATTTGATTTCTACAACATATTCTTCTTTACGTACCCAAGTAGATTATTTTCTTGTGATTATGGTAGCTAACAGGTGAGTTTACATTTGTAGTTAGACTTGCCTTATAACCTTTATTGTACTTTTTATTTATTTGCATTAATAAGTTTTCTATTTCGTCTTCTAATTTTCAAAGGAAAAAAAAGGCAAAAAACAAGATGCATCATGATTTTGGTAGACTGATATTATTAAGAAGACATACTATTCAGTTCTTGATTGACGGGCAAGCAAAGTAGCCAAACTGCATGCACACACAAATGCAGCTACATATATGCTCGTGCAGAGAGAGAGAGAGAGAGTCATACGGGTGTGCACGAGCTATATTGCATTTACGGCAAGTTGCAATGAGGTTCTCATCATTACCACCACCGCATGTATCACAGGGTGCGACCTGAAAAAGAACGCATTGCTTTGTTGGAGACCAACCGTGGCATGTAACAATAAAAAGGGTTAGGAGTAGAAGTGGCATAGTGGCAAGGTTGTAGGCTTCTTAAGTATATTGTAACAATTTATTTCGGACACGACAAGGTTGTAGGCTTGACAAGGCGATACTTTAAACTATAGAAATGAAGATTCAAACAGGGTCAAGGGAGTGAGCATATTGTCCTTGACAATTGGACCTAACTAGCATTTGGAAACAAGGTTGTAGTATGTTGTAAAACATATACTCAAGTCAATGTGAAATTGTAACTGGTGAGACAGGGTATCCAATTTATTTCCCTTCAATTTTAAGTAAGATTCATGTTTGAGAAATGTTAAAGGGACTCTCAAAAGTAAGACTCTCTATGAATTCTCTAATACCTCACAATTAAATAACATATGGTGTACTGCTTCATATTCCGTGCACATTGAAAAATCTCTCGTATAATTGATTTCAACAAATAGACACAAAAGGAAACTCAACGAAAATCGTAAATCTTTGAGAGACAAAACCAACGAAGAAAACAAGGAAATAAAAACAGAAAAGTAAAATCACACCCAACTAAAAATAAACCGAAAAACTTGCAACAACTTAGGACTTGTTTGAAAGTATTTTGAAAATGATTAAAAACTCTTTTAGAGAAAATGTCTATTAGCTCGTTTGTAAATGATTTTAAAATGATTGAAAGTAGTTTTTGTGAAATAGATTTTGGGTTCAAAAAGGACTTTAAGTGATTTTTGAAAGACGCACCAGATATGCGTTTCTTGCATGAAATACTTAAAATGTTTTTTTAGGATTCACTTAGATTTTGTATAAGGAATAGTTTGAAAAAGAATTCATTGAAAACATTTGTAGTTATTTTAAAAACACTTTCAAACAAGTCATAAGAATTTTAAAAGCACTTAAAAGACTTCTTACAATAAACACTAAAAGTGACTGTACTTGTATTTTTACTAAAAATTAATTTAAAAAATATTTCATTTTAATTGTTTTAAATTCAACAACAATAAAAACCATCGAACGCGGCCAAATCATAAAAGATAAAAATAATAAAAGAGATTTAGGTTTGTGGAGGCTTTTTAGTTTTTACCATGTGGGTTTCTCTCGGTTCTTGCATTTGATTTGTGTGTGCGTTGGGACTGGAAGAAGAAAGCCACTTGTCTTTGTAGTTGTAGCTGTAGCTAGTAGGGTAGGAGGCGAGGAAGGTGACGAATCTGTGACCCACTCACTCACTCAGCTCAGACTCAGACTCAGACTCACTCACTGCAGAGTCTCTGGTTTTAGAGAGAGAAAGAAAGAAGAGAGAGGGTGAGGGGGAGAATTGTACACTGTACCTGCAATTTTACAAGCTTTCCGAGCATGCAATCTGTGTCTGGTTTGTGTCTCGGAATATTTTTGCTAACCACCCTGAAAAGATGTCGATGCTCGCATGGGTTTAAATTTTGAAATCAGTGTGGTGGACAGACTTAAGCTTCAAAATTTAAACTCATACAACGATGATAAAATAGATGGTTATTATCTCTTAAGATGTCATTTATTTGGGTAACTAATTCATAGGAAAGGGAGATGAACATATTATTCGGTCAAAGTCACTTGATCACGTGTCGTGTTAAATCATTCGATACAAATAAGTATACAGAAATGTTATCAACGGTTGAGATATTTGTCTGTGATGAAACATCAATGATGATATGAACGTATTAAGAGACACATGATAAGATCGTTTCACCTAAGATTTTTCCTAAATAGGTTAGATTAAGAGAAATGATTTGTCTGGACGCTTTTTTCTTTCTTTCTTCACAACCTTATTTATGTCTCTTTATTCTAGTTTGATTTTAATAAGAAACTAAAACAAACAAAATCTTGTACGTGAAAAAAAAAATGCAAAAATCACTTATCTACAGGGATCTGTTTGGACCCAATTTTACACCATTGGTCCGAGTAATCGAGGCCGTTGAGTGAGCATGTTTCTTAACCGTCGGATAAGATAATTTGCTATTGTTAAGAGATAATATTATGATTTTTAATCATAATAATTATCTTTTAATAAATTATCTCAATTTTCTTGTACAAAATAAGTGGGATGCAAATCACAACCTCGACGTACAAGCAAGCAGAACAGTCCGAGTTAATTTGGATTTGGTAGCAGTGTACTGTGTGAATTAGAACAGCTTGGCTTGGACTCTTCACGTGACATAGCATGGATTGCAAGTTTTGGATAATGGTGAATAGAAAACCTAAGTAGGTTAGGTTGATTGACAAGTAGTCAGAAATGAATTTAAAATGGTTTGAAATTCATTAAATGGGATCAGGATGTATGGATGAGTGATAGAATTATGACAAGAAAAGAAAGCCTAGCTAGGCTAGGTTTTTAATTGCAATGGGATAAGTCAAGGTGGGTTTTATTATCTTTGAAGATTCAACCATCTGAAGATAGGCTTTGGCACTTATGTCACAGGTCAGTTATTTTACGAGTTTAAGTTTCAGTCGGTTTCTACTTATTATCCAGACTGTGCCAAACAGAAAGTATGTTCCTATAAATACAGACACCGTGCAACAGAAGATGGACCTCCAATTCAACACACAACTGCCCTGCGCAAAACCTCTCAAACATCTTGAGATTTTTTTTATTTACTTTTTCTCGCCAACACATCTTCAGTTTGGATAAACAGCACTGTGAAGGCAACTGGCAAACACCTTCAGTTTGGATAAACAGCACTGTTGCCGTAGAATCAGCCGATCGAGGAGCACCTTCAGTTTGGATAAACAGTACTGCGTCGAGGCCAACTGGTTACCTATCTAAGTCTCGGTCAAGAAGGGTTTTCGAATCCTTATTGGCAGAGGTCATCTTATTAGCCTTCTCGGCGAGGTAAGGTGTTACGAGTTACGGCATTTGGCGTACTAGACGCCGAGTGATTTTATGATTGGATATTCACAAGTGAGTTTCAAAGTTCGGCATTCCGATGGCCGAACCACATTCACCATCAAGACATAAATCACATTTGAATACTTGTGTCTGTACAGTTTGGTGTCGATTCGACGTGCTTATACTCTTACGAATATAATCACTGTGACCGAATCGGGCGCCGACGATTTGTGAACTTCGCAGAACTAGAAGCTTTGTCTTCAAGCTTGAGAATCCAAAGGCCGAGATTTGTTCATTCATCGGCCGCAGTCGCAAGATAAAGAAGTCATCAATGCGCTCAACGCAACATCAACAAATTTTACTCCTCGGCCAAGCTTGGTCGACGAGTTGGCACGCCCCGCATTCAACCGAATAACGTAGTTAGTTTATTAGTTACTCGGCTTATGCGCCACGTAGACTTTGTAATTTTTAGGGTCAACATTTTGGCAAGCCCAGTGGGACCCAATGCTAAAACTACGAAGTTCACATGATATATCAAGATGTCAATCCGGCTCCATTTAGCCGATTGCACGAGCTTCTTGAGCACTTGAAAAGAACCAGAGAGGAGAATACACAACGCCTTGAGGAGGATAAAAAATCGTGGGAAGCAGTAAAACTTCTTCGTGGCGTGAGAGCCAAGCAAAAATCATTCGCCTACATGATGAGAATAAAAGCTCCTATTACCCTACAAGAGCAGTGGGTAAATGAAGACAGGGCTCGATTTAATGCCTGGCTAAATGAAGAACATTTTCCTTACGTTTCTGATTACAAATCAATTCCATTTGAAAAATGGTTAAGTCCTAGGGTCTGGGGGGCAATTTTTCGCTCCGGCCACAATCCAAATTCGGTCTCAGGAAACTGCCAAGGTGGCCGAAGAAACACATAGGCCACCTGTTGTTTCGGTCGAGACTGAAAGTGTGGTAGGCCTAGAAGAAAATGTTCAAGTTTCTAAGCCAAAACTTGACTCAGAGAATGATTCGTCAAAGGAGTGTTCCAATGATGAACAAGAGCAATACACAACTTCAGACCATAAAACCACATCAATTGATATGGTAATTGAAGACATGGTTTTAACACCAATCGATATGATTATTGGTGATAAAGCTGATATGAAGAAATCCCGTTCAGCTAAGTTGTTCGAGTTGAAAGCCGAAATTGGCGAAATTATGCCTAGGGGGCATAATAATTGTTCAACACATTCGGCAGTCGATGTTAAAAAATCTATCTTCAAGTCAAAAATATTTGGTGAAAATTCTTTATTCGGCCTAGGGCGAAATCACATTGAAAATTTTGTTATTACAAGGCCTCGGCTTGGAATAAAGCATCGTTGGCCTCCTCCTGACTATGATTTAGCCGTTTTCATTTTCTTTTGCTAAATAAAAAAAAAATTATTTTCTTAACCATTCGGCCTTTCAGGCTGATGCATAAGAAAATAAAGGGGCAACGTTTGTATGATTGGATGTTTGAGTTCTTTTCGGTTGCTCTCCTATAATAAAATAAAATAAAATAAAAAATAAAAAAAATAAAAAAAAGCATAATCATGATGTCTGCACGTCATGATGATTTTTTTTTATATAGTCAAAAGGTGATGTTTAGTTGGCCACTTGGCCATTAATTCAACACTGATTTGATTTGAGATAACAAGCATTTGATGGCAGGATTTGATCTGTGGCTTCAGTCAATGAATGGTGTTTAATTTTGAAGTGTTGGCATTTTCCCAAAAACCCACTCGGTGGTCTTTATCAGAAAAAGAGATGGCATGCAAAAGATAACATTATTTTAAGGAGGCGATGGCAAGTTTAAGATATAAATAAAGAGCCATCCATTTCGTATGGTAGGCTTTCACGAGGGCTATTCTTTTCATTTAGTGAGGCCGTTCGGTGGAAAAGAATTAGGCCAAGGTTTTATGGCCTCGATTTTTTCAGTCATTGTTTTTTGCATCAGTTTTTTAGTCGAGCGTGCCGAGTCGAAACAATTTTGGTCGAAGGAATGGAAGTTTAATGCCGAATGCATTTTTATTCGGCTTTCTTTTCTCATAGTTCTCGGCCCCGTTTTCTCGACCGTCTAGTTTGTTTCGGCGCCATCCACCAATTATACCAAGAATCAGGTTCTTCTTGGCCCCATTTGCTAAAATCGCCGAGCCTTGTTTAATTGTGGCAGCCAAGGAAGACCACAACATTGGCAGAGCATAGGTGTTAAGGGAATAATGATACATCGATAGATATCAGGGACTTGATCACGGTGACCGAGGGTTATTGGTCGAGCTTGACTATAATAATCTTGGTCTTAGATTTTTCCACTAATAAGCTTAAGGAAGCAGTAGTCGAATAAGTTGATTTGAAAGATCAGCTTGGCAGCGTGTATTGGCAGGTAGGAAATCTTGGAACGCCCATTGTCATCACGTGTTTTGAGTTAGAAAGCAGTGGACAGAAGAAAAACATGGTCGAGGATTACGCATGCCGAGATTGCATGATGTTGCCGCCAGGACCATATGGGGCCGAAGTCCCCAAAATTATTCTTACGTTAAGATTACATGATGTTCTCCTTGACCACATATTTCTTCAACCATAGCTTTGATCATCAAGTCAAGGTAGTTGGTCATCAAGTAGGAAGAGGGTGATAAAGATATGCATGGCCGATAACATCATTTAAGCCAACATCATTCCAAGCCTTGGTTTTAACAAAGCCATTTGTTAGCATTTGAATTTTCAAAGTCAGGATATGTATGCATGGTTGGGGTTCCAAGTCTTGGTTATGTTACGGGTTTTTGAGCTAGGTAAGGATCTCATGTTCGGCCGATGACCATCTCAAGTTGGTGGGATGGAGATGGCCGAGGCATCGTTTCATATACGGCGAAAGTATTGAGCATTTTGAATATTCTATTTGGTAGGATTATGGAATGCTGTAAAACTTAATTTCCTTAACCATTCGACTTACGAGCCGAAGTTCAAGGAAACTGGGGGGCAATGTTTGGACCTAATTTTACACCATCGGTCCGAGTAATCGAGGCCGTTGAGTGAGCATGTTTCTTAACCGTCAGATAAGATAATTTGCTATTGTTAAGAGATAATATTATGATTTTTAATCATAATAATTATCTTTTAATAAATTATCTCAATTTTCTTGTACAAAATAAGTGGGATGCAAATCACAACCTCGACGTACAAGCAAGCAGAACAGTCCAAGTTAATTTGGATTTGGTAGCAGTGTACTGTGTGAATTAGAACAGCTTGGCTTGGACTCTTCACGTGGCATAACATGGATCTGCAAGTTTTGGATAATGGTGAATAGAAAACCTAAGTAGGTTAGGTTGATTGACAAGTAGTTAGAAATGAATTTAAGATGGTTTGAAATTCATTAAATGGGATCAGGATGTATGGATGAGTGATAGAATTATGACAAGAAAAGAAAGCCTAGCTAGGCTAGGTTTTTAATTGCGATGGGATAAGTCAAGGTGGGTTTTATTATCTTTGAAGAATCAACCATCTGAAGATAGGCTTTGGCACCTAGGTCGCAGGTTAGTTATTTTTACGAGTTTGAGTTTCAGTCGGTTTCTACTTATTATTCAGACAGTGCCAAACAGAAAGTATGTTCCTCTAAATACAGACGTCGTGCAACAGAAGAGGGACCTCCAATTCAACACACAACTGCCCTGCGTAAAACCTCTCAAATATCTTGAGATTTTTTTTATTTTCTTTTTCTTGCCAACACATCTTCAGTTTGGATAAATAGCACTATGAAGGCAACCGGTGAACACCTTCAGTTTGGATAAACAGCACTGTTGCCGTAGAATCAGCCGACCAAGGAGCACCTTCAGTTTGGATAAACAGTACTGCATCAAGGCCGACTGGTTACCTATCTAAGTCTCGATCCAGAAGGGTTTTCGAATCCTTATTGGCAAAGATCATCTTATTAGCCTTCTCGGCGAAGTAAGGTGTTACGAGTTACGGCATTCAGCGTACTGGACACTGAGTTTCAGAGTTTGGCATTCCGACGGCCAAACCACATTCACCATCAAGACATACATCACCTTTGAATACTTGTGTTTGTACAGTCTGGTGTCAATTTGACGTGCTTATACTCTTACGAATATAATTACTGCGACCGAATCGGGCACCGACGATTTGTGAACTTCGCAGAACTAGCAGCTTTGTCTTCAGGCTCGAGAATCCAAAGGCCGAGATTTGTTCCTTCCTCAGCCACAGTCGCAAGATAAAGAAGTCAGCAACGCGCTCAACGCAACATCAACAAATTTTACTCCTCGGCCGAGCTTGGCCGATGAGTTGGCACGCCCCGCATTCAACCGAATGACGTAATTAGTTTATTAGTTACTTGGTCTGCGCGCCACGTAAGCTTTGTAATTTTTAGGATCAACATGACCATTCACCAATATGTTGAGAAATTAATGTGAAATAATGTTTTGATGTGTGAAGTGAGGTTATTACTAACATAAGATGTCATCATTCTTATTTTTGTCTTTTGATTATATTTTATAATGTGAATAATAACATTGCGTGATATGTAGCTGTCGGTATTATAATTCTTTTAGTATTTGATTAGTGATTGGTTATTGAAGAATATGTAATGCATTAAAGATTTGAGATAACTACTGCTACAGGCATTCAACTTTTAATTATCTTACATTTTAATTCAGAGCAAGATTTAGACTCTTGTTTCTTCACTGCCATGTCCGAAAAGCTTGAAATGTCCAGCAAGTACGCTTTTGTAAGTTTTCTTCACCTTCTGCGAAGAATATTTTTTTCTAGGCAGATTAAACTCAACGGTAGTCCTTCTAGACATTGTCTGCCTGGTATCTACTCGGCCAGAGCTCGAGTGCAATTTACTCGATGAAGAAAACTTCACTGTGCCAGTTCCTGGTGACATTTGCTTTCTAAGACGACCTGACCTGCCAGTCTATTCAGTAAGCCTTTTGGAACGCATAGATCGCGACATTTCAGAGCGGACCATCTCAAAGGTGTTCGATCCCGAAGCCTTGTGAGATAGTTCCCTTCTAACAGATTTTTTAGTGGCTGCACTTCCAGAACTGCATGTTTCACGAACCCAAATTTCTGGAACAAAAATAAGGAGGCTTTTCATGCAGTACATGGGAATAGAAACAGTAACCTGTTTAGTATAAGAACCCGAATTGGTTTAATACAAAATGCACAATCTCTTAGTTTTACAAATAAACTTTGACGATACAGATACAGATAAGACGGAAACAGGTGCAACCAAGCTCATTCCGTCTTGTGATTAAACAAGGTTAGCCAGGTTGATTAAGCAAACAAAGATCTGACCAAGTCTATAGAGTAATACGATCCAAAAAATTGTGACGAGTACACTCGTGATTGTATAAAGTTGTAGAACTACAGCGAGGTAGCAACAAGGGTATCATAAGAAAGACAACCTTAACATCGGAACTACAGTTTCCGTAGTCCAGATTGTACAGAAAGTTATGAGCTACAGAAGTGCTATCAGGACCGAAATAGAAAACACTGCAAATAAGAACAGATACATACTCATATACGTCAACGTGCATGCCCACTAAAACACAGGGACACACGTGCGGGCACACGCATTTTCGGGTTGGGCGTGAATGCTCCGTCCATTGGTGGAGGGATTTGGCAAAAGCTACGGTAAGCTCAAACTCGTGTGAGTATTATTTTTCAAAAATTCAACTCTTACCACCTAGCACCTATTTGTACCATCTCTCTAATAGAGATAAGACCCACATGGTTGGTGGACTCTACTTCTATTGGAAAGACGGTACAAATAATGGTACAAATATGCTGTAAGTGTAGCATTACTCATTATTTTTTGGTAACCAAATTGTACAAGTGCAAACGTAAAGAGCGAAGACGTGTTTGGTGACACAACGAAAATGAAAAACATTGCAACATCTTGGACAATTTGTCTAGTATGGTTTGGTGCATAGCATGAATTGTTGTTTTAATTTATGCCATGGGCCGATTCATTCTAAAATTTTCTCACGTTAAAAAATCTGGTAATTAGAAACACAAATGAGACTTAGAAAGCCTATATTGTCCCTGATTTTTTGTGCTATATCAGGGTAAATTTGAGATTGTGTATATAACGTAGTTTATGAATCCGAAGATTAAGACTAGTAGAGAGAAGTTGCGATGTGAATATATCATCTGGTGATGCAGAAGGATGATTTTGTTGACGACGGAGTTTTAGCCATTTGCAGGAAGTTGGTGAGGGAAATAAATTCAACATTAAAGGGTCTATATGCTCAACCAACGCCAGATTATGATGGACCACCATGACAATGTGTTTCCCTCAATATATATATATATATATATATATGGAAAATTAAGATTCGGTTCCTAGTTACCAATGCTCGAGACTGAATTGTAATCATAGTAAAATTTCTCTGAAGTAATACTCTGTAAGGCAATAACCTACTTAAAGTCATTAAAAATTTCGTTCTCAACTTGGGACTAGTTATCTATATGAATAAACTCTGCATTGTAATAAGTTATCATTTTCTTGGTCTGGTCTTGGAAAAAACGTCTCCACATGGTAATAATTATCAATGAGTATACAAATATGCAATATCGCAAATAAAAGTTTAAAATAACCTACACTCTTTCCCTAGATTTGTTTGAGACAACACTTTAGTTTTGGGAATTGATGTCACATTTTTTAATATGCAGGTACATATGTCCAAGAAATAAAATACTTGACACTTAAAAAATTTTATTTACAAAATACAACATTTATTAAAGATAAATAAATCAATGAATTGAATTCTTTAACGACACCACAATTAAGTAATAACATCCTAAAGTCAAAACATTGGTTTGGTCTCAATTTTATGAGTAGCAAATTGTACTCGGATTCAAATAAATGCAACTGAAAGTACGGTTCAACAACAGGGGCACCATAAATAAACGACGACCATTGCATGATTCAAACATGTAACGAGTCATTCTTACTTATAGGTGAAATAATCCAACGCGTGCATAAATTGCTTACAAAATGAAAGATGATGAACAAGAATCCATCTGTGATTTGTTTGCAATTAGAAACGACTCGATTCTTATACGTAAGAAACCAATTATAAGTAACGTGAGAAAATACCCAAAATAATAAAAAATCAAGAAAACAACCAAACCCGTGAAACAAAACCATGTAAGAAAACAGTCCCAATAATACTCATCAAATTAATAGACTAGCGAGTAGTGCACTCTCAGATTAGATCTCAACTAATGTACAAAAAAAAAAACCAGAGACAGAAAGACAGATGCTTCACAGTTCACACCACCCAAAAGGAATCAAAAGTCCATCTGCTTTTCCCCACAGCTGCTTTTTTCCCAAATAGTACAATAATTTAATTACTTAGAACTTTAGGAGGGCAATGGAGATGCAAAAATACAAAGAACTTAGCAAGGATGTCCCCTAAGATGTTCATATTTGCACATCCTACCCCACCTCCTCCTCACGCCCACTAAATTTCTTATCAGGCCCACCAAAGCATCAAGCCTGAGAAGAATAGGGTTAGGAGAGAAGAAAACAAGCTAGTAGTGTCAATAGGTCTAATCACACCGCTGTCGTCCGTGTTGATGCCAGCTCCCGATGGCCCTACTCCCGTGCCAATGCCTCCTAGTACTCCAGGAGTTGCTGTGTATGGGGTGGTGCCCGTAGGTGTTGTACCAGTTGTAGGGGTTGTGCCGGTGGTAGGGGTTGTGCCGGTGGTCGGGGTTGTTCCGGTGGTTGGTGTAGTTCCGGTGATTGGGGTAGTTCCGGTGGTTGGGGTTGTGCCAGTTCCAGTGGTTCCAGTGGATGGTGTTGTCGGAGTTGTGCCTGAGGAGCTGAAGGACAAAGCAAAGCAATACTTAACACACCAAACACAGCAATTAGAAATGCCAGAATCGATGCTGCATGCACACGATCATGTGAAGCATACAGAATGGGAGAATACAAAATAAAACTCATGGAAACAAGTAATAATTTTACACGAAAATTTACGATGCCGTATGGTTATGCAGTGCCTGAACAAAGACCGTGCAGCATAATGCTCATCGGAGATCCTACAAAGCACTCTTTGGCATAGATAATCTCCATCATATGAAATGGAATGTAAAGGAACAAGCATGATATTGCAAAAGCAGTCAACCTTACAGAGATGCTGGTAAAGCAAGCTTTGATCTTCGTCCAGAAACTAGTTCACAGATATGAATAACTATTCAAAGTTGCATCCAATGACGAAGACAGTGAACATTTTATGCCATGCTGCACTGTCACGACCCAAGAAAACATAATATTTCTTCGGATCATATTTAGGCATGTACAATCGTATAAGCTGATTTAAACTTATGCCTGATCAACAAAACTGAGCTGACTGACACACCTAGAAGCATGTGGGTTCGACATCACTGAGTCCCTATTTTCATTTTTATGAAGAAAACTATGACTCACTTGAGATTTTCACATAAACATACGCCGTTTCAGCAAAATGTGATCCTCCATTGGAGATCAGTCACTTACTGCGGATTCAAAGGCTATTCATTTCCTATTCCATTGAAGTACTTTGTTTAGGAGAGATTTTTCAGTATGCCAAGAACACAACCCCAATACACCAAGTATTACAATACAAGTAGTTGAATACTTACGAATAACTTTCTCTCCACTTGTATTATAACACTTGGTGTACCATGCTGTGTTTTCGGCCCATTGAAATATTTCTCCTAAACATTGTTGAGAGGGGATAATTATTAATTAATCACTAATATAAATATGATAGGCCCCATCTGCATACTGAGTCCAAATCCACTAATCTATGAGAGGAGGGAAGCACAGCACTACTTTTAAACAAAAGCAGTTAAAGTACATTAGCATCAAAGGCCTTTCCGGAAAGCTTTTGAATTAAAAAATTACCTTAAGTACTAATTCAAAATGTTAGAAATATTTTACTGTTGAATGAGATGCATCAAGTGTAGACCATCATAAACCTGGGAAAAAATTTAAAGCAAAAGGAGAGAAATAAGGAACAATAATACATGCGCCATCCGGAAGCCCACCAATAATACAATGTCATGTGAGAAAGTTAAAACACACGACATTATATTTCTCTTGACGTCCCAGATGGCCATGCAAGTGTCACGGATAAGATTCATAAAACTCGTGCACAATTGTTCCTCATTTATTTTCTAAAAAAAAATAAAACACATGATTTGCTTAATAGGCAAATTTAAACCATGGTGGAGTGGGGATTAAAAAGGCACGGCCGTCGAGAATACAAAACTTCAAAAAAGAAGGCTCAAATCTCCAAAAGACTGAGCATCCCAAAGCATATATGAGGACAAAAGCTCTTTTACCACAGGTGTGTGGCCACTACTTTTGATTTTTTTTGACTCTGTGTGGCCACAGATGTACTGCATAACGTGAAAAATGCAGTGTACGGCGCCTGAAGCCAAAAAGGTAACTTCTTTGTTGGCAATGGGCAAGATGGTAATTCTGTGACAACTTTTTTAACCCTTTTTACTGTTATTTTCAACAAGATTAAACCTTTTCCGCCCCTTGGGCAGTAAATAAAAAGCATTGGATACCCAATTATTTGGGAAAATTTACTGAGCTCCACTACCAAAAAATGGGCAATGAGTCATGAATCATGATGCAAATTACAATACTAGTCAAACCATAAAAAGAGCTCAATTAGATTGAACAAAGCAAAAAGAAAAAGGAGGGTGTTGGATAATAATTATAAGGTACATTGAAAGGAAAATGATCTCCGCACGTCGTTATTCTTCTTATGCACACACTTATTTCTATTTACGCCTATGAATGAAAAAATGCGTGAAGAAGAAGAGAAGAAAAAATGCGTGAAGAAATCATTTTTATGTTGAATGTATTAAAATAAAAATAGTGATTAGTTCAAAAAAGTATCTTTTTTTCAATGATAAAGGCATAGGCAATGATGCCTATTGGCCCTCTTCCAACATGCAACGGTGACAAATGTAAAACAAGAAAGCAGAAATTTTCAAGTTGACAGGAATTCGATCCGGTACCACTAAATGTGATAATATAAGTAGTTAAAAAAATATTTGTAAAAAAACACTAGATGTATGAGACAGTGTTCACATACTAAAAAATTTCTCCTTCGGTTAATGAAATGTAACAAGACAGCAGATAACCAAGTTGTTTACAGTCAAATGACCAAGAGGAGTTGTCCCTGTCATATTTTGTCTTTTAATAAAAGTGCTTTTTCCTACCGTTGGACTTATGTTTCATAATCAAGTGTTTCTGCCCTCCCCTAAAATTTGAAATCCAGAAAGTACTGTGGAGTGTGGAGTGTGGAGTGTCAGGCATCAAATTGAAGACATTCAAAAGATTAAAGCAGTACTAAATACTAATTAACAAAAATAAATAGACAAAAATAAAATAAAACCTTGAAAAACAGAAACTAAAAAAAATTGGTGCAAATTAACCATACCTGGCACTGGCAGGGTAAGTACAACCATTTGAGCCTGTAAAAACACCATGAAATTAAAAAAAGTTACCGCCTTTAAACTTTAGTCTTTAATCTAATTAATTTATTCCCAAAAAAATCAATCAAAAAGCTAATAAAATTAAGAAATTTTTAACAAAAAAAATCCACGATACTGTTTATTTTAACGAAAAACCATATTTTTACGTTAAAAAATCAATCCTGATACTATTCGATTCATCCTTTATTTTATCATTATCATTAAAACTCAAAATTTTCAAATTTTTTCCATTAATTTCCCTTAAAATTAAACCCCAAAAGAGAAGGATTTGAGGACTTACTGGGATCGGAGGTAGTAGGGGTTGCAGCGCCAGAAAAGTCACAAGTACCGGTGGATTGGCCCTTCTTCTGGAAAAAGCTGTTGACGGCGTAGCTGCAGTGAGCTTTGACAGTGTTGGGGTTGTAGCAAACTCCATTGGGTTTGATGGGGTTGCAATCTGCCCCGGCTCCACAGGCATAGTCCAGTGCCTTCTGCAGGGCTGCAGGGTCTCCATCTTTGCAAACACACCAGTTTGCTCCTACATAAACATATTTCCCACAAATAAATAAATAAATCAGACTCTCAAAATATTAAAAGGGGTGAGTTTATACATGGTAGGAAGAGCAAAGACCATATCTTTTTTTCTTTTTATTTGAAACCCCAAAAATGCAAACTTCAAAAGAAATATGAAATCTTTTCACATAAATACAAGTTAGAAATTAGAAACAAACAAGGAAAAATGAACACATTGCTAGTAAGGAAAAATGGCATTTTTTAAAACCAAAATAGGATATTGGCTTCATTAGATAAGTAAGATATAGGAAATATGGTAGAGAAAAAATACCCAATTCTCCAAAAAAAATATATATGGAAAATACATAAATGTGTTCTTACTTGATTGGCCAGCCATGGCTAAGAGAAGCAGAGCTGCAAAAGCAAGGGCAACCATGGTTGAAGGGAAAGAGAGAGAGAGAGAGTAGCGTGTGGTAAGTTAACAGTGGAGCTCAAAGAAATCTAGCTACTGCTGAAGTTAGATAGAGAAAGGGAGAGAGAGAGAGAGAGAGAGAGAGAGAGAGAGAAGGAGAAGTGGGATGAGGGTGTGTGAGAGAGAAAGGGAACCTGGGTATTTCTCTAGAAACTCAAAAACTCAAAAACCAAAAAATAAAAAAGGAAACAACTTGGTGATGTTGACGGTGCGGTGATAGTCGCGGTGTGTGTTGTCGGCTTGCGGGTGCCTTTTATTTTTGAGAGTTTTAAGAAACATTTTTTATACAGGTAATTTTTAATGAAAATGACATTTTAAGTTATTCTTAATACTATTCATTTACAATATATTTTTATCCTTTTGATTAAAGTTCAAAATTTTCGAACTCTTTTCATTAGTTTTTCTTTTCTTTTTTCTCTGTCTCGCTATGTGTATAGTTTTTAACGGGTTTTTAATTAAATGAATTTAAAGGATATATATGCACATGGTTTTGATGTACTAATTCTAAGGCCATCTCTAACCCGAGGGCTGGCCAAATAGTTCGTTTTAACCCTCTAATCCTTCAAGATATTAATATTTTAATAAACAGTACATGGTTATATTTGCCTATGTCTCCAACCGAGGGCCAAATGACCATATGGCTCATTTTAGCCCTATCACAAAAAATCATCTCCAACTGATGGTCAAATGACCATAAAGCCAAACATAATTTATTATTTAAAAACTACAAATTAAATTTAAAAACGACAAATTAAATTTAAAAACAACATTAACTTAAATTTAAATAATACAACAACGTAAATTTAATATTTATAATCAACATCATCTTTATTATCCGTCATTGTAAGAGTATAGTCAGAGATAAACAACTGTCGCCGAGTCATAATTTCTTATGTTTTTTCTATCAAAATAGGTCTTACTTATTGGAGTGTAATTTGAAGTGCTCCTTTCCATATTTTTATCATCCATCTATTATTGTATTTGCTTGGCCCGTTCTTCATAGAACTTTAAGTATTTTTTGGATACACGAGTCCAAACACCGTCATTTGTTTGACAATTCCCCCTCACACTATCTTCCGACACCCATCTATAAGCCTTGCAAATAACTTATTCTTCTTTTCGGCTCCAAACCCTACCTTTCATTGTAGACGAGGCCATTTGAAAATTATTGAAAAAATTGAAAGATAGATTTTTGAAAGAGGAAAGAAAATATAAGAATTGAAATGGTGTAGGAATGGTGAAAATTTTGCGATGAATGGTGAATGAATGGTTTAGGTATTTATAGGAAAAAAATTAGAATTTTTAAGAATAAAAAAAAAAATTGAATCCAACGGTAATTGAAGTCAGCTAGCCGTTGGATTCAAATTTTTCTTTAAGCAATCATGTCAGATATAACGGACATGAATATATTTATATTAATTATACTCTTGTCAGTTATATCTGACATGATTGCTCTGATTTTCTGGCCAGCCCTTTGGCCCTTTTAGATTCTGTGGGGCTCACAAGCCCTCAGTTAGAGACGGTTTCGGGCTATTTTCAGCCATCTGGCTATCTGGACTCTTCGGTTGGAGATGGCTTAATGGGTTACCCAGGACTCGAACCCGGAACTAGTCGGATGGAGTAAATAATTTCCTTGATTTTCAAATTTTAAATTAGGTAAAAAAATCCCGACTGCTGCTGGGCAGTTTTTGGATATCAAACAGACTTCCCCATAAGGTAATTTTAACATGGCAGATTACGATTTCATGTTCTTTTTAACTCCCCAATAGGGGTTCTTTTCACCCTTCCCTCACGGTATTACTTCACTATCGGTCACCCATAAGTATTTAGCCTTGTAAGGTGATCCTTGCTGATTCACATGGGATTCCACGTGTCCCATGCTAAGACCCAACCCAGCAGCTGCCGAGTGGGCGGGGGATAAGCTTGTAATTTCTTATTTTTAGTTATGCTTTTCTAAACTCTATTTTAATGGTAAATTACACCTTACCACTTCAGGTTTGAGGTCTATTGCAATCTCATACAACATCTTCAAAACATTTCACTTTCATACCTCAAGTACTATTTTATTTCAATATAATATATCTATTACATTTTTCATCCATTTGATCCGTTAAGAGCTAACGTGGCTACCAAAATTATGCCACGTGACAAAAAAAAATACATTTAAAATATTATAATAATTTACCCTGTTAAAAAAGTAATAATAATCATCTTCTTCCCTGATCCCTTCCCTTTCCCTGCAACCCAATCCCACAAGTCCCACCAACCCTCAAATCCTCCTTCCCAAAAATCATTCCCTTCACCATTTTCATCCCCACCCCCAATCCCAACACCACCGAACTGCTCACCTCCCACTTCATCTGCCCTTCCTCCCCCACCCTCATCACAGCCTCATTCATCCACCTGCCATCGACACCCCCGCCCTCGCAAGTTCCAATCTTTAAGGTCCCAAGTCGTTGTTCCAGCAGTCGGTTTGACCGTTAATCCAGCCTCCCACTTCATCAACAACGCAGACGGTGGTAGTGGTGCTTTTTTTTTTTTTTTTGGGTTTGGGGTTTGAGAAAGAGAATGAGTGATGATTCCTTTTAGTGGTTTCTAAGAATCAAAAACCCATTTCAAGTATTTCGAAGTTTTCGGTTTTATAGATCATCTCCTTTTATTTCAATTTATGGAATTCAACATGAAGTGAATGATGATTCCTTTTGGTGTAGTTTTTCTTCTTCTTTTTCTTTTGGGTCAAGTTTTTTAGTGAGAATTAGGTGTTAATTCTGGTAGAAAATGTGGATATGTGGTTGGATGTTGATTCATACACATTAATATACTCTGCTCCTCCTTAATCTTATCGGCTTTTTTCGGATAATTTTGATTTGTTTATCTCTGCCAATTGCCATGGATTGTTAGGGTTTGTCTGATTTTGGGGGTTTGGGGTTCGAGAGAGAGAGAGAGAGAGTGAGGAGAGTGGACGAGGGTCAGGGGAATGGGTTTCTGGGTTTTAACTCTTTTTTTTTAATGGGTTTTTGGATTTGGATTTGCTAGGTTTTGTTTCAAAGCATGGCACGTGGAATTATAGGGATTTGCAATGTTTGATCCATGGCGAGGAAGGGATGAAGGGTGTAGGGAGGGAGGAAGATGCGTGGAGAGGGAGGGATGAAAAGTGCAGGGAGGGAGGGAGGCAGGGGATGAAGGTTACGGGTTTTTGGGTTTTCAAATATATATATATTTTTCAATAAGGTAATAAATAAATAAAATTGGCACGTGGCATAAATTTGGCAGTCACGTCAGCTTTTAACGAATCAATGGATGAAAAATGTAACGGATGTATTATATTGAAATAAAATAGTACTTGAGGTATGAAAGTGAAATGTTTTGAAGATGTTGTATGAGATTGCAATAGATCTCAAATCTGAGGTGGTAAAATGTAACTTACCCCTATTTTAATTATAATATTTTCATTGTAACTCAAAAGTAGTTAGTTTATTCTTTAAAATTCAAAATCCGTTGCATTTTGCCCCCTCAGACACAATTTGATTCACGACATATTACCTTAGATATGTTAGTTTCTTATGTGTGGGTTTGATTTAGGTGAGCCAAGCAAATCAATTTCCTTTCTAATTTTTTTTCATCTCTTCAATTTCTTTTAGGGAAGTGTTATTGGCACTCCAAAAATCTCATTCTACACTCCTCACTAGTGTAATTTTTCTTTCATATTATAGAAAATTTGGAGTGTAGAATGAGATTTTTAGAGTGCTAATAACAATTCCCTTTTTTTAAACTTAATATTATCTGATTATTGAATGTTTACGCATAATCAAATTTATTGCACATGTCGTACATTCTTATTGAATGTTGGCTCACATATATAATGTTGGCTCAAATTTAGTGCTAATAACATTCTTATATGTTACTGTGTCGTTCTATCCGATGCAAAACTATATGTACTTGTGACGAAGTGCTTAACTAAGTTTACCTCTTGTCAAAATACAAACAGCATTCATTCCTTGGTCATCAACTTATACATCATCTTTTTGTAAAGTAGTAACGTGGTGTGGACGTCACATTCATGTGTCACTGCAAATTTTTCAGCGTACCCGGTACAGTGGAGTTTCTCCTCCTTAAATTCTCACTCACAATCACCCGTCAGAAAAAACTCAACGATTCGATCAACCGAAAGAAATACCATTTCAAATTCTTGAAACGCAATTGTGTATTTACCCGCCATTGTTGCAGAAAAGCTTCAGCTTCCTCCTCATAAGGTACGTCCAAGATTTCTCTTGCTTCTCTCTCTCTCTGAATCTTTGAGTTTTTAGAGTTGATTTCCATATGGGTTTTGAACGAATTAATTGAAGTAGTAAAGTCTCTGTCGTTTTTCAATCTCGGAAAAAGAATTGAAGAAGTTCAAGAATTTCGTAAATTGGGAAGACATGATCAATGATTGCATGTTTTATTTATACGCTCTGTTTTCGCCTTTCGATATTTGTTGAATCAAATTGAAAGGAACCCCGGTGAACAAGTTTTAATTTTTATTTGAATTGCGTGTTGCCAAGATGGAAAATTGAAGAAGTTCATGAGTTTCGTAAATTGGGAAAGGTTTGATCAAGGGTTCTTTGTGTTCTTGGGTTGAATTGAAAAGAACCCAGATAAAATATTTTTATTTCTAGTTGAAATTAAAGAAACCCAGATGGAGAGTTTTAATTTTTATTTGAATTGCAAAATTCTAAGTTTTGTTTAAACTGAAGGAACTTATACATAATTTTTGAATTTTTACTGTATTTTTTTATCCGAAAAATTTAACTTTCCTCCTCCAAACTCATTTTTTCGTCCGTTTTTATATTTTTTAGATCCCTAAAGGAAGTATTATTGACACTCCAAATATCTCATTATACACTCCTCACAAGTGTATCTTTCTTTTCTAATAGAAAGTTTGAAGTGTAGAATGAGATTTTTAGAATGCTAATAATAATTTATATCCCTAATATACCCCATCTAGGCCAGTATGGAAAGTTCTTGTAATTTTGTTTTAATTGATCACGTGCATTGAATTTGGCAAGGTCTTGTAGCCACGAAATATGGTTCTAGATGGAGGAATTAATTTGGAAATTTTTAAAATTTTGACAATAAATTTCAATTTGAATATGCCTAATTTAGTGTTTATTTTCAACAATATCTATTGTTTAATTTTATGAAAATAATTTATCTACTATGAAAATTAATTTTATGAAAACAATATCATTGTTTAATTTTATACCTACAGTATAATTACATGAAAATAGTTTACCTACTGTGAAAATTATTATTTTTTAAAACAATATCTACTGTTTAATTTCATGAAAATAATTTACCTACTGTATAATTACATGAAAAATTTTACCTACTATGAAAATTAATTTTTTGAAAACAGTATGTTTAATTTTATGAAAATAATTTACCTACTGTATGATTACATGAAAATTAATGTGCCTACTTTTTAAATTTGTAACAAAATTAATTTACCTACTTATTTTAATGGTATTAGTATACATAAATGTAGAATATATGTCCGTATATATTTGATCTTATTAGGCTTTGGATTGGAGGAGGTCACACAAAATTAAAAATATATTAAACAAATTAAATAAACACAAATTCATGGACATCTTTTATCCAACATGACATCATATTTAAAATTTGTGTTTTATTTAGAAGTTATAATATATGTGGATTTTTGTCTAGTGTTTAAATCTAAAGAACCCTTTTTTAGAAGTTGCGTTTTATTTAGAAGTTGCAAGGACTTAAATCTAAAGAACCCTTTTTTTAATTATCTCACCCATGTTGTTTGCAGTGCTTGTTAGGTATCATAAATTGGTGAAGGAAAATGAACCCTGGTAAGCTTACGCACAAGACCAATGAGACTATTGCTGGAGCTCATGTCCTGGCCATGGATGCTGGCCATGCGCAGTTCACGCCACTCCATCTTGCAACCACATTGGTATCTGATCCCAGTGGCACTTTCAGCCAAGCCATTGCCAATGCCGGTGGCAGTGTAGACGCTGCGAAGTCTGTGGAGAGGGTGTTCAACCAGGCCCTGAAGAAGCTCCCATCTCAGTCACCTCCGCCGGATGAAGTCCTAGCCAGTTCATCTCTCATCAAAGTGATTAGGAGAGCGCAGTCAGCGCAGAAGACAAGAGGGGACACACACTTGGCCGTTGATCAGTTGATTCTTGGTCTTCTTGAGGATTCTAAGATTGGTGACTTATTGAAGGAAGCCGGCATTGCCACGGCCAGAATGAAATCTGAAGTCGAAAAGCTTCGCGGGAAGAAGGTGGAGAGTGCTTCTGGGGATACTACATTTCAGGCATTGAAGACTTACGGACGGGACCTTGTTGAGCAGGCTGGAAAACTTGACCCGGTTATTGGCCGTGACGAGGAAATAAGGAGAGTGGTGAGGATTCTTTCGAGGAGGACTAAGAACAACCCCGTTCTAATTGGAGAGCCGGGAGTTGGGAAGACTGCTGTGGTTGAAGGGCTGGCTCAGAGGATAGTTGGTGGGGATGCCCCTAGTAATCTGGCTGATGTAAGGCTCATTGCATTGGATATGGGGGCCAAGTATCGAGGGGAGTTTGAGGAGCGGTTAAAGGTGGTTGTGAAGGAAGTGGAAGAGGCTGAGGGGAAGGTGATTCTGTTTATTGATGAAATTCACCTTGTTCTTGGCGCTGGAAGGACGGAGGGATCCATGGATGCAGCCAACCTGTTCAAGCCAATGCTCGCACGGGGGCAACTTCAGTACATTGGCGCAACAACTCTTGAGGAGTACAGAAAATGTGTAGAGAAGGATGCTGCATTTGAGAGAAGGTTCCAGCAGGTTTATGTGGCGGAGCCTAGTGTTCCGGATACAATTAGCATCCTTCGAGGTTTGAAAGAGAGGTATGAGGGTCACCACTGTGTCCGGATTCTGGACAGAACTCTTGTTGTTGCTGCACAGCTTTCGAGTCGTTACATCACAGGTATAAATTAGAAATAGCTAACAATTGTGGTCTCTTTTCTATGTTTAGGGATTTGTAAGCTTTCAATTTTGAAATTAACCTTCTGTATAAAATTACTTGGTATTGAAGTTATCCTCTTTGCTTTTGTTTTGTAGGGCGACATCTCCCTGACAAGGCGATTGATCTAGTTGACGAAGCTTGTGCGAATGTGAGAATCCAACTTGACAGCCAACCTGAAGAAATCAATAACCTTGAAAGGAAGAGGATGCCGCTGGAAGTTGAGCTTCATGCACTTGAGAAAGAAAAGGACAAGGCTAGCAAAGCTCGTCTTGTCGAGGTGATTACTTGATCCATAACTTATTAGAGAATATTTGTCTGATGAAGTCTTTCTTTGTTCTTATGTTCGTTGTTCCTGCCATTTTATTCACAGGTGCGAAAAGAGCTTGATGAACTGAGAGACAAGCTTCAGCCACTGGTGATGAAGTATAGAAAGGAGAAGAAAAGGGTTGATGAGCTTCGAAAGCTTAAGCAGAAGCGTGAAGAGCTCTTGGTAGCTTTAGCAGAGGCCGAAAGAAGATATGATTTGGCTAGGGCTGCTGACTTGAGTTGTGGCCCTATTCAGGAAGTGGAAACCACCATCGCAAAACTTGAAGGTAGTACTGCCGAAAACTTGATTTTGACAGAGACGGTTGGACCAGAACAAATTGCAGAGGTGGTAAGCCGTTGGACCGGCATACCTGTCACACGGCTTGGCCAGAATGACAAAGAAAGGTTAATTGGACTTGCGGAAAGGTTGCATAAGAGAGTAGTGGGGCAAGACCAGGCAGTTGATGCTGTCGCCGAGGCGGTTTTAATGTCAAGAGCAGGGCTAGGAAGGCCACAACAACCTACTGGTTCATTCCTCTTCTTGGGCCCAACTGGTGTCGGTAAAACCGAGCTTGCGAAGGCGCTTGCTGAACAACTTTTTGATGACGAGAATCTGATTGTCAGAATTGACATGTCCGAGTATATGGAACAACATTCTGTCTCGCGCTTAATTGACGCTCCCCCTGGGTAATTGCATTTATAGTTTTCTTCGCTCGAGCATGTTTGTCAGCTCAGCTGCAGCATTATGAATGAATTCTGACTCATTCATATTTTACAGGTATATTGGTCACAATGAAGGCGGGCAACTCACGGAGGCCGTGAGGCGGAGGCCTTACAGTGTTGTATTGTTTGATGAAATGGAGAAGGCTCACACCGCCGTTTTCAACACACTCCTGCAAGTCTTGGATGATGGAAGACTAACCGATGGACAAGGCCGTACAGTTGATTTCAGAAACACAGTGATCATCATGACTTCAAACTTGGGAGCAGAACATCTCCTCTCTGGTTTGATGGGCAAGTGTTCGATGCAGGTTGCTCGCGATGAAGTTATGCAAGAGGTATCATCTTTGGTTACCCCAAATTTGAATTATGATTGCGTATCGCTTCATTCTTTCAATACTTAACTAGTTTGATTCTTGAATAGGTGAGAAGGCACTTGAGGCCTGAGCTGCTGAACCGTCTCGATGAGATTGTTGTATTTGACCCTCTCTCTCGCGATCAACTGAGGAAGCTTGCCAGATTGCAAATGAAAGATGTTGCAGCCCGACTGGCCGAGAGGGGCATTGCTATGGCACTCACCGATGCAGCGTTGGATAACATTCTGGAAGAGAGTTATGATCCCGTGAGTATCGGTTTTACGAATCCAAAAATCTTTTCTCTGCATACTCCTGTGCGATATGAAACACTAAACGAGTACTCTTTTCGTTTTCAGGTTTACGGTACCAGACCTATTAGGAGATGGCTGGAGAAGAAGGTGGTGAAGGAGTTGTCGCGGATGCTGGTGCGAGAAGAAATAGATGAAAACTCGACCGTGTTCATAGATGCAGCGCCAACCGGAAGCGGGCTGGTGTATAGGGTTGAGAAGAACGGAGGGCTTGTGGATGCGGCGATGGGGCAGAAGTCGGATGTGATGCCGATCAGGCTGTGAAGAAGATGAAGATTGAGGAAATGGATGAAGATCTTGACATGGATGAGTAAAATAGGTTGTCAACTTGTAAGGAAACTCTTCTGTTTTCTGCAGCGTGTCTGTAATGACGTTCCAACTGTTTTAACTGTGTTTTTTGAGTCTTATTTCTCTTGTACTGGGTTGCTTTGTATAATTAAAAGTCCTTTGTAATATGCTTCGGTGTATCTTATTGTGTATCTTGATTAAAGATCTAACGGCTAAAATCTCGCTTATAACTGCTAAAATTTCAGTTGCAACGGTTAAAATCTGTGTGTGATTTTATGAAAATTATACAGCTCCAAAAATACTCCGCCCTTAAATTTGATAAAAATTGTGTTGCTCTCTTACTAAGATTGAGACCTCAATATAATGGAGGTTAGCTGCTCTTTACGCAACCAAGTTCATCAAAAGTATCGCCAATATCAACAAATACCTTATGATCCATTAACGATACATCATCTTATAAATTTAAGTACGTACATTCGTATGTATACTTAATAAAATTAAAACAAATGAATTTTGTTTTGAAGAGCAACGGCAGAGTGACTTGATTCATAAGAACCAAACAATACAAGAGAGAAGAACTGAACAATACCCGATGATGCCGTATTAGGTACATATTCTCCAGTGATCAAATCTAATGCAAAGACGATAAGAGACATCAAATTTGGTACTCAATGTCCACACAAAGCCGTCGCTCAAACAAGCGAGGTCACAACAACCATTGCTAAAACAAGAAGGCCGCAACAAGTTGTCCAAGCAACCACAAAACAATAAAACTATTTAATCCAAGAATAGAACCACAAATCAGCTCGTCTTCCTATCAAGGGCAACACCACTGCTAGACAATATGTTGCCCGCATCGAAAAGACGCCACAGGCGTGGCCTAGTAAGGCGGCTCAGCCGCGGGTAAGTCGAGGAGCGCACAACCATCATGGAAAACGAGTTGTAGGAAGTGAATCCGACCCACTCCAACGATAAATATTGCCCACAACCACGAATCAAGGCCAAATTCGAAGCCCTGCCCAAATGAATTTTGTTTCCATCCACTTGATTCAGCATTAAGGTTGAAGGCATCCAAATATAGTTGCATTGGGACTTCCTAGTTGAAGTCAAGTTCCATTTCTACGTGTTCAGGCTGTAACCACACTACAAAAGTAATCATGCACACACGCGCGCACACACATATATATATGTATGTATATATATGTGTATGTAGCTTTCTGAATCTTTTGTCCTAAGTCTGTACTGAGGCCCATATTTGGATGCCTCCACCTCCTCCTCACGTCCACTAAATTCCTTTTCAGTCCCACAAAAGCATCAAGCCTGAGAAGAATAGGGTTAGGAGAGAAGAAAACAAGCTAGTAGTGTCAACAGGTCTAATCACACCGCTGTCGTCCGTGGTGATGCCAGCTCCGGATGGCCCTACTCCCGTGCCAATGCCTCCTAGTACTCCAGGAGTTGACGTGTATGGGGTGGTGCCTGTAGGTGTTGTGCCAGTTGTGGGTGTTGTGCTGGTGGTCGGTGTTTTACCAGTGGTCGGGGTTGTTCCGGTGGTTGGGGTAGTTCCGGTGCTTGGGGTTGTGCCGGTTCCAGTAGATGGTGTTGTCGGAGTTGTGCCTGAGGAGCTGAAGGAGAAAGTAAAGCAATATTTAACAGACCAAACACAACAAATAGAAATGCCAACATCGAAGCTGCACGCACATGATCATGTGAAGCATACAGAATGAGAGAATATGAAATAAAACTCACGGAAGATAAACATGTAACAATTTTACATGAAAATTTACGATGCCATATGCTTATGCAGTGCCTGAACAGAGACCGCGCAGCATAAAGCTCATCGGAGATCCTACAAACCACTCTTCGGGATGGATAATCTCCATCATATGAAATGGGGTGTAAAGGAACATGCATGATATTGCAAAAGCAGTCAACCTTAAGAGAGATGCCGGTAAAGCAAGCTTTGATCTTCATCCAGAAACTCGTTCACAGATATGAATTACTATTCAAAGTTGCATCCGATGACGAAGATAATGAACATTTTATGCCATGCTGCACTGTCACGACCCAAGAAAACATAATATTTTTTCGGATCATATTTAGGCATGTGCGACCCAAGTGGTATGTTGCTTCGACGTCACTGAGTCCCTATGTTCATTTTTATGAAGAAAACTATGACTCACTTGAGATTTTCACATAAACATACGCCGTTTCAGCAAAATGTGATTCTCCATTGAAGATCAGTCACTTACTGCGGATTCAAAGGCTATTGATTTCCTATTCCATTAAGTACTTTGTTTAGGAGAGATTTTTCAATATGCCAAGAACACAGCCCCAACACACAGTATTACAATACAAGTGGTTGGATACTTACGAAAAAAAATAACTTTCCCTCCACTTGTGTTATGACACTTGGTGTACCATACTGTTTTCCCGGCCCATTGAAATATTTCTCCTAAACATTGTTTGAGAGGGGAAAATTATTAATTAATCACTAATATTAAATACGGTACGCCCCATCTGCATACTGCGTCCAAATCCACTAATGTATGAGAGGAGGGAGCTCAGCACTACTTTTAAACAAAAGTAGTTAAAGTACATTAGCATCAAAGGTATTTCCGGAAAGCTTTTGAATTAAAAAAAATTATCGGAAGTACTAATTAAAAATGTTTGAATTATTTTACAGTTGAATGAGATGCATCAAATGTAGACAATCATAAACGTGGGAAAATTTAAAGCAAAAGGAGAGAGACAAGGAACAATAATACATGCGCCATCCGCAATGCCACCAATAACACAATGCCACGTGAGAAAGTTAAAACATACGGCATTGTATTTCTATTGGCGTTCCAAACGGCCATGCAAGTGTCACGGATAAGATTCATAAACTCATGCACAATTGTTTCTAATTTCTTTTCTAGAAAAAATAAAACACAGGATATTGCATTATTAGTCCGAGACGCCGCATCCTTAAGCTCAGGCAAATTTAAACCATGGTGGAGCGGGATTAAAAAGGCACGGCCGTCGAGAATACAAAACTTGAAAAAAGCAGGCTCAAATCTCCAAAACACTGAGCATCCCAAAAAAGCATATACGAGGACAAAAGCTCTTTTACCACAGATGTTTGTGGCCACAACTTTTGAATTTTGACTCTGGTCACAGACCATGTATTGCATAATGTGAAAAATGCAGTGCACGGCGCCTGAAGCCAAAAAGGCAATGTCTTTGTTTGCCATGGGCAAGATGGTAATTCAGCACCAACTTTTTTTTTACCCTTTTTAATGTTATTTTTTATTTTCAACAAGATTAAAAAAAAAAGCATTGGATACCCAATTATTTGGGAAATTTTACTGAGCTCCAGTACCAAAAAATGGGCAATGAGTCATGAATCATGGTGCAACTTACAATCCTAGTCAAACCGTAAAACGAGCTCAATTAGACTGAACAAAGCAAAAAGAAAAAGGAGGGTGTTGGTTTATAATTATGGAGTATAATGAAAGGGAAATGATTTTCGCACGTCCACATCATTATTCTTCCTATGCACTCTTCTATCCATTTTAAGCCTTCGAATGAATAAAGCAAACGAAAATAAAAGCAAACGAAACATCAAGAGAGAACAAAGAAGGAAAAAAGAGCGAGGAAATCATTTTTATGTTGAGTATATTAAAATAAAAACAGTTATTAGTTCAAATAAGCATCTTTTTCAACGATAATGAGACAATGGTGCCCAAAGGCCCTACTTCAACAAGTAAAAGGTGTCAAATGTATAAGAAGAAAGCTCTTCAGTTAGAGAATTTTTTTCAATTTACTGGAAATACCATTCGGTACACTAAGTGTCATAATATGAGTGATTGAATTTTTTTTTTTTTAATATTCAACCAATTATATTATGACACTAGATTAAGAAACCGTGTCCCGACACAAAAAAATTTCTCCTTCGGTTAATGGAATGTAACTACACAGCAGAAGAAAATACTAACCTGAGTTTTTTACAGTCAAATTACTAAATGGAGTAGGGCAACTCTTTTTTTTTTTTGGTAAAAGAGTAGGGTAACTCTTTGTCCCTTCAAATGATATTTTTTGTCTTTTAATAAAAGTGCTTTTTCCTACAGTTCTACTTATGTTTTATAATTGTGTTTCTGCCCCCTAAAATTTGAAATCCAGAGTAAGTACTGTGGACTGTGGAGTGTCAGGCATCAAATTGAAGACATTCAAAAGATTCAAGCAGTAGTAATTAACAAAAAAAATGATAGACAAATAAAATAAAACCCTTCAAAAACTGAAAATAAATAAATAAATTTGGTGCAAGTTAACCATACCTGGCACTGGCAGGGTAAGTACAACCATTTGAGCCTGTACAAACACCAAGAAATTAAAAAAAGTTACCACCTTTAAACTTTAATCTTTAATCTAATTAATTTATACCCAAAAAAATCAACCAAAAAGCTAAAAAAATTAAACCCAAAAGAGAAGGATTGGGGGACTTACTAGGATCGGAGGTAGTAGGGGTTGCAGCGCCAGAAAAGTCACAAGTACCGGTGGATTGGCCCTTCTTCTGGAAAAAGCTGTTGACGGCGTAGCTGCAGTGAGCTTTGACAGTGTTGGGGTTGTAGCATACTCCGGTGGGTTTTATGGGGTTGCAATCTGCCCCGGCTCCACAGGCATAGTCCAGTGCCTTCTGCAGGGCTGCAGGGTCTCCATCTTTGCAAACACACCAGTTTGCTCCTGCACAAATACAATTCCCACAAATAAATAAATCAGACTCAAAATATGAAAAGGGTTGAGGTTATAGATGGTAGGAAGACCAAAGACCAGATCTTTTTTTCTTTTTATTTGAAACGCCAAAAATGCAAACTTTAAGAGAAATATGAAATCTTATAACATAAATACAAGTTAGAAATTAGAAACAAACGAGGAAAAATGGCATTGTTTAAAAAACTAAAATAGTTTATTGGCTTCATTAGATAAGTAAAATATAGGAAATATGGCAGAGAAAAAATACCCATTTCACCAAAAAAGATATATGCATGCATGGAAAATACGTAAATGTGTTCTTACTTGACTGGCCAGCCATGGCTAAGAGAAGCAGAGCTGCAAAAGCAAGGGCAGCCATTTTTGAAGAGAAAGAGCGTAGTGTGTGGTAAGTTAACAGTGGAGCTCGAAGCAATCTAGCTACTTCTGAAGTGAGAGAGAGAGACAAGGAGAGGTGGGATGAGGGTGTGAGAGAAAAGAGGAAACATGGGTATATCTCTAGAAACACAAAAACCAATATATAAAATATAAAAACGGAAAAAACTTGGTGATGTTGACGGTGCGGTGATAGTGGCTCTGTGTGCAGTGTCGGCTCGCGGGTGCTTTTTCTTTTAGGAAAATTAATGGGAAAATTTTAAAAATTTTAAATTTTAACTATAAGAATAAAATAAAATGTAAAAAGAATAGTATTAAGATTGACTTTTTAGTGTAAAAATGTGATTTTTTTATTAAAGTAAGCAGTTCATTTTAACGAAAAACTTCCGATACTGTTCATTTTAAACGAAAAATCATATTTTTACATTAAGAACATCTCCAACCGATGGCTGACCAGAGGACTCGTTTTAGCCCTCTAGGCCTCCAAGATTCTCAAAGATATTAATATTTTAATTAACAGTACATGACCATATTTGCCTCTGTCTCCAACCGAGGGCCAAACATAATTTATTATTTAAATTTTAAAACTACAGCAACTTAAATTCAAATTCAACAACTTAAATTTAAAAATTACAACAATAACTGACCCAAAAAACCAAAAAAATTAGAACTTAAATTTAATGAATGGTTTAGCTATTTATAGGAAAAAAATTAGAATTTTTAAGAATTTAAAAAAAAAAATTGAATACAGCTAGCCGTTGTATTCAATTTTTTTTTTTAAGCAATCCTGTCGATTATAACCGACATGAATACATTTAATTTTTAATATAAATATATTCCTATCGGTTATAACCAACAAGAATGCTATATTCTCTGGCCAGCCCTCTAACCCGCTCCGATTCCATAGGGCCCTCTCAAATTCCACAGCCCTCTGGCCTAGCCCTCGGTTGGAGATGGTTTTCGGGCTATTTTCGGCCCTCTGACCCTCTGGACTCTTCTATTGGAGTTGGCCTAAAAAGTCAATCATAGTATTATTCACTTTACTTTTTATTTTATCTTTATCTTTAAAACTCAAAATTTTCAAAAATTTCCATTAGTTTTCTTTTTATTTTTTTTCCGTTACATGAACAGTTTTTTTATACTTATTTTGAATTACATCTCTTCGACCTATTTTAATTTTTTTTATTGTAACTCAAAAATTGTTATTTTATTCTTTAAAACTTAACTTCATTTTACTCTGCCTCTTAAAATTTGATTTTAATTCTAGTTTATTTCTTGGAATTTGAAATTCATCTTTATAAAACTTAAAATTCGCAACACATTACATTAGATATATTAGTTTCTTATATGGGTTTGATTTGGGTGAGCCGGACAAATCAATTTCCTTTAGTTTTTTCATCTATTCAATTTCTTTTAAACTTACTATTATCTGATTATTGAATAATTACGGATAATCAAATTTATTGCACATGTGGCATAGTCTTATTGAATGTTGGCTCACATATATATTTTAGAATGCGATCTATAAGTTTTAAGGATAAGAGGGAGTCAACAAGTCAAAGTGATGACTTGAAGTTACAAGATAAAATGAAATTAAAATTGAGTTCTAAAAACCGTAGCTAAAACTAAACTCTTTTTACCTAAAGTAACTTATCTTTACGTTCATATGTCACCGTGTCGTAATGTTCTATATTATGGAAACGAAATTATATGTACTTGTAATGAAGTCCTTAACTATTTTTACCCCTTGTCAAAATACAAACCGCATTCATTTCTTCGTCATCAGTTTATACATCATCTTTTTGTAATGTAGTAATGTGGTGTGGACCATCTCATTCATGTGTCACGTACGTTGGCAAAAGAAAGTGAGAGGGAAGGATTAAAGGATCAATTTTTTTTTTTTTTAATATAAGCGAATTTGTACTCTAATTTTCTACTAATTTATATTAAAAAGGAGAAGAAATTGTAAACAAATTTTATTTTTATTTGTCTAGGTAATAAAATGTTCAATTCCGATCGATTCTTTTTCTTTTATCATTGTCTTCCAGTGCCCATGCGTCTGTTGCGTACTAATGTTTTTGACAGGTTAGTGCAGAACAGATTTGAGGATCTCGAAGACAGTGGATGCATCGAGATGAATGAAGACAGTGTGGAGCCAATGATGGGGGTTCAATGGCACCCTATTATGTTCTTAAAAACGCTAGTTGCTTGTTGGGCGGTCGGTTAGGCATAGCGCTTAGGTGGGAGTTTAAGGAGATCATACGGATTTAAGTAATTTATTATATTTTATATAATAACTACCTATTTATACTTAAAAAATATACATAAGAAGTTGTCAATTTTTTCTTTAAACTTTAATTTAGCTTATTACACCTTTGAAATTTTATAATTAGCAGTTTCTCCCTTAACTTTAGTTTTAACTGATCACATGTTCAACTTTTATAATTGGCCAATTATAAAAGTTAAAAGATGAAACTGGCTAGTTATAAAAATTTAGGGAAAAATCGTATTTTGCTTCCAAGATTAACAAAATTGATCATTTTTGGTAATTTCCCTAAAATTTCTAGATGGTCTGTAATTTTCGTTTTTGTTTCAAAGTAACGTAGTTATTTAACATAACAATAAACCCTAAAATATTATTTGCGGCTTTTGTAACATTCCACATCGCCTAGGGGAGTGATCCTTAAATGTATATTCTCATCCCTACCTAGCGCGAGGCCTTTTGGGAGCTCATTGGCTTCGGATTCCATAGGAACTCTGAAGTTAAGTGAGAAGAGGGCTAGAGCAATCTCATGATAGGTGACCCACTGGAAAGTTGCTCGTGAGTTCTCAACAACAAAACCGTGAGGGAATGGTAAGCTCAAAGCGGACAATATCGTGCTACGGTGGTGGAGCGGGCCTGGAAAGTGATTCGTCCTAGCCCGGGATGTGGCAATTTGGTATCAGAGCCTAACCCTGGTCGTGGTGTGCCAACGAGGACGTCGGACCCCTAAGGGGGTGGATTGTAACATCCCACATCACCCAGGGGAGTGATCCTTAAATGTATATTCTCATCCCTACCTAGCGCGAGGCCTTTTGAGAGCTCACTGGCTTCGGGTTCCGTAGGAACTCCGAAGTTAAGCGAGAAGGGGGCTAAAGCAATCTCATGATGGGTGACCCACTGAGAAGTTGCTCGTGAGTTCCCAAAAACAAAACCGTGAGGGAATGGTAAGCTCAAAGCGAACAATATCGTGCTACGGTGGTGGAGCGGATTCGGGAAGTGATCCACCCCGGGGCGGGACGTGATAGCTTTCCTTCCCGAAACTTGTATGGAGCTGCTATTTTTCTCTCTAAACTTTAATTTTAGCTCAATACCCCAGTGAACTTTTATAATTGGTTAGTTTCTCCCTGAATTTTAGTTTTAACTGAACTCTCGACTTTTATAATTGGCTAATTCCCCCGCCTAAATCCTAAACACTAAAAGTGAAACAAAAAATGTATGAAGTGAACCAGCGAGAAAGAAGAAGAATTTAAAAATAAAAAAAAAAATGTGTTGGTCACATTAAGGATAATTTTATATTTTTACAATTATAAAATTAAAGTTTAGGGTAAATTACATAAAACAACCTCAACTATTGGGTCATTAACAGTTTCATACCTCGTCTTTAAAATGTTTCAATGTCATACCTTGTCTTCGAATTTGTTGCAATGTCATACCTTCCGTTAGTTGTCTGTCAATTCCTTTGTTAAATGCTGACGTGGTTTGAGGCGGGGCCTATTTTCTATTAAAAAATTAGTAAAATATTATTAAAATAATAATTTACCCAAAATAAAAACCCAAACACCATCTTCCCCGACCCCCCTTCCTTGCAATCCAAATCTAAAACCACTTCCACCCACGTCATCATCCTCCTCTTCCTCCTCCTATCCAACACCCAAACCCAAATCCTCAAACCCTAATTGCACCTTCCTCTGCAAGCACTCACCGTTGACCACCCTCTACCTCCTCATCCTCATTCTTGTCCTCTTCTCCGGGGCCACCCCATTTTCCTTGCCTTGTTCTTGATACTCCGGCGCCATGTAACCGCGCTTGGGTTGCAAAGAGGTAGACATAGCTCCGGAGAGGGAGGCGGCGATGAGGTTGATGAGTCTGGAGTAGTGGGAGGGTGGGTGCGAGGAGGTGGAGGATGGGTGCGCAGTGGGTTTGGGGAAGACGGGAGGGGGAAGAAAGAGGTGGGTTTGGGGAAGATGGGATATAGGTTGCAGGGAAGGGTCGGGGAAGATGGTGTTTGGGGTGCGGAGAATGGAGGATGGGTGCAGAGAAGGAGATGGAGGATGGGTGCGCGGTGGGTTTGGGGAAGACGGGAGGGGGAAGAAAGGGGTGGGTTGCAGGAAAGGGGGTCGGGGAAGACGGTGTTTAAGTTTTTTTTTTTTTTTGGTAAATTATTATTTTATTATTTTTTTAATAGAAAATGTGTCCCGCCTCAAGTTACGGTAGTTTTTAACAGAGAAATTGACAAACAACTGATGGAAAAGTATGACATCGCAACAAATTCAAAGATAAGGTATGACATTGAAACTTTTTAAATACGAGGTATGAAACTGTTAATGACTCAATAGTTGAGGTAGTTTTATGTAATTTACCTTAAAATTTACGATAAAATTGCCCAATTATAAAAGTTAAAAGATAAGATTGATTAGTTATAAAAGTTCAGGAGAAGTTGGCAGCTCCTTACAAATTTGGGGGATCGAAACAATTATAGTATTCCATATTGCGAGAATCAAAAGGAGTGCAGTATGACTATTTTGGAGTGCTATTAGGTACAAAACGGCGATTAACACCCAAATCATATTTATATGGGAACCTCTACCTACTTGCAAAACTCAACATTTATCTGTTCAACTTGTTTACAAAGTATACAAAAGGTCAGCCTTCTTTCTGCTGAACTTACACATTCACAAGTTACCGATGGTCCGACGGACTAATCCCAATCGGCGTCAAAGAATCCAGCATCCTTCATCTCCGAGTAATACGCGTTCTCCAGGAGAAAACTTTCTTCCTGTAAACATCACAACGTAGGTTTGCAATTGCACGATAATTACTTACGGCACAAGTTATTGAAAACCCAGAAATGCTGTTTAACCATTATTGAGAAGAATGATCACCTGGAAAAAATCGGCCACAAAAATCACGTACAGAGAAGGAAGATAGAGTGTGTGGTAGCATATATCTGTCAAATTGTACAACCTGCAGGATATGAACAAATTAAAGGTTGAAATTGCAAGAATTTGAGATAATGAATGTATCATAGTTCTAAATTTGAACTTAATTTTGTGTACCAGATTCCGAAACTAGGTCCAATTCCAGCAAGCCCGCAACCAAACGATGTCAGAGCACTAAGTACAAACATTACGACGATGTAGTTGTAGAAGATTAGAAGATAACCGCACATTAGATTTATAAAATTCCGGCAAAGGCAGTAAAAGCGGAATTAGAAATGTACTCACGAGGTAACTTCTCTGTCGATTTTGAGAAATGCACAAACAATATGAATCCATAAAGTGCAGTAAGCAATAATTTGTGGATGTGCCACAAGCCCCACTTCACTCCAAATGTACTTCCGATGCCAACGATGAACAGGGGTACCCCAAACCCGAATACATAGATTACCTGAAAATGAATTTTGCAACGAAAACAATTGTTGTGAAACATTATGACGATGTAGAAAAAACCCGAATGTATACAATTACAAAAACAATTGTCGCGAAACATTTATCAACAAGAATTCTCAATGTCATGCTAAAACAACCAAACGCTAGACTTGTTCATTGATCAAAACCGATTATGTGCTAGAAGAAAAGCACCAAACGCTAGACTTCTTCAATGTGCTAAAAGAAAAGCACTAGGCTTTGACAGTGGCCGAAGCAGCAGGTGATCGGTCAATTGCTTACTCTGCCTCTACAGACATAACATCTATATGCTCAAAGGTAACAAAATGGATTTCGCAACGAAATTCTAGCACACTATTAAGTAACAGAAATTGCATTTCATATACCAGGAAAACTGAAATCGAAATGGTTGATTCTTCGTCAATGTAACGAAAGGGCGATTACACTGATTAGTGATTAGTGATTACATTGATCAATGTATCGACACCAACAACAATCCCAGAAACAAGGAAAGTATGAGCTAAAGCTTCAACCCCACTTGCATAATTCCCCTGGAGCAAGAAACCCACCAAGCTAATTTCCAATCCCAGCATTGCAAAACCCGTAAACATTCCCACCTGAGCACTGCCATGCCTGCATCGAAAAATCAAACACCAAATCGTACTCGAAGCACAAAACTGTACAAACCCACAACGCAAAACCTTCAAAATTTGAAAACCCACGAACCTGACGAGCGCACCAGGCGAGGTTGAGAAGGCTTGCGACCCACACAAGGGCATAATAGGAAATCATGATGTATGATCTTCCATTGGAGAGCTTGATGACGTTCTTCTTGGCGTGGAACGCTAAGTAAACCACGAAAACGACTGCGGGAACCACCAGAACGGCGTCGTACCAGATACCATGGCACTCCGGCTAGCTGACGACGGAAAAGCTCTGATCTTGACCGTCGATGATAGCTGGGAGGCTCTGATCTCAACATAGGATTATTTAAAGATTCTTAGTCAACGTACAGTTTAATGCTAGTTTTTGTGGTAAGATTATAAAAATTGTGTCCAAAATATGTGTAGTAGAAAGCGTCACTTTTGAGAATTTCTTTGGCATTTATTGATGGAAAGAAATAATCTAACTACTTTTTCCAATTAAAAAAACCCATTCATCCTTAATTGTTTTGGTGATTAAATGACATTTGCAGAATGAATATCCTTAAATAATTTATATTTTTACCGATATTCTTATGTAATCTATTATGTAGGGGCAAATGGTGAATTGCTATGGTACGTCTTGAGTTTATACATTTTCTCTCCTTATATGATAGATGAATTAGTGTATCTTATCATTTGTTAAAATAAAATTATATACAAGAATATTCAAACTTGGATTTAAAAAGATAACACATTTTTTTAGCCGACTTGACTACAATGTTTGCTCTTGGGTAACTTATGTGAGATTTGGTTAAAATACTTATATGCATCTAAGATATGTTGAGTAAAATAACGGACACGACGAGTAGATCATCGAGTCTCAAACAAAGAAGCACTTCTACCTACAAACAACACAAAGAGAATTCTAGACAAACTTTCTTGTAGAATTCTTGGAGAAACAATATTTCATTCAACTTAACATCCAAACCAAACGTGAATACTAGTAACAAAGACGACAAATTTTCCATAAAATCACCACCACCACATAACTCTCTCAAGAATTCAAGACGATGATGCATTATATGCATGAGGGGCTAGCCTGTTACGCGGGTGCACCATTAACGGTGCGGCTCTTTGTAGGGTGAGCCCATAGGCCTCGTCCATGTTCAACTTCTCAGGGGTCAACCCATCAGCCAAGGTCCAATCAAAACCATGGACCAGGGTTGCAGTCATCAGAGACACCATTCGCAACCCAAGGCTCATCCCGGCACATATTCTACGCCCAGCCCCGAACGGTATGACCTCGAAGTCATTCCCCCTAACGTCGACATTCGGCTTCTCGCCGCCCGACAGGAACCGCTCGGGCTTGAACTCGAGCGGTTCTGACCATTGGGCCGGATCGCGAGATATGGCCCATACATTGACCAAGAGAGTGGCGCCTTTGGGAATGTGGAATCCGTTGATTTCGCAACTCTCGGACGCCATTCGAGGAAGAGAGAGCGGGGTGGATGGGTGGAGCCGGAAGGTTTCCTTGATCACGGCTTGGAGGTAGGTCAAGTTGGGCAAGTCTGATTCGGTTACGAGCCGGTCCTGACCCACAACTTGGTCCAGCTCTTGTTGGAGTTGGGCTAGAATTTTGGGGTGGCGAAGGAGTTCTGCTATGGCCCATTCCACTGTGCTTGATGACGTGTCAGTGCCAGCTGTAAACATGTTCTGTGTGCATGAAAATTATTATGGGTCAGTCATTTGGTATTTGAAAGAAATTTTTTATTATGACGGAAACACAACACAATACATTAAGTGTCATAATACAATAAATTGAACATTTTGTTAAATGTCTGACTAGTATTTTTATACTTAATGTACCGAATCAAGTTCTCGGCAAAGTTGAAAAATCTATCCACATTTGATAAGACACCTGAACCAATTTTACGGAACCAGAACGTGCACATTAATATGCCATAATTATAAAAAGACAGATCCCTTCTTCATACAAAATTTAATTTTGATCAGCAAATTCATGCCAAGCGTATGAAAAGATTTATGATCATGCGGTGTATCCTGTGAACTACAATTTCATACAGTAAGATACCGGAATATCAACGAGTAACCGGAAAAAAATTCGGATCCGGTGCAAAATGCCAAAAACAGACGAATCCGGATCCTTGCCTGATCTTTTTTGTGAGGATTCTGAATATCCGTGAATCATATCCGTTCATTATATATGGTACGGTCAGAAATCATTTTAAATATATTTACTTAAAATTAAATAAAAATAAAAACTAATAAAAACTGACCATATGATATACGATAACACGATTTACAGATTATCAGAATTCTCATTAAAAAAAACCAGACATCACATGGTCACGTGCTAAACGCTAACGTGGTCCAACTATTTAAATAGCTTTTTGTAGCAGTTTGACAGTCGAGGAGCGGGGGATCCATTAATGACATATTTTAAAGTTTCACGTGAGAGAGGTCACGTGGCCAACCAGAAAAGAAAGGTAAGCTGGAAAAGAAAATTACTTTTCTAAACTATCAAATATATGAAAACAGGAAGAAATAGTAAAAATGTTTTTTTTTTTTTTTTTGTATTTTGGGGAAATTAGTCAAAATAGTGCATATTAACTTTCTAGCTTGTCAGTCTTCCAAAAAAATTGAAAACTAAATAAGGTAAAAAAACTTTACACTCTTTTCTTTTGAGGAAAAAGTAAATTAATTAAGACAAAGAGAAACCTCGAGGGCATCCGAGGTTTTTTCAAGAGGAATGAGGATTCTTTTCGGATTCTTTTTGTGAGGATTTCGAGAATTTTTTAATCATGTTCATTTATCGTATATCGTGCGATTGTAAATTATTATAATTTATATTTAAAATTAAATATAAATAATACTTAATAAAAACTGATCCTATGATATATAATAAATAAATTTAATTGAAGGATCTCCGAGATTATCATGAGATCAAAGAGAACCCTCATTCTTTTACGAGGAAAAAAAATTGTTCAGAAAAATAAATTTTTGTCGGTTTTTTTCCGATAAGTAATTTTTTTTGTCGGTTGACATGTCTTGTCAAGTTCAATAATTGTTACGAGATAGTGTTTGCAAAAGTCATTTACTGGCCCCCACACACTTTGCGTGCGAAGTAGGTTTTTTTTGTTTTTAGAAAATATATGGAAGGGAGAGAAGTTGGAGGGAAATATGAAAGATAGAGGGAATGAGAGAAAACGTGAGAGTGAAGAGGATTTTATATGTTTATTTAAAAAAATTTGAGAAATGTTATGAATACATGTAATAAAAAAATTTATGTTAAAATTACAAACCGTCCATGATTTTCTTTTGCGATAAAAAAGTAAATTACCTTTTTACTCTATTTTAATTAACAAAGAGAATTTTGTTGATAGGTAATTTAAATTTAAATGGGTTGATTGTTGCACATCACTTTCTGCACATTTTTTTACAATTAAATTGATCAAATTTAATTTCTAAGGCCAAACAAAAATGTATGTGGAAGATAAAAAATCGTTTGAAATAATTACTTCTCTTATTTTTTTAAAAGCATAAATAATATATAGATTAAGATATTTTTTCCTTTTGTCACCATATATGAAACGGTCCAAACAAAAAGGAAGAGAGAGAGAGGAGCTACGTACCAATAGCAAAGCTTTAATCTCAGTGTCTGTGAGCTTGGCGCCCTCACCGTCGGCATCCTCCTTGAGCGACAGCAACGTCGTCAGCATGTCCACGTGCTTCCCTCCGCGGCTCCTCTTGTGCTCTTCAACAATGGCGGTCAAGAAGGCATCGAACCTCTTGTGCAGCTTCTTCATCTTTCCCGCCACCCCCTGCAAGTCCAGCCACTCTAGGGAGGGGATGAAGTCGCCGATGTTGAATACTCCGGCCAACACCATCATCTCCACCACCATGGACTTGAACTCAT
Source organism: Pyrus communis (assembly GCF_963583255.1). Classification (NCBI taxonomy): domain Eukaryota; kingdom Viridiplantae; phylum Streptophyta; class Magnoliopsida; order Rosales; family Rosaceae; genus Pyrus; species Pyrus communis. The sequence continues at coordinate 23,655,532 of NC_084815.1, read as the reverse complement.
CCGCCTTTGGGTCTTCGCCGCCCTTGCCGTTGCCGAAGAGCCTCCGTCCTACCATCACCCGCCCTAGGGCGTTCACCGTGCACACGTTCAGTAGCTGCGCCAAATTCACTGGCCTTGATCCTGCACTTGCTAATCCATGTGCAAGCACACCCACCTCCTCCTATCATATTAAACAATTACAAATTGTAATTAAATATCCCAAATGAAAAAATTTCAGAAGTGCTTTTAAATGATTGAAAGCGCTTTTGAGAAAAGGACTTAAGATCATAGGGAAAATCAACGTTTTCGATTGCTTTTAAACAATATTTGGTTCGTTTTTCTTTTATTTTTCAGTTTCCGATTGCTTGAAAATTAATAATGAAACGTAGGGAAAATCAACGTAAAAAGGGACGAAGTCAATGAAGACGACGGCCGGATTGCTGACCTGGCGAACATGTTTAAGATCATCCAGAGCCTTGCCTGAGAACAAATGGACGGAGCTGATCTTCCGCAACATCCGCCACCGTGGACCGTACGGCGCGAACACCAAGTCCTGGTAGTTGTAAGCGAGATGCTTGGCGCCGGAGTTGGGTGGCCGGCTCGAGAAATTAGCGTCATGGGTTTTCAGAAACTGTGACGCCACGGAGGCGGAGGCGGCAACAACCACGTCAACAAAGCCCAAGCGGAGGTGCATGAGGGGTCCATACTGACGGGCCAAAGCCGCCAGAGAGTGGTGGGGAACGGGGCCTAAGTGGGGCAAGTTCCCTACTACAGGCCAAGGTTTCGGCCCCGGCGGAAGAGGCAGAGAGTGACGGCTCCCGCCGGGGGCAAAGATCCGGTATAAGAAGAAGGCAAAGACGACGGTGAAGACTATGAGAACAAACATGGCGTTTAGATGGTGAGTGGAGTCCAGTTTTTAGTGGTGTTGGATAAAATATATAGGAGGGTAGACAGAGGGAGGGTTCGGGTGCGCTGGGTAGGTTGGGAACGTGTACGATTTGTTGGGTGGGTTAGGTTGAATTTTCACTTATATTTTATCTAGTTATTAATTTTTTGTTTTGGGGATTAGAACTTAGGAATGGTAGATGCACATTTTTTGAAGGTTGGATATGTAAGAAGATGAGATGGGAATTAATTAATATGAATATTATGTGTACATTATTATTTTTGTTTTGGTTTTGACTAGGAATATGCCATGGCTTTTCCAAGTGGTTTTATTTTATTTTATGTTTAATCTTTAATTTTTTGTGGTAATGTGACTTTGGGTTTCTTGTGGATTGTTTGTAGCCATAGGTTTGTATAAGTATGTGAGATAGGATTCTTCATTTGTGTCATTTCTGTTTTTAAGAGGAAGAGAGAGAAGAGGGGGGGGGGGGGGGTGGGGGGGAAGGGGTAATTAAACTTTTATACTCTTGGGAATTTTAAGGATTTGGATATGTTGTTTTTAACGATGATCAAGCAGTCAATTAATTTTAAGACTTTTTAACTAAAATGGTTTATGAGATTGACATAACTTCTCGCTTTGATCATTAACAATGAAAATCGATAAAAATGGCCATAAGTTTGTCCACATAATAAATCATTTTGATCATTTCGTAAAAAATTTATCAATATCTTTGTTCAGTGGATGTGTTGGTTTGACAAAAATACCTTAAAATGTGATCACGTGGTCGTTCACCCCGACAATTTAATGAGGATATTGACAGATTTTTCATAGAATGACCAAAACGATTTATGATGGATAAACTCAATGACCACTTATATAGATGTTCATTGTTAGAGATCAAAGTGACGAGTTATATCAATATTAGCAACTATTTTGGTTAAATAACTTAATTTTTACTATTATATTTCAAATATTATGATATGGAAGGATGACATAGTTTGTATTTCTTGAACATGCTGTAAATTATTACTAAATAAATGCATATATGTTTTAACATTACATTAGTAGCTTTTTTTTGGTGTTACCTAGTCAATTACATCTTTAATCACATAAATAATGTGATTCTAATACTATAAGGGTGCGTTTGTTTCACCGGACTATCTTGGACTGGACTAAGCTCAGGGACTAACCTGGATTGGCTTAGATTAGATAAAGCTGGACTAACTTAGTGAAACATTTGTTGCAGTGTCAGACTGAAAAGCTGGACTAACAATAAATTATTATTATATTCTTTTTTTTTTTTTTTTTTTTTTTTTTTCTATTAAGAATATCAAAATTAATAGATTAAAGAAAGAGGATATCTTCTTCACCAAATTGCTGGTGTTCCTCAGCAATTTGGAAGTTACAAAATTTCCAATAACAAAAGGCTTAACCCTGATCCTGAAGATAGACCTTCGCTGCTAAAGACCCAATTCCCAAATTTCCAAATATTTTGATTATTACAAATAAAAAGTACCCAGAACCCTAAAAATACCCAATCCCCATCCTTCTCGCCCTCAAATTCCTATACCCATGGCCATGTACGCGGCTGAAGATAGACATGGACGGCTAAAGGCCGTCGTCGAAGAGCCGAGCTTGATCACGCAAAGAAATCACGAGATTATAGAATCGATTCGGTTTGAGATTCGCATCGAAGGCGATCGCTAAGAAGAACTCATCAATTAATTTCCCAACGAGTTTGATCTAGCAGAGAGAGACAGGCAGAGACAGAAGATAGATAAGGACGAAAAAGGAGGCAGCGAGTGAGGAAAGTGAAGAAGAAGGCATATCGTAGTCCTTGGCAATCCCATGGTTCAGCACGGGACTATTTTGGACAATCTAACGAGGCCCAGAGTCCATACGAGTCTGAGCTAGTCTCATTGAAGTTAGTCCCTAAGCATACCAAACATGGGACAATAATCCTAGCTAGTCCAGTCCCACTTAAGAAGGTGAAACAAACACACCCTAACTGTACGGTTCTCGCACTAAAACGGAGTTCACGACGTGTCGTACACTAGAAAAAAGTTTCGAGCTCATACATGTACTTAAGGTAATAAGCTGGTTTACAATCACCCACGTCAAAGAATATGGTGTCCGTTCTTTAGATGCTACCTAACTAAATGATCGTACTGATGTCCCTGCCTGGTGACAATGATAGGCCTTAGTACGGACTTAGGACAAAAGATTAGAAAGCTACATATACATATACATATATATATATATATATACATACATATTAGCCGATGAGCATACATTTTGTGTGTGTGAACAATTTCATTTTATTTTTTGTTTTTTATTAAGAAGTGTGATTAGTTTTTAAAATTTTAAAAGAGTATGAAAAAATAATGGTAGGACAATTTCTCTTAATAAGTGCATATTTTATCTTAATATTACATAATTACTGTTTTGTCTTCCTTATGTAAATATTGTGTATCAAAAGTGAGGGTAAAATAGGAAAATAGGGATATGATTGTCATTTTTTCAAAAGATACAAAATTACTATTTTGCCCTCCTTATTGTAAGTATTGTGTATAAAAAGTGAGGGCAAAATAGGATAAAAAGTGGCAAAAAGTTGACAAGGAGGGCTCTCTTAATAATAGTGTAGGGTATAGAGATATATATATATATATATGTGTGTGTGTGTGTGTGTGTGTGTGTGTATACACGTATGTATGTATGTATGTGTATATGTATGTATATGAGTGTATGTGTGTGTGTGTGCGTGCAATTACTGTTGTAATGTGGTTACAGCCTGAACACATAGAAATGGAACTTGACTTCAATTAGGACGTCCCAATGCAACTATATTTGGATGCCTTCAACCTTAAAGCTGGATCACGTGGATGGAAACAAAATTCATTTGGGCAGGGCTTCGAATTCGGCATTGATTCGTGGTTGTGGGCAATATTTATCGTTGGAGTGGGTCGGATTCACTTCCTACAACTCGTTTTCCCTGATGCTTGTGCGCTCCTCGACTTACCCGCTGCTGAGCCGCCTTACTAGGCCACTCCTGCAAGTCCTGGATGTTGCCCTTGCTATGAAGACGAGCTGATTTGTGGTTCTATTCGCGGATTAAATAGTTTTATTGTTTTGTGGTTGCTTCGACAACTTGTTGTGGTCTTCTTGTTTTAGCAATGGTTGTTGTGACCTCGCTTGTTTGAGCGACGGTTTTGTGTGGACATTGAGTACCAAATTTGATGTCTCTATCGTCTTTGCATTTGATTTGATCATTGGAGCATATGTACCTAATATGACATCCTCTTGTATTGTTCGGTTTTTATGAATGAAATTACTCTACCGTTGCTCATCAAAACAAAATTCATTTCTTTTAATTTTATTACGTATATACACGAACGTACATTCTTAAATTTATACAATGATATATTGTTGATGCGTCGTAAAGTATTTGTTGATATTATCGACACTTTCGATGAACTTGGTTGCGTACGGTGCAGTTAACCTCCCCTATGTTAAGGTAGTGGACTGCATATAACAGAAAATTTTAGCATGTTCTCCAATGAATCACACGCTGAGATTTTAACCGTTAAAACTGAAACTTTAGCAGATACATCTTGTGTCAAAATTCCGGACGCATAAGCGGGATTTTTAGCCGTTAAATCTTTAATCAGAACGCATAATAAGATACACCGCAACATATTAAAAATGACTTGATTATACAAAGCAACCCAGTACAAAAGAAGTAAGACAAAAAAAAACAGTTAAAACAGTTGGAACATCATTACAGACACGCTGCAGAAAACAGAAGAGTTTCCTTACAAGCTCACAACCTATTTTACTCAACCATGTCAAGATCTTCATCCATTTCCTCAATCTTCATCTTCTTCACAGCCTGTTCGGCATCAGACCTCGGTCCTTTGGAGTTCGGGATGTGGATCAACACATCCGATTTCTGCCCTGTCGCCGCATCGACAAGCCCTCCGTTCTTCTCAACCCTATACACCAGCCCGCTTCCGGTTGGCGCTGCATCTATGAACACGGTCGAGTTTTCATCTATTTCTTCTCGCACAAGCATCCGCGACAACTCCGTCACCACCTTCTTCTCGAGCCATCTCCGAATAGGTCTGGCACCGTAAACCTGAAGATGAAAAAAGAGTACTTGTTTAGTGTTTCATATCACACAGGAGTATGCAGAGAAAAGATTTTTGGATTCGTAAAACCGATACTCACAGGATCATAACTCTCGCCCAGAATGTATTCCAACGCTGCATCGGTGACTGCCATAGCGATGCCCCTCTCGGCCAGTCGGGCTGCAACATCTTTCATTTGCAATCTGGCAACCTTCCTCAGTTGGTCGTGAGAAAGAGGATCGAATACAACAATCTCATCGAGACGATTCAGCAGCTCCGGCCTAAAGTGCTTTCTCACCTATGCAAGAACCATACTAGTTAAGAATTGATAGAACAAAGCGATACACAATCATAATTCAAATTTGGGGTAACCAAAGATGATACCTCTTGCATAACTTTATCGCGAGCAACCTGCATCGAACACTTGCCCATCAAACCGGAGAGGAGATGTTCTGCACCCAAGTTTGAAGTCATGATGATCACCGTGTTTCTGAAATCAACTGTCCGGCCTTGTCCATCGGTTAGTCTTCCATCATCCAGGACTTGCAGGAGTGTGTTGAAAACAGCGGTGTGAGCCTTCTCCACTTCATCAAACAATACAACACTGTAAGGCCTCCGCCTCACGGCCTCCGTGAGTTGCCCGCCTTCATCGTGGCCAATATACCTGTAAAATATGAATTGAGTCAGAATTCAAAATGCCGCAGCCGAGCTCACAAACCTGCTCGAGCGAAGAAAACTATAAATGCAATTACCCAGGGGGAGCGCCAATTAAGCGCGAGACAGAATGTTGTTCCATATACTCGGACATGTCAATTCTGACAATCAGATTCTCGTCATCAAAAAGTTGTTCAGCAAGCGCCTTCGCAAGCTCGGTTTTACCGACACCAGTTGGGCCCAAGAAGAGGAATGACCCGGTAGGTTGTTGTGGCCTTCCTAGCCCTGCTCTTGACCTTAAAACTGCCTCGGCGACAGCATCAACTGCCTGGTCTTGGCCCACTACTCTCTTATGCAACCTTTCCGCAAGTCCAATTAACCTTTCTTTGTCATTCTGGCCAAGCCGTGTGACAGGTATGCCAGTCCAACGGCTTACCACCTCTGCAATTTGTTCTGGTCCAACCGTCTCTGTCAAAATCAAGTTTTCGTCGGTACTACCTTCAAGCTTTGCAATGGTGGTTTCCACTTCCTGAATAGCGCCATAACGCAAGTCAGCAGCCCTAGCTAAATCATATCTTCTTTCGGCCTCTGCTAAAGCTACCAAGAGCTCTTCACGCTTCTGCTTAAGCTTTCGAAGCTCATCAACCCTTTCCTTCTCCTTTCTATACTTCATCACCAGTGGCTGAAGCTTGTCTCTCAGTTCATCAAGCTCTTTTCGCACCTGAGAATAAAATGACATAACAACGAACATAAGAACAAAGAAAGACCAAGATATTGAATAGCTACATCTATGACTTCATCAGACAAATATTCTCTAATAAGTTATGGATCAAGTAATCACCTCGACAAGACGAGCTTTGCTAGCTTTGTCCTTTTCTCTCTCAAGTGCATGAAGCTCAATTTCCAGCTGCATCCTCTTCCTTTCGAGGTTATCGATTTCTTCAGGTTGGCTGTCAAGTTGGACTCTCACATTCGCACAAGCTTCGTCAACTAGATCAATCGCCTTGTCAGGGAGATGTCGGCCTACAAAACAAAAGGAAAGAGGAAAACTTCAATACCAAGTAATTTTACACAGAACATTCAATTCAACATCGAAAGCTTAAAAATACCTAAACATAGAAAATAGACCACAATCGTTAGCCATTTTTAATTCATACCTGTGATGTATCGACTCGAAAGCTGTGCAGCAACAACAAGAGCTCTGTCCAGAATCCGAACACCATGATGACCCTCATACTTCTCTTTCAAACCTCGAAGGATGCTAATTGTATCCGGAACACTAGGCTCCGCCACATAAACCTGCTGGAACCTTCTCTCAAATGCAGCATCCTTCTCTACATATTTTCTGTACTCCTCAAGAGTTGTTGCGCCAATGCACCGAAGTTGCCCCCGTGCGAGCATTGGCTTGAACAGGTTGGCTGCATCCATGGATCCCTCCGTCCTTCCGGCGCCAAGAACAAGGTGAATTTCATCAATAAACAGAATCACCTTCCCCTCAGCCTCTTCCACTTCCTTCAAAACCGCCTTTAACCGCTCCTCAAACTCCCCTCGATACTTGGCCCCGGCCACCAAAGCTCCCATATCCAATGCAATGAGCCTCACGTCAGCCAGATTACTAGGGACATCCCCACCAACTATCCTCTGAGCCAGCCCTTCAACCACAGCAGTCTTCCCTACTCCCGGCTCTCCAATTAGAACAGGGTTGTTCTTAGTCCTCCTCGAAAGAATCCTCACCACTCTCCTTATCTCCTCGTCACGGCCAATAACCGGGTCAAGTTTCCCAGCCTGCTCAACAAGGTCCCGTCCATAAGTCTTCAATGCCTGAAATGTAGTATCCCCAGAAGCACTCTCCACCTTCTTCCCTTCCTTCCCACGAAGCTTTTCGACTTCAGATTTCACTCTGGCCGTAGCAATGCCGGCTTCCTTCAACAAGTCCCCAATCTGGGAATCCTCAAGAAGACCAAGAATCAACTGATCAACGGCCAAGTGTGTGTCCCCTCTTGCCTTCTGCGCTGACTGCGCTCTCCTAATCACTTTGATGAGAGATGAACTGGCTGGGATTTCATCCGGCGGAGGTGACTGAGATGGGAGCTTCTTCAGGGCCTGGTTGAACACCCTCTCCACAGACTTCGGAGCGTCTGCACTGCCACCGGCATTGGCAATGGCTTGGCTCAAAATGCCACTGGGATCAGATACCAATGCGGTTGCAAGATGGAGCGGCGTGAACTGCGCGTGGCCAGCATCCATGGCCAGGCCATGAGCTCCGGCAATAGTCTCATTGGTCTTGTGGGTGAACTTATCAGGGTTCATTTTCCTTCACCAATTAATGATACCTAACAAACACTGCAAACAAGGTGAGATAATTAAAAAAATACAGTAAAAATTCAAACTTTTTGTATAATTTCCTTCAGTTTAAACAAAACTTAGAATTTTGCATCTGGGAAACTTCCAATTCAAATAAAAATTAAAAATCTCCATCTGGGTTTCTTTAATTTCAACTAAAAATAAAAATATTTTATCTGGGTTCTTTTCAATTCAACCCAAGAACACAAAGAACCTTTGATCATACCTTTCCCAATTTACGAAACTCATAAACTTCTTAAATATTCCATCTTGGTAACATGCAATTCAAATAAAAATTAAAACTTGTTCACCAGGGTTCCTTTCAATTTGATTCAATTAATATCGAAAGGCGAAAACAGAGCGTATAAATAAACCATACAATCATCGATCATGTCTTCCCAATTTACGAAACTCTTGAACTTCTTCAATTCGTTTTCCAAGATTGAAAAATGACAGAGACTTTACTACTTAAATTAATTCGTTCAAAACCCAAAACCCATATGGAAATCAACTCTAAAAACTCAAAGATTCGCGGCGAGAGAGAAGCAAGAGAAATCTTGGACGTACCTTGTGAGGAGGAAGCTGAAGCTTTTCTGCAACAGTGGCGGGTAAATCCACAACTGCGTTTCAAGAATTTGATATGGTATTTCCTTCGGTTGATCGAATCGTTGTGAGTTTTTTCTGATGGGTGCTTGGGAGAGTGTGAGTGAGATTTTAAGGAGGATGAACCGACGACACGTAAGCAGCTAGAACATACTGGACGAAGTGGGAAGCTTTCGGGGCCTTTTCGTAATTTCAAGAATGTCTTTTCACATTGTAAAGCAACGACGTTATCGGATATATTTTTTAATGAGCACGGAATACGAATGCGTTCGGCATGTGTCATTTCACAAATATAGAAAATTTTGATTTTAAGCACCCTTTCATCCATACAAGGAATTTTAACAAAAAAAAACTCATGATACTGTTTATTTTAACAAAAAATTATATTTTTACATTAAAAAGTCAATCATAGTATTATGTATTTTACCCTTTATTTTGTCATTATCGTTAAAACTCAAAGTTTTCAAATTATTTTTATTAGTTTTTCTTTTATATAAAGATTATGGGTTGCAGGTGGCCCTCTACTACAATGATAAAGAGGAATGACGTCTTTACATGACGGCATGGGTTCGAATTTCATTAGTGGCAAATTAATTTCTAACTTAATGATAATATCGCTCGACTTAAAAAAAAAAAAGATAATTATTATGGATTATGTGTTTTGTACATGCTGAATTTTTTTTCATATTACCGGGTAGGTTCCAAATGTATGCTTTGCCATCTATCTCATTATAATTCTCAGCTTCTTAGAGCATATTCAAAGAAAATATCGAAAAGTTTACATGACCAATAATAGTTAAAAAAGACAATCTACCACTTAGTATTACGGCAAGCCCACTGTAAGGTTTAGTCTTTCTCTCATCCTCTTCATGTAGATATTATCGTTTGTTAAAAAAAAAAAAAAGACATCCTTAGTGTTTTCAAGCAAAAATGTCAATTCTTATGTAGCATGATGTGTATTAGCCAAATTTATTTTTAGCTGATTAATAAATGCTCTTCATCATTTTTATTATTGTTTGTTGTTAAAAATATTTATTATAATTATGAAAAATAAATAATGTCATAAATAATAGTTTTATTTAACATATCAGATGGAAAACAAACAAAACTTTAAAATATCAGAGTGTCATATATGCTTTCAAATTTAAACATTTATGTTTAAAATATATTAGAGAAAATTGTAGCAATGATCTCTGAATCAAAAATTCATGACCATTGTTTTTTTAACTCATCAAAACGTCTAGTTATGGTCATTTTCATCAACTCCGTCAAAATTCCGTCAAAATGAGTCATGTCGGAAGGATTATTACTAAATTAAATTAAAGTTGACGGACCATTGCTACAATTTTTCTATTTGATTTTTCATATTTGCCCCTTGTTTCAGCTTCATATGCGAGTCACGTAACTCATTTTGCCGGAAATTGTAACAGAGTTGATGAAAATGACCATAATTGCACATTTTGATGAGTTAAGAAACCAATCATCATGAAATTTTAGTTGAAAAATCTTCAATAGGTTAAAACTTTTGTTCGTGTGTTACAGATGAGGTTTTAGTGCGTTATAGATGACATGGTCCGGTGCCCCTTTTTCTCAATAGGCTTGATGGGCAAAAGCTAAATGCAAAAGCACTTTGAAACGTCACGGCCACAATAATTCTACGTTTCTTTCCCATGAAGCAATTTGCTACATACAACAAGATTATTCATTTTCGAGGGGGCAAAAACTGTTTGACAGATCTCCCGAATTCACATCAATTTTGCCAGTGTAGCAAACTACTTGTTGCTATATATACACAAAAACACAAAACAAAGTTCTAACACCATAGCAAACATTTGAAGAAGCATAAACACGACCGGCTGTTATTTTTGGCTCCGAGACCCAGTTGCGACGGGCAATTCATGTCGTCTTTGAATCGATGGTACTTTGGTTTCGTCTCTGATTCATCCACCCGGGATGAACGGGCTTAAGCCTAACCGAGTTGTCTGCAACATAACGTGAGAGAATTAAAGAGCGAAAATCAAAATTCATGACGTGTTAGCGATGGTAAAGTACTCACTGGAAATCATCCAACCGAAGGTTTTAGTCCTCATCACTATCATAAACAACAGCCATTCTGCGATGTGGTGCGGCCTTCCTTGGAGGTGAGTCTTCATCTGACTCGATTGCCTTGCGCTTGTGTCCAGAGTCCTTAACCTTTTGCTTGGGCGCCTACAAATATATCGAGAAACAGGTTTAAAGATGCAAGTATATAAATTGGAGTGGAGTTGACCAAGCCCAGAAAATTTGCTCTTGCATCAAACAACATTGTAGGCATACTAATTTCTTGACATAGTAACAACAGATGAACAAAACAAGCTTTTTCCCCCCGTTTGAAGAATTAACAGCAAGTAGATTTCCATTTGAAAATACGGAACGGTAATTGTTCTCAGGACTGAGAATATCCACTCACTTGTATGATACAGAAGAAATGCAGTATATGTTTTCAAGAAAATAGCCATGTATTGCCAAGGGAAAAATCCAACTCAGAGGCCAAACTAATGGAGCCATATTCTTGCATATTATATCTTAGTGATATAATCACTCTGCATCGTACCATAAGAATATGCTGACAAAAGTAAGACAAAATGACGAGAAACACTCACATCTATCAGTCTATGGTAACAAGTAACAATATAACAGATCCACATGTTAAAAAACATAAATACAGAAACATTTTCACTGAAAAGAAGAGAGACATACCTCAGCCTCCAACTCTGAGGCATCATTAACCTCGGCATCATGATGTTCTTCGTCATCTTCTTCTTCTGAATCTTCATACTCTGGCTCTGAATCCTCAGCCATCTTATGTGGAGGCTCATCATCTTCCCCATCAGTTTCATACTCAGACTCGTCTTTCTCACTATCAGACAAACCCATTGAACGCCGAGACGATTTGGCAGTTGGCAAGGATGACTTGCGAGGGATGTCTTTAGGTCCCTGTGACTAAAACTCCAGATGTTAGTACTTCTGCCAGAAAAGATGCAATATAACTTATTTGCGGAAAATGTAATAATCAAGTTGTAGGACCTTCTTAGCATTCAAAATGCGTTTCTCTCTTCGAGCTTCCATTTCGAAATCCTCCTCCATATGGCGGCGAGAATGACGAGACTCATGATAATTTGGTTCTTCATCCTGAAAATCAGAAGTTATCAGATAAGAGACTTAATAGTAATACATAGGTAATAAATAAAAAATTCCAGCAAGTACTAGAAAATGATTATAGAGGCTTCCATGTCCATAAAAAGAATAAAAATGAGAACATTCTTCAAATGTCATAAACAGGTAAGCTATACGTCTTAGCATTTGAATATGCTGTAAAGGAACACAAAACCATGAACTTAGAGAGAAAACAAAGGAAATTCCCACCATGCCACCCTCCACCCCTACCCCAATAGCAAGATTGTACCTCATCAAGAGCATCTTCCAAGAAACCAGGTGAAAGTTGGCGCCTCCTGTCCCCAGTTGTTGTATACTTTCGGCTCACCTTCTCCCTCTTCCGATTAAGAAGTAAATTAGCTCTGATATTTTGACTTTCGACCTACAGCACCAAACGAAAAATCAATCTATATGTTCCACCGAAAAAAAAAAAAATAATAATAATAATAAACAGATACAACTAGCTTATGCAACAACTTACCCTTTCTTTCTCCTCCTTTTCTCTCTCAGGATCGATGTCAGTAACGCAGTTCTTGACCTTGTATACTTTTTTATGTCGAGAATCAACCAGAGCAGTCAGCAGTCGATGTGAATTTGATGTCAAGGATGATGGCATGAACCTCATCTTCTTCAGAACTTTTCCTTGTGATTGGAGGATTCCCTGTAAGAACAACGCCCAGGTATTTATGAAATTTTTTTTGTGAAGACCGAGTTTTCTAGAACAGCAACTTCTTAATAGAGTCATAGACAGATGAGAATTCTTTTCAACCACTTTTTTAGCTGCTTTTCCAGATTTATGATGGAAACAGCATCTGTTATGTATATATTCATGGATTGCACAACACCAACAGATTATGGAATTTTACCTTTTCATGCCTGAGAAATAGGTGTGCTTGATCATGCTGTGCTTCTTGCACAGATATGTCTAGAACTTCATTCCCAATCAACAGCTGCAAACTGCCATCAGACCATCTCACAAAGCGTGTGTTGCTTTCACTCTACAATCATAGGAAATAAAAGTTGAAGCACTGAGTGCATAAATTTGTAAACAGTGCAACATAAAATGGGTATTGTGGTAAAGTTAAATCTATATTGGGTTTCAAGATAAAAAGAGCACTGGAAACCCCAACAACAGATATGACAAAAATAGAAATGTAAAGTTCAAGGAACTGCTAGTCTACAGAGACAAGTTTTCCTAATCTTGAAAAAAGGAACCCCATCTCCAATAAATAACAAGCCATTTATACATATGTAGTTTTACTTTGGAAAAATGATAGTCAAGTACTCGAATGGATAACCCATTACAACATTGATCCTACTCAGTGTCATGAATAACACTTTTGCAGACGTAGAAAAAAGTACACAAAGTCCACCCACTGCAAATCAATTTCAAATATATGCAATCATGCATCTTTGACACAATAATGGTAAACATAAAGTCTGCAGCAATCCATTGCATTGCACACACGCACATGTATAACAGAATATAATAGAGATGATTACTTACAGTTGTTGAGCCATCTGGATTTCTAACCCTCCTCCAGCGCACAATATTGTTCTCCAAACGTATACGCTTCTTAGATCCTGATTCATCTGTCACAAACGTATCTTCTTCCACATATGTCTTTGGATCAAACGGTTTGGGGTCGATGCCCATGATATTTGAAACTTTGATCATGTTCATCTACATGAGGACAAAATTTGAGTATTGGTATAATTTTCTGTCTAACTATTTCACATCTGATGGTAAACAGTAGCAGTCAAATCATTCCTAAAGTATCCCAAACGATGCCCAAATGAAATAAATGAGGAAGAACAAATAGACCACCCCAACGTATGTAGACAATGTTTCTACCAGGTAGCCATATCATAGCTCATATCCATTACTTCATTGATGACAACATATGTTGACAAATCCTCCTGTAACATATCCAACCATTTGAAGAAATAACACCCGTGCATTTGCATCGTACTTTTGAGGTCCATGAAAATAAATGATACATATTTTGTCCTTTATCTAATTTCAGTCAGAAACTTTTTTTCCATAAAAAAATGAAATGCTATTTTCTGGTAGTCATTTTGGAACCAAACTACAATCCATGTCCCCAACAATTAGTGCATTATACCTCTTTCAGCATATGCAAATGAGATTATTCATTAAACCCAAAATTAGCTAGACTATCTTTTTGTTAATACAACAGCTACCTTAAACTCTACCACCTTCAATTTATATGCTGTCTTACAGTTGCATCAATTTTATATGGTCTTAGAAGCTGCTGATACACAAAACAAACAAATTATATTTTAAAAAGTGATTCCACCACGTAGAATAAGAACTCAAACCTTTTCTGGACGAGCAGGAGGTGGACGTAGTGGAATCTCTAGCTCCAATGGGGGGCCAACCGGTTTATCTCTAGGTTTAGCCTCCATATTGTCCTCTTCTGAATCATATCTAGCATCTTCATCAGGCATTACATCCTCTAGTATTGGACTCCTTCCATAGCTTCCTTCCTCTTCCATTGGTGATCTCTAAGGCAGGAAACGACATCACATCATTTTAAACACCATGACTAAGAGCATTTACAAAAGAATGATTTAAGCATAATGCTTTCCAAATTGGTACTAACATTTGATTCATGCTGAATGTCATTCCGAAAATCTGTCTCTTCTTCTTCTTCTTCATCAGAGTCACCAAATACATTGCGAACAGCAGAGTGTGCGATGTTAGTATGTTCCTCCTCCTCCTCAGGGGATCTACTGTAAGCAGTCAAGAGAATTGTCCTTATAGTCAGACTTACCATGCTTGCTCCAAACAAGTCTAAGTGCAAAAAGCATACAATCATCTTTATTTTCTTCTCTTTGGGTACAAAAAATAAAAGTAATTGGTTAACAAACCAGCATGCATTGCCCCACACCCACAAAAATCAAATAAGATATAGGGAATTATTATTGGCACTCCAAAAATCTCATTCTACACTCCAAACTTCCTATATTTGGAAAGAAAAATACACATGTGAGGAGTGTAGAATGAGATTTTTGGAGTGCCAATAACACTTCCCAAGATATATTAGAATAAAAAATGTTGCTTCAGATATTTTCTTTCAAGTTCACTGGACAAGCATGTGTGTGTGTGTGTGTGTGTGTGTTTGTGTGTGTGAGAGAGAGATTTACCTTGGACTTATGGCCTGATTAACCTCGTCTTCATTGTCAGGGTAATGGTTTTCCTCAGATCTCTCAGACCCACTTTCAATCACATTTCGTCTCCGGCTGGTTAACTCTTCTTTTTCATCTGTGTCTGTATATTTTCCTTCACTTTCTTCTCTATGATCACCAATGTCTACTTCTTGGGAACTTTGTTCTCTTTCGCCCTCACTTTCTCCTGGATCAGGATCAGCATTACGCTGCTCAACATCACTCTCCACTTCCACCTCCCCCTGACTCTCTACTTCACCTTCACCCTCAGCCTCCACAGCGCCCTCTCCTTCATCCTGAAAACAAAACCATTACAAAGTTGTTTAGGAAATCACTCTGCTGGCGGTATAGTTCTCGCAAGTACTAAAGGATTATTTTCAACATAAGCACAATCACATTTCATTAAAACAAAATACATGTTTCCCTAATAACTTATAATCGCCACATCATATAAGTGCGACTAATATTAATAGTCAAATACAATCCTTAAATGCTCTTATAATCACGAAATTCCTCGGACGAGACCTTCCACACATTTTCATCTCGAAATTGAACTTCAAAACTAAAGAATGTTAACTAATGAATGTTAAGCTTCTTGCGCGTAATTGACATTACAATTATCCACGGATTAACAAGTAATACCATACAACTAATAACTTGTGATCCTGTTAAAATCCAGCTTAAATTCTTTGCTTTCAACTCCTTCTCAATACAACCAACCTCTTTAATCCTTCATCGTTCTACAACAAATACCACACCTGTACAATTCCCAAACCCTAGAAACAACTGCAAGCAAAAAAAATCCCCAAGATACGCACTTTCATCCAATCATCCACCGCCATTAACAAAACCACAACCTATATCTTCCTTCAGCTAAAATTAAAGCAAAAACTGAAACCGCAATCATCCCCAAACATGCAATTGGAATCTGAATACAAAGGAAACATGAAATTAGAGGATCATACAGAATTGGGCTGGGGATTGGACTCGTGCTCGGAATCGACCTCTTCCTCTTCCTCTTCGGATTGATCTCCGAACAGGTTCTGCATCATCTGGTGCCGCTTCTCCTCCCCCATCGCTGCTGCTGTGTGTTGCGGTTGGAGCTCTCGGGGATTTTCACTTGGCCGCGGATCAGTTCTGCAGCACCCACTGATTTCGTTGTCTGCGTTTAAACCCAAATTTAATAAAAATCACAATTTTATCTATAAAGTAAAAACTAATTTCCCGTTAAAATAGTAAATTACTGTATGAGATATTTCTTTTAGACAATTTTCAACCCTTGATTTAAACTAACTCAATCTTTCTCTAATGATTAGGCTAAAAACAAATTTTGGGTTCAACCCCAAATTCGGTCAAATTTAACTCATACCAGAGTTAAAAGGGTTCAACCCCAAATTTGGTCAAATGTAACTCATACCAGAGTTAAAAGGTTGGTGCACCAAAGTTTAGGTTTTAAACTAACCTAATCATTCTTCAATAGTTGGGCATAGAATACGTGTAGGTTAATACCTAAAATTTGGGCAAAACCTAGAATTCAGGCCAAGGTTAGACCGACCTTATGCATGCGGACGCACTCAGAAAAGTGGAAGCCACAAGAAGGTTACTTGCCCAATGCGCGAGATGTGCAAGGGTTGGAAGTGCGGCACGCCCTTGACGAGAATGTCGGCCATCCAAAACGAGCCCAACGACTCTATTTGGACCTGACTATTTTAATTATTGGACCGTGGATTGATCCAACTGTTTAGATTCAAACTTATTTAACTTTATATTTTTAAAAACACTAAATTCAACGACTAATATCGAATATGATCAAATCTAACAGTAAAAAAAAAATCTAAAGAAAATATGTTTTTACTAACACTGTCTTAAATGAGATTTATAGATATTTCACTCCTAAGGCAGGAAAGTGAAAATCAAATTGAATGTGTAATGGTTGTTTGAAACTGTTTTTAAAATGACTGAAAATGTTTTTTGTAAAAATATATTTGAAACTAATCTTTAATAAAAATACAAGGGAATCTTGAAAAAGTACTTAAAATATGATTCTTGCAGTAAGCACTTCCAAGTGCTTTTGAAACACTTAAAGTACTTCTACACTAGCCCTAAATAATGGAGGCAGATTGTCTGCCCTCCTGTTCACCTGTTTGGATGCCCTTCCCATCCCTTCTATTTCCGCGGTCACGGTTAAGCCATATCAACATTTTATATTTTTAGTACTTTTTATCTTATTATCTTTATTAAAAAATTAATATAAAATGTTGACGTGCCGTATAAAATAAAAGGAGATGGAAAGAGTACCCCAATAGAAGCGCAGACAATCTGCTCCCTAAATAATAGAGTATGGAATTTTTATTTGGATTTTTTTCTGACCCTTTTAAGATATTTATGTTAAAATATCAACAAAAAGGGGATGTAAAGATTTTCTCTTTCTATTTGGCCCGAATTTTCAAATTATTGCGGGCTCCACAAACAATAGTTCCACGTGGCACAATTTAATTGCAGGATTACCTAACTCTCCCTCTACCCGCAACAATTATTCGGAAAAACCCACCCGAAGCCTTCGCCCAAACGCCTCCCTATTCCCAACCTCAGCTTCGGATCCCAACCACCTAGCTTCGGCCAACGAACCTCAGCTTCGGTTCCGAACCTCGGTTTTGTTCCTCAGTTCGTTGAAAATTTCGCACTATTTCGATCACTTTCTATCTCTCTCTCTCTCTCTCCCTATCTGAAGCTCAAAGACGCACATTCCTCTCTCTTTCCGATTCGAGCCCTAACGCTTCTCAGTCTGACAGTCTCGGAGGATCAGCTTCCAGCTCCAATGGCGGCTTCGCAGCGTCACTGTGAGTTTCCCTTTTTTTTTTAATTAAAAAAACCCTAATTTTCTCTCCGCACGGACCATCTCTGCTGGTAATTCAAATCTAAGCTAGGGTTTTGGCGTGCCATGGCTGGGCAGGTCCGTCTCTGCTTGTACAGTTGAAGTGTCGCTGCCTTGTTTTCGATCCTGTGTGTTTTTGCTATAAATGTGGCTTTAGCATTCCTTTTGATTGCTCATAAATGGACCGGAAAGGAAAGAATTGGCAGCTCAAATTTTATAACTTTCTGTTACTTTTGGATTTTTGATTTCGGAAACGAAACAATTTGGCTGGATTGGTTTAGTGTGGCTTCACATGATTAAAATTCCGTAAAGTTTCGTGCTTTTTCCTGTTACTTGCATTTTAGGCAGCCAATTTTAGCAAAAGGTTATTGTGTCAGATGTGGCTTGGGTTGATGAATTGCACATATCTGATTGCCTCCTGTTTTCCCCACTCGACCATTTTTTTCGAGTGAGGCACTTGAGAATGCAGGGAACACTGTCGATTGTATATTCCATTTCGCTTGTTTGTATGACTTGTTTCTGTGGGAATGTCTTTAATTTTAGTTAATGCTTTGATGTGTTATCGTAGGATATACACGTTTGTGTTATTTGCATTTAGGGTTGAACTCATTGCTGGACAGCAGTCCAATTCCCCACCATTAAATTTACCTGAGAGCGTGTGAACTTTATTGACCTACACTCGCATTGTATGGTTTGTTAAATTGTCCAATCTTTGTAGGAATGTAATGTAATGAACAAACCCTATGGACCTGTTGTGGAATTGAACCCGAGTTTTCTCAATGTGAATATACATGCACATGGTAATAGAATATTCTGAAATGAGTCCATATATTGCAGTCCTATAGTGCTACTTAATCAAACCATATAAGTGAGAGATCTACCAAATATCAGTTTTACATATTTTGATTGCGGGAAATTTTTATTCCTCAGTTGTTTCAGGATGAATATCAATAGTTTGAATGTGGATAACAGGAATTATCATGATGGTTATATATCTGATGGCTGTAATTCTGCCTCTAATACATGATCTACTTGATGTGTAACTTACTGTCACATGGTTATATGCAGGATAAGTAGTTTGGGCTGGGAACATGGCAGTTGGATTGGCACTAAATTATACTGGAAAAAGGTGTGTTTCTGAATGGAATTTTGTTTGGTCGAACTTCATATGATTTTCTGGTATCTTAAAATTGTCGGAATATGGTAGCTCTGAACTCTATTCATATTTTTTGTAGGTAGTTATTTTCTCATAAGAACTTTAGCTGCTGCAAATTTGTGGCTGGATTATCTATGCCTGGAAACGAAGTTGGAGACAGGGTCCATAACTTCTTTGGCCAAGAGAACTTGTCACAGGGTCAGCATCATCCTCAGGCTGTTGATGGGAACTGGCCAGGTCTTAGTAACAACCTGTGGGTTGGGGCCCAGAGACAAAGTGGAGCTCCTGTTAATTCAAATTTAAAGAATTATAATGTACAGCAACCAGGTACTATTAAACTAACTTCTAGATTACTTTAAGGCTGTGATGGTTTTTGTGTTGCCTGAGCCATCACCTGTTTCTAAACATCTCTGTTCTTTTATTATGAGCAGATTCGGAGAGAGGGCATGGTGGTCAGTCTTTTCATGTGCCTCATGGTTTGAATTTTATGCAATCAAATGTGAGGCCCGAGTTTGGCAGAGCTCAGTATCAAAATCAACAGGCAAACCTGAATGGCTATGTGCATGGGCACCAGATGTTTAAAGCAAGGCAGAATGAAGCTAACTTTTTGGGAGTGGATTCAGAACCTGATCGGCAAACTTTAACATCTAGAGGCTTGCCGGCACATGAATCACAGAGAGGAAGTGGCCCTGAGCAGAAGAATAATTTGATGAGATTAGAAGCTTCAGAATCCCCCATTGGTTTTGATTTTTTTGGTGGTCAACAGCACATGAGTGGTCCACATCCCAGCACGATGCAGTCTTTGCCTAGGCAACAATCGGGGATGAGTGACATGCAGCAGTTGCAGCGACAGGTTATGTTCACACAAATTCAAGAATTTCAAAGGCAGCAACAACTTCAGCAACTAGAAAGGCAACAGGTTCTTGCAAATCAGGCTTCCTCCATTACAAAACAGGCTGCTGGTAACCACTCATCAGCTCTGATCAATGGTGTTCCGATCAATGAGCCATCGAACAATCAATGGCCACCTGATCTTGTGGCAGGTAACACAAACTGGCTGCAGCGTGGTGGTTCTCCTGTTCTTCAGGCTGCATCTAGTGGACATGTATTGCCCCCTGAACAAGCCCACACACTACACTTGATGGGTTTTGTTCCTCAACATGCTGATCAATCTCTATACGGGGTTCCAGTTACTAGCACAAGTGGCTCAATGGGTTCATATCCTCATGTTCAAATGGACAGATCGGCAATGCATCAGATGTCGGCAAGTAACAATTCGTTTCCAGGTAATCAATATTCTGCATTTCCAGATCAGGTTAGCATGCAAGATGGACCCCGGGTTTCTAGACAGGATTTTCAAGGCAGGAGTGTGCTTGGGCCTACTGCTGCTGAAGGTTTGAATAGTGGGTTTAATTTAGAGAACTTGAATCAAGGAAATCCCCATCAAAGAAATGAACCTCTGGAAGAATTCCAAGGGAGGCCACAACTAGTTGGATTGTCAGAACCATCACAAGAGAAAGCAGTCACACAAGTTGCATCTGGACAGAGCGTGGCTACACTAGATCCAACTGAGGAAAAGATTTTGTTTGGTTCAGATGACAATCTGTGGGATGCCTTTGGCAGGAGCACAGATGTGGGAATGGGAGGTTCCAGTGTGTTGGATGGTACGGAAGTTTTTGGAGGACTTCCTTCTCTGCAAAGCGGGAGTTGGAGTGCTCTTATGCAATCTGCAGTAGCAGAAACTTCTAGTGCTGATATAGGGCTACAGGAAGAGTGGTGTCCTCCAAGTTTTGGATATCAACAACCTCCAATTGTGAATCAGCAGCGCTCAAGTGTTGGTGATACTTGCAAACAACAATCTGATTCGGCTGGTAACAACTTGCACTCTTCCTCCGACTTGAATTCTAGAGCTTCTCCACAATCCACTGATGCCCATAGGGTGAATACGACTACTAGTTATTTTAGTGTTCAGGGATTTCAGCAACCAGGACCTAAAACTTCGCATGAACGAGGTGAGGTCTTTCAGAATCATTCTCCTCAGAGATTTGTTCAACAGGTTCCTGAACAAGGAAGTAAATGGTTGGATAACAGTTCTCTACAAAAGCCACCTGTGGAAGGTAGTCATAATTATGGAAATAGTAGTCATTTATCTGGTACAGAAATAAATGGAAATAGCATTTCAGGTTCGTGGAACCGTCAACAAAGCATTTCGTCAAATAATGGTGATGGGCAGCCATTTAATATGTTAAATGGTAGGAAAATTATGGAATCTATGCCAACAGATATGGGTAATAATCTCAAAAATCATGGGAATCAAATTTTATCACGATCAATACCAGGCGGTGATCGTAAGAGAGGCATGCATGAGGAAATGAGCCATGCTGCTGGTATATGGAAGACGGATTCTGTTCTGAACTCAAATTCTGAAATGGAACATGCAAAATATCCCGTTGGAGGTCCATTGATGAATAGAGAGGGTTCAAGCACAAACAATATAGGGAAATCAAATTCCAGCAGTGCAAGAGCCAACCACGAAAGCCAGAAACAACTTGCAGACAATCATGAATTCTGGAAATCAGTTGATTCTCAAGTGAACCCTCAGGGAAACGAGGTTTTGAGGAAAAACCAGCATCATCTGGATAAGAATCGTCTAATCTTGGAATCATCAGGGAACAATGGCTTAGACAAAAGAGCAGTTGAGATGCATGATATCGAGAATGTGAATAGAAAAGAGAATTCGACTGATACTTTTTTCTCTAATGCACACCACCCCGCTCCAATTGGTGGTTTGAAGGAAAACGTTGCCTCAGATGCTGGTGGTTCATTTGCTTTTCTTGGAAGCAAACAAAAATCATCTAGTAATGCTGCTCAAAGACCCCCTGCAACTCGCAAGTTTCAGTATCATCCAATGGGGGATGTGGATGTTGAAGTTGAACCATCTTATGGAAAAAAACATGTGACACAATCGCAAGCTATGTCCCAGAATGTACCTACAGGTTTTAAAAGTCGTGACCAAGGGAGTTTTCGGCAGTCAAAATTTATTGGTCACACTGATAGACGTTCTATGGAAATTGAGAAGGTGATCAATTGTTTTTTTTATTTTTTTATATTTGAGATTGATGCAACAATTTTTCGTTTTGATTTTCTTGATTCATCTAAATATTTTTGCTTTAGGTCTTCTTATTTGTTTTTCTGTCTATCGTAATTTTAAAATTAAGGTTTAGTTGACGTTTTCTACCCACTTGTGCGTTTACCTGGTTGTCAGGGTGACACAATACGTTTAGATGAGACACCTTCCAAAAATACGCTTCCAGGTTTTGTACCAAGCACATCTACTCCCTTTGACAGATTCACTGGAAGTAATGCCCCAATCAAGGCTGCGCCATCAAGGTAGTTGAATAATTTTTATCTTTGCTACAATTCATATTTTTGCTTTAGTTGAATTAATGTTTTCCACTGCATGTGTACAATTCATATATAGATAGACTTGATTGATGAGATGACGCTTTAATATTTTCAATTCCTTGCAGTCAACATATGCTTGAGCTACTTCACAAGGTGGACCAACCAAGGGAGGGTGGCAATGTTACACACTTCAGCTCTTCGGATCAGAATACATCGTCGGAGATGCCTGAAGTGGAAACTTCTGAAGGATCTGTAGGTCACATGCAGCGAAATCAGTCATCTGTTTCTCAAGGTTTCGGTTTACAGCTGGCTCCTCCATCTCAACGTACTCCAATTACAGATCATACCTCATCTTCTCAGTTCTCTTCACAAGCAGTTGTCAGTTCACCCCCTGTCCATTCTGAGATAGGAGAAAAGGGTCATACATGGTTGGCCTCGGCAGCATCTGCCCAGTCCTTGCCTTCTTCTCGTGAAGCATCTCAAGGTGAATTTAGAAATAATCTCTCTGGTACCTCAGGACAGACAGGGAGTAAGGCTTCACAGTACAATATTCAGGGAAGTTTTTCTGCAGCTTTCAAATCTGGTTTTCCTCTTGCAAGAAGTCAACTAGAAAAACAGCACATGTCAGGTTCAAGTGGACAAGCAACAGCAAGCCAGTCTGAGAACATACCTTTTGATAGGCATGCTTTCCGACCGAAACAGATGGGTGATTCTCGTGACACATCTCAAACTAGCCAATCTGCCCTGCAATCAGTGCTAGATTTGTCTGGAAGTACTTCACAGAATAACCTTGCCTCTGCTTCTGCAGAGGCATCCCTACTGAATGTCGCTGATCAATCCGGTTTACGAGTTGCTGCCCCCAAAATCCCCAAATCAGATGTTCTTCCAGGCTCTCAGCCGTCTGTTGTATCGGGTATGTCCCGTCAAGGTGCCGTTTCTAAAGTATTGACTAATGTATGGACCAATGTTCCATTTCAGCAACCTTTAGCAAATGCTGAATCACCAAAGCTCAATGAGCAAGATACCCGGGAAAGAGGGAATGGCTCGTCTGCCTTTGGTGCATATTCTTCCAACATGCAAAGCTTTGTTGGGAAAGAGCAAAAATCCAAAGAAAGTACCGGGCAACAAGCGTCACCTGAGAACATTCAGAATGCCCAAAATATCAATGTCTCTCAGGGAAAAGAATCCATTGCAAATAACTTTTCAAGCTCTGTTGCTACCCAGAGAGATATTGAAGCTTTCGGTCGCTCTTTAAGGCCAAATAACAGTTTGCATCAAAGTTATTCCTTGCCGGACCAAGTGCAGGCTATGAAAACTACAGACGTTGATGGAAGTGATCGGAGTGTGAAGAGGTTGAAAGGTGCAGATTCAGGTGTGGAGACTCAGCAGGTGGGTCCCCTGGGAGGATCACAATTACCTTATGGATATAATAGTATGGTTAGAGATTCATCAGCTGATCATACTTTAGTTCCCTCTAAAGATCCTAACATGCTTAGCTTTACATCCAAGCTTGGGGATACTCGAAATTCAAATGCATCTAGTCAGGATATGTTTGCTTTAAATCGCCAGAACTCCCAGAATTTCTCTACTAGTAGTAATGCATATTCTCTTAGAGGTGAACAGTCTCAAGTTAGCCCCCAGATGGCACCATCCTGGTTTGAACAGTATGGAACCTTTAAGAATGGGCAAGTGTTTGCAATGCATGATACACTGAGAACCACCATGAAGGCTATGGGACAACCTTCAGTTGTTGGAAGGGCAGGTGATGATCTGCATACTCGGGAATCAATGGAGCAAGCTAGTGTCGCTTCTGATGCTAGTAAGCTTGTTACCACCCTGCAGAGTTCAGTTCCCATACCTACTCCCAGTGAGCAATCACCTTCACCTCATGTATCGCATTCTGATGTAGCTGATCAAGGTTTAATTGTTGAGCGACCGATGAAGCGTAAAAGTGCTACATCTGAACTTTCACCTTGGCATAAAGAGCTAACCGAGTTCCCCAAAAGGCTTCTGAGTATCAGGTGGGTTGCTTGACCCTCTGCTCGATAGTGAAAGATGCTCCATTTAACTTTAGTTCTTTGTTATTTTTATTTTTCACAGAAGAAAATATTAATTTTATTTCTTTTATGAATTTCTAACATATGGAAGGTTTATACGTACAGTGCAGCTGAAGCAGACTGGGCTCGCTCAACAAACCGACTAGTTGAGAAGGTTCGTTTCAAGTTCAACCACTAATCTCACAATTAAGATTTGATATACAGTAATTCTTTTTGAGCGGTCTAATTTCTAATTGCTTCATGTTGGTTTGACAGGTGGAAGATGAAACTGAAATAACTGAAGATGGACCGCCAATACTTAGGTCCAAAAGAAGGCTAGTCTTGACTACACAGCTTATGCAGCAACTGCTTCACCCTCCTTCTGCAGCAGTTCTTTCTGCAGATGCTAGCTCATGCTATGAGAGTGTGGCTTACTTTGCATCTAGATTATCTCTAGGTGATGCTTGCAGTGCAATATCCTGCTCCGGAAGTGATGCTCAAACTCCATTGCCTTCTGACAGTGTAAACCTGTAAGAGTTGTCTGAAATTTATGTAAAATTTTCCTTTTAAGGCAATGGATTGATGATTGGTGGAATTTGCATTATTCATTGCATACTAACATTCAGTCTTCATTATATGATTTATAGTTTTCCCGAGAAGCTTAGAACACGGGAGAAAGTCAGCAATCAATACTACTCAAAAGTTGTGGAAGACTGTATTGATAAAGCAAGGAGTCTGGAAAATGATTTGTTGAGGTAGCCTCCGCAACCGTCTCCTTTCCTTCACTGTTCACACCACTGTTTCTGATTACTAGTTTTCACATTGTAGTTAACTTTAATTTCTAAGATACTTATTTCTTGTCATCTTATTGTTCTTATGTATGTTCTCTCTCTCTCTCTCTCCCTTTCTTTCTCTCACACTCACTCTGGTGTAATTCTTCCACTGATGCAGACTGGACAAGAAAAGCTCAATCTTAGACTTGAGAGTGGAAAGCCAGGATCTTGAGAAGTTTTCTGTCATCAATCGTTTTGCTAGGTTTCACGGGCGGGCACAAGGTGAGGGGCCGGAGGCCTCATCGTCTTCTGATGCTCAAAAATCCTGCCCCCAAAAATATGTTACTGGACATCGAGTGCCTAGAAATCTGCCAGACAGGGTACAATGTCTTTCACTTTGATTATTAATTTATTATTTTTCCCTCCTCAGCCATTTATCTCCACTTCCCTTGTGATCCCCGTGTCCATTATCTTTCAACTTATTTAATGGGACATGGCTCGCAACAGCAGTTACACAAATCGGAATGTAGGAGAAGAATGAACTCTAGATTGTCTCCTTTAAAAGCAAAGGCGACTTTTAGTTCTTTTCACCATGGGCCATTGATGCCATTTTTAAGAAATATAAGGTGGTCTCTGTATACTCCGAAAGTTTAGAAAGGAACTGTGATGCCCCATCAATTTTTTGGCCAAGGGGGGAGGATAGAACCGCAGTCCCTTTACTCAAATTTGTACACACTTCTATAATTTATGTAATCATGTATTCTCGTTCATAATCTTAAGCATGGGAAATCCATCGGTTGAGGTTTTGCAACTGGGATTTATGAGAAGAGGGACTTTGGTATTAAGTTCTGAAATAAGTTATAAGAGAAATTTTGCCTTGATTTTGGTTTGGTTGTGTAGAAGTCTGGGTAGTTTATGACGTCCACAGAAGGCTTGATAAAATGGGCTAGTTTAAATTCTGCTGCCTGCTCGCGTGCCACTAGTTTGAGGATCAAAAAATTACATGAAGTCGTTGTTAGCTTTGAGTACTGCATACATTATGTTGGTTGCGGCTTTTGTTTTACTTTCATGGCTGATTTTCGAACTCCCATTTTCTCCCCATGCACGCCTCCCTACATTTCTACCCTCTAGATTGAATAAATGAAATGAGAATCAGGGAAAGAAACAAGGGGAGGATTGTGGTAGAAGAAAACGGGAGTGTGACCCTTTGCTAATATGGCCCCTCTTTGCTAGATGTTTTACTTCCTTTTGTCATTTCGTAAGTGTTCTCAAATTTAAGGACGTTGTCATTTCTGAAAATGCTGTAGGCAAAGTACCTTGTTTGCTGAGTTGATGCTGTTCCCTCTTGTACTTCTTGTAGTCATTTATGTGTTAAGCATTTGTTATTCCGCAATGTCGAATGACTCATTGTAGCCCGGAAGGATTCTTAAATGTGTAGTTGAATGGTATGCTACATAACTTTCAGGTACCTTGTGTTTCTTAGAAAAACTAATAAAAAGGACTTGAAAACTTTGAGTTTTAACGAAAATGACAAAATAAAGAGTAAAGTGAATAGTATCAGGATTGACTTTTTAGTATAAAAATATGATTTTTCATTAAAGTGCAGTACCGGGAGCTGGAAAACTAATGAAAAAGGCTTAAAAACTTTAAGTTTTAACGAAAATGACAAAATAAAAGGTAAAGTGAATAGTATCAAGATTGATTTTTTAGTGTAAAAATGTGATTTTTCATTAAAGTAAACAGTACCAGAAGTTTTTCATTAAAGTTTTTTTTCTATCTTAGCTTCTAGCTGAATATTAGGCTTTGGATGACGGGTTTTGAGATTTTTCGAGGGATATACGTTTTCGAACATGCATCTCATAATGTCTCTCATGTTTTGATGTTTTCCGACATTACCAAATATATGTTGCTTTGACTTGGGCACTGCATGGAGGATAAAGAAAAAGATGCGCATTGCTTGGAGCATGTTTTAGGAATTCATGACTACCGTCGGTTGTCGGAGCTCCGAACCATGACCAATGACGAAGTAGTTTGTGCACTATGAATTGTTATGTTCCAACAAATTCCTTCACCTATAACGGCCATTAGCCTGAAAAAAGAAGCTACATTCGACTGAAAAATGCAGTGCGGCAATCCGAACACTGGTTCTCAGACAATTCCTAGCGAAAAACGGAATAAAACTCGAAGCACAGGGTGTGTTAAAATCAAACAAAGACCAGCAAAGTTGCAAAATCTCACTACTATCAGTTTTCGGCCATTGGATCGATAAACTATTACGCCAAGGATTGGTGGTATTGCGTTCAATCTGCACTGACTTCCATCGTAAAGCCCATTCTGCCCTTTGGCTGTTCTTTCTTTTCCATTGGTCTTTGGAGGGCACCGAGACTCGCAGAATTGAGCTTCTTGAGTATTCCTCAAGAACATTTCTTTGATTGCAAGTAATAGCGGACGCTTTGGAGGAGCATCAAATCTTCACCCATAGCAGCAGCTCATGAGAGCTTGACATGCATTTCCTTCCCGACTTCGGCATACATTTCATCCACCCTTCTGAAAAGAAGAAACTAATTAAGCCTCTAAAATAAAAAAATTTGTACAGTTTTGCGGTTCAAGAAACATCTTTGATGGTATGCAACGGCGAAAAGTAATGGAAAAAAAAGTCTAAAATGCTTCGAAGCCGAGATCAATTTTACCTGTCAGCATCTACATTCACCTCTGCAAGCCATGTCGCTAGATAAACCTGCAAATCAAAATGATTTTAAGGAAGGAAATCCATTACGGCAAACAATTATCGCAAAACTCATGAGAATATGAAGCAGAAATCACTTCCGAATATAAATATACTCGTCAGTTCTTTCCATCGTAGAGAACTGCTTGAAAATCTGAGTGACCTCCTGTATTTCTCATCACTCGGTCGGTATACATGCTTAAATGTTTTATAGGGCTAAATCTGCTTTTTTTTCTTTCTTTTACAACGAATTGCATGAATCGACGGAAACCATAGTTGCAAAACATCATAATCTGGCTGCTGGTTACATTGTGTAGCTGGCATATCAGGTTGCTGATCATCCAATCTTGGATAAAATGGCTTACAAGTTTCCTCAGAATATAAGTTGCAGATACTCAAATCACCAAATTCTCCGGGATAAAGCTCATCCGACCAAAGCAAAGTGTCTACCGCTGGAACTTTGCAACTAACAGATAGTGACTCCGCCACAAGCAAACGCTGCATACAGGCAAGGGCGGAGCGAAGATTTTTTTCTTGGGTGGGCTAGCTGGAAATACTACCATAAAATTAAATGTTTATTTTTTTGCTTATATAAAATTATATAAAACAATAGAATATAAATTATTCTCAAAATCATAATCTTAACCAATAAATTCAAGGACCATATAAGTAATTAACCTACTAATTAAATCAAGAATAAGTAAATAAAGAGATTAAAAACGTGCCAAATGTGACATTCATTGGAAAATTGCAACGGAAAGTCAAGAATTGTGGAGATAAGGATTTAATTGTGTATTTAAAGAACTTTATTAATCTTTTCTTGAGTAAGAAGCACAGAAGCTAAATTACATAGGATAAATGATCTTTTTCTTTAAATAATAGAATAAAGGGGGACGGGAGATAGAACTAATTTATAATTTTTAGCAAAAACCGTATTATTTACTACCTCTCATCTACTAAATATACATTAAATAATAATTTGTATTGAAATTGAGTAGGCTATAAACATGAGTTTACAAAAGAATAGATATATTCACAAACCCATTTTACTTCCAACATAGCCTTATTAATATTTTGTTAGCGATCATCTTCAATTTATTCGATCTGAACAACCGGCAATTAAGAGAGGTGTGTAAGAAGTAAAAATGAGTGTATAGATAACACTACCCTTACAGAAAACCTTCCTGGCTACAGCCCACCTTAGCCTTGTAGGTGGCTACGCCATTGTCTGCACGGCGGGTCTCCATTGCCTCACCGCCGATGTTGTTAATGGTAACGGTAAAGGGTTTTGGCTTGGGTTTTGGGGAGCTGGGTTTGCTGGGTTTGGAGAATAAGGAGAAGAAGAAGGATGAGCAAGAGTAGCAAGGTCCGCCATTGCTAAAGTGAATTAGGCGGGTGAAGAACAGAAGAACAGCTGCGAAAGGAGGATAAATTGGTAATTGTATGGATCATTTTAATGTCAATTCTACCCTTGGAGGAGAAGCTGTTTTTTCTTTAATAGGTCCGCATCAACATATTAATATTGTCTCAACTTAATCATCTAGTACTAAATATTTTATTTTATCACAAAATGTCTCAGTAATCCGAGCTATCTGATTTAGGACTTGTTGAAAGAATAAACTAATATGATACTATGATAAACTTGCATACCAATATGATCCACCACCAACATCACCGATATTGTTTTAACTTAACCACTTATTAAGTGTTCAATTTTATTATAAAAGGCCTTAGTAATGTCAGGTTAAAAACTCTCACTTAATAATTGTATATTACTTTGTTTCGACAAAAATGAAATTGTATATTATTTTGTCATATACTCGATGTAAGATTCTATTCATTGCTAAAATTCTAATTTACTAACTCATTTAACCTAGTTTGCATATAAAATAATTCATATAAAACAAAATAAAATTGATTTCTTACGATTTATGTGATTCCTAAACTTATATGAAACAATTTATTTGTTCTCCAATTCCGTATAGAAAATAACTTTAATAAAAATTCGAATTTCTCCTCAATTTAGTTCAATTTTGGTTAATCTTCAATTCAAAATTTTTAAGAAAACTAATGAAAAAGGTTTGAAAAATTTGAGTTTAACGATAATGACAAAATAAAGAGTAAAGTGAATAGTACAAGGATTGATTTTTTTTAATATAAAATGTAATTTTTCGTTAAAATAAACAGTACAAAGAATTTTTCGTTAAAATTCCATATTTTTTTTTTAGGCCTTGTAGGAGTAAAACTCTGTTTTTCTTTACTTTTGGGCCACAGACAATAACACAAAAACCAAACACGACCTAATAATTTAACTCTTTGTTTTCCTCTTCACATCCAACGTTCCAAAACTCGCGCGAGAGCTAGAGATCCATTGGAACACTCGCCCGAGAGAGAAAAGAGAGATGTCATCGACGGTGAACGACCCGCGCCAGCCCTCGGCGGCGAAGCGCTACGTGCCGTCCGCGGTGGCGCCGCAAGATCTTCCAGTGGATTATTCCGGTCTGATCGCCGTCGTCTTCGGCCTCGCCGGCGTCATGTTCCGCGTCCGTACTCTCTCTCGATTGCAGATTTGCTACTTTTAATTGGAATTTGCTAATATTTGAAGTGTGATTAATTATTTGAATTATGAATTTGCAGTACAAGTTGTGCTCTTGGGTTGCGATCATATTCTGCGCTCAATCGCTGGTGAACATGAAGAACATCGAGAACGACCTCAAACAGATCTCCATGGCCATGATGTAAGTTCCCAATTTACTTTTGACTGAATTACTTTAGTAAATTTCCAAATTTGTACTATAGTAAATTTCCAAATTTGTGCATGATTTACGAATTTACCAAAGCATTTGGGATTCGGACATGAAAGTAGTGTGTTTACAACAACATTTTTCGAGATTTGGAAGCTAAATAGTTTTTCAGATAAACATAAGTGCTTCTGACAATTTTGTTCAGTAAAAGTTAACTGCTTTTTGTGTTAGAACACCTAGACCAGAAGTGCTTTCGAGTAGAACCACCTACTTCACGAACCACTTGGATTTTAATCAAAAAAATTTACTTGCATTGCATCTAATAAAAGCGGTTTCAGTAAAATCGCTTATGATCAGAAGTGCTTCCTAGAGAAGCATTTCTAAACAGACGCTCCGTTAGGCTTAAGTGCTCCTTGTATTCACCATGATTTATGGGTTTATTTTATTATTCTCGAATGGATGTGATGGGATTGTAAATCTTGTCATGGTTTATGTTCTGAAATCTTTCCTGTTTCCTGTGTTTTTTTATCTCAAATACCAGGTTTGCTATTATGGGATTGGTAACCAACTACTTCGGACCTGCTCGACCGGGGACACAAAAGAGTTGAAATTGCTCGTCAGAGACTTGAGATGTAATACTGTGCGTTTTCGCTTTATCTGATTATCGTTATGTTTTTTCTAGATGGAAACCATTGTTTAAGTTTGGTGTCATCAATTTGAAGGGATACTAAACTGTTTCTTACATCAATTCGATTGAAAGTCTTAGTTATGTCTTGGTCTGTGCAGTCAATCTTTTGTTTGTTGCTTTTTCGTGCTAATGCTCCCTTCGATCTCAATGAGACTATTTAGAGGCTTATGGCCCTACTATGATGAAACTGGTTGCTATAGCGTTCCGAATAAGAGATGAATTATATCAAACTAACTGGAAGTTTTTGTTTTCACAATGTATGATTGGAATGCATATTCATCAAACCATTGCTTTGGTCGGGTTCATGTGCATTTTTTCAACGAATTATGTCAAACTAACTGAGAAGAAGATGTTTATGTAAGTTCCCCAACCGTGATAAGACGTAGTTGTCACAAATCTTATAGCAGTCTGGAAGGTGTGGCTGGCCTTCTGTTATATTGTTCTTCTTTTGCTTTTTGTGCACTGTATTGGATGATAGTTTATAGCCAATTATTCTTGTACTGTAAACCAATTTTCTTCCTTTTGTGCCAAATCTTCCATTAGATATCAACAATATGGAAGTCTATGGCCATCTCTCGATGTGCCGATCCCATGAATTTCGAACTTTCAAAATAGTTTTCTGCATTAAATCTGGAAGAGAGAATCTACATCAAGGATGAATGACTGCTATTAGGTATTATGTATGTTCTTTCATGCGAAGATGATGTTGGTTTTTAGCAAAACAAACGCCGACAATGGATGAATGCTACTTTGAAACTAATGGCTTTTTAGCCAAAATAGTCTCTAAGATTGGCATAACTCCTCACTTTGGTCCCTGAGATTTAAAATCGATAGAAGCGGTCCCTAAGATTGTTCATTGTCAATCATTTTGGTCATTCTGTTAGAAATGTCCGTTAAATCGATCGTAATTTTGTCAAATCAACCCCTCCCCTTCAATTGGTGGTTTCTTCAATTTCACGAAGAGTATTTACAGAATGATCAAAATGAATGTCGGTGAACAATTTCATAAACCAAAGTGGTGAGTTATGCAATCATATGAATCATTTTTGATAAAAAAAAACCAGAACTCATATATATTATTCGTGAGCTACGGCTTCATTTCTCTGGTTGTTTTGTGGTTTGAACCAGAGTGGTTATGCTTTTCATACAGCTTATTAGTTTCCAGTGTTTCTGCGATAGGTTTGAAGTTTTATTGTCTTGAGGAGGTGCCGGGATCGTTTATAAAATTTGGTCGTCTGCTGTCGGTAGTCGGGGAAAGGGACAGTTGTTACGTTTGTTTTGTAAAACCGTGATTGTCTAAATCGGATTTTTAGCGACGAATCATTTAAGCGTTGCTTAAAAGTACCTTTTGTAGCGGAGAGTGACAATGAAACTCGTTACTAAAGACCTTTCAACGCGCAGGAAGCCCTAAAATGGTGTCATCAAAGTAGGATGCGGTCCCAAAACACTGGAAATAGTCGATAAAAATGAGAAATTGTCATTGAAACTCAGTAGAAAACTTTATTTTCCTTCCCACAAAATACTACAAGGAATTTAGTAAACCAAAATCTGATAATACAGAGGCTTCTTCTATTGATTTAGGAGCGATTGTGATTCTACTTTTGAGTTCGACTTCCACCCATAGTTTGAATACACTCACGATATTGCGCAATATACCGGGCTAAATCGCGAATGCAATAAAGCCAAAAAAAAATGACCGGAGAGTTTGAGTGAAAATTTGGAAAGCTTGATTGAACAAATGAAGCAAAAAAATACCTCACAAAATTGTAGATATATAAAATAGGACCTAGATGAAAGGAGAAATAAATAAATCATCTTATTACATTAATAAAATGCTTCCTGCAGCCTTATTTCTAACATGTAAAGAAAAAGTGTTGAAGTATTTTCTCTATTATTTAATGAATAAATTATAAAAGAATTTCAAAATTTGCAAAATCCTCAAAATCCAGTGTAATCCGTTCCTCTTATCATTCGGCCCAATATCCACTCTCTTCTCCGAACTGCATCCAAAAGTAGTAGAATTAGTATGAGCTATGAAATGTAGTAGAATTAGTATGAGCTATGAAATCACTTGTAACAATAATAAGCAACTGATTATAATGAGCTGGTTTTGATCGATCTTAACAGGATGATTATGAATTTTTTTATTTCGCGGTAGTTGTGGCCTCTTGGGCAAATCGATGACTGCATCTTTGATGCACTTGCTGGTAAATCTGAGAATTTCATTGAAACTACAATGATGTTATTCGCTTAGACATTTCGTCGAATACTTGGTGTGCTTGTTGTCGTCAACCGAACCATGTTGCGCTGTCGACATATGCCGAAACAACCTACTGAGTGCCATCGATAATTTGTCGAGCGCTCTCAACGCAACCTGCTATTGAGCAAGTATTACATCAAATACTTGGCGGGCACATATACCAAATATTCAAGGATCATCGGAAGATCTTCACATGTATATTTTTCGAACTCTATGATCCTGACCACGTTGGTCACAATGTAATATAAAATATAATAAAATAAAATAGGCTTTATTTTTTACCAAAATAAGTCATAATCATTGCAGTGCCCCATGAAAGTAGAGTACGTATGGTTATATTCCGTCTTTTACCTTGGTACTTTTCTTCTGTGTTAGACTCGACGTGATCATGTTCATGTAAATAGTACTCCACCATTTTCCAATGTGTTCTCTTTGCATGCGAAGCACTTCTTCCCGAGAAGTAAGTGAGAGAGATCTTGGAGGCAAAGAAACTTCCATCCTCATCGCAGATGGGAGTTTCTGATCCGTACTCGGGTTTCCAAAACCCTAAACCATTTCCAACTACTCGAATACTGCTTCTGGTTTGGGATGCATGACTGCTTTCACCTTGATGGATGAAGAAAAACCACTCTCTCTCCCCGCAGGAGAAAGTCACTGCATGCATGCAAGCAAGAAGATACAAAATTATAGAATCGTCCATAAAAATTATAAAAGTTGAAACCTCGAAAAAAAAAAAATGAAAAATACTGCTCGAACATAGATAACTAGGGTTTAATCTACAGATATCTTCAATGCATGACATTTGATTGAAATATACAGTGCGAAAAAATGCTATGGAGACCAAATTTTTAGATCATTTTTTATAGATTGCATGATGTGACGATTAATGGTTGAACTCTATTAAATCATATTTAAAATTTTGATCTCTCTAACATCACCCTACAACCATGCAAGCATGCAATCAAGGAGTTAAGTTTTTTCAATTTGCTTTCGCTATGGTTATGATTTGGTGCTACATATTTCGTATACATAGTTAAAAAAGAGTGCTACATAACACAAAAAACTACCTCAACTATTGGTGTCACGATATTTTCATACCTCATCTTTAAAATTAACAATGTCATACCTCATCTTTAGAATTTGGTTCAATGTTATACCTTCCGTTACTTGACCGTTTACTTTTCAGTTAAATGCTGACGTGGATTGATTCGGGACTCACTTTCTATTTAAAAATTCATTAAAATATTATTAAAAACTATTTTTTTTTTATATTTTTAAAATATTAAAATAATAATAAAAAGTTAAAAACAAAAAACAAAAGAAAATAACCCTCAGTTTGTCCCTCCCCTCCCCCTCCCCCCCTCCTCTCTCTTCTCCCCATCTTCATCTTCTTCCCCACACCTGCAAACTCCAAAAAAAAAAAAAAAAAAAAATTTGAAAAACCCATCAACCCCCCCTGCGGAAGAAGAAGAAGAAGAGGAAAAACAGGAGAAGGAGGAAGAAAAAAAATAAAAAAATTCCCCCCCGCAACCCCCCGCGCGCGCGTGCGCGGGAAAGAAGAAGAAGGAGAAGGAGAAGGAGAAGGAGAAGGAGGAAGAAGAAGAACAAGAGGAAGAAAAGGAGAAGGAGGAAGAAAAAAAAATTGAAAACCCATCAACCCGCCTTGCGGAAGAAGGAGAAGGAGAAGGAGGAGAGGAGGAAGAAGAAGAGGAAAAAAAAGAGGAAGAAGAATAAAAAAAAAATTAATAATTTGAAAACCATCAACCACCCCTACGGAAGAAGGAGAAGGAGAAGGAGAAGGAGAAGAAGGAAGAAGAAGAAGAGGACAAAAAGGAGGAGGAAGGAATTTTTTTTTTTTTTTTTTTTTTTTGAAAACCCATCAAACCCCAAATCCGCCACTCTCATCCATTCTCCACATTTTCTTTCTCACCCATCCTCCACATTCTCTTCTGTACCCATCCTCCACCTTCTCTGCACACCCATCTTCCCGCCGATGGGATATGGGTTTTTTTTTTTTTTTTTTCTGGGTTGCAGGAGGGAGAAGAGGGGGTGGGGAGGGGGAAAACTGAGTGTGGGTGTGGAGGAAGACAAATTGGAATTTTTTATTTTTATTTTTATTTTTTCTGGGGTTTGCAGGTGGGGGAAGAAGATGAAGATGGGGAGAAGAGAGAGGGGGGAGGTGGGGGACGAAATGAGGGTTTTTATTATTTTTTATTTTATTTTAATATTTAAAAAGTATTAAATATTTTTTTTAGTTTTTAATAATATTTTAATGATTGTTTAATAGAAAGTAGGCTCCGAATCAAGCCACATCAGCATTTAACTGAAAAGTAAATGGTCAAGTAACGGAAGGTATAACATTGGACCAAATTCTAAAGATGAGGTATGACATTGTCAATTTTAAAATATAAGATATGAAAGTGTCGTGACACCAATAGTTGAGGAAATTTTTTGTACTTTACCCTTGATTTTTCTATATTTAAAGCTTATGTTTAATGCATTTCATTTCATATATACGTGGTATATATATGCGAACATATATTTTCCAAAAACTAAGTCCTCACCTATTTTTCTCCAAAAAATTCCCTTCTTTGTTTTGTTTGTTCATATTCTCTTTTGTATTTTTTTCGATATGAAATTCGTACTCTCAACAACAATAATCTAAAATTTGTTCTAATTAAGTTTAGCTTCATCAATAGTCAATCACTAAGTTACCTCGATCAACATATAACGTACTCTCAACAACAATAATCTAAAATTTGTTCTAATTAAATTTAACTTCATCAATAGTCAATCACTAAGCTCCCTCGATCAACATATAACTCATGGATTTGATCGGACCTTATAACATGTCTAAGAATATATATTATGTCATTCGTACACACACACACACACACACACACACACACAACTCATGGATTTGATCGGACCTTATAACATGTCTAAGAATATATATTATGTCATTTGTATACACACACACACACTTAGCTAATATAAGGATTCGATCTAAGAACGGGATGCCTGATGCATCCGAACTTGAGACCAGCGGTGAAAAATAAACTTTAGCTAACAAAACCGTTAATTCTAAAAGAAACGATCATAAATAAATAAATACGTACCTAGATTCTTAGGATGGTTGCTGTAGAATCGAGCCACATCGATCTCTCGGATTTCCTGAGCAGCTGGCACAGGCCGATACAACACCTTGTTCATCAGATAGTGAGTGACCAACTCTTCGTCTGTTGGCATAAACCTAAACCCGACCGGCAGCTGTTTCGAGCTGATGATCATTTCGGAGTCGGTTTAGTCGAAGGCGGACCAAATTAATATGTGATCTAGCTTGGAAGAAATGATGATCCGGAGATTGTTGGATCGAGGAAATGGTTCTGGTGTTGCACAAAGAAGTCAAGTAAATTTGAGCTGAACTATTGATGCATATTTATAGACTAGATTGTGTGGGTGGCAACGTTTGGAGGTAGTGGTGGTAATTGAATCCTAGTAGAACTTGGATTTTAAAGACCATTTTTTCTCTTAATTGTGTTATCATTTTCTTGTGTCTGCATTTATACTTGGAAGATTTTGAGCCTAGAGTGGTGTTTAGGTTTTGACTCTTCTTTTCAGTGGGATGGATATGTATCTTGAAAAAAGAGACCTAGTCAATCAAGAATTTGTTTTACATTAACCATAAATAAAAAATAAAAAGAAACCACCACGCAATGACTCAGTAGTTCGAATGAATTTCAATGCGTATTATACGTAGCATATTTTGGGTTTGATTCTTAGCACGTGTGAATTATACGATGGTGACTAGAGAGAGGCTAAAATGCCTCTGTTACTGCCACGACGAAGCTACCAGTTAGTTCAATATTTTTTAAAAATAAAATAAAATAAAATAAAAATAAAAGTTGCAAATATAATCAACCATGACCACTAGTTCATGTTTTTTTTTTATAAAAAAAAATCTCAACAATACGAGGAAATTTTGTTTATAACTTGTTCACGAAAGGATTTTGTCTATGTGGAGGCATGAAATCCATGAAAAAAGAAATCCTACCAATATGTAGCTAAACACGAAGTTTTAAATTTTATTTTAAGAGTGTTATTTATTAAATCACATTTTACTTGCTAGCGGATACGATGTTGATTACCTTTCTAATGCAGTTAGGTCTCACACACACACACACACACGTGTGGTTCACCTCTAGTAGATTGTGCATTGAGCAAAATGCTATGACATTCTTTTTCATTTTGTAGCCCCGATATAACTGTGTCGGGGCTGAATATGTTAACAAATAATACGATTTATCACACCCTTTATATATTGTGGGATGCCAAACATAGACCAAGGGCTCAAGGTGGTTATTTGTGACTTTCATAAGGCAATATGTGATTGGATCATAATTCCGGGGACACTAGTATAGTTTCAGTAATATTTTATCGGTCACCGGGTGTCTAGTTTGATGTTAAGTGTGGAAAATAAAAGCATTTACTTTTAGCGTTTTAATCTCAGTTCTTGTTATCATATCTTGGGTGACCAGAAATCCTCAGTCACCAGGTGATCAAGAGAGATGATAATCTTCAGCCACCAGGTTACTAAGAGAGCGAGATTCACTATAATTAAGCTTATTTAGTTTACCCTCAATCCTCGGGGTTGGGCCCGAAAAACCCAAAACTCGTTTAGATGGGCCCAGATATAAAAAAATGGGAAAGAAGCCCAATCCAAGAGTTTTAGAGAGAATAACGAACGGCGCTAGGGCTAAACATGTACTTTCAGTTTGGGCTCCATAAGCTGCAACTGCCAAACCACATAAAACCCTAATCCCAAACCTTGCGTACGCTCCTCTCATACGCACAAGCCCGAAGACTCCGAGGTGCTCCGCCGCCGCAGCAACTAGCAGAAGAAGGAGAAGCAGGACTTTACGTAATCGGAAAATGGAGACGGCAAGAACAGTGAAGGACGTGTCCCCTCATGAATTTGTCAAGGCCTACGCCGCTCACCTGAAGCGCTCCGGCCGAGTCAGTCTCTCTCGCTCTCTCCCTCTTTATACATATATATATGTATGTATGTATCTGGGTGTGTGTATTGTATGATCGATTATCGATGTACTTTTGTGATATGAACAGATTGCAAAGCTTAGATAATCTGAATACTTGGTTTAAATTTTAGGTTCAGCGGCATTCGAATTTGTTTTAGTTTGTATACCGAAATAAGTGTTAATTTGCGAAAGTAGGAGGTTGGATTTGGTTTTGTTCGATCTGTTATAATTTTCAGTTTGTGTGATTTGATTAGAGGAAGGGAGAAGGAAATTATTGAATGACGAGTCTTCGAAAAAACACCGAACTGGATATGCCATTTTTGCTGTCGAATGGCGCCGAGGAAACGAAAGCATTAAGTTGTTATGAAGCCAGTATTCGGCATGTTGTAGTTTTTGTTTCTTAGTTATCATAAGTGAACATAAATGTCATTCAATGTGTGTAAAATACAGTTTCGTTCGCCCTTTTTAGTTGTAGCTATCAGTAGTGGATGCTAAACAACTTGATGCTTTCGAAGTTCCGATAGTCATATAATATCTTTGAACGTGGAAATGTGTTTGCCAGAAGGTTCCTTTGCTTAATGATTTTAGTGTCATTCATTTGCTTAATGATTTTTTTGTACTAATCTCTCACTCGCTTCTGGTTATACTTTGTTTGTCTCTTGTCAATGAGGATTCTCTTCTCATGTGTTGTCTTGTACCATCTGATAGATTGAGCTTCCTGACTGGACCGACATTGTGAAGACTGCGACATTCAAGGAGCTTGCACCATATGACCCTGATTGGTACTACATTAGATCTGGTATGTGGAATTCTCCTGCCCTTTCTCCACATACCCACAAAACCTTCGACTGGTATTGGTGTTTGTAAAACTGTTTACTGTGAGTATCTTCATCCGAATTCAATTTTTCTTGCAGCATCCATGGCAAGGAAAATCTACTTGAGGGGTGGTCTTGGTGTTGGTGCCTTCCGCAGGATCTACGGAGGGAGCAAGAGGAACGGCAGTCGCCCACCTCATTTCTGTAAAAGCAGTGGTGCTATTGCTCGTCACATTCTTCAGCAATTGCAGAAGATGAACATTGTTGATGTTGACGCCAAAGGGTGAGTTTCTTTCACACATCTCTGTTTTCATATATGAATTTTGGTGTAGAGAGTTAACGTATCATTGTTACAAACGACAACATGAATGAAGTTTTCGGCGACTAAGCTACTTGTATTCCCTGTGTTTCAGTGGACGGAAAATCACATCCAATGGCCAGAGGGATCTCGACCAAGTTGCTGGACGGATCGCTGTCGCAATCTAAGAGAATTTCTTGAAAGACTTGATTATGGATGCAAAACAATTCAGAAAACTTTTTGCAGCTATGAGTGAGTGAGCAGATATAGGAAGGATTTTGACATGTCATGTTGTGTTTAGCAGTTTTATGATGATGAACATCGCATCCTTCGTTTTTCAGTTTAATTTTGAAGTGCTAAGTTGAAATTGGCTTTCGCAATTTTAAGTTTTGTTACTTGAACCCATTCCTACTGTCCTGCACTATTCAGAGGTGCTTCTCTATTAAGTGCTTTTGTTCATAAGTGCTTTCATTGGACCTGTCTTTCTAGAGGTACGTAAAAGTTTTTAGTGAGTGACTTGGAATAGGATTTGGAAATTGGAAGTGCTTCTCTTAAAAGTACAACTTAGGGATGGCTTGGAACTGCTTATATAAAAACCCTTTTGTTTAGAAACACTTTTAATAAAAGCGCTTCGTAGAAGCACATTGAAATTTTTAACAAAAGTGCAAGTGCTTCTTTCAAGAAGCACACAATAGATGCTTCTTTTAAAAGCACCTTAACCCAAAAGTACTTCTAGTATTTTTTTGTTAAACATAATCGTACACGTTTCTGCAGACTTGAAAACATTTTTAAATGTAAACACACTTTTAATTATTTTAAACGTACTTTTCAAACGTAAATGAAATGGTGATCTTGATTAATTATCTGATAGTATGGCATTATTAATTGTTTCTTTAATCAAAATTGGTCATTAATGAGAAATTAAAAACTAATTTAAAGTTGTAATCCTAATATTTTTTTTTTTCCCTATATTCAAGCTGTTAAAAAGAATTTACACCGATGTCGGCCTAAAAGCGACCCGAGTCCGAATAGAGCTGTCGAGTGTCACGGATTCGAACAGCCCGAGTGAACGAGCGGCCCGAGTCGGGTCCCACGAATGGTGCTCCACCTCATGCCCT
This sequence comes from Pyrus communis, assembly GCF_963583255.1. Classification (NCBI taxonomy): domain Eukaryota; kingdom Viridiplantae; phylum Streptophyta; class Magnoliopsida; order Rosales; family Rosaceae; genus Pyrus; species Pyrus communis. Next base: position 23,614,624 of record NC_084815.1, on the reverse strand, counting down.
CTCCTTACGCCACGTGGGACCTCGACAAATTCGAATTCTAGAATCTTAAACAAAATTAATTAATTAGCACTCAAGAAAAAAATATCCAAAAGAAAAAAGAAAAATTCGAATTCGAGAAAGCCATTTGCTTTTCGTTGGATTTGGGTTTTGCTTCGATCCCTACACTCTGTGGATTTTGCCTCCCGGCGTGGATCGAGATAGGGTTTTCTCTGATCGGCGCGATCGCACCTCCGTCCTCCGCCGTCCGTCACTGTGAGTCTGTTTTCTTTTTCCAGAATTTTCAGTCCTTTCATGCTTCATTTTTTGAAATCTTCATGTTTCTGTGCATATATGTACATATATGTTTGTGTATGTGTGTTTTTAGATATTGAAATGTATGTATGCATTTGTATTTCGTTTTTAGATTTTCTGTTTGGTTACCGAGAAATGGGGATAGAAAATGAAGTTTATTCTAGGCGGTTAGGTTGGGTTGTTTGCTTGGTCTGGAAATATGGAGGCTTTATAGTTGTGCAGTGGACTATCAGTTTGGACTATTAATTTAAATTTAAATTTCGAATGAATGGTTTATTTTCCACAAGCTTGCCAATTTGTTCCTTTTAAGCTTCCAACCAAAGCGGTAGTGTTTTACTGCAAGCTAATTTTGTGTGGGTTTAGTGTTATCACTAAATGATGATAGAATCATAGAATTGTGTAGTTACATCCGGAACCGCATAATTTCTTTATGTTTACTCGAATTTTGATTTGGTTGTCGCCTCTGAATTTTGATTTGAAACCATCCATGGTAGTAAGTGCTTTGTTGGAATTTTTGGAGTAATATTTCGTTTTGCGTTTTGAACATTTTATTTTATTTGTTTTATGAAGTAGGTTGAAGCGGTTATAATAAGTAGCGCCTATCAAAAGCGTGGTTCGGCTCTGTGTTGCGAAGGATGAAGTAAGTAGGAGGGTGTTGGGATGATAAGGCTTCTGATAATGTTATTGAATGATGAAACTGTATTGGAGGATATATGAGTTTGATTTGTAATTAAATTGGGTTTAGGCAGTTTACTGAGGATGGATGATGATGGAGACTTTGATATGTTTTTGCCCTATTGGAACAACAAGAATCCAACTGATCGCCTTTTCATAGTCTCTTGCTTTATTGCGGCCTTAGTTGGAATTTTGACTATAGCCTACTCCGCCTTTCAATGGAGGAGAAATATAAATCTAAGTTGGATGAAAGCCATTGCCAGGTCAAAGAAAAACCCTAAGGCACGTCACAAGGTTCCTATAACTCCCCATACTTGGGTTCTAGAATCTGTATCTCGTGGAAAGAACTTGAATTGCTGTGTTTGCCTAAAATCCATGAGCCCTTCTCAAACTCTTGGGCCTATGATAGCTTCAGATAGTTTTAGTCACCATTGCGACATTTGTGGTGCTGTGGCTCATCTGAGCTGCTCGTCTAGTGCCCATAAGGATTGCAAGTGTGTATCCATGATGGGGTTTGAGCACGTGATGCACCAATGGGCTGTCCGTTGGACAGAGGCAACAGATCAACCTGATGAAACTTCTTTCTGCAGCTATTGTGAAGAACCGTGTAGTGGGTCTTTTCTTGGCGGATCCCCAATATGGTGCTGCTTGTGGTGTCAAAGAGTGGTACATGTTGATTGCCACAGTGGCATGTCCAATGAAACAGGCGATATTTGTGATCTAGGTCCATTCAGAAGGTTGATTGTGTCGCCTCTGCATGTAAAGGAATTGAACCAGACCTCCTCAGGTGGATTTCTGAGCACCATTACTCATGGAGCCAATGAAATAGCATCTTCAGTACGTGCAACTATTAGGAACCAGAGCAAAAAGTCCAAGCATGGAAATGAAAACTCTGCTGACACGGGAAATAGTGGTAGTACTGGGGATATGTCTACAGAAAGCACAGCTGATACTATTCAAGCTGTTAATGGTTCTCATGAAGGTGAGGAAAACCGTAATGGTACTGTGAATGTGAATCTGCAGCACCAAGACGATGATGTAGATAAGAAGTTGGATTCCAAACCCAGTTTCAAAAGGAGCACGTCAAACAATAAGAAGGATGAGTCTCAGGTTTTAGGTATGAAACAAAGATATGAGTTGATTGATTTATCACCAGATGCAAGACCCTTGCTAGTTTTTATCAACAAGAAGAGTGGGGCTCAGCGTGGAAATTCATTGAGAAAACGTTTAAATATTCTTCTCAATCCTGTTCAGGTTTGATTCTTCTACCATCTTGAATAGACGGAAAAAATTTATTTTCCATCGTTGATACATGAATGAGTCAAGTAAGGTTATTACATGCCATGGTGGAAAAGAAAAGCATTTCTTTTCGTTTATATTCATGTGGACTAAGTAAGGTTCTTAGGTAAGATCTTTTCGTTTATATTCATGTGGACTAAGTAAGGTTCTTAGGTAAGATTTAAGGTTTGAATTTTGTGATAATAACTGCCTATGAACAAATGGGATCTAATGTGAGAAAAATATTAAAACCTGCAAGTTTAGCCTCTTAATGGAATAGGATGCCCTAAAAGAAAATTATAATTGCTGCAATTTGTCAACATTAAATGCCGGCCTATCTCCTCAATTGATGTCTACGGAGTTTGATCAACTTGTACTTTATTAGTAATTGTGGTATTACATATATTTTTGTTTAAATGTTGCATGTGCTTTTGTTTCCTGTAGGTTTTTGAGCTGAGCTCAACACATGGACCAGAGGTGGGTCTTTATTTGTTCAGAAAGGTGCAGCACTTTAGAGTTCTTGTGTGTGGGGGAGATGGTACCGTTGGTTGGGTTTTGAATGCCATAGAAAAGCAAAATTTTGATTCTCCTCCTCCAGTGGCTATTCTTCCTGCTGGAACGGGGAATGATCTTGCTAGAGTTTTGTCCTGGGGAGGAGGTTTGGGCTCAGTGGAGAGACAAGGAGGCCTTTGCACAGTTTTGCACCACATAGAGCATGCTGCAGTAACCATTCTTGATCGTTGGAAGGTAGCAATTGTAAATCAAGAGGGGAAGCAGCTCCAATCGCCAAAGTTTTTGAACAACTATCTTGGTATGTAATAGTAGAATACTGAATTTTTGCTGGATCTTTCTTGTTCTCATGTTGTTTGTATGTCTCATAGTTATTGACTTAAAGTTTTGGCTCAGCTCAGTTCACAAACTATATACTCAGCTCAAATTTAAGTCTCGGTCCCATGTATCGGACCAATTATCAATTTTTTGGCTTCACATCTTTACCTTATTCAGATCTCCTTATTCAGATCTTTCAGTCTGTATAAATAGCTCACTGTCAAAATGTATGAGGTGAGTTGGAATATTTTCTGTAAGGAGAAAAGAAAAACCTACAAAATTTATCTCAACCTTAGACTTATTGTTCTGCTGCATAAGAGTTTACTCTCTGATATTCTAAAAACAGTCCATCTGATGAAACAATGTCGATTTGGTCAGTCGATGAGTTAATTCTGAGTATTCTGACTAACTTCTACGCCTTTTTGTGTAAGTTTTTCATCACATTGAGTGAGCTCTCATATGACTTACCACCCACCAATCATCAACTCTGGCCTGCTTCATTTGCAGGAATTGGGTGTGATGCTAAGGTTGCTCTGGACATTCATAATCTACGAGAGGAGAATCCGGAGAAGTTTTATAACCAGGTAATATTTAACAAAAATGGAATTCAAGTTATTTAGAGTCAAACTCCCTTGTGCTATATTAGGCATGAGACTGATGGAGACAGGTTGGTAAGAATAGGGGAACTATGGTGCAGATGCTATTGCATCTTCGAGTCTGAGATCACATGTGGTTGCAATATAAATTAGAAAGCAATTAAAGTCAATCAAACCTCAACCTGGGTGGATCACATTTTAAATCGGTTCCTGTCGTTGTAATCGTTGTTTGTTAGTAGTTTTATTTAGATTTTACTTTGATGTGTCCTTCTTAAGATGTTGAGTTTGTTACCTACCTGCAGTTCATGAATAAAGTTCTTTATGCACGAGAAGGTGCGAAGGGCATAATAGATAGAACATTTGTAGATTTTCCTTGGCAAGTCCGAGTTGAAGTGGATGGAGTTGAGGTAGAGGTCCCCGAGGTGAGTATGAAAAGTTTTAATTATAAACACAGAGCACAATGACTGTTGATTCAGAAATCATCATATTGCTTCGGATTTGGCTGTCTGGATTTATTATGATTGACTAATTTTGAAATTATCAGTGCTTGACAATTTTGCAAACGTTTTCAGGATGCAGAAGGTGTACTTGTAGCGAACATTGGGAGCTACATGGGTGGTGTAGATCTGTGGCACAATGAAGACGAAAATTATGACAATTTTTACCCACAATCTATGCATGATAAAATACTTGAGGTTGTAAGCATTTCTGGAATATGGCACCTTGGGAAACTTCAGGTAATTTGGGTATACGTGGAAGCTCTACCTCTCTATAAGTGCGATGCATATACTTACGTATCGGATTGATGTCTTGCTAGTTAGTTTCAATTTGAAAACGGATCATGGTTTTTATATCTGGCGTGAACATTAGATTTGGGAAAGTGTGCTGTGTTTCTGATCTGCCATTTTGTTTGGTACAGGTTGGGCTTTCCCGTGCTCAAAGGTTGGCACAGGGCCAGTCAATTAAGATACAGCTCTATGCTGCATTGCCTGTTCAGGTTGACGGGGAGCCTTGGTTTCAAAAACCTTGTACATTGGCTATATCCCATCACAGCCAGGTCTCTTTCTCTCTCAAAATTCTCGTCCGATGAAAATCTAATTTATAGCTAAACCTGTCCATAAGTTTGCCATATTATGTCGTGCGCAGGCATTCATGTTGAAGCGGGCAGCCGAGGAACCACTAGGTCACGCCGCCGCCATCATCACTGATGTTCTTGAGAATGCCGAAACCAACAGTGTGATAAACGCTGCGCAGAAGCGAGCTCTTCTTCAAGAAATGGCGCTGAAGCTGACATAGAAAAGAACTTCTCTCTATAAACTGCTTAAAATTAGTGAAAGTGAAAAGTTTTGATTGTATCTTGCTTAATATTGATATGTTGTATACCATCATATCACATGTATTATTATTATTATTTTTTGCCTTTATTTTTGTTGTGGTTTTTTAATAGATTGCTTCTTGTTGAAGCGTTGTTGTACATGAACCTTGTTCATCATCAATGGAAATAGGGAATTTTACGATTTTTCTGACATCGGGCCAAAAGACCGTGTCTTACTATACGAGGATTTACCTACACTCTGATAGGTTACCGTGGTGTATCAGACTAATAATTAAGCAGTGGCGTACCAAGCGGTGGGGGAAGTCTCCTTCCTACCATATAACTAAAAGTTCGTCGAAATTGAGCCATTTAGTATTGCAGTATAACGATATTTCTCTTCACTAGTAAATGAGAGGTTTTAAAGTTTGATTCTGGCAAAATACGTTGAAATTGAGAAATCATATATTACAATGAGATTCACTCGAGAAAAAATAATATCACAAGGAGTTGAACCCGATTGAAGTTGGGTATGAAATTGTATGACTACTAACAGGAAGTGCAGTGCTCCGGGAAGAGCGGCTGACCCCTTTGATTTCAACGAAGCACGAAGGACTCGAGCAAGCTGGAGTTCTGACTTCTACCAGGACCAAAAGCTTATTGAACCTGCACACAACTTCGGGAGGAGACCTGCATGCATGTGTAGTAGTAATCAACCCTCATTCTTTTGCTTATTCTTCACAAATCCTTGCTTCACTTTCCTCCACGCCCTCGCCACAAACCCCTTCGTTACCGCCCCCGCCGGCCTTGCGGTCGGCTTTTGGTCCCCAGCAGTCGCACAAGAAGGCGGCTTTTGGTCCCCAGTAATCGCTCTCTTCGGTGTCCTGGCACTTTCTTTGGCAATGCGACTTAAGCCCTGCCTGTACAAAGGTGAGTTGAAGCAGTACATGTAATGAGGTGACGAGGAAGCTTTCGACGCTAGAATGGCCTTGTTGAGTTGGTGAGTCACGGCTCGGAACTCGTATGAGTCGTATAGCGTGCTGCCGTTGTGACTCGGGCTCAGCCGCCACACAGGGCTTATCATGCGGGGGTGAGCATGTGTCGCGGTGACGGTTTGTGGCTCTTTGCCGACCGGGATTTCCAGGAAAGTTGCAAGGTCTATATGTGTTGAAGACTCTCCCATGTTTTTTTAGAGAGAGAGAGAGAGAGAGAGAGTAGGTTAAGGTTTGTTTATTAGGTTTTGGGGGTGTATTTTATGGGTGGATGGGTAGTTTGCCTTGCAAGTAACGTTGGTTAAGTGAATGTTACTAGGCACTTGTATTGTTTTATACGTCCTCGACAGACTTTCTTTCTACATTGACATCATAAGTTTTGTAGGAATGTTACGCAATTACGTGGTATTATTAAATTACTCATGATATCGTATATAATGTCTTTATTAATATTTTATCGTAAGCTTATAAAATATCAATTACGTCGTCAATGGTCAATTTAAATTTTATACTTTGTAAATTATAAATTAATAATACTATATAACGGTGTGACTGTCAAACTCTTAATTAATAAATAATGTTAAACATGAAAGCATTAAGTTATTTATTTTTATTTATAGTTTGATATTGTGTATGTCAAGATTTTTGTTGTTGTCTTGTTCAAGGTTTTTGACAATATGGAGGTGGAAAGTGGTATTTCTCTTTCTCATCATATGTTTGCACATGCTTTTGCTTGCTTCCAAATCTTAAATTAAGTGCTTAAATCTTTGCCATAACTGCTAAATCTATTTTAGTGTCTTATTTTTTTTAACCACTTTATACTCAAGTACTGTGTGATTATGTGCTATAATAACTACCATCAACATCCAATACTCATTAGTTCCTAGCTTCTTACCCTTTAATTGGGCATCCGCACTTTTTCGTTTCAAAATTCCTTCTATCCCCATCTTTTACGTTTTTCTTTTCCCAATTCGGCTTACATATTGTCCGTTCCTTTCACTGTCCAATGTAAGTCTAGGACTCATGTTACCTCTTCGCGTCGAACCTATTATTATTATATATCTTTCAAGGTCCTTATTGATTATTTTACAAATAGGCAAACTTATAATTAAAAATTTTATTAAAAAGTAGGCGGAAAGATAACAGTGAGATTGAAATAACATCACTCTTCTTTACAAAATAATCTTAAGTGAAGGATCTAATTAAACTGTATTAGTGGAGTAAATTCTATACTCAACTCTAATATTCTAACATCCAAGTATTGACTTTTGGCAAGTAATATAAAGTATTTGAGAGACATGCATGTTAGTGGCCTCATGACTTCGCCATATATATAATCTTATAAATCATGTGAAACTTAAAGCTTAGATCTACTTTAAAAAAAAAAAAAACTAAAAAAAAAAAAGTATTTTTCTTTCCTTAAGATATTTTTTATTTACATTTACTTATTAATTCAAGTTAAAAAGAAAAATATAACCGAATCAATAGCTAGTTGAATGTTCGTAGAAAAAGAAAATGTAAATTAAAATCAGTCAGAAATAGGTCCACCTTTATTTACAAAACTCATTGACACTTACTGATTTGTTACATCCCACATAGTCCAGGGGAGTGGATCCTGGAAGCCTTATATGTATATTCTCATCTCTACTTAGCACGAGGCCTTTTGGGAGCTCACTGGCTTCGGGTTCCATCGAAACTCCGAAGTTAAGCGAGTAGCGCGCGAAAGCATTCCTATGATGGGTGACCCACTGAGAAGTTCTCGTCTGAGTTCTCAGAAAGAAAATCGTGAGAGTGTGATGGGGCCCAAAGCGGACAATATTCATGAGAGTGTGATGGGGCCCAAAGTGGACAATATTGTGCTACGGTGGAATCGGACCTGGGAAGTGGTCCCGTCCGGACCATGATGTGACACTTATAGCATTTATATTTCAAATTATCAATTGCAAGCCTAAACAATGCATGTTAATTTATTTGAATTTCTTAAATTTTTATGGACTTTCAAACAATGCATCCAAAAGACAAATCATATTCATATCCCATGATTGTTTAGAACTGAAAAAGAAGAAAGCAACATACATTCTCTAGAGAAAAAAAAAAAAAAAAAAAAAAAACAACGCTTCATAAGGTACTACTGGTTTGACCAAAAAAATAAAAGGTAACATTGGTTGGAGAAACATAAATTCTTTAACCATATGTTTGGATAAGAAAATTTAAAATTACTAAGAAAAATAAAAAATGTTGGAATTTGAAATAATGAAATTTAATTTCTTAAAAATTGTGAAGTTTCTTGTTTGGCTACAATAAAACTATAATGAAATTTATGTACAAATTTTAATGTGTCAATTGATAAATGGAAAATAACAAACTATTCCTTGTGGAAATTAATAAATAACAACTATTTACATGAAATTTCAAGTTGCGAATTGTTACCTCCAAATTTCAAGTTTTATTTTCACAGAGAAATTCTAAATGTCTATGATTATAAATAGAACAAGAGAATTGGTCATTTCAATTTAAGAACTTTTGTCCAAATTTTAAATGTATTTCCCTCATCCAAATAGATGATAAATTTATAAAGAGCATGTATTTTGGCCTAACTCACACACTCGGTGTTATAAAATTATTACAAAATATGTGAAAAAGAGAGTAATTCCTTTTTTTTTTTGAACAAACAGTATTATCTACACTAAGAGGATGTGGGAGTGGACTAAGCCTCACAATGTGTTAACAATAATTTGGTTCAAATTCACCGTCGACAAGAATCAAACCTAAGACCTCTCACAAAACTAACGGATTTGTTGTCACACCCTATGAATCTCTCAAAAAACATAAATCCGTATTTATTTTAGTCTCACCACCCCATCCCACCCCTAACAGTCTCTCTCAATGTGCCAAAATTATTATAAAGTCAAAACTGTTAACCACCACATTTATGACATTCTGGTAAATTTTAATTATTTTGTGTGCCTCATCTAATGGAAGTAATGTTGGCTATAGACTCTAGATACGCAAAACTCACACTAATATAGATGAGTTTCTTGTAAATATACAATTTTGGTTGTATTATTTAAAAGTGTATCAATTTTTTGTGTCTAAATAATACTATTGCTTAAAAGAATCATTCCTACAACTAAGATGTGTTTTCCTGTCACCGTAATGTCCCACTTAAAAATAACTTTCTCCCCTAATTTTGATGTGATGTCAAGTCTACACAAATTATAACGGCTTTTTAGTCAAAATGATTTTTGAGATTGACATAATTTCTTTATTTGATTTCTGAAATTTAAAATCAATATAAGTTGTCCCTTATATTATCTATCGTCAATTATTTTGGTCATTATATGAAAAATCTCAATTAAATCGAAGAAATTACCAGTTCAAATGGAAGAGTTGGTTAACAAAAACACTCTCAATTTAACGAAATTTTTTTACGAAATAATCAAAATAATTAACGATGGACAATCTCATAACCACTTCATCATTTCCACGTATAGCGTGGAATCTATGGCATTCATGTACCTACCAACTGGGCTGTCCACGTTAATAGTTAATACGCAAATCCTGTTAATTAAGTAAATAAATAAATGTGCAAAATCCTGATGCGTATATAACACCTTTTGTTGCTTACGATAACTCACATCTCGTCTGCCTCTCGTTGCATAATCTTTGCACTCTCTACACAAAAAATTTAATTTGTCGACTATCTGACGCACTCCTTCTTTTCTGCTTTATAATTATCGAGTTCGATCTTACTTCACACTTTGTCATCTAACTTTTTTGTTTCTTTTTCTTTGTGCTGATTTGTGGGCATCTTCTGAGGTATGAACACGTTAATCTCATTTGTTAATTGTCTTTCGAATCAAATGTCGTTGTTTTCTGTCACTTTTCTGCAATTTTATATAAGCTAATATTAATTGCAATCGCCATGGCTTTCATCTTACTCAAACATTCTCTGGGCTCCACCACACCAGCACACACACCCTTCCTTTCTGCACTTAGAAGCTTCCTCTTTTAATTATCAGCCATGGTGACTAGTAAAATTTTGGTGTTTAATTCGTTAAATCCCCAATGGTTTGTAGACCAAATGCCATGGAAACGTACCAACCAAGACGTGTTTGTTGAATTTAGTAGTTTTTGATATGCCTTGATTTTTGGTTAATGAGTTGAAATAGAACCGACTACAAATTTTTAATAAAAATAAAAAGGTTACTAAACAGACAATAAATTGTATATAAATTTTGATTTTGCCCCTTTTATTGTTTGATTCGTGTCTATATCTCGCATACTTCTTTTCTCTTTTTGCACGCTTCTATTTATGTTTCTACGATTTATTAAATCCAAGTTTTACAAATAAGATAAATACAAGAATAATGCTATTCAAACTCAATTTTATTTCTCATGAACCCTTACTAATTTTTGACAATTTATTCGTCCCAAAGTAAAAATGTGTGGGTGGATAACCCTACCTAAAAACAATGTGCTGAAAAATGAGAAACAATGGAAATCACATTCTTTCAGTGAAAATCACATCCCTTCAATTAAAAGTTTGTAACTTGTACATATTTCTCGTGGGCGAATGGGTTTAATGTTGGTATGGTGGCACATGAACCAATGACGCGTAGAGTCCAGCTTTTACTCTGATCACCCATTTGTAACGCAGTTGCAGTCTTACTCTATGGGTTCTGTTTGGTCAGACCCTTTGATTCCAACCCTTGTTTTTATGCCAGAAAACTGTTTTTTTTTTTCTTCAATTGACTTAATTTTTATCTGAGTTCTAATGACATGGGTACTCTTGGAAATCTGCTTTTTCGATAAGCAGTTTTCGTTGAGTTGAAAGAGGGGAAAAAAGGGGGGGCTGAATTTCCCTTGTTTGTTACTGATGGTGTCTGTAAACGTGTTGAATGCTCCGTTCCAGCTTTTCCATTAATCTGACTTTGCTTTGGTTTGTGAAAAGTAACATAATTGGTGCAGATCTCACAAGTGCTTTTGGGTATTTAGGCACCTCTTTCCTCTCTTTCTTTCCTGCAGTAGTTTGTGTTCTCTCTCTCTCTCTCTTTCTCTCTCTCTCTCTCTCTCTCTCTCCTCTTTATTTCTTGCTTCAATTTTTGAGGCTACAGAAATCTTATCAAGGTAATGCCATGGTTTCTTGTGTAAATTAGGTTAAAGTATTTCATCATTTTCTTGCATGTTTAAATGCTCAACTGATGACAATTTTCTGGCATGGTAGAAAGTTTTGAGCAAGTTTGTCATGTAAAAATTGTGGACACTGTTCTTTCATTGTCTAGATTTGGTCAAGTTTTGCCAAATTAAATGTTAAATCTTATTAGGTAGTTGGCCAAGGTAGTGTGTCCATCCTTTGCGTCTGAGTTTGAGTCTCCGAACATGTAATTTAGAGTAGTTTAGAGTATCGCATTCTTTATTACCATCTTGCTTTTTCTAGAAAGTTGGGCATCTTATAATTGTGGATACTTTTCTTTTATTTTCTAGATTTAGTAGCGTTAGTGGATTAAATTGGTAAATATAAGGTGAGAGGGGATTGATGGGGATCGAACCTGCACCAACACCAAGGTACATAGACATTATTTCTTTCCACCACGGCCATTTGCCTATTTTCTTGATTTTGTCCAATTTTTTCAAATTATAGATTAGATCTTGCATACCTATGTTATGTCAATTGACCAAGGTAATATGTCCCATCCAATTGAACCCAAGTTCAAATTGTCTCCCCTTAAAGAGTAGTTTATAATATCGCCTTGTCAAGAAACTAAAGTGGTGGAGCAAATTGTTGTTGATTTTCCAGTGTATAAAGTATAAATCTTGTTCTTGTAGAGGAAGCCGCCCATTATTTTCTCTTGACAGATTGCTTTGTTTCATGCTTTTAACAGAAGAAAAAAATGGTGAAGATCTGCTGCATTGGAGCTGGCTATGTTGGGGGTCCAACAATGGCAGTGATTGCCCTGAAGTGCCCTGCCATCGAAGTGGCGGTGGTAGACATCTCCGTGCCCCGAATCGCGGCCTGGAACAGCGACCAGCTCCCCATTTATGAGCCAGGACTTGATGCGACTGTGAAGCAATGCAGAGGAAAGAACCTCTTCTTCAGCACTGCTGTCGAAAAGCATGTCGCGGAGGCGGACATTATCTTCGTTTCAGTTAACACCCCAACGAAAACCAGGGGTCTTGGAGCCGGCAAGGCTGCTGACTTGACATACTGGGAAAGCGCAGCTCGAATGATCGCTGATGTTTCAAAATCCGACAAGATTGTTGTTGAGAAATCAACTGTGCCAGTGAAAACCGCCGAGGCGATTGAAAAGATTTTGAGACATAATAGCAAGGGAATAAAGTACCAGATTCTCTCCAACCCGGAGTTTCTTGCCGAGGGGACAGCGATTGAGGATCTTTTCAAGCCCGACCGCGTGTTGATTGGAGGGAGGGAAACCCCGGATGGCCAGAAGGCAATCCAGGCATTGAAGGCAGTGTACGCGAATTGGGTTCCGGAAGACAGAATCATAACAACCAATCTGTGGTCAGCTGAGCTATCAAAGCTCGCCGCGAATGCCTTCCTGGCACAGAGGATCTCGTCTGTGAATGCAATGTCAGCTCTCTGTGAGGCCACCGGAGCAAATATCTCAGAAGTTTCCCATGCTGTTGGCAAGGACACCAGAATTGGACCGAAATTTCTCAATGCCAGCGTTGGATTTGGCGGGTCTTGCTTTCAGAAGGACATTCTCAACTTGGTCTATATCTGCGAATGCAATGGCCTTCCTGAAGTTGCAGACTACTGGAAACAAGTGATCCAGGTGAACGACTACCAAAAGAGCCGCTTCGTGAACAGGGTTGTCTCTTCGATGTTCAACACTGTTTCAGGTAAAAAGATTGCGATTCTTGGATTCGCATTCAAGAAAGACACCGGGGACACAAGGGAGACCCCTGCCATTGATGTTTGCAACGGGCTGTTGGGGGACAAGGCGCACTTGAGCATATATGATCTGCAGGTTACCGAGGAACAGATTCGGAGGGATCTTTCGATGAAAAAGTTTGATTGGGACCATCCAATTCATCTGCAGCCAATGAGCCCTGCCGTGGCCAAGGAAGTGAGCGTCGCTTGGGACGCTTACGAGGCAGCAAAGGGCGCTCATGGGATCTGCATTCTCACCGAGTGGGACGAGTTCAAGACACTCGATTATAAGAAGATTTACGACAGCATGCAGAAGCCTGCATTTTTGTTCGATGGGAGAAATGTGGTTGATGCTGTGAAGCTGAGAGAGATCGGATTCATCGTGTATTCGATCGGGAAGCCGTTGGATTCTTGGCTCAAGGACATGCCTGCTGTGGCATAAGATGTGGAGATTTTCTTGCAGCTGCAGGAGCATAAGTGATTCCTTGAATTTCTACTTTTCACCTCATGTTTTTACTTTCCTGTTGTCTCAGACAGTGTGACATTATTACTCTTTTTTTTTTTTTTTTTTTTTGTATCCTTTGGTCCTTATGAGAATAAACAGAAAATTTTATTAGATCGGTAAATCGATGATTTAGTGAACGATTGATTCTAACATTAGTCAAATATGAGTGTTACTTGTACTAAAGAAGGTTGACTGGCTATATCGGTGGGAAATATTAGAATGAGTCATGCATGTGTTGACGAGTATTTTCTTCTTTTTGTCAAGTAATCACTATATATTTTTTTATTTAAAAAGAGACTAACTGGTGGCATCATCATGACAGTCCACTTTTTTAAGGTAGAGAAGGCTCACAGAGACATTTCAATCTCTACTAGCCACTATTGTGTGATACACACACGCCAAATCGAACTCAAAGCATGTCTTGTGAAATACAAGAATCAAAGTCAAAGCGTGCTTTATAAAATATGAGTCTAAAATTCGTCAACCATTGGACCGCCCATGATGGTTAATAACCACTATTTGTTTGTATTAGGCGAAGTGGCCGAATCTCAGGAGTCTACACATTGTGTGGAACCTTAACAAACTTTGTGTGGAACCTTTAACTTAGGCAGGAATTTAATTAAATTAAAGTCAAAGGTCAACCACAATTAGGCAGAAGTAGAAAACCAGAGGTCACGTTGAAAGAGAAAACAACTTGCATACACAGATCCACTCAGGACGCAAAGTGACGATATTTCAAACTAGTCATAAAATGTCATGCAGGAAAATTAAATCATGAAGGCGTATAATAGGCTCGAGATTTGATATACCGCCACACAAGCATTCCGGATTGCGTGTAAGTTTCTCTCCTCTCGAGGAGCTCCGAAAATTTTCAAAAGAAAAGCAAAACCCGTCCTAAGAAGTTAAATAAAATTCAACGAATGAATAACAATCCTTGTACAGATATCAGATACAGAATATACAAGATTAACCTGTATTTGGTATTCCTGAGAGTATATATATGTGATCAAAACATTCTCGTCTACCTCGAACTAAATCGTAACCTGACTGTAAGAACATCCTCGGATTCTCCTGTAAACAAGTACCCGGACTACGAAATGATCCATCTCTATAAATGCCCGAGTCGTTAGTATGTCAACTACTTGATAAAGTACACAGTTTAGTACACAAAATTGTACTTACAGGCTTCGGCAAGCCACCGGTCCTTCTTGCGCGCGCCCTTCTCCACGAGGCATTTTCCTTGACGTAGCTACCATTGATAAAAATAATTCAGCAATTTGAACAATCAAATGATATCAGATATACGAATGAGGCTGTAGAGAGAGAGAGAGAGAGAGAGAGAGAGAGAGAGAGAGAGAGAGATCATACAATCTTCAACATTCTTCAGTTGGTAATAATGCGGAGCAATTTCCACTGACCACTCCGGCTTTAATTCCATCACCTGCAATTTAATTTATAGGCTTAGCTGTAATGCAATCGTATACGAAATATCAATCATGCAAATGAAAGGTAAAGGGGACAGATACCTGTCTCATATATTCCTTGGTCGTCAGTACCAATTCATGGTATATAACCCATCTCGGAAGCACCTGAGAAGAAATAAAAATAAATACATAATCAAGCAATGCATCAGATGAAATCTGTCGTCCAATTACAATAAGATGCATAAAAATTCCCTTAACGGTCATCCAAATTATACAAAATCCTAGGGATTTTCAGTAATTGTTATCATGTACATGTGTTCAGATGCGGAATAATGTGTTAGGAATATAACATAGCTTGAGTGAGATGATATTGTGATCCAAAAGACTAAGTTCATATGGAAAGCAACAAAAAGGACAATGCAATTCCTCCTTACCTGTGACAGCCCTGAGCTTGGGTGTATATGGACAGTCTGCAGATGTTTGACTGTTCTATAAGATCCATTCTTTTGAAGCTTTGCAGAATGAGGGAAGAAGCCTGATAGAAATAGCAACCAATACAGTTTAATTCAACAATCAACACATGTAAAATGAAAAAGGATTTCGTTTTTAAATCATTACGGCTAACAGTAATGGCATATTTACCAGAAGTAATGGCCTTCTTTATAGTCTCGTTATCACTCATATTTGAAACCAGCTCAATCTCCACCCTCTCCAAGAGTCCCTCAAGCTGGTCTCTAATATCTCTAGCACGCTTCATGCTCCTCACCTGTAAGAGGAGTGTTGATCAGTATTCAATCAATATAGTGTAAATTGATATAGTCAAAGCAAGATGTTAATCAGTACGTAGAAGAAACAGGAAACGCCTAAACTAGTATCAACGTTGCAAATAAAAAATACATCAAGGCTTTAACAAGCATCGGTCTCAACTATACGTCACCACAAACTGGTATCAAAATGAGAAACAGTGAAATATCAAAATCTACCTGTATATAATTCTCGTAACACCACTGGGTTGAGTAATTGGTCTCTTTCCAGGAGCTATAAACCTAAGATTACAAGATGAAAACAGAAACAAATGGAGTCAACAACAACTGAAATATTACTTGACATACAGTTAAAAATTTATCTCAATTAATTGTTTCTGATTCACCGATTCTTGTATCTTTTATAATGAGAATCAGTACCAACCTCATTCAATTCATTATAACTAAACGTTAAAAATATGAACTTTACCATTTCCCATCCCCCATCCCCCAAGTCCCAAAGTCATGGTTTAAAGGCCTGAACATCAGACATGTTCACTAAAGGGAATATGGAAACAAAACTATACAATAAATACCTTGAGCAATGCAATGTGATCTCCTACATTCCCTGTGTGAAAATTCAATCGTGCATTGTCCGCATGGACTTGCTTGTCCTTTGGACGGTAAAAGATTGAATTACGAATGGAAAGCATTGCAGCAATGGAAATAAACTTGTCTGAACACTTGTACTTATCAGAAGCAACTATCATCTTAGATAGCATGGGGTCAAGTGGAAACTCCGCCATCCTTCGACCAACTTTAGTCAACTCACCTACCTTATTTAATGCACTTAGTGCAAATAAAAGTTCCAGGGCTTTTAGCAATGCTTTAGATGGTTTGGGTCCATAAAATCAAAATGTAACAAGTCATGAATACCAAGGCTCTTCAGCGAAAGCAAAACATTTGCAAGATTAGTCCTCTGCACTTCTGGTACTGTGTTATCGTCCAAATCATTGTAATAATTGTAGGCAGTATATAAGCGGTAGCACTTTCCAGGACCTGTTCGACCAGATCAACCTTCCCTCTGCATTGCTGATGCCTTTGAGGTGGGAGTGATTAGCAACGACTCCATCCCAGTCCTTGGATTATAGGACTTCATCTTGCAAATCCAGGGTCAATAACATATTTGATCCCATCAATAGTAAGCGAAGTTTCAGTAATATTTGTGGCAAGGACAACCTTCCTTGCCCCTTCAGGTGTGGGCTAAAAAATTGTTGATTGCAGCTCAGTTGGTAGGTTTGCATATATGGGACAAGTAATCAGCTCAGCAATTTTTGTCCCTAGACCCCTTGTTCTGTGCTTCATTATTTCTTCTGCTGTCTCAATTTCTTCTTGACCAGTGAGGAACACCAATATATCTCCAGGCAGTTGTGTCACATGGATTTGAAGTGCAGTTACAATTGCTGCATCTAAGTAATCAGCTTCTGGTGTTTTCGTGTAATGTATTTCAACAGGATACTGTCTCCCAGGAATTTTGAAAATTGGAGCAGAATCAAAATAATCACTGTGACTTCTCAGCATCAAGCGTTGCACTTGAAATAAGCAGTTTAAGATCATGTCTAAACCGAGCAATATCCTATTACAAAAACCACTACCCATCAGATATTCGAAGAAACCAAAGGTATCTATGAGTCTATTACGAAGTGCTTCCAGCAGGGTGGTCATTATAAAGTAATTTTCAAATAAAAACAAAACCATGACCTCAAATTTTGGCACACATATAACTAGAGTTAATCCATAAAGCGTGAAATTATGCAAAGACAAGAAAACTAAATCTTCAACCATGGTCAACTACTCAGTTATCACCCACAAAGGTGCACAAAGGTCACATAAAAATTGGGACCACTGATGGTTTGGTCCAAACATCGATGAATAATGATCTTCAAAAAAATAACTCTACAGAAATGACTAGAAAACATGAAAGATTTACTGCTTACCTGTACTAATCCAAATAGAATATCAGTTGAGAGCGTTCGCTCATGGGCCTCGTCCACCATCACCACACTGAAACAATTGCAGACATACATTGAGACAGAGCCAAAAAACGAATATCCAATCATTATGCCACTAGGTTAGCTTACCTGTAGCTAGCCAGATCTGGTTCACCAAGGAATTCTCACAAACAGTCGTTTCGGATGTGCAATCCTCAAAACGAATGGAATAACCAACCTGTAAAAAGCACCCACTGCTGTTAAAAGAGGTCAGATTGCCACTACCTCTATTGCTTTTTTCTAGGTTTTGGGTAAATTTTCAGAACAGATAAGAAACTAGAAAAAACATTTCAAATTGGTAAACAGAACGTACTGCATATCATCAAAATAGGCATACCATCATAACATCAGTTAATCAGAGTGAGTATCAAGTCTTTGCAGGTCATTAAGTTTTTCTTATAATCCATTCAGGTTATTAACTTATTACTTATTAGCATAATGAAGAAAGATCAACTCAACGAAATTGGGATACCTCGTGCCCAAGTTTGACCCCCACTTCTTGAGAAACCCTTGCAGCAACACTTACTAAGCACATAATATGCATTTCTTGACAAATATGTGTCACGTAATTATATCCTCAAGTTGTAGTACCTTCTTCCTTTTTTGACAACTTTCTCTCTGTTAACTGTTGGAAGGGAGATAAAAAGATGTTAGCGACAAGAAAGGAAACAAGCAGTGTCAGAAGTGGTTCAAAGCAAGGAGACAATCCCAGCTGATTTGATACCAAAGAAGTAGAAATGAAAATCAGCTCAGAACTAAATTTGTACCTTTCGTGTTGCTGTTGTGTCTCAGTCCCTTATATTATGCTCCAATTGCTTCCTCTCTCTTTGATCACGCAATCTTTCTTCTTCTGACTGCATGCCATTATAAATAGAGGAAATGTTAAAATCTGGTAGAGAAAAACAAGGAAAAACCTATAACTGAAAAATGAATGTAAAATTGCTACTCAGTGTACTGAGATTTATAATAATATGAGAGAGAACCTACAAATAACACTGTTGGGTAAAAAGATGTCAAAATAATCAATCAGACTACAACGTGAGTTTAAAAAAGTATTGAAGAACTATAACAATTCAGTCAATTTTATCTCTGCTTCCATCATGCAGTATTACTTAACTTTGTTTTTCAATTAAAACAGTGACAAATTACGATACTGAATCTATGCCAAATTTAAAAATATAAATAAAAGAAGAAAACCTCTTCTCTTTTCTCCTCTTGTGCAATCAGCTGCAGCATTGCACTACGTTAAAACAGCAAATACCCTGAGAAACAAAAACAGAATACTATATTACAAAAGTTCAAAGGCTTAACCTCATCATTGTCATCTTCTTGACTCAAAATATTCTTCCTAAACCGCTTCTTATGGGAATCTGGTTTCCTTGACTCTGAAACAACAGGAACAGATGATCTACCTCCATCATTGTCGTCGTCATCATCGGAATCCAAAAGAGCATATGTCTTCTGCTTCCTGACCAACATCGCAGCTTCCCTCTCTTGTTTCTGATATGCTTATATATACATAATAAAGAATAGTACAGTCAGGAAATGCATGATTTCATCAACGGATAAAACTGGGGTAAAAAATCCTGAGTCTGTACATTCATTTGATTAAGAACAAGAACTCACGTTCAAACCAGATTCTTTACGGGGCACTCTAGAAAGGATGTCTTCAGCAAATGCACTTGTTTCAGCTGATGAAGACAAGCCATATTCCACAAGCTTGCTACCACATCAGCTGGTGATTTTGCTTGTATTTTCCATTAGTCAAATCAAATTGCATACAATGCTGCTATCATCCGTTTGAAATTAACAAAATCGAAAGCAACTTAACCAGTAAGGTGGACAAGGACTAAGAACAACTAACTTATTCCGATAACGTACTGAACAACAAGGGCGGCCGAGTATCCGAGCAACGTCATTAGCTTATCGGGTACCAACGTCTTCAGATTACTCTCGCTTCCCATTTTTACTGCATTGGACAACACAATCTTTCTTGATATACACGAACACAAAACAACGGCGAAACATTAAATTCGGGAAAAAGTCGAAAATTAGAGCATGACATTTGAGCTAAATCAATTTAACACCAATTCAAGAGAATTCAAAATTTTTATGCTTAAGCTAAAAAGCAATTAAATTTTAATGCAATTATTGTAAATTTAAAAAAAACAGGATCACATTGGAACCCTAACTACTGCTTCCTGCTAGGCTACTTGAATTAATCGAGAGAACTCACGATTTAAACAAATAATTTCCGGCGTTTGTTTGCTTGGCAGGGAAAGGGATGGACTTTATATAAGAAGGCTATGCGGGGATTCGCACGTGAAGGAATATCAGGACGGTGTGGAGGTTGCGGTGGCTTTCGACGCCACTGCAAACGGCGGAGCTGTACTGTTCGCCGAGCGTTCAAAACACTGTCACGCCCGCGACAGGAAGAGAGAGAAGAGAAAAGTGCAGGCTTTTAAGAAGTCGGGTCGGGGTAGAAAGAAAGTCCGAAATTACAAACCCGTGGCGTTTTATATAAGACGGGCCTTGGACCTCTTTGTTGTTTAACTTTCATTCAACTTTCCCTGATTTGTCTACGAGTTCGATACTAAATTATAATATCTAATGAATTTTGTGAGTCGGCCAAATCTTCTTCGACCTTCAATGTAAATGTTTCTGACTCATTTGAAATATTTTTAAATTAATTGAAAACATTTTTTGCGAAACTATTTTTAAATTTTTAAAACACTTGAGTTGAAATTGTTCCTGTAAGAAGGAATTAACGCTTATTTGCATATTTTAGTCCAAGCCCATGATCCAAATTTGGGCCGACCCGAAAAGCTTGATCCGAACGCCCGTTTAAAAACTTGCGCGAAGTCCGCCTCAAAAGCGCCAAAAATTCCAAAGAACAAAATTAAATTATTAAATTCCATTTTATCATTAATCAAAAGTCTTGATCAACTGTAGTAACAACCACACTAACCCATGGAAAACCCAATAAGCGTAAGCCACGTGGGAAAAAGACGCGGTCTTTTCGGTGCCAGAAAAAGGTACAACAAGTCGTTGAAAATGACGACTTCATCTTCTTGGCCTCCATAGCTTCGGAGCTTTCGGGAGCTTGACCCCCACCTAAACCTCTCTGCACAAATCTCATATCTCTCCGTGCAGAGGGGAAACCTAAGAATTTATATACATATATATATATATATATTTATATACAAATCAATTTATTGAAATTTTGTTGTTTTTTTATTAAATTTTTGTGAGATTAATTTGGTGGTGACGAGATGGGTTGCAATACAAGCAGAAACGTGGATTCGAAAGCAAGTCGGGCCGCCCGGTGGCGAACCACCGGCATTGTTGGCCTCCGTGATTCCAAATTGAAGGCAATTTCTCTCTCAATTTCTGCCTATATATATATATATATATGTGTGTGTGTGTGTGTGTGGGTGTGCGCGCGCGCGTATATTGGTTGTATTATTGGGATGCGTGCTTGAATTTGTGGTTTTTTTTTTTTTTTTTAATAATTGTTGTAATTTGAATACTTCGGTGTGAAATGTTGGGGAGGTGGGTGGAGTGAATTGATTAATTTTGATGAAGTTGCTTCATTTGATAATTTGCCTTTTCCAATTGTGGTTTTGTGATTACAAATTGAATGCGGAAATTGCGATAAAGTTCAAATCTTTTTGTGTGGGGTGCTGTTGATTGAGGTGTTTCGAATATGTTCTTGTTCGAATGTTGATTGAAGTCGAAAGAGAGCTCCAAGTTTACATGGAGATGTTTTCTATTTGTGTTGTTGTTGTATTCAGTTGAAGTGTCTGACATGGTTTCTCTTTAGTCTTTCGGTTTAGCGAGTCAGAGAGTTATTTGACAATGTGATATATACTGCATCGTGCATAAACGCCTAGTTTCGGGTTCGATCTACGCATTTTAGACAATAAACACAAAGCAATGCAGAGCTGGTGCTTTGGCTCCTTTCATGTGTGTGCGTGTGTTCAATGCAATGTACTGATTGGTTACTTTCTCTGGAACAGACATTTCCAGATGAAGTTCTTGACCTGGACAGGTCCATACGTACTCTTGATCTAACACACAATAAAATAGGTAATATTCTCTTCTCCGTGAGGCATGATTAAGTACTTTTACGATGCAGTCTTTTCTAGAAGGCATCTGATTTCCGCTTAACTATCTTTAACAAAAAGCTTCAGAATTAACCTTAACGATAATGGTTTTTTTCTCATGGCTTGGTGTCAAAGGTTTCGATATTTTCAGAACTTAGGCATACTTGAACATCTAGTTTACTTCTCTTATTCTCCGTGCAGTTGACATTCCTGTGGATATCAGCAAATTAGTAAACCTGCAGCGACTGGTAAGAATCATGTATTTTTGTCTTTTGTACATATACTGTTTCTCTCATTCCTAAATTCATGCTCTACGAGCAATTTGTCGTATATAAATATTTTAAGACTTCAACTTTTACCATCTCTATTGAACAGATAAGGATAAATAGATAGTGCACAAATTTTTTTGATGAAAATGGTGGTCCTTTTATTGAAGGTTACTATCCCGAGCTGACTGTTGGGTGGGATTCTGTGCTTTCAGATTTGTGAATGAACTGCATAGATTATTCAATTCAAAATATATGAAAATAAAAAGTTGTTTTTCCACAAGAAACCATTAAGCTTTTTATTTTATTTTTATAAACAAATAGCTAAACTAGTTTGCACAAATTAAGTAATCCCTACGCGAGCCAATTTGTTTAATATAAATATACATTGTTCTATCATACATTCAGATGATCAGTTGACGGTTGAATTCCATTTGCTCTATTTTTCAGATATTAGCTTATAACCTCATTGACCGACTGCCGATAAATCTGGCAAAACTAGTGTCCCTAAAAGTTATGACTCTTGATGGAAATCGAGTTACTACATTGCCTGATGAATGTAATTTTCTTCTCTAAGTAAGATATTGTATGGGACCATTTTTTCATCAACTGGATGGGACTGTTGTTTCTTTCAAATACTTCATCATGGGACATCTAACTAACAAGATGTACGTTTCCTATTTCTAGTGGGACAGTTGGTGAGACTTGAGCAGTTATCTATCTCTGGGAATTCATTAGAGTCTTTGCCTGAGACTATTGGAAGCTTGCGGAATGTAAGTGCTTTGAGATTTTCCACCTGATTGTCTGTTTTGCTTTATGTCTTAGTTAATTATCAATAGCATTTAGATTTTGGAATTTGGAATTAGCGAAAACATTGGAAAATGCATTAATGAGAATCTGAATTCCGCTTTTACATTTTTTGAACATCAAACATTTAGCATTCCTTGTGAAAGTCCACGATCTAAAAATGGATTGTTTGATGCAGTTAAAGCTTTTAAATTTATCAAAGAACAAATTAAAGTCTCTTCCTGAATCCATCGGAAGTTGCTTCTCTCTGGAAGAATTACAAGCAAATGGTATGTAACCGATGTCTGTTTTATATGCGACTGTTTTCCTTCTCTATGTGGTTATATGGCTGTAAAGTTTATCATACCACTGACAGCTTCATGATTCTGGATTGCTTTTCAGATAATTCAATTGAAGAACTTCCTGAATCAGTTTGCAACCTTACCCACGTAAAGTCACTTTGCTTGGACAATAATAGTGTGAAGCAGGTATAGTTTTTACTAATCACAAGTTTCGTTTGACTTTCTTAACTAATCAGAAGAATGACAGGTTGGAGTATTCCTTGTTTGACAGATACCCACTAATCTGTTGAAGGACTGTAAAGCGCTGCAGAATATTTCCCTTCATGGAAACCCTATTTCCATGGATCAGTTTCAGCAGGTATGCCACGTTTTTCCATATAGTGTTTTACTTCAATCCCGTTTTCTTCAGCAATATATTTGAACATTTGCCATGTGATAAAAATCTAGATGGAAGGATTCCAAGAGTTTGAAGCGAGGAGGAAGAAGAAGTTCGACAAACAAATTGACTCAAATGTGATGATCAGTTCGAAAGGCCTTGACGAGGGTGTTGATCTTTGAGCGTATGGCAATGACATTCCTGAAACAGTAAGTTCTGCTCCCAAATCTCAATGAATTTCTATTATTTATACGAGCAAAACGAGAGGAGTTATTTGTTGGGCGGGTTTAGATTCTTGGTTGTGGCCCTCTCATTACTGCTCTTCGGGTTTTGCTTACTATGCTGATTTTTTAAATAAAAATTGACACTTTTCAAATAAAATAAGCTTATTCAAGCTCAATTGCTCATCATTCCCCTCTACACATTAAGCTTTTACTGTCCTCATTATGTTGTTCATGTGATAGCTGTCCGCTATGCCTAATTGATGGGAAAAAACTACCTATCAGGTGCTATCTTAAAACAAATTTATCGTTTTGTGTTGAGAAACGAGATTTTCATGTCTGTTAATCTTCGACTTCCCCAACTTCGAGACCTCGTTTCATGTAGTTTTGCGTTTATAATTTTGCACGTCCATTCTACATATTTCATCTTGCTTACTATAACGACTTGCATTCAACTTTTAACCGATCGGATGACAGTTGCTAACGAGAGTCAAATCCATTCAAATGCGAATGCAGGGTGGTTTCTTTGCTGCTGTAAATTCGGATGAGCAATTCCTGTAGCTTCGGATGGACAACGTTGGGGCGACCTTGTTATTTATGATCACTCTTGTCAGATGCAAAATAAAACGTATCCAAACTTCGATTCCGTTGCGGTGTACACTTCGATACTATTTTCTTCAGTGCTTGACAGTCTTTGGCAGGTTTGTATGTGAAGTGGTTTCGTTACACTTACACATTTGAACTGTAAAATGTTACATATGTTGATACAACATGGAAAAGTGAATATAATGAGAACATCGAATCCAATTTCTTTTTTATTTTTAATACATCGATATATTTACACTATTGATTCCATTTAATGAAAGTGTATTTTGATGAATCTAAATTTTTTTATTTTTTACTTTTTACAAATGATGGTGTTAGTAGGTTAAATTTTTAGGTGGGGATCGGTGATGATCAAATCTGCAACAAGAGTATATAGGCATCATGCTTTCCACTATTGCTGTAAAGCTCCATCTGCAAATTTACGAAAAAAAACTACCGGCAAATAGAAGCCTACATTTTAGGCAAAATAGATAAAAACAAATTTGGTCTTTTGTTGGATTTTTGTTGAACAAAAAAACGAAAAAATAAGACAAATTTCATGTCTAACACATGGAGAACACAACGGATTGATGTGGAGCGCGATTGTTTGGCCCTATAGTTGGGATAACCTGCTCAAATATCATGAACAAAGTTGAGGTTTTACCATAAAACCAATTAGTTATATGGCTATTATCTCAACTTACTTATAAGTCAATGAAAGGTTCGTAGGATTCATTCTTAACAAAACCGCAAAAATCAAAAACTTGGTATCAATCTCACTACAATCATCCTAATATCATCATAAGTCGAACAAAGTGAAAACTGTGTGCCGTTAGACCAGCTAATCACGTGAACAAACCATGTTTGAACATTTGTGTGAATGGTGACATAAAATCCACAATTAATCAACTAGAATCTCAAACATAATCTTGTATTTAAATTTCAAGCGTCCCTTTTTTTTTTCTAAAAGACAAAATCACAACACATTCCTTACCATAATTGTATTAATTTAATTGAAAAGCAAAAGTTCTTGGGTCACTTTAAGAAATTGCATTCAAACCACCAATCAAATCCACCCAATTTTGCAACCCAAAAAAGTAAGAGACAAATCTCCAGCTTAGCTGTCCACATGCCACTTTCCTCTAACAACACGCCACGTGTCACTCACCCAGAGGCGGTTATAAAAATCCAGATCACCGCGCGACCCTTCATATACCTCATCCCTATCACTACTCCCTTCCAGCACTGCGAGGGTATTCTCCGTAATTACGATCCCATACTTGTCTCTTTTCGGTATTTCCTTTCTCGGACAAGCCACTTACAAAAAAGCCGAACCCTACGTCGCCCCTTTTCTTCAATCGCCGCCTCTTTTGTCGATCTCGATCATTTCTTCGCCTCGATTCCATCTCCGTTTTTTGTCCCGATCCTGAAATTGATTTCAGATTCGATCAATTCGTCCTCTCGGCTCTCGATCGATCCCAGTTTTGTCTTCAGCCGTGTTCCCAATCCGATTCTAGGGTTAGGGTTTCAGAAAATATTCGATCTTCTTCTTCGTTTGTAGATCTGACAAAACGTTTATCGGATTAGCAATTTTTTCGCCTTCCGCTGTAAATTTCTTCCGATTTTGTAAATTATTTTGAATTCTTTTCGCGTTTAGGTTTTTTTGATTTCTGGGTTTTGATCCGTATATCTACAAACCTTTGAGGTTCCTTTATAGCTCATCAGCTGTATTTGTTGGTAGATCTGGGTACAATTTCTGGGATTTCGTACAGAATTCAAGATCTAGGGTTAGGGTCTTCAATAATTTGGGGCTTTTCGTGGTTTAGTTAAATTAGGTAGGGGAAGAGTCAGGTTGATTCGATTAAGCTCGGTTTTTCCCTTTGGGTGCGTCAAATCAAAAGCTCCTATCTTCCAATTCAGCGATCTGCTTCATATCTCGAAGACTTTTTTCTGAGGTATAAACCGAGTTCTTTTGTTTATTTATGATGAAATTATTAGCTTTTGCATGCTAAATAAATTAAAAAGCTCATTTTTTCTTGCTCAATTTTGTGATGTGATATGGGCACCCTGTTTTTTCGCTAAAAGGGGCACCCTTTGATTAGAAATAAAGCAGCAGGTCATATTTACTAAATTGCCCTCCTTTACTATCATTGATGTCTCTTTTATGTGGAGGGTCTTTACATAATTGGGCCCACAACGCCCTTTAAGTATATCAATTATAGTTGTAATTTTCTTATGGAAAGTCAAAATTTTGATGGACTTGTAGTCATATGGTGTAACGTTGTCACATTAAGACATTAACTGACAGAGGGAACTATAGTGTCATTGATTGGGAAATAAATGACTTTCAGAAGTAACCATTTTTAGCTGGAAATGTCCGTGTTTGAGGTATCTGTTTGTGTTTGCTTTGTGTCGGAAGTGCTTAATTTAGTTGCTTTAAACTGTTAAAGATGCGTTTATGTGAGTCGAAGCAAGTTGATATGACATGAACTTGTGGATGAGGTCCTGCTTTTTTTCATTGTAATGAAACTTGTGTTGTGGTGCACCGCCTCTGCTATCCGAGTGATAGAATCATGGAATTGTTGGAAGACCATTTGTGCTTGATTAATTTTAGGTGTATATCTGTATAAAAATGTCTCCTGGTGCTTCCCTCTGGATACGTAGAAGCGTAGGTGTAAAATGCTTTTAGGCATTTCTTTTGCATTTTATGATTTGATCTAAGCGTTTGTTATTTCTTTTGTGCAGTTTAATATGGTGCAGAAACGATCACTTGATGATGAGGAAATATTTGTTTCTTTCAAGCACCCAAGACAAGTGGGACATAATAAAGAGCTAGTTTCTTTCTCAGAATCTGTTTTTCCTGGAGATGTTTCCGAGGAACCAGAGACTTTAGGTGAGGGTCTGTGATTTCTAAAAAGTATTATGTGGAACCTCTGGAAGAGGGATAAAATTGTTTGCATGTTTTCTCGTTTGTGCATGTGTCGGATAGTCTGAATGTGTCTGTATCTGAGTCCACCTTGTCCAGCCCTGTCAATGTTCTTGACTTTTTCTAATTCGACGGATTTTTAAATGTCAAACTCAGTCAAATCATTTTTCACTTCGCTCTCAATTTTGTCCATAACTAATTTGGTCACATTAAAACAGCCTAATGCGATTCTGCTGTTTCCCGTTTACTTTTTGGTTTGAACTCTTGAAAAAAGTTTGATGTTTGATTGGTAGAGAATGGATGTGCAAAAGACAAAAGTAGAAGTGAAGAGGAGATTTCTGATGACAAATTTTCTGGTCTTCCAAAAGGCAGTGAGGATGTTGAAACCAGTGCATCTAGAAGCTTTACCATATCCTCATGGGCCACTAGCAGCACTAGTGGAGAAGATTCTTTGTTTGAAGCATTATTTCATGGGTCCTTTTTCCCTGAGTACTTCAATCATGAACGTTCAATAAGGACCTTGACTCAATTTGAGGATATTTATTCTGTTCTTTTGGATCACCCTCCTCGGAAGTCTGCCTCCATTGGACCAGAGCATCAAGCTGATGTTCCACTGTGGGGTGCACAAGGAGCCCATAATAATTTTGACCTTGAGGATGAGAAACGACTAATGGGGACTTGTGTAATTCCAGTGCCTGATTCTGATACTGAGTTATTTACCGACACGGGTTGCATAGTTGGAAAGGGCAGAATTGATTGCAGCTGTGAAGATGGAGAGTCTGTTAGATGTGTCAGGCAGCACATTTTGGAAGCAAGAGAGAAACTTGTAAAGACCATCGGGCCAAAGAGATTTGAGGAGCTAGGATTTAATGACATGGGAGAGCAAGTGGCACAAACTTGGAGTGAAGAGGAGGAACAACTATTCCACCGGGTTGTCTTCTCAACTCCAACATCTTTGGGCAAGAATTTCTGGGACAAACTTTCAACTGTCTTCCCCTCCAGGACGAAAAAGGAGATTGTCAGTTACTATTTCAATGTCTTTATGCTTAGGAAGAGGGCGGAGCAGAACAGGTATGACCCAATGAATATTGATAGTGACAATGATGAATGGCAGGGGAGTAATGATTACGGTGACAATCAACCATCTGTGACAGAGGATGAGGACTCGGTGGTTGAGTCTCCTGAAGGTAGACGTGTTCCTGGTTATAATCGAAATTGGAAGGATGATTTGGAAGTGTTCGATGAGGACGATACGGATGAAACTTGTGATGATAATGTTGATGTGGATATGTTTGGGCGGGGACCTGAGCAAATTTTAGATAGATGCTACGGGTTGGTTGACAACTGCAGTTCCTGTCCCATACCTCAGCTTCAGGATAAGATTTCCTGGGATGAAAAGGTAGATCAAGAAGTCCAAGATGATTCATGCACGTCCGTTGATGCAGCCGTGGCTGCTTCGCAAGAGAGTCAGCGGAAGCCTGAGGACGGGAATCATTGGTCGGGTAGTTTTAACCGCGGTGACCACGAATATGTCTTGGAGCCTTGTGATGCCAAAATCTGGGATGCTGGGTATATGACCTTCCCCAAAAACAAGGTTGACTTCTTGCCAACTAGCAACATGATTGAAGAGGTTTTCGGGAAAGAATCATGGAATTACAAAGCAAGGGATGGCAAAAACTTGGGCTAGCGTTGCATGTCCTTCGCCGAGATGGTCTCCGGAAATGTTCATATTCAAGAGGTCCACCTGAAAGTTTTTCCTCCGAAACAGTTTTACTAGAGTCGAGTTTTCCTTGTGTACATTAGATTTCTTGGGAGATGGAAGCTCGCTGTCCCTGTAACATAGTGTAAGGTGATTTGTTGTTTAGGTCTCTCTTTTATTAGCTGGTGTGGAAATGGAAAATTCCCTTCATACCTTTAGAAGGAGATCGAGAGTCGTCATCTTTGTAGGGTTGTCCTGAAAACATACCGATAATGTAAGCGTAACGGTCATCATCATAGTAAGATACCGCGATGTAATTTTGAATTATCTTCCTAATGAAAAGTCACCGAGCATTTTATCCCTCATTGTTCATTGTAATCTTGTATTGTCATGGAGATGAAATGCAACTTAAAGCGGGAGTTTAGGTCAGTCGGTTAAGGCGGTGTATTCATCTTGTTTTGTCCGATTTCAAAACCTACTCTACGACGACATATGAGTGGTTTGTAACTTTATAACACGGTCTGAAAAAGAGTTGATGACTGCTGAGGTGTGATTGCAGCCGCACGGTGCTGCACTATGTAAGAGGAAGATGTTCTCTAACAAAAGCATAGAATGTTTCACTTTCTTGTGCTAATTATTTGAAAATTTGCCTACTCCATAACCATCTAACAGCTGATTATCGACCGCAAATACTGTCGGTATTTAGAAATTCTTTGTGCAAGACATCTGACGTTTCTTTTAACAAAAGACGGATTTTGTTTTGACAACACCCTGAATCCAGATCAATTTATGGTGGAATAGAGAGTGGAATGGAAAGCAATTTCTGTCAAAAAGTAACAGCAAAGCTATTGTGTCTTTTTATATGAGTTAATCTATGATTCCATCACCCACATGGCTTTTGGATAAGGGGGGGAATATGCAGTGCAGCAGCTAAATACTATGCAGTACACTAAACCAGTAGACCACTTGCTTAGAGAGCTGAAAAGCAACGAATAAACAAGGTTAAGAACTTAAAAGACTGATTAAGTGCTAAATCCAAAGCAGATGCCTCTTCCAACCAGAATAGTTAGCCAAGCAAGAGGAGGTCTCACATGATGATTTTAAAATGACGTTAACACGCAGAGAGATTGAACTAAGCACATAATGGGTTAATCATAACTAAATATCGAACTCAATACAATAATTATCGTTATTAATGTGAGTTGAATTTGAAAAAAATATCAATAAACTGTAATTAGTTTTTATGTTCTCTTTCTTTTTGAAGTCAAATATATTGACTCGTTTGAGTATCCCCTAAGCATTGCTGGTGAGTGCTTGCTCAGTAACACATGCAGCATTATTACTTTTGAAGAAACACATGCATCTTTATGATTCGTCCATAAATTTATTTATATATATATATATATATAGAGAGAGAGAGAGAGAGAGAGAGAGAGAGAGAGAGAGAGAGAGAGAGAGAAGCTAGGGGATTTTGTAGTTGCTTCATGATATACAATCACACAGTGGCATAGGCAAAATTTTAGCTCTAAAACGCTCTTTTGATTTTTGTAAAAATCGTTCTAACGTGTGGTGAGTAATCGATCAATATTGTTTGAGTCTGGTATAGTGTTCTCCTCAAAGCTTACAAGCAACAGATTGCCTGTATTTCATAAGAGCCACCAATTTCAAATCAAACTTGACGAAACAAATTGAAGTAAAAAAAATATCGGATTGAGGCTCTGAGCCTATGGAAAACCTTGAATATCATAAACATAATACTAAACTTTTCTGCGTGAAAAAAAAAATTCCTAATAGACTTGGGACTATCCTAATCTCTTTATGACTTTGCCTCTACACTCACGCATTCATATATCACTACATAAATATATAAGGAAAAAAATTAAAACAAATCTGATTGAGATTGCGAAGCTTTTTCTGTTGATGCACTGAGTTTTTAGTTATTTTGTAATTGTGAAGCCGATTAGCAGTTACTAATTATGATTAATCAATAGCAGCATTCGAGTAAAAAATCCCCAACTGCCAAGACTACTAGCTTAATTATGACTTAATTAAAGCTTAAGATATGCTTAATTATAGTTCGGGCAACTTTTTGATGATTTTATATTTTTTGATCACTGGTATCAAATTGGTGTCGGCCTGGTTGTCACACGTTTGCTTCATGCAGGGAAAGATATCATGTTCATTACGCCTCCCAACCAACTCATTTTATCATATTTTCTCATAAAAAAAAAATCAGAATATGCATACAACATATGTACATACATATGGATACAGGGACGGATGAATATTGGGACCAAGATGGTCTCAGACTTTCAGGATCACTTGAAGTTTAGAAAATATACATGTGAAGGTCTTTTGAGGACCTTCGAATGTTTGGTACGGATCATTTTTGTGTTTACCAAGTGTTTGATGTAATGACTGCTAATCATATCTCAACAGGTTGGGTCGACAGCACTCGACAAATTCTCTCTATATCACTTATAATTGCTTTGCGTATGTCAATATCTGTTGACTTGTCCGCAATATGATTTGGCTGCCGACAACAAGCACACTAAGTGTTCAACAAAATACATTTGTGAATAAACTATATTTTTTTGCACGCTTCGCTCTTTGTTTCTATTTAACTTGCATTTTAACACTCAAAACTCTCAAAGTCTAAATTCTGAATCCACCACTGTATATGCATCATTTATTTCTAATAGCTCTTGCTTCTAATCCTTTTTATTTTAGAGAATCGAACGCTAAACTTATCGCAATTCTAACTCTGTTCATGTTTTTTTTATTGTAAACAAGTTTGAGGTCGTCAAGTTCTGGTTCATGCGAGTTGTTGTGATGAATGATTCAGCACTTTCTAATTTAATTTAGCATAAAGAGTTAATTGTAATAACGGATTTTGAACTATATCTATCCTGAGTTGCATTTTCGTCCTTAGGCTGCTATCTAGGAGAGATTTTTCAGTGTGATTGGAACACGAGATGATACATCACGTGTCACTATACAAATGATGAGATATGTGTATTAAAAAGTTAATAACTTAAATATTAAAAAAATTCATCACTTATATAAAAACACATGATGTACCACTTATATTTCGATTACAATAAAAAATTCTCGTTGTCTAGCTACAAATATTTGTCAATCATATATGTGGAGTCCATGTGGATAAAGTGGGCAGTTCAACAACTAGTGGCAACCGGACATAGATTACAAGTCTCCTTGGAGCAAAAATCAAAGTGTGGCTGCCAGAAAATCAATTGCTTTCTGCAACTCCATGCATTTTTCTAGCATAATCCATCAAAAGTCGAAACGCATAACCACAATAGCAGCATGTCATGTTTAATTTATTAGGTAAGGTAGACTGGAATGCTAAAGCATTGCAACATCCACTTAGCTAGCTGTTGGGTTGATACCACCAAATTTCATAACTAGGTTAAAGTGCCAAATTAAGTAGAGTCGTAAAGAAAAACTTGTGTATGGACATTCCGACCACATGCTTTTCGTAAAATAGCTATTATAAAAGCATGAGATCTTCTGTATTCTAGTCTAATTCAACTCCATGATGTTTCACCTGACGTGAGAACTGGCCTAATCAGACGGTCCCACAAAAGTTTTCCTTTGAGTCACAATGGTTTAAAAAAGTTGGTGTTGGATGTTGAGGAAATAGGGGAACGAAGTAAGGAAGCTTCGGAAAAGCATTAAGAGCCAAATCGGGCATCTTCTTATCTTATTACTCTTACAGTTAACACATTACAAGGCATGGCAGAAAGGAGTGGACTGTGGCCATTCTTTCATTTGAAGTGATCATGCCAGTCGATTTGAGCATCACTTATGGAGGACCATCTCTCTTGACTCTCAAGTGAAGTTTTTTGTGGGCTACCATACATATCTCACATACATCTTTACGCATACATGTATGTACTTGAGTATGTATACGATCTCTCTTGATCACAACAACATCAGGCATATCAACAATTCGGACTTTGGCCACCGCCGCAACTTGCGTAGGACATGCGCATAAGCTGCATGTAAAAGAAACATTAAGATCTTCCTACTTGCTCGTATGTACGTATAATATGACATCTCGTGGGTTGATTAAAAGACAACAGAAGAAGAGAAAAGAAATGTAGGGTTTTACAGCTAAACATTGTACTAAACTAGTAATTAAAGAGCCGGCAAGAAGGGCACAAAGGAAGGGAAGTTATGCAGTTAAGTGTGGTTAAGGGTTTGCTAATAAGACATTCTTGTTACGATTAGAGCAATGAAAGCCGGCAGCAGGCTACTCCACCACCAATAAAGAGGCCGGCCAACACCGGTGGTTTGGCCATGCTAGCTGCCCTATTTCTGACCTTGGTGTATGGCTGCACCTACAATCCAGACTTGCAGCATGTACAACTTACTTGTATCATTAAGTTAGTATTTCTTTTTTAACTAATTAATCAAGAAGATCTATATGTCTGTTAATTATCAAAACTATGGCCCCTAAGCTAGCTACTTCTGTTTAATTAAACCCTATATTTTAGGAATGATCGTTTCTTTCTAATTGACGGGACAAGATGATTGGAACATGCGATGTTTTTTGACACTCACAAGAGAGATACCATTAAATTAAAAACTAGTTGGTTAGGTTAGTGTCTACATCGTACATTATTTGATATTATATGTTCGATTCTTCTAATAGTGTACATTTTCACAGACCCCAATAGCCTATTAATTTGACCTCTATGTAGAAGTAAGGAACTGGATCCTCTCCTGAGCTCAGGAGGGGGATCCTCCTCAGCAGTCCATCCAGACCATTAAAATTTGATCCAAAGACTCTAAATAAGAGACTCCTCTAAAAGTTATAATAATTGCAGCCGTTAAATCAAATTTGAACGGTCCGGATGGACTGCTCATGAAGATCCCCATCCTAAGCTCAGGAGAGGATCCAATTCCTAGAAGTAATATATATTTTGATCAAGCGGCTTGTGAGCAGTACATCCAAATATATCCACTGCAAAAAAAAAAAAAAAAAAAAATCTTGCTTGAAAATGAATCAACCGGTGGCAAAGTCATAGCAATCAATCTTTTCGGGATTAAGAAGACTCGTAGAGGCATTTCAGCCTCTTACTGATACCATCGTGTAATTCAAAAGTGCCATGAA
The DNA here is from genome assembly GCF_963583255.1 of Pyrus communis. NCBI lineage: Eukaryota > Viridiplantae > Streptophyta > Magnoliopsida > Rosales > Rosaceae > Pyrus > Pyrus communis. The sequence goes on along the minus strand of NC_084815.1, from coordinate 23,580,627 downwards.
TCGAACCCAAGATGACTCATGTAAAATACAGACCTAGAATGTGCCCCAACCACAGAAGCACCCCGTATTGGTTATCCACTTAATTAGGATTCATAAAAAGGATAAACTATATATATTGGTACTGGAAAACAATATAAGACCATCTCCAAGGGATATGTCATATATGATGTGGCAAGTGAGTCATTTAACTTTTTACTTTATAGCTGCTTCCATTCTTTATACTTAATTTTTCCTTTTTGTTAGATAGTGTTGCAAATTCACTACATGTATCAAATGTATGGAAAAAATATATATTTTCCCAATTAATTAATGAATTTCCATTAAAAAGTTTATCTGCCAGATTTGTATATCAGTATTACAACTTATAATCTACTATATAGATGAAAATATTGATGGGTTTTTTGCATGCCAGATATGCTTGTGGTGCAAGTTATATGGTAAAATATAATGAGAAATAACTTATCAGAGATCATGGTTTACCATACTCTTGTGGTTATCCAGAAATTTCAAAGGTTACCTACCAAAATATAATTTTCTGCATCCATGCATGGTAAGGTTAATTAAGGTTAATCATTTGATCATTTTTGACCGTTGGAGTAAAGTTGGTTTTTAATAATTAAGGACTATCGTGTAGGATTCATTATCATAGGGGAATTCGACGTAAGAACGAAATGTCTCTTTAAGCTACCTAACGCCATCTTCCTTTTTCTTTATCCGGACTTCGGACCGATAGTGTAAGATAAACTTACACATGCAGAGTTTTAGACTATCCGACTGTATTATTGATATTATTAATTTGATTTTATAGTTGTCGATACTTGGCCCCCCATAAATTTGACGGAACTCTTAAAAAAAACTGCAATTAACCATTGCAAAGATTAACAATATTATAAATATAAGGAAAACTAATGAAAAAAATTTAAAAACTTTGAGTTTTAACAATAATGACAAAATAAAGAGTAAAGTAAATAGTACCATGATTGATTTTTTAGTGTAAAAATATAATTTTTTGTTAAAATAAACAGTACCATAAATTTTTCGTTAAAATTCCCTGTAATATAAGCATCTTATCAAACTCACATGACGAGTAGCAGTGTGGAATGCTATGCTTTGGTTGCAACTGAAGGAAACTGGATAGAGGATATTATCTATGGGACCGACCATGAAAATTAAATCCTGAAATTATATAAATATTATTATTAAATAATTGATTAATTAAGCAATATTAGAGAGTGGAACCTCACTTTGGACTTGGGGTGAGTTGAGGGTGTGGGGCCCCATTGCTTGGTAGCAAGACAAAGGAAAGAATAGTTAAGCTGGAAAACAGTTAATTTTCGCTAGGGTAAAGGCTTGCAAAACCGTCAATGTATTTGATACGTACGAATGTTTAAACGAATTTTAGTTCGAACTAATTCTTATTGGAGACGGTCTTTAAAGATAATTAAGAACATGAACGGTTTGAAGTTATGCAATTTGAATCATTAAAATTACGCTGATGACAACTGATAGAACAACAAGATGCATGTACGAATACGCGTTTTCATTTTAAGTAGAGGTTCTTGAACCATAAGGATGCTGACCTGGACGAATCTCGGCCGTCCGATTTCGGGTTGCCGTAGGATGCTCGGTTCAGTACACGTGCTAGTATCTTTCCTCTCCTTTGCCTCAATTTAATCTTTTGCTTCCATGCATGGATTTCTCCTCCAAATATAGTCAAGTTCACAGATAGAGAGAGAGACAGAGAGAGAGAGAAACTAGAGAGAGAAAGCGAAAGAGAAACAAACGCTCGCTCGCTCACTCTCTCACTTTCCATTTTTCCTCTGTTCTTTGTGCTTGTTCGTCGCCATCGTCACCACCAACAAAGAACACAAAGAAGACAGCAGAGCTACTGATTTATGTTTTTTTTTGTTTTTTTAATTTTTGACTTACATTTTTTTCTAGTTCATGTTACATGGAATCTGAGATTTTTTTCCTTCTGGGAAAGTTTAAATAGCAGCAACAAAGCTTTGATCTAATGCAATTCTCAACCCGAGTTTTCGCTTCGATTTTCTGATCGGATTGTCTTCTGTTTGAGTAGCATTTTTCCTGTTTTAGTGTAATGAGATCAAGAATCTGAGAGTTTTTCCAAATCTCGTGATCAGATTCGAAGCTTTCTGATCTGAATTTCCGTATTTGGTTGAGTTTTGATTTGAACCGATGGAAGAAGATCAAGAGTTGAAGTATGTGTGCAAGTTCTGCACCAAAAGCTTCCCCTGCGGCAGATCCTTGGGAGGTCACATGAAATCTCACTTGACCAACCATTCGCCGGAAACAGAGGAAAAGCTCAACACCGGCAGAGTTAAGCCCTCGTCAGGCAACAATGGTGGTTCTGATTTCGGAGGAGGACCACATCAGCAACCCGGTTACGGCCTCAGGGAGAATCCGAAAAAAACTTTGAGACTCGCGGATTTGAGTGAGGAGACTTCGTTTCTTCTGGACAAGTTTTGTAGAGAATGTGGCAAAGGGTTTCAGTCTTGGAAAGCTCTGTTTGGTCACATGAAGTGCCACTCAGAAAAAGAAAGAGTTTCGATTGAGAGCTTTGAAGAACATGAAGGTTCTTGGACTAGCCAATCAGACAACGAAACTCCTACTGCTGCTGCTCCCAATCGGAAAAGAAGATCGGGGAGAAGAAGAACAAGGTACATGGGAGCAACAACTTCCTCTTCTAATTTTTCAATTGCTAATGCTTCTGTTCCTGCTACTACTACTTCCTCTGTTTCCGAGACTGAGCAGGAACAAGAAGAGGTTGCTATGTGTTTGATGATGCTTTCGAGGGATTCGAGTCACTGGGGCGGGTTAAAATTAGTACCTCATAACTCTCCCGATGACAATTCAGGGTTCTCCGATTCTCCATCATCAGTTAGAACAATTGCGGATATTAAGGGTAAGATTGATGAAACTTTGAAACTGAAGAACAAACTCACTAAAAAGGTATTGGAGCCTCGAGATTTCGAGTCCCTAGCAGTACTAGAAGGTAGAAAATCCAAGTTTTGCTCTTCTGATGGCGGGTTTTCAAAGAATGATAAATTGGGTTCCAACAAGTACAACTCAAGCAAGAGAAAGATCAGAGAGGCTTGTGATTTCGAATTGAGGTCGGATAAGACCCCGAAAAAATCGAATACTAGTAGAGCTGATGCTTTGGATTCTGAAGTAGTAGTATGCAAGAGTTCACAAAGGAGAAGCAAATTCGAATGTACTACTTGCAACAAGGTTTTTCGATCGTACCAAGCTCTCGGAGGCCATAGGGCAAGTCACAAGAAGATCAAAGGATGCTTCGCCTCGAAGATCGAAAGCAGCGAAAACACCATGGGAACCGACATCTCCCCTGAGTCTTGCTGCAACAATGAGAACCCCATTGAGAAAGAAATAGCTGAGAGCAGTGCAAAGAGTACAAAAGGGCATTCCTGTCCAATTTGCTACAGAGTTTTTCCATCAGGGCAAGCATTGGGAGGGCACAAGAGATCCCATTTGATTGGTGAGGCTAAAATTACCACCCAAACCCTAGTGATTCAGAAGCCTGCAGCACCTGAAGTGAGAGACTTTCTTGATCTCAACCTTCCTGCTCCTGTGGAGGAAGAGAGCAGTAGCAACCATGATGCAGCTGCAGTAGCATTTAAGCCATGGTGGGTTGGAAGGAGCAGCCATAAGCATGAGGCTGCCCTTGTAGGCCTCATCTCCAACTGAGTTTCAAGTCTTTCGCCATGGATTCTGATAGGGAAATGATCTCCTCACTGTCGGTTTGTCCTCCTGCACCCCTCCTTTTTTATTCTCGTCATTTGATTGAATAAATCAAATAACAGTCAAGCGAAAAAGGAGAAGAGTGTGGAAGGAGAAAAACGAAGTGCGGAAATTAAGATTCTTCCAATAAAGGTTGAAAATTGTTGAGATACAAATTTTCTGGGCAGTATAATTCATTAATTCTTTACAAATTTTAGGGTTTGCTGAGGCATTATTGCTGCTAATTTGCCTTCCAAGTTAGGCCTTACCAAATTTCAACAGTTTCATAGTTATCACCATAGCCAATTCGGTTATACCATAAATGTTATTTCCTTTAAGATTCAGGCTCGTTGATTTTGTTTCACCACACAACTTCAATACTATAATTACGTTTCAGTTTTGGATTAATTATGAGATCTTGAGAAGAATTGCTCTTTGGAGAGCGTAGTATGATATGAAGTTGTAAGAGGCGTTAGAGAAGGTTACTGTCTCGTTCGCCTATATGCTATGAGTCGGGGCCTAAGAGGGGATAGTATACCATATAGCAAATATCAACGTTTGAGCTAGTTATCTCCAACTTGCAGGTTTAGTCAATAAAAAGTTACGTGATAACATAATATTCGGTTTAAAGTGCAGATGGCTGAAAACATACGATAATTGCTTATGAGTGAGTGAGGTATTGAAAAAGGAAAAATTAGGATGGTATGTGAAGTCATGAAGAAACGAAGAGATGCAAAAGAAATTCAAAATGTACACAAATATGAAACATGTCATGTGAGCTAGTTGAAGGTGGTTGTTTAGTCACCTACCATTAAACATGACAAACCATCTCATCTCACTTCTTTCACAAACTTAGTATGTCAAGTCATGCTAACATTTCTCTACTTTTAACTACAGCTATGCTCACTACTAACAAAACAAAATAAAAATTAATTGTTTTTACTGCAAGCGATATTATTACTCTAAATTAGACTAAGAGAATGAAGAAATTTCGAATCCGGAACACAATCAATTAGAGAGAAATACTCTGTCCACTGAGGCAATCCGCTCATACAATAATTATATACATATGTGTGTGTGTATAATTTTTAAAAAGTCTTTGGACCACTACAACTAGAAGTGTATTTAAGCGAGTATAAAGTCAGCTTAGCACGCGACCTTTGATAATGATTTATATAATATGGGACGGATCCGCGACATTATTTTTATTACATAATTGTTGACACACTTTTTTGTGAGGTTTACTTTATAATGTATTTCAACATTATGAACCGTCTATCTCTTAGAACATCATTTATCAACTATTCTTATAAAAACATTAGACAAATCCAAAATCACTAAAACATTCATTTGTAGTGAAAAATACGGTTCTATAAAGAAATCATAAACATATGATTCAAATTCAGGTGAATTTTGGTAAATATGATCTCAAAAGAAGATCTAAAAGATAAACGGAATGTTAAAATACGTTACGAAAAAAACCCAAAAAAAAAAAATATATATATATATATATATGTGTAAAAAAATAGTACCACATATCCGTCTTTTTTATATAAATAAAAATCTTTAAATTTATGTGGACCACTACAACGAGAAGTGTATATAAGCATGTATAACGTCAGTTTAGCACGCGAACTTTGATGCCGTCAGGCAAATGGGTTTTGATTTAGGTGGCCAAGGCTGCTAAAGCACGTAATATTTTTGCCCTAATTTATCAAATTCTATACCAGTTTTTGGCTTCTAGTCATAGGGTTTGGTTACCTTTTTGTTAGAGCTAAACATCTAAATTCTGTTCAGCTTTTAATGCAACGGCGCTTCAAAAATTAACTTCCCGAAATCTCCATCTTCGTCAAAAACACTTAGAACGCCGTTTTGATTTCCGAAAAACACTTAGAACACCACCGTTTTGATTTCCGATTCAACTGTTGTTTGCACCATACTATTTTTGCCAGTTATCAGCCAAGTGCTGGTTTTCTTTTATGTAGTTTGATTTTTCTTGTATTTTTACGACAATTAACAATTGTTGAAAGGACTACACTAATCATATATTAGCTTTAAGTTTTTTTGTGTGGCAATATTATGTGGAATTCAGAAGTGGTTGTTTCACTTTGCTCTGGTAGCTGGCAGTTGGTAGTGCTTTGTCAAGAAAGCATAACACATAAATAATGATAATACAGAGAAAAGAGAAATTATCGAGTGTGACAGAACACGGCCAGATATATCATGTCTCATAATCAATTATCCAACCACTTGTATTATAATACTTAGTCTACAATGCTCCATCAACTGCACCGAATGCCATAATTGGGCCAACGGAAAACCAGGAGCCGAGTCATCAAAGTTTCCCAGCCGCAAGTTCCAAAAGAAGATTTGGAGACAAAGAAGAAAAATGTCATATTTGGCGGAGCAACAGCTAGTGCGGTCAGAACGTGTACTGTGTGCAATGTGGTGTGCAAAAGGCAGACAGTTTTTAGTTATCATCTCGCCGGTCAAAACGTGTACTGTGTGCAATGGCCTCTAGTTGCTACTTCAGCTTCTGTTTGTTTCTTAACCATAGCAGCGTGCTTCTGACCGACAAGATGAGAACAAAAAACTGTCTGGCTATTGCACACCACATTGCACACGGTACACGTTCTGACTGCACTAGCTGTTGCTCCTCCAGATATGACCTTTTTCTTCTTTGTCTCCAAGTCTTCTTTTGGAACTTGTGGCTGGAAAGCCTTTGATGACTCAACTCCTAGGTTTTCCGTTGGCCCAATTATGGCATTTGTTGTTGATGGAGCATTGGAGGTCGAGGCACTCCCATCATTCTTGGACTTTCCCAATTGCTCCAAGTTCTTCTTATGTTTCTTTCCAACTAGGTGTGCGACGTAGGCATCGTTGCTGTTACAATTGATTTTGCAAACTTCACACCATGCAGATTGAACAAGCTTGACTTTATTTGGGTCTTTCTTCCATATTCCATTGAACTGAGATCCAACTGCAGCAATATATGGCCCGCCAACTAGAGCCATTAAGGTAGCCTACACAGTATATGGAAATAGTACCAGTAAGTAATATAAAAATTATATGATGCATAGAAGTAGACTTCTACTGCAAATCTATCCAAACGCTTTAATTTCTTATATCTAAAGACCCCTATAGTAGGTGCACGAAAACAAACAAAATGTTGCAAACGCATTCCACCACCTAAAGATTTATCGGTTGCTAGAAGGGATGGGAGAATCTTAAAAGGAAAGCTATTTAAAAACTGTTTTATTCACCTGAGCCTTGTGCCTTTTTCCATATAGATGCTTATTATAAACTTCTTCGCTATTGCAAGTAATGTTGCATATGGTGCAAACCCTCACAGAATCAACTGTTGAACCGCCCCTCAAAATGTTACGCCTCTTTGTTTCCAATTCTGCACCAGCAGTCACACCGGGATTATGTTGCGTTGCGACTTTCTTCTGGTGTTTCTTTCCCGCTACGTGTGTCTCATAAATTGGTTTGCTGGTACAATAGATATCACAGACATCACACCGCAGGGACTGGACAACCACAGTTGGGTTGTGGAGTGTTCATTGCCAAAGGCTGATTTGTCCAACTGCTATTCCACGAAGAATTCGAGGCCGTTGCAGGCACAGACATACTCTCATTCAAAGATTTGAAAGACTGCAAACCAGTGAAACCACCAACAACGACTTTCAAAAATCGAAATCAAAACAATGCAAACAAATGGGAAAACTTACAGGTCTAAATTCGACATAAAATTAGTACGAAAAAATCGAATTGCACTCTTAAGCGATGAAACCTCAATACAAGTAGTGCCTTTCAGTAACAAGAAATCGAATCGAATCGAATCAAATTTTCCACATAATCCAAAAGTACCAAAACTCAAGGTAGAACCTTCAAATTCCATTCCAACTATGAACAAGACATTAAAACAAACAGATTACGATCACAAATCCAAGTTCCTATCAAACACCTAAGATTACAACTACACTACAACAAAATCAAGAAAACCCAAATTTAAAATGCACCAAAAACCCGAACTTGAATTGAGGAGAGGAACTTACAGCTTCATATCGAACAGGTTCAGCTTGCTTGGCAACCCAGTTCTGCGGACGAATATTTGGGTCTTCACCAAAACGCGTCTGACCTCGGAATCCGACACGGATCCACGGGTACAAGCCCGAATTGTCATACGGGTCGGTGCCGGGCGGGTGACAGGCTGGATCCGCTGCGGCTACTGCCGAGGGAACCACCGGTTGAGGAAAAGACCAAATTGGGTTAGGGGGGTTGGATTCATAGGGAATTTGATAGGTAAAATTGTTGGAATATTGTGGAGGAATAAAGATTGGGGATTGTGAACCGCAAGGAAAGTTGGAATCCAGTGGGATTATCATTGCACGGGGTGATGGGTATTTGCAGGGACTCTCAGAGAAATGGGCTTGGGTTAAGGTTGACGATGAATATTTTGGTTTTTTCTTATTTTATTTTTTATTCAAAGTGTAATTGAGATGGGAAAATCAAACCTAGAATCTTGGTTTAGTGGTAAACACTTTGAATCACTTTAACTATAAGCAGTGGCAGATGCACAGTGGGACTAAGGTGGGCTCAGGACCACTTGGAATCCAAAAAATATACATGTGAATTCCGAGGCTCCTTCGAATGTTTGGTATGAGACTTTTTTGTGCTCACCAAGTATTTGATGTAATGCATACTAAGCCTATCTCGGTAGCATTCGCAGGTTGTGTTGAGAACACTAAACACATTTTCTCGATAGAATTCATCAGGTTACTTCGGCATATGTCAATATTTGTTGACATGTGCCCAACATGGTTCGGTTGACAGCAAAAAGCCACCAAGTGTTCGATAAAATACCTTAGTGAATAAACTAAATTTTTTTTGTACGTTGGGTGCTTTGTTTCTATTAAAAAAAAACTTAGACCTTTATAGTGGGACCCCTCAATGTTCGAATCCAAGATCTATCACAACTATAAGCCCCTTGCTTTGGTTTGCTAGTTCAGACAATTTGAAAGTAAATTTTGAGGGACAATAGTTTTCCAAATAAAATACGAGTTTCAACAAGGAATTCAAATATGAAGTCCTGAATGTAGGAGTAAATGCTCTTAATTACTTGGGTAACAATCATTGTAAGTTATGAATTCCATATTATTTTGAATTCATTAAAGGATAATTGAACTGGGTATAATAGTACATTATTATCTCTAGTTTGATTTCCATGTGCCTCAATAGATTAGTTTGGTTTAATTAATTTAAGACACAAATCTCAAAATTTAAACTAATCTAACGGTAATCAGTAAAGGGTTGAGAATGACCCTTAGTGAACAAAAATGCACTCATTAAATTATGAAATAATCTCATAGGCCTGGTCCACACTTAAACCAACCTTCAAAAGACCTAGTTGAGTTTGTATTAAAGTTGACTCGAGTGTGGTGACAAATATAGAAGGTAAATTTATTGGAAACTGTTATTAGCATTCTAAAAATTTCATTCTACACTCCTTACAAATGTAATTTTTTTTCTTCTAATTATATAAAGTTTGAAGTGCAAAATGAGATTTTTTTAGTGCAAGTAACAATTCCCTTCTATTGCTTGGATATGAGAAAGCCTATTAATACGATGAGTGTGAGAGCATCCACCAGAATTTCTAAATTTCGCTTTTTCACTTTTCATGAACTCTTCGTTATTTCATATTTTTTATACAATATTTTATAATATTGACATGCAAATAATTTACCTTTTATATTGGTCATCACATTTGAGTCAACTTTAATACAAAGTTAACCGGATCTTTTGGAGGTTGGTTTAAGTGTGGGCCAAACCTATGAGATTATTTCATAATTTAATGAGTGCATTTTTGTTCATCCTGCAAAATGAGTATAATGCTCACCCTTTTACTGGTTAACATTGGATTGGTTTAAATTTCGAGATTTGTGTTTTAAATTAATTAAACCAAACTAATATGTTGAGGCACATGGAAAGCAAACTAGAGATAATAATGTACTATTGTACCCAGTGCAACTATCCTTTAATGAATTCAAAATAATATGGAATTCATAACTTACAATTATTGTTACTCAAGTAATTAATTGCATTTACTCCTGCACTCAAGACTTCATATTTGAATTCCTCGTTGAAACTCATATTTTATTTGGAAAATTATTGTCCCTCAAAATTTACTTGCAAATTAATAAAGTCTGAACAGGCAAATCAAAGCAAGGGCTTAGAGTCATGGTGAATCTAGGATTCGAACATTGAGGGGTCGCAGTATAAAGGTCTAAGTTTTTTTAATAGATACAGTGCACCCAACGTACAAAAAAAATTCAGTTTCTTCACTGAGTCATTTCATTGAACACTTTGTGGCTTTTTCGTCGTCAGTTGAACCATGTTGGGCACATGTCAATAGATATGGACATATGCCGAAGTAATCTAATAAGTGCTATTGAGAGAATTTGTCTAGTATTCTCAATACAACCTACGAATGCTGCCGATATATGCTTAGCATGCATTACATCAAACACTTGGTGGGCACAAAAAGATCCCATACCAAACATTCCCAGGTTGTTCTCAACACAACCTGCGAATGCTGCCGAGATATGCTTAGTATGCATTACATCAAACATTTGGTGGGCACAAAAGAGCCCCATACAACATTCAAAGGAGTCTTGGAATTCATATGTATATTTTTTGGACTCCAAGTGGACCTGAGACCACCTTGGTCCCACTATGCATCCACCATTGCTTATAGTTGAAGTGATTCAAAGTGTTAACCACTAAACCGAGATTCTAGGTTTGATTTTCCTACCTCAATTACGTTTTGCATAAAAAAATAAAATAAGAAAACACCAAAATATTCCTCGTCAACCTTAACCCAAGCCCAAATACACCCTGAGTCCAGCCCAGATACATAGCCCAAAACCAAAATATTCCAACCACCTATAAGCAGTCATGTATCCCTCTCTTTCCCGCACCAAAATTCCCATTTCTCTGAGCCTCTCTGCAAAAACCCACCATCCTGTGCAATGATAATCCCACCGGATTCCAACTTTCCTTCCGGTTCACAATCCTCAATCTTTATTCCTCCACAATATTCCAACAATTTTACCTATCAAATTCCCTATGAATCCAACTCCACTAACCCAATTTGGTCTTTTCCTCAACCGGTGGTTCCCTTGGCAGTAGCCGCCGCGGATCCAGCCTGTCACCCGCCCGGCACCGACCCGTATGACTATTCGGGCTTGTACCCGTGGACCCGTGTCGGATTCCAAGGTCAGACGCCTTTTGGTGAAGACCCAAATATCCGTCCGCAGAACTGGGTTGCCAAGCAAGCTGAACCTGTTCGATATGAAGCTGTAAGTTATTCTCTTCAATTCAAGTTTGGGTTTTTGGTGCATTTTAAATTTGGGTTTTCTTGATTTTGTTGTAATGTAGTTGTAATCGTAGGTGTTTGATAGGAACTTGGATTTGTTGATCGTAATCTGTTTGTTTCAATGTCTTGTTCATAGTTGGAATGGAATTTGAAGGTTCTACCTTGAGTTGGATTATGTGGAAATTTCGATTCGATTCGGTTTCTTGTTACTGAAAGGCCCTACTTGTATTGAGCTTTCATCGCTTAAGAGTTCAATTCGATTTTTTCGTACTAATTTTATGTCGAATTTAGACCTGTAAGTTTTCCCATTTGTTTGCATTGTTTTGATTTCGATTTTTGAAAGTCGTTGTTGGTGGTTTCACTGGTTTGCAGTCTTTCACATCCTTGAATGAGTGTATGTCTGTGCCCGCAACGGCCTCGAATTCTTTGTGGAATAGCAGTTGGACAAATCAACCTTTGGAAAATACTGCTACCATGAACACTCCACAACCAACTGTGGTTGTCCAGTCCCTGCGGTGTGATGTCTGTGATATCTTTTGTACTAGCAAACCAATTTATGAGACACACATAGCGGGAAAGAAACACCAGAAGAAAGTCGCAATGCAACATAATCCTGGTGTGACTGCTGGTTCAGAATTGGAAACAAAGAGGCGGAAGATTTTGAGGGGCGGTTCAACAGTTGATTCTGTGAGGGTTTGCACCATATGCAACATTACTTGCAATAGTGAAGAAGTTTATAATAAGCATCTATATGGAAAAAGGCACAAGGCTCAGGTGAATAAAACAGTTTTTAAATAGCTTTCCTTTTAAGATTCTCCCGTCCCTTCTAGCAACTGATAAATCTTTAAGTGGTGGAACGCGTTTGCAACATTTGGTTTGTTTTCATGCACCTACTATAGGGGTCTTTAGGTATATGAAATTAAAGCATTTTGATAGATTTGCAGTAGAAGTCTACTTCTATGCATCATATAATTTTTATATTACTTACTAGTACTATTTCCATATACTGTGTAGGCTACCTTAATGGCTCTAGATGGCGGGCCATATATTGCTGCAGTTGGATCTCAGTTCAATGGAATATGGAAGAAAGACCCAAATAAAGTCAAGCTTGTTCAATCTGCATGGTGTGAAGTTTGCAAAATCAATTGTAACAGCAACGATGCCTACATTGCACACCTAGTTGGAAAGAAACATAAGAAGAACTTGGAGCAACTGGGAAAGTCCAAGAATGATGGGAGTGCTGCTGCAACAATTGCGATAATTGGGACAACGAAAAACCCAGAAGCAGAGTCATCAAAGGCTTCCCAGCCACAGGTTCCAAAAGAAGACTTGGAGACAAAGAAGAAAAAGGTCATATCTGGAGGAGCAATAGCTAGTGCGGTCAGAACGTGTACTGTGTGCAATGTGGTGTGCAATAGCCAGACAGTTTTTAGTTCTCATCTTGCCGGTCAGAAGCACGTTGCTATGCTTAAGAAACAAGCAGAAGCCGAAGTAGCAACTACAGGCCTATTATTGCGTCCTAAAACTCAGAATTCCGCTTTGAAATAAGTTTCGGATTTCTAATTGCTACTTCGGCTTCTGCTTGTTTCTTAACCATAGCAGCATGCTTCTTACCAGCGAGATGAGAACTAAAAACTGTCTGGCTATTGCAGACCACATTGCACACAATACATGTTTTGACCGCACTAGCTGTTGCTCCTTCACATATGACATTTTTCTTCTTCGTCTCCGAGTCTTCTTTTGGAACCTGCGGTTGGGAAGGTGGTTAATAGGCTATTACAATATCTCTTATTATATATTTTCTTACCCATTTTTCTTAACTGACACAACTATTTTATTTCTATCCTTTAATTTTCCCTTAATTTACTCAATATAAAAATTAGAAATAAACAAGTGTGTGTAAAAAAGATGAAACGAGTATGCGTAAATCACAGTTTTTTTATTTTAATTTTAATTTTAATTTAATTTAATTTTTATTTTAATTCTAATAACTAAGATATGAATGTACTTAATAATACCCTTTTTCTATCTTAAGAGCATAAATCAAAAAGATATTTAGTGTGCTGAAAACACGATATTGTAAACTAAGTATCATAATACAAGTGATTATGAGATTTGATATATCTGGCTATGTTTTGGCACACTCGAAAATCTCTCTTTTCTCTGTATTATCATTATTTATGTGTTGCTTTCTTGACAAAGCACTGCCAGCTACAGAGCAAAGTGAAACAACCATTTCTGAATTCCACATAATATTGCCACGCAAAAAAACTTAAAACTAATATATGATTAATGAGTCCCTCAACAACTGTTAATTGTCGTAAAAAATACATTAAAAGTCAATCTACATAAAAGACAACCATCACTTGGCTAATAACTTGCAAAAATTGTAAGGTGCAAAGAACAGTTGAGTCAGAAATCAAAACGGTGTTCTAAGTGTTTTTGACTAAGACAGAGTTTTCGGGAAGTTAATTTGTGATGCACTAATCTACATAATGACTCGAACTTGGTTTCTAAGGATGGGCGCACTAATTTAACCAATTTGAAAGTAAGTGAAATTCACTATTTGAAAAATGTTAAGAAGATTTTTTCAAAATAAATTTTTTCATGAATTCTTTATTAAGTTTAACGTCAATTATCACGTCTATATCACACTACGTCAAAACACGATGCGGCAGACTATTTATAAAATCACCTTAGCTTTTCTCGATGTTTTTATTTTTCAGAGTGAATAAATTCGAATTTGACAGAGCTTTGTTTTTTCTTCTTGACCCGACCTGAACTTTTCTTCTTGACCCGACCTGAACATTTGCCAGCTGAGGTGAGCTACCTAGCTCTACTACGCCTCCGCCGGACCCACTGATACCGAAACTGAGCTGGCCTTTTTGCGAAACCCAAAACTTCATCATTTAAACAAAACGGTATTCTTCGAATTTCCCAAACTCCCAAGCTCAAATTCTGATTCGTTTCACCCAAAATCCCTCCAACTCACCTCAGGTAAAGGTAGCAAAGCTTCTTACTTTACTCTCTCTCTCTCTCTCTCTCTCTCTCTCTCTAGCTTCGGATATTTCGATGGGTTTTGATTAAGATACCCCTTAAAGTTCTCATATCTAATGGGTCTATCCCAATTTTTTTTTTTTTGCGAAATTTTTAGTTAACTTTTTTATTTTTGTTTTGCTAAGAATTTAACTTTTTGTGTATATTCAGATAATTTATTAGAGATAATTTATTAGAATTTAGACCATGGCAATCTGCTTTTTCTTTTAAATTTTAATAAATAATTATGATTATGCAGCCTAATTGATTGGATTAGAACATTTAGCGAGTTTTGTGGTGTGGGTAATTTTTATGATGGATGTTGATGTTGGTCTTGTGAATTTTAGATTTTGGGCTACTTGGGAGCTCAAATTATATAGCTTTTTGGTAATTGCACAAATGTCAAGCACAAGCAGCAGTAGCAGCAGCAAGAGGAATAGTGAGAGCTCATTTGATGTTGAGGAACTCCTTCAAATTGGGACAAGATGCAGAGAGGTGCGGTTTTTGTCTCTCTTTTTTTGGTGTAATTTCGAAGATGGATCATTTGGAACATAAGAAATAATATTTGCTTTGGATATTGTCTAGCATGAGATATATTGGTTATGGATGTATTAGTTATGTAGGTAAAAGTTTTACTGTGAATTATATCGTCACAAGCTGCTTGAGACAGTAACCGTTGCAACTCTGCTAGTACTTTCCCATTTCATTGTATTAGTTGGTGTCTTGGTTTGTTCAGTATTCCTGTTTGTGGAAGTTGATAAATTTTGTTTATGCAGCTAAAGAAAGAGAAAGACATGTTGAAAGAATCACAATCCCAGAGCTTTGGGCTGATCAGGGTAATGTTCATGTTTTTATTTACATTCAGCATTTGTCAACTGCGGATGTCATTCACGCACTCCCTGTAGGGTTTCTCAGCCAAATTGATAACTTGTTTGTATTATGGATAAGTTTGAATTGCCCCCAGTGATGAAGTTTGTAGTGCTTACATCCACCGTTTCTGTGTTAAGAGAACGTGAGGCATGTGGGTGTGGTTAGGTTAGAGGTCTGTGGGTCTTTTGCTTCGTGCAAGAGTGCTTATCAGTGCCGTATAATTTTTTGAGTGGCTAAGTTTGTTTTGCAGTTAAAGTTCCTTTCTTTAACACCAGATGCATGTTTCTCACAGTGGCACATCAATCAAGAAAATAATAGAACAAAATACAGAAAAATGTGGGCTGGGAGTTTGGGTGGTTTTGTTCTTGTCTACAGATGTTAAATAAATGGGAAAATTCAAGCAAAAGATGTCGTTGAGGCTTTAATGAATTATTTTCTCTGGTAGAGTATCTGATTTCAAATTTGGTTCGTTCAGAGATTAGAAGTGCATGTGAATTCGTTATCAGAAGCTTGCACAGAAGACAAGAAACAAATTCAAATGTTAGAGAAAGAACTCAAGAACTGCTCTCAAGAAATAGGTAGTCATCTACTCTGACATTCATTTCCTGAGACCGTCAATTTCCTATGGTTGACATTGTGAAAGATGCTTTGTATTTCAAAATTTGTAATTTGCAGTTTATAATCGATGATCTTTGGTGCTAGATATATCAAAGTACCAAACTGTTGTAATTATTTTGAATTTAACCCATCAAAACATTTATCACAGATTACCTGCAGGATCAACTAAATGTAAGGAACACTGAAGTGAACCTCCTTGAAGAGCATGTACATAGCCTTGAGTTTAAATTAGCTGATATGGCAACTTTACAAAAGATGGTTGACGGGTTAAGGACTGAACTTAAGAAGTCCTATACAGATCGCTTGTACTTAATACAGGAACTAGAAAACAAAGAAATAGAGTTACGGAATTCAAATTTGTGCATGGAGAAACTGGAGGAGTCAGTTTCATCCATGTCATTAGAGTCTCAGTGTGAAATAGAGAGTATGAAGCTTGATATATCGGCCTTGGAGCATAGCTTCTTTGAAGCTAAGAAAATACAGGAAGAAACTGTTCGAGAAAATACTAGGATGAGTCAGTTAATTCAAGCACTTGAGGTTCAATGTTGGGATTCCAAGAAAACTGCTGAAACTTTCGAAATGGAAAATAAGGAACTTAGGAAGAAGCTTGATTCATCGGAGACAAATACAAGGATATTCTGTCAGAGAGTTGAAAAATGGCTGGAAATGGACAGAGATCAACTCGACACTGAGTCCTTGTTGTGTGAACTAGAGGGAAAGCTTGCGTTGTCAGAGGAAATGAGGTATGCTACTATTTACAGTTACTTCATTCTTTACCGATTAACTTATACTAATAACTAATATTATCACCATAAGACACAGTTCATCTTTCCAAATTCATCTAAAAAGTACTTTTTCTTAGTAGTTAACTACTTATGTAGTAATATTTTGATGATTTTTTGAAAGCACGTATGGAGAAGTCTTGGGCCCCCTCTTTTCCAAATTGGCAATGGTAGTCACGCCAGATGCAGCATTAATAAAGAAGGTGGAGAAGATGTCACGTCAGATAGAAGAGTACGAAGTTCTTGTGAAGCAACTAAAGGTATGTATACCCAGGGAGGCATAAAACAATTGATTTTACGGTGTTTATTAGAAAGTCTATGTACAGTCTCAGATACAGCTTTTCTGACCCGTTCCATGAACTCTACAATCAAGCTTTTGAGTGTGAATTCAATCAGTATTGTCCTTTCCGAGTTTTGAGGTTATATAAGTTAATTATATCTTCTAAGTGTTACATTACTTATGGTTGTTAGGAAGAACTGAAAGAGGAAAAGTTGAAGGCAAAAGAAGAAGCGGAGGATCTAGCTCAAGAAATGGCTGAGCTCAGATACCAAATGACAGGGTTGCTTGAAGAAGAGTGTAAGCGCCGTGCTTGCATCGAGCAAGCATCGTTACAAAGAATTGCTGAGTTAGAAGTACAGGTATTGATGCTTAGATTTGTAATGTATGCTTCATTTACCCGTGAGAGGACACATCTGAAATGTATAATCTTGTTTCTTTGACAAGATTCAAAAAGAACGGACCAAATCCATTGCTGCTCTCCGACAGCTTGATGAAGCATAGTGATGCACTGAAGGTGATGCTCAAAGGTAGTGGTATTACATGGTTATTCTAGTGTCAGCCCTCACTCTTATGGTTATGCTCGCAGTACTTGCATCCAATTTTTTCGGATTGGGAGATTCCCATGTATCCAAGTACTTATTTAGAGGGGGGTTGTTTTCTCCGTTTACCAAAGATATTATGTAGTTCCGAGGAAACAGGCTGCTGTGGACCTGTGGTATGCCGGCTTTTAGTGGCGGTTTGTGATCAGCGGTCACTGAAGCGCTCTTGTTGTACTTACCCTTGTTAGCCGTTGGATGTTGAAGTTGCTTCATAAACTATTGATTTGAAAGTGTATAAAATGTCCACTGTTTGGTTGCTGAGAAAATGGACTTTTGGACTCTTATATATGCATGTATTCATGTATTGTTTGGGGTTTGGTAGGAAAAGAGTAAGGTCCAGCCAACCGAACCGAGTCAGAATGCATGGAGAGTATTTTCTGGAATGTGATTCTTTTCCTTGCATTTTCTTAGCAACCAAACAGGCCAGATGGTTTTTTTTATTGAGTCACACAATTTGTGTGTTGGATTCATAATATTTTATATATACGTATATATATATAAATATAAATATATAGATATATTTCTTTATCAAATTTCTTTGTCAAAGAGCCGGCCCTTCTCATATGAGATAAGGGAAAGGGATACAATGATAATGACTTTTCTCATAATTAATTAGTAGGTTTTTTGGGGACCAAAAAGTAAAAAAGTTGTTGCCAGTTCCACAATTTCTGAAACTTAGGAAATTGGAAGCAGAAGTCATTTTCTCATTCAAAAATGTTACTCTTACCACATTTTTCATCGCATTTGTACAATCTTTCTAAATAGAGATGAGATTACTAATAAGTCTATGAATGAAATTATTGTTTTTGATTAAAGAGTTTTTCTTTATACAACGATTTGGCGAAATGAATTTGTATTAAGCTACTTGATGAACCAGTCATAATTGGGTATTGAACTTACCAGTCAATAGAATTGAATTTGAGACCTACCATTTATATATGGACATAAATACTACTAAATTAGAGGACTAATAACATTAAGCGTAATCTTTTTGTTTGTTATTTTGTTAT
This sequence comes from Pyrus communis, assembly GCF_963583255.1. Lineage (NCBI taxonomy): Eukaryota > Viridiplantae > Streptophyta > Magnoliopsida > Rosales > Rosaceae > Pyrus > Pyrus communis. The sequence goes on along the minus strand of NC_084815.1, from coordinate 23,562,298 downwards.
AGTCGAAAAACTTACAGAGTACGCGTTAGCGGTACTAGTTGTTACTTCTTAAAAAGGATGGACTCATGTTATGAAAATTACATTAATATTAAAGCAATATTATAAAGGGTGGTGCTATCTACACTTTTTTTTTTACTTTTTTATGTTAATTTTTGTCTATTGATCTTCAATTCATTTAATTAGACAATTAAAAATTAAAAGAGTTTAGAATCTAAAACGAGGCGAGTAGATAACACCATCTTATTCTAAATCATTCTAAATTACAGAGAAAACAATTCAGCTTGAATACAAAGGAATGGACGAAATAACACACACGGGGACATGACTTAAAAGACTTTGACTTGGTACTTTGGTAATAATTGCAAAGGATAGTACCAACTTGCCAAAGGGGATTTAATTCAAAATAATTGAACACCAACTTGCCAAAGGAGATTTAATTACAAATACTCAAAAGAAAAAGTCCAAATTGATTCATAAGTTTAAAGAAATTTGTTTATATATTTTACAATAAAAATTGAGAAATAAATTAACTTTAATTTGTTAATAATAAAACTTAAAAATTAAACCGTAATACTAAATTGCAGAAAACAAACAGAACGTTGCAGTTTCCATCTTCAAAGACTATGCTTTGCGCCTCGGAGGCAGATTGTCTGCCCTCCTATTTAGGTGCTCTTCTCATCGCTTCCTATTTATACGATAATGGTTAAATCACGTCATAAAATGTTGACATGATTTAATTGTGACCGAAAAAAAAAAAAAAAACAAAAAAAAGGATGAAAAGGGCACCCGAGGCGTTCTGCCTCCTTGCGACTCCGTGTCTTGCCGAGTCTTGACCTTTGAAACTTCCCTCTTTCCCACTCTTTAAATCTCTCTCTCTCTCTAAAAAGATCTGGTCTTTCCTGCGAGACAGTTTACGATTTCTCAGGTACCCAAATCCTTCTCTTTGAATCGATTTCTTGGATTCTGCTTCTGCTTTTTTCCACAAGGGGTTTGCTGTTGTTATTTAACGGTCAACTTCTCAATTTTTAATTTCAAATTCCCCAGTTCTGAAATTATCTACATGCGTTTTGTGACTTTCTTGTTTGGTTGCTGAGAAAATGGAGGAAAACTCAAGGAAAATGGAATTTTGGGTTATTTTGCTTGTGTAGTTGGGGTTGTTGAGTAATGAACAAGGTCAAGTTAACCAAGTCAAATTGTTTAGTTTTCTGTGATACCAGAAGTTCTGGAATTTGATTCTTTTCTTTGTTTGGTCTTAACAACCAAATTAAGCAAATGGGTTTGTTGGGTTTGTGATAAAATATTGTAGATGCTATTGTTTTAGGTTTGATTTCGTCCTTTGATCTCGTTTTAAATTTTCGACTTTTCAATTTCTGTTTGTTTTCTGAGAAGTTTGTGTGGCTTGATTTGGTCCAAATTATTCACTTGTGTTTTCTTCTCTGTGAATTTTTTCAATGATGGTGTTCTAGTGTATTTCTTCAAAATTGATCCTTCTGTGTTTGAGCACCGATGCTTATGTCGAACATCTCACGTATTGTTCTTGTTTGCTTTTCCAGGATTGCTGTTGGTCTCTGAAAAGATTCTGAATTACCATTGTTTCAATTTAGTTTACGATCTTCTACGCGGCCCAAGTAAAGTGTTGACATTTTTCCATCGAAAATGTTCGGTTTAAAGAAGTCTCCTTTGAAGACTGCCAAACATATCACACTCGATCCTGTACATCCTGCTTCCTCTGGCTCAAATCCTTTTGAGGATGCACCAGTTGGACAGAATGCAAGCACCAATCCATTTGATGATGAGCGAGGACAAGGTAATTCTGCTTCCTATGCACACAAGACTGCTTTGACAGAGAGGAACAAATACAAGAATGATTTCCGTGACACCGGAGGAGTACAGAATCAATCAGTGGAAGAGTTGGAGAATTATGCAGTGTACAAGGCTGAGGAGACTACAAAAGCAGTCAACGGCTGCTTGAAGATTGCTGAAGAAATAAGAGATGATGCTACCAAGACTTTGGTCACGTTGCATCAGCAAGGCGAACAAATCACTAGGACCCACATGGTTGCTGCAGACATAGATCAGGATCTCAGTCGGGTACGGTTTATCTGATCCAGTTAAAAATATATACCTGATACATCAAGAATCTAAGTGCATATAGAAAGTTAGGACTTGAAAGTATAATGTCTTTATAGTTTTATTCTTTCTACTTGCAGTTAGCATAGTTAATTACTTATTTGACGTAGAGTGTACCGTTGGAGTTCATGGTTTTTGTCTATGAAATTCTTGTTATTGCAAGTGACCTTGTTCATGCATGTATTGTCCGTCTGTATTTATAATATCTCTGTTTGTTTTTTGGTCTTGATTTCTGTCAGAAACTCCCCATTCCAAACCCCGGTCTCCTCCTGGATAGAGTTTGATTTTATCTTGTGTAGACGTTTTTCCTTTTTGTGTAATATTGACGCAGAGTTGCTGCTTGACATACATTGGCTTATAATGGATCTGACTACTGATGATGATAACTGCTTTGTACAATAGCTTCCTACACTATTCTCTTCTCTTACTAAGAATTATGCTTCTTTTAGATTTGCAGTCGGCTTTCAACAACTCCTATCATTCTGTTACTGTTTCTTTTGGTATATACGAAGATCTTGTTCAGCAAACTGAACAATTTAACTTGCTTATTTCAGGGTGAAAAGCTTCTGGGAAGTCTTGGGGGCATGTTCTCTAAGACGTGGAAGCCAAAGAGGACTCGCCCAATTAGTGGCCCTGTCATCACAGGAGGTTAATTTTCTTTTTTTTTTTTTCTATGTCCATGACTTACATGCTCCATCTTTGTTTTCCCCGGAAAATGTAATAATGTCGTCAGTTTGCATTGGAAAATAGTAAAATTTCATTCCAAAATTGTTAAATGCAGATCACGCAGTCAGAAGGGGTAGCCAGGAGGAGAGGGAGAAGTTGGGACTGACTCCAGCACCCAAGGGAAGATCTAATCCCCGAACACTACCTGATGGACCAACCAGCGCCCTTCAGAAAGTTGAGGTTTGTATTTGTTTTAACTTGTTACTAATAATTGTAACTGTAGAGAACAAGAAAGGATATTAACTGGTTTTGTCTGCTTGGCATATGAAATGCTTTGTTCTTGCTCAAATCTTCTGGATGTCTAACTTTTTTGGCTTAAACAGGTTGAGAAGGCGAAGCAAGATGATGGATTGTCCGATTTAAGTGATCTGTTGGGAGAGCTGAAGGATATGGCTGTCGATATGGGGTCTGAAATTGAGAGGTAAGTTATGATGTTTCCGATATGCAGGGTTGCCTCGATATTTATATTTTTTCTATACCTTTATTTGCTCATCCAGCCCGGGTCTTTTTTAAGGCAACGTAGAACCATATGTAACTAGTTACTCTAATGATAATTGCAGGCATAACAAAGCTATAGACGGTGTCTACGATGATGTTGATGTGATAAATGGCCGTGTTAGAGATGCAACTCAACGTGGTCGTCGCTTGCTCGGAAAGTAGAATGCAGGGTTGTAGATGGTTGCCTGGACGGACCGGCTTGTATTTGCGTCTCCCTCCCGTAGCCCTCGTTATTTTTCCCCATTTATTGATCTGGATTTTGCATAAAACTTTGTTCGTCGATCACGAATTTGAAGGATAAATTGATAAAACGATGCCTTTTCCTTGTAAGTTGTTTTCTGCATATGATTCCAGAGCTACACAAAGTAATGAGCTTTGCAAACTAGCAATGGAAGAAAATAATTTCTGAAGGAAAACCGTAACCGCATCTCAAGCTAATTATAAATGAAAGACACGTGACAGTGCGGGATTGATATGAATAGTTTTCAAATGATGGGTTTATGGGGGGGTGGGGGGGGGGGGGGGGTGGTGGTGGTGGTAGAGCTTGGACACGAGTTCTTGCCTTTTAGCGACGTCCAGCTGGCCCTGGCCGTCGCAAAAGGCTGAAGAGAGGTGAGACGGCTCGGAAAGGGACTTGAGGCGTCGGCGGTGCGGTGCTGGTGTACTCTCTGACGTAGTCGGAGAACTGCCTTGCCGTACGGAGTGGCGACCGGAACAGCCGCAGCACCTCCGCTTTTGTTGGAGGCGACGCCATTGGAGAGAGAGAGAGAGAGGGAGATCTATTCTAAAATGAACATGTCGTTTTATTATAAAATAGAATTTTTGACAGAAGTAATAGAAAGATCATGCTGATTCGCGACATCCATTTTCAAAGACTGCATTGATCGATTTTTAATTTCAAGATCATCTTGATGGGATGACTCAATTTCATGAACGATTTGTGATAAAAACAATTTCTTTTGTTGTTTCTAATCTATTTTTCATGAATAAATTCTAGCCTTAAAAGCCCTTCGCTTATTTTAAAAATAATTGGAAAATATTTCTTTGTCCAATTGTGGGTTAGCGGGTAGTTGGTCATGTCAGTACGTCTCATTTGCATTCAAGTTCGAATTCTCTTTTCAATCGATTATAGTAGTTTCGGTCAATTAAGTTAGTTGGCTAAAACAATGCACAGGCCTTTTGCACCTATGTCCAAATTCTTAGAGCATTATGATACCGCAACATTAAAAAAAAACATTATAAACGCAAGTAACTTATTATAAACTCTTTCAATTTAACAGAAAAGATTACAACATAAAAAGAATACAAAATATCACTACGAAAGTACTTATTTGCCTTGTTTTATTGCACAGAAATTACAATTTCCATTTGCCTAGAAAATTCCTGCAACTTTTAGGTGTCTGCTACCTAACAATTAAACGTAAGTCATGGTTGGGTTGAGCACACAAAAATCATAGACAAGCTTGCGCATCGACGTAAGGTAACACCACAAACTTGATGGACAACGGGGCGATTGTTAACGGAGCTTTCATGTCAACACGAGCGGGTTCCAATTCTGGGATGTTTCCGTCCTTGGTGATCTCCAATGGCGCTCCGTTGAGAATCATGGTTTTGCTTCTGAGGTCCCCATCTTTCGGTGTCAAATGGTACTCTTCTCTGCAAATTGCTTCATCTAATGCTTTGCGTCCTACCCATGACACCGTTCTCTTCAGGCCGCGCTTGAAATAACTTTCTTTGCTAATGTTTCTTGCGTGAGCACCCAAATCGGTGTCCAAAATATTTTCAACATTGGTAATGAAATTAGTCTCATTGCTCAAGTTGATGAGGAGTAGAGTTATACCGGCCTGCAACAATACCGAAAAATAATCATGAACTACTAAGAGAAAGAACAATGTATTCACTTGTTACGTAAAGGTTGAAATGCTTCTTGGACTTACTCTTCCTCTTGTACAATGGGCATAAGTGCGTAAATCTGCTGAACCGTTGTTGTGAGCACTAAGAACTCCTTGTCCCATAAGACGATGCCAGAGAAGTGCACTATTCAGAATAACAAATCGGAGAAAACAAAATTCAGGACCCTTTTATATCAAGTAAAAGAAAATCCTTCTTAAATACGCCCGTGCCTATGCTTTACCTGTAGTAATCAGGGTTAGGAACAAAAGATGTTTTGTTGAGAAGACCGTAGTTCCCACCAACTAGAGACTGCCTGCAATATACTCTGGTATTGTGCTTTGCTGACATTCCGAGCTGATCCAAGTACCTAAAGTTCATATGTAAATAGTAATTGTAGTTAGTTGATTAAACAAAATTACAGACACCAAAGGTGAATAGCTCCTCTTCTGCGACCAAAAGCTCGCGATGGAAAAGACAATGTTGCAAGTAATGTGGCAATCAAGATTATTACCAAAAGCTGTTCACAAATGTGTCAGACACATTACGACCACCGCTGTTGTAGGCCCCTCCAGCTTCTCCAACCCATATAGAAGCCCAAGGACCGTTCTTTTTCACAGTTAGTTCAAGATCATGGAACAGCCCGTATGCACGATTCAAGTAATGGGGATTCAATATTTTTTTCACCAACTTGGGATCAACACCTGACAATCGAATAAAATACAATCTAAGCACGTATTATGTAATTATAAACTGCACATTTATTAAATGTTTAACATGCTAAGTTACCTGCACCCAGATTGTAGATATGCTGAGAGATGATATCGACTGTGCCAGAACCAGTAACCTGAAGAAGCCTGGCAAACCATGATTGGTCAAAGAATCCTCCAGGTGCCATAAGTGCAGGTTTAGCAACGGACTCATTGTACAAATGGTTGATGATGTGTTTAAGCTTGATCAAATCTCTTCCATATTGTCCAGCTCCAACACTAGCTCCAATACCACTTCCACTGAGCTCATTTCCTACAGCAACATAAACAAAAACTCAGTGAAGCAAAACGAAATGAGAGGGAAGAAAACGAGGTTTTTCTATAGTTCATACCAAATTCCCATGAATCTATCTCGTATCTCTTTGAGACGGTATAATTAATAAAATCATAAGCGTTGCTAGAGTCCCATTCTCCTACCCAAACTCCCCCACCTTTGTGGTGCCTCCCCAACAGTGCATTCAAGCTAAACGTGACGATGGACCTAAAAATGCAAGACAAAAATCATAGGTCAAACCACAAATAAGCACGGAAGAAGACGCGGCTTTTCTTACTCGTCTTCAAATATTTGGTTGGTCGGGGTGGAAAGTTGATAACTAGAAGTCTAAAATCTTACCTTGTTTTGCTGAAAAACTGGTTCAACTCATCCCATCTACTCATATTTAAACATCCTCTAGAGAATCCAAACAAGCCATTCTCCAGCTTTCTGAAAGGATGGCAAGGATATTTCAAATTTCCAATGTCGTACAATAGTTGGTCTTCCAAGGAACCTCCAATTCTGATTCTCAACTGATCGAAAGCTATCAAACCACCAGTATAAAAGAGTAATTTAATAAAATGTTATTCTAACAAATAAAACTAGAAGACTCTAATTCATCTGTTCTAAATGACATGAAAGTCTGATTCAGAACTAATATTCTGTAAAGGATGCGAACTAATTAACACGAACAGACAAACCTTGGATTGACTTGGCTAGCAAAGGATGAGACAAGTTCTGGACAAAAGGAAACCACATTAAGTTCTTTTCTTACTATTTTACATATAGAGAAAAAAAATCAAACGCATACAGAGATAATATCTAAGTCCTTACCAAATTTAACGCGGATGAATGTCCCCATGGACAGTGGCCGTAGTTGCACTTTTCATTATTCCACCAATCAATAGTGGCACAGACAAAGTTATTGTCAACTCGTGCAACAGATAAAATGCCGTTAACCACAACCTTAACATTTTCAACATTATTAGCTTTTCCAAATTCTTGAGCTAAAATTGCAGGGAGAGAAACCAGAAAGAGGACCAAGGAGAGACGGAATTCCATTGGAATTTCAGTTGCAGTAGTTCCGCCACCAACTCAGTCAATTCAAATTAACTGCAACAGGAGAAAGATAAACCTTTGAATGAGAAGCATAGCAGATAGTGTGTCGTGCCACTTGACATATTTCTAAGGTATCGTTTGGTATGTAGACGGGACGGGACGGAACGGAACGGAATGGAGCGGGAGCAAAGATGCCCTCGGATGGAAACAAGGAGGAAGAAGAAAGAGACGGAGAGGTTATAATTTTGTGTTCCACAGATGTGGAACGAGTCGTTCCAGGGGGTGAGGTGGAACGAAAATTCACCCAAAACTCGTCCCATGGAACAGCTCGTTCCACCCGTTTTAAGCGCACCAAACGTGGGACGGAACGTCTTGTCCCACTCTGTTCCGTCACGTACCAAACGGTACCTAAGGAACATGATTCTCAGCTTCTATAGAGCATATAAAAATATCAGCGCAAAAAAGTATCATTGAAAAACTGCAAATAGAGAAAGAAAGGCATCATCTTTCGGACACGAAAGTAATTTCTTGAGTAAAGATTTCGGATTCCGAGGAAGATCCAGTGATAATTAGATCACTGGAAATTTCAATTTCTTGAGTATATACATATATTTGAGAATCAGAACACTACCAAAGAACTAAGCCAATCCAAACTGGGGGATGCCGGATAGCATATATACATACATATACATATACATATACATACATATACATATATATATATATATATATGCTTTACAATGGTGGCATTGCCATAAATGAACTTTTATTCGGATTAATGTTGTTGCCTGCTGTAAAAGCAAGGCACAAACATTTGAAGTTGCATTAGGTGAAGAGAAACGAATGGATAACGCGCGCGCGCGCGCACACACACATATATGAAGAAGAAGGGCATTTCACCAACAAAATTCAAGAGAAATATACGCAATCCAATTGAGAATTATCACAAACAAAAGCAGATTTTCCTTGGAGACTTCAGATTTCAAGGATAAATCAGTATGTGAAGAACTAAAACGAACCAACCCAGATAATATTTGATCAAAACAAATCAAACCCATCTCAAAACCAAGCTCAAAGATTGAAAATTTACCATCGACAACGCCATTGATGAAGCTCGAGCTCAAAGCAAATGGACATCAATTCTTTAATGCTTTTCAGCTAATCAAACCAGCTTTCTCAGTCCCCAATCGGAGATGTTGGCATTGCCAGGCGATTCAAAGAACTGGAAACCGCGTTGGGTGAGATGGGTCTACCAAAGTTTTAGATTGAGCCGCATATGAACTGTTCACATCATGTGAGGCTATGGCACACTGATGCGGTGTACTGTCGACAAAAAGACAAAGAAAAGACAGATGATTTGATGGGAGTAGATTAAAGAGTTAAGTACAATAATTAGAGGAAAGGTTAAGATCTTACAGAGTATAATCATATTTATTAATTATTAATTAGAGATGAAAGCGAGAACTTTTGGTTGGATTTGCGTGCAAATTTTATTAGCAGATATTCCTCCCACTCTGTTGGGGCTGTTGAGCTTATCTTTGTTTATTAGCTGGATTCTGGAGGGTAGGTTTTTTAAGTTGAAGGTGAGTTCTTATTTTACTTTTATCTTTTGAGAGATAGAGGCTCAAGTTAAAAGCGGTAAAACGAGATCTTTGAAGGTTTTGAAAAAGGTTATAAACAAAGATATTTAATATTTGGAATTAACGAAAGATTTGATACATAACTGACCGCAACATTGATTTAGAATTCATAAAATGGACTCCACTTAATATAATAAACCTTGATCGTTGATTTCTTATCTTCCAGAGGCTTTATCTTTACTCATATGTAAAATGATGCCAACACCAAATGTTCTCTTACAATAAAGGTTTGTGTAGGGTTCCGGATCCCTTCCTCCTAATTCACTAAGTTCGGAAATCCAGACTGTTGAAATTTGATCCAACAGTTAAAGTTATTATAACTTTTAAAGTGAGCTTCTGTTTGTTTGTAGTCATTGGATCAAATTTCAACAGTTCAAATCTCCAAATTTGATGAATTAGGAGAAAGAGATCTGAAGATGATACATTTCCTAAAAGTTTTTGCTTTTGTTTTAGAGACTGTTTTTAAGTTTTTAGTATTTTATGATTTTGACCGTGGTTTGACCAAAGTTGGGGAGTTTGTTTGGGGTTGATTCCCTTAAAAAGCATTTTTGTTCGTAAGTGCTTGTAATTAAACTGTTTTTTAATTAAAAATTCACAAGTGCTTCCTAATGAAGTATTTGGCATGTGCTACTTTTTTTTAAAAAAAGCTTATACATGGCAAAATAGTCAAAAACGTTTTTAATTATCAGAAAATACGTTTGTTTGTTCTAAAATGAATCTCAAACGTACGTTACTTTTTTCGCGCTTCTTGTTCATATACGTGACTGTGAAAAGTTAAGATTACGTGCAACTTGTGTAATCTCTCTGTAATTCCAAGCTACTTTCTATTTCAAGTTTCAACTCGAACTTATATTATTTATTATGCCATTTAAATTTTGAAGTTCCATAAAAATTTTGCACTCAATTAACACCCTCAACTAACTTAAAAATTACACTAAATTTTGGCAGTCAAAGCCACTTAAATTGAGAGAGTCCAAAAAAATTGGCCCAACAAACAAAGTTCAATCCAATTTTTCGATATACCAAAAATTTCGGTTCCATTTTTTAAATAACCGAAACTTTAGTTTGGTTTTTGGTTTGACATTTTGGAAAGCAGCCATGGTCTTTACTGTGGATATTATTAGGTGCAAAACTAGGCGGAATATTACTGCTATTAATTATTGTTAGAAAACCCGTACAAATAGGCCAAATTGGATTAATGGTCATCGTGTAATCCACTGCAAAGATTTTTCTCTTAAATGGTGGTAATATTCATCATTTTATGTTCATTAAATATTAAATTTCAAGTGTAATCCCCTAACTATATTTCTAAGTTCGTTTAAGTTCATGCTAAATTTGTAAGTACTAGTCAGTTGAATTGATTAAAATGCACATTTTAATATAATAAGTCCAAGAAAATTGTCATTTGGTACTACGGTCTGGTGATATTTCTCTTTACTTGAAAGTAAAGAGGTTTTAGGTTTAAATTTCGTAGATGGCGAATAAGATACCAAATTAGGTTGTCAATTGTGTAACTTAACCGAACTCTCTCTTAGGGGTAGGACATTTCATTAATTCATGGGGTTGGTTCCCACCGCCATCATTTCGAGAATATATTTGTAGCTAAAGAGTTGGTAGATTAACACGACTCTTGAGTATTTTTAGATTAACTATTTAATGCTCAAAATCTATTAATTTTGTGAGGGGTGTGATATTTACACACATATTTTTACTTCTTATATGCTTTTCTAATTTTCGGCATTTGAACTTGATGAATAGAAGAATATCTAATGACAGAATTTAACAAAGGATGTGTGTGCTCTCCACACACCCCTTTTTGTAGTTCTTCCATTAACTAAAACATATCCTTTATAAGCTAAAGTTAATGCACTCAGATTCTGTGTTGTATCTTCACTACGTATAAGCTTGTGAGTTGTGAAATATGTTTTCCATTTGAAAAATAATATAAAATAAAATGATGGCTATTACACTGGGTTGAAGTATATTGTATGGATGATTAAGTAGCTAATGGAAATTTAAATTACTTACTTTTTACGATAACTGGTACACCAGAGGTGCGTCATTCCCATCCTCTCGTTCTAGGGGGAAAGGTCCTCGCAATACTCAAACGCCTCACATATAATACCGGTGAAATATGAACACTACCAGTAACGAATACTATGAAATGACTTTCAAGTTAATCTCCAAGAGATGAACACCCCAACTGGATTTTTAAGTTTTTTTTTTATGCATGTGATACTGATCGTCCTGAGAGGTACGAGGGTGATATAGGCTGTCACACGACCAGGTTATGGATGTTTTTGTGGAGCTGTTGAAGTCCGGAATCGAAAAAATGTAGCAGAACAAGTTGCAACTTGAAGTCATCTGATTTCACAGATGAGCCTGTTGACGATGATGAAGACGAGGATGTTGAGCATTTCGTAACTGAGGCTGGAGAGTGTTGCATTCTCTCCCAAACACTATGAGGACGACCACCATGTCCGCGCCATTTTTCTGAGCGAAAGCGTTGCGAGGAGGTTTCTTCCGCCGGAATCAGATCAATCAGAAGGTGGGAGAGGCTGAAGATGGAGGCTTTGCTGCCTTTGAACTACGTAATACATTCGTAAATGCAAATTTTGCGTAGTTCGGTGGAGGTGAAACCGAATAACATCAAACACATTGCATGCAGTACTTTTAACATGTCTTTTGTGGGTTTCATTTAGAGAGAGGATGCATTAATTACTATACAATTCAGTGAATTCAGAGAGTAAATTATGAATGTTTTTGTCCTACTTCTTGAACATGATTCAGTTGTGTCATCAATTATATATTGAACTGGAACTGATTGAAGTTGATTATGTTTGGATTTAGAACCCTAATGTTCCTATGCTCACATTGGAAACCGATTTGGATGCACTACGTGTCAATGTGATACACGTTGTCTAATTTTGTCAAGGATTATGTTAGTGTGCTAATGTAGAACACATATGACACCCCAAATGCTAATAATACGACACCACTTTATGTTACTAATTAAAGAAAGTTCAGTAGGTATTATCATATATACACCGGATAATTCAATTCAGCTAGTTATTAGTAGGCAAATTCAAAGTTTTACTAATTATTAATGGTCAGAAGTTCAAATTCCTTATTTCTCCGAAACAAGAGATCAAAGTGATTTTCCTCATTTTTCCCACTAAGTCAACGGTGTTATACCATTGGGATACTTCGAATAAACTAGAGTACATATAGGATACACCGATATGTACTCAAGATATCTTTCAAATTGTTGGGGTCGTTGCACCGGATGTTGTTTCCCCGGTGTGAAACCAGTTGGTTTCGTAGTTTTAGAATTCTGCTGATTCCTTATGTGTATTTTGGTATACCATGTCAAATCAAATCATTATTGGATTAAATTACCTCAAATCCATATTTGAATTGTTAAGCAAATTGATTATAAAACTCAGATTATTAATTAATTATCCTAGTGGTTATGTTTACTGTTTTTTAACAAACGGTTATATATACACCAAAAAATAAGCTAAGTTTTATAATACATTTGTTATAATAATGTGATTCAACTTCGTTGGCGATAGTCGAACATAAAAAATTGGAACAAACACAATTGTACATTTGAACTCCATGGGCAAACCAGTAAATTAACTTGTTTGCACAACTCCTCACTCTCTCACCGACTCTCATCTCACTCTTCTTCTTCTTCCCTCCGTTCCCCAAACCAAAAAATTATATATAAAAAAAAAAAAATCTTTTATTCAAATTCGCCAATCTCTCCAACACAAAAGTCAAAATTCCACATTCCCAATTTCCTTCTAAATTCCATTTCCCCAGAGTTTCTGTTCCGTCTGAGCTGTCATCCCCCTTTATGCTACCGAAAATCACTTTCCCAAATTGTCTCATCAAACAAAAACAATCAAAGTTCCAAACTTTCCCAAATTTTTCTTTGAATTAAATCCTTTTCTTTGATTTGGGGATGAATTTAATTGGGATTTGATCAATTGGGAAATGGAGAACAGTGGAGAAGCAGCAGATGATGAGGGCTCTGGATGGTTCGAAGTGAAAAAGGTGCAATTTGTTTGCTCATTTTTCTTCAATCAATGGAATGTTGCAGATTTTGATGGATTTTGATTATTGTATTGGGTAGAGATTATTTTTCTGATAATTAATTGGTTAAAAGAAATTATCTTTGGATTATAGTCGTTGAAATGCATGAAACCCAGAAACTGTTTGCTCTAATTACCATTTACCAAGTTTATCTTTGCATATCAAGATTGTATTTCTCAGATTTTATCTCTGTAAGTGGAAATTGGAGGATGAAATCGATTGCGTTGTTGTTCGTATGTGATGTGACATTTTCGTTCTACTGGTAGATAGATATCAACCGAAATGTTGCAGATTTTATATGTTTTTTCCGGATAGTTATCGATCAATTCCGGTGTCACTGACGTGTTTTGAAATTTTGGTTTTTAACTTGTTTGTGTCCTGTGTAGAAAAATAGAAGTAGCTCAAAGTTCTCTCTACAGAGTTGGGTTGGGGGGTTTTCTGGAAAAAATGCTTCTAACCATTCGAGTAGTCGGACCTCTACAAGTGAAAGCAGTGGATATTCTCGGGACAAGCGCAGATCCCAGCCTCCAAAGATACCGGTAAACTATGGTGTATATAGCCGGGGAAGTGATGCAAATTCTATTGCTGTCCCAAATGAAAAGAAACCGGGTGCTCCCTATCATGATATCTGTGTTATTAAGCAAGATACTGGATGTCCTAAGCCACCTCCTTCCTTCGTTACAAATTCTGATGATGGAACTATAGATGCTGAGAAAATCCCTGCAAACGATAACTCCGAAGTAGTTGCTAAAATCAGGTGGGGGGATCTCGAGGGTGATGGTTTGGCACTCCCTTGTGCTAACCTTGTCGGTGCCAAAATCAAGTTTGGTGCTATCGGAGATGATAATCTGGTGGTCTCGAGTGAGCATGGGAATGGTCATAAGTTTGTTTCCTCTACAAATTTACAAAAAAACACATTGGTTGCAGAATCTGTGGATGTGAAGGATCAATTATGTGAAGATAAATGTAAGGAGGTGAATATAATCTCTTCTGAAAAGGCTGAAGAGCCAATTTTGAACAAAAAAAAGCTTGATTTTGATAACAGTACTTCGAATTGCAAGGATATAGATACTGAACACGTTGAAGTAGTAGCTGATGATAGTTTAAGTGCCAGTCCTTTAGCTGGTGAAGAGGCTGCGACGGTGGAGAAATGTCAGACACCTGTTGTTCTACCTGAGGTAGGTGACCATGAAATTCCTGAAGTATCAGTGATAACTGGGGATTCAATTGAAGTTCATGTTTCCGAAGATAAAGGGTTAATTCCACCAAAGAGGGATCATGGAATTTCTGAGGTGTCTACTTACACAGCCTCCGATGAGGACCATGAGGGTACACAATGTGGTATGATACATGATATGTCAAACTCACAAAATATGAGTGCCCTTGGAGAATGTGACACAGATGAAAGCAAAGAAAGGTTTAGGCAGCGGCTTTGGTGCTTTCTTTTTGAGAATCTTAACAGGGCTGTGGATGAACTTTATCTTCTTTGCGAACTAGAATGCGATGTAGAGCAGATGAAAGAGGCAATTCTTGTTCTTGAAGAGGCTGCCTCTGATTTTCGAGATCTAAGCACTAGAGTGGAAGACTTTGAGGAAATAAAAAGGTCGTCATCCCAGATAATTGATGGTGTGCCCATTACCTTGAAGAGCGACCACCGTAGGCCGCATGCTCTCTCATGGGAGGTAAGCTAGCTCTCATATACTTCTTACACTGTGACAAAACAACTTCTAATATAACTGTTTGGTCATTGCTGCATGCAGGTTAGAAGAATGACAACTTCAGCACACAAAGCAGAAATACTATCGTCATCTCTTGAAGCGTTTAAGAAAATTCAACAAGAAAGAGCTAGCTTGTGTGCAACTACCGATGATAAACTTTTGGGGCCTCAGTACCTAAATCTCCGATGTGTTGATAAGCTGAATAAGTTATCTGCCATAAATGATGGGAAATTTAATACTAAAGATTCAATAAAGAAGTCAGGAAAGCAGAATGGAGGTTCGGATCTTGCTGAAGCTGACATAAATGGAGGAAAAGGCAATACTGAGTCAAGCTGTTCGAGCAAAACAAACTTGGTACAAAGTGCACGTGCCCCTCATAATGCATCTTCCTCTGTTGTTAATGCATCTAGGCTGCCTCCTAGGGATAGTTCTGCTGCTGGAAAGACTAAGAGTAAACAGTTTGGATCCGAAGCCGAGAGGCTGCTCCCTAAGAAAGATAAATTGTCAACAGAAGGTGGTGTTGAAAAATTCCCCAGATTGACGGATCAATCCAAAAAGGAAATTCCTCTATTTGAGAAAGATAAAGAAAAGAGGAACTCAGCTCCATGGAAATCTATGGATGCTTGGAAAGAGAAGAGGAACTGGGAGAACGTACTTTCCTCTCCTTCCCGTGTCTCTTCTCGTGTTTCACGTTCACCTGGAATGAGGAGGAAAAGTGCTGACCGTGCACGTATGCTGCATTATAAACTAATGTCTCCTGAGAAGAAGAAGAAAACTGCTCTTGATCTGAAGAGAGAAGCAGAAGAAAAGCATGCTCGTGCTCTGAGAATTAAAAGTGAGCTAGATAATGAGAGAGCTCAAAAACTTCATCGCAATTCAGAAAAGGTGTATCGAGCTAGTGCATTTCACGTTGTTCGCAACATGAAGTTACGTGAGGGAATATATGCTCGTCATCAACGCAGTGAGTCTCGCCACGAAGCTTTTCTGGCTCAAGTTGTAAAGAGAGCTGGTGATGAAAGCAGTAAAGTTAATGAGGTTCGTTTCATAACTTCCTTAAATGAAGAAAATAAAAAACTTAGTTTGCGCCAGAAGCTTCATGATTCAGAGTTGAGGAGAGCTGAAAAACTTCAAGTGATAAGAACTAAACAGAAAGAGGATATGGCAAGAGAAGAAGCTGTTTTAGAACGGAGGAAACTCATTGAAGCTGAAAAGTTGCAGCGTCTTGCTGAGACACAGAAAAGAAAGGAAGAGGCTCTAGTTAGAAGAGAAGAGGAACGCAAAGCATCTAGTGCAGCCCGTGAAGCAAGGGCCATGGAACAACTTCGTAGGAAGGAGGAAAGAGCCAAAGCTCAGCAGGAAGAGGCTGAACTTCTGGCCCAGAAATTGGCTGAGAGACTTAGTGAAAGTGAGCAACGCCGAAAGTTTTACCTGGAGCAGATACGAGAGAGAGCTTCTATGGATTTCAGGGATCAATCTTCGCCTTTATTCCGCCGAACCCTGAACAAGGAGGGTCAGGGAAGATCTTCATCGGTCAACAATGGTGATGAGTATCAAGGGGCCAACTTCTCAGGCTTAGGAGGTTCTACTCTTGTGGCAAGCAATGTTACAGCACAACATTCAATGAAGCGGAGAATCAAAAGAATTCGGCAAAGACTAATGGCTCTAAAATATGATTTTCCCGAGCCTCCTGCTGGTGCTGAAAATGCTGGCATTGGATACAGAACGGCAGTGGGAACTGCAAGGGCAAAGATTGGAAGATGGCTTCAAGAACTTAAAACACTCCGGCAGGCAAGAAAAGAAGGGGCTGCAAGTATTGGGTTAATAATTGCTGAAATGATCAAGGTAATTTAGTTCAAGAATTACAATTTTTTATACTGTGTAGCCAGATAAGGAACGCTAATGTCCTGAATTTGGTACTTTGCATTTAACATGGGATTAGTGAGTATTTTTTCTTGCCAAAAAAGTCTTATTATGTCGTACTATTTTATCAATCTGTGTGCTTGGAAATGCCTTATGGTTATATGACAGAACACTGGCTTTTAAGTTTCTACTCTTTGGAATGGTTATGGTGACTTCTACACTGATCCTGATTTCCTTTTTTTTGGAAATAGTATTTGGAGGGAAAGGAGCCTGAACTGCAGGCTTCCCGCCAAGCTGGTTTGCTTGATTTCATAGCTTCTACTTTACCTGCTTCTCATACATCAAAACCTGAAGCCTGCCAAGTGACAATACACCTTTTAAAGCTTTTGAGGGTGGTGTTATCAGTGCCTGCAAACAGGAGTTATTTTCTCATACAGAATCTCTTACCTCCTATCATCCCGATGCTGGCAGCAGCCCTCGAGAGCTACATAAAGATGGCAGTATCCTTGAACCTTTCGGCTAATGTTAATTCCCTATCAAGCAAAACCTCAGCTGAAAATTTTGAATCGATGTCTGAGGTTCTGGATGGTTATTTATGGACTGTGACAACAAT
This sequence comes from Pyrus communis, assembly GCF_963583255.1. Taxonomy (NCBI): domain Eukaryota; kingdom Viridiplantae; phylum Streptophyta; class Magnoliopsida; order Rosales; family Rosaceae; genus Pyrus; species Pyrus communis. The sequence continues at coordinate 23,545,040 of NC_084815.1, read as the reverse complement.
CATCAGTCATATAAGTTCTGATGAACGACAGCTCCAAATGCGGGATGGCTTGCTTGAGCTGTTGATTGCCTACCAAGTTATTCAACGGCTGCGAGATCTCTTTGCACTTTATGATCGGCCCCAGGTGGAAGGGTCTCCATTTCCATCTTCAATTCTCTTAAGTATAAATTTGTTGGTCGTTTTAACTTCCAGATCTGAAATCAATGGCTCTATCAATTGGGAATCTGTGCCTATTGAAACAATGGTAGGAAATGGATGTGAAGAGGCTAAATTTGCGGAGGGTGACAGCGTTGAATTTCTTCCTATCACTCAGTCCTTGGGAGATTCTAGACCTCCATTCTCTTTCGTCAATGGTGGGAAAGCTGTACATCTACTAGATGTACCCGAGGAAAGTCCATTAAATGAATCATGTCCGATAAATAAGTCTGCTGAGTCAGTATCCTCCATTAAGGATGGTGAGAAAGAGCAGTCTAGTAGTTTGGTAGCAGGCAGGAATGCTAACACAATCAGCACAGATGTTCCAGATGAACCCCAGAAGATTCCAGTAGTGGATATTATGGAGCCTTTAGCATCACAAAGGGATGAGAAACCCTTGGTAGTTAATGGTGCAGAACAAAAGAATGAAAACATTGTGAGTGCAGAGCAACCGGTAGCGTTTCTTCTTTCTGCTGTATCAGAGACTGGGCTTGTGAGCCTCCCTTCTCTGTTGACATCTGTCCTACTGCAGGCAAACAATAGATTGGCTTCTGAACAGGTAACTTCTTGGTGCTACCAATTTCTTCATATTTTTCAGAAAAAATACATAAATAAATTGGCACTCTTATCATTTTGGCCTCTTTTAATAGCTAGTGCTTTTCTTATCTTGTTTGAGTGCCAAATGTTCTGTTTGGGTTTGGTGTCTGTGAAAAAAAGAGTTGTGGTGGGTTGACAGATCAAGGAAGACTATTAGCTCGTTTGGATGTGCTTTTAAAATGACTAAAAGCGATTTTAGAGAAAATGTTTTTGGATTCCAAAAGCACTTAAAGTGCTTTCTGCAAGAAGCACCAATTATGTGCTTCTTCCAGGAAGCACTTTAAGGGCTTTTCCAAGATTTACTTGCATTTTTACTAAGAATTAATTCTAAAACATGTTCACCAAAAGTGTTTTCAGTCATTTTAAAAGCACATCCAAACGAGCTATATGCTTATCTGTTTGCAGTGCTTTTTACTGATGGTATCTTGCTCGTGACATATAATTCTGCTGAATCCTAAGATGATCTCTATTCTATTTCAGACCTCAGATGCCCTTCCCTCTAATTTTGAAGACGTGGCAACTGGAGTACTGAAGGTGTTGAATAATTTGGCTCTATTGGATCTTAAATTCATGCAGAGAATGCTAGTAAGGCCATTTTACTTTTTCATTGTGATTTTTTAGATAGTATGCTGATTTTTTAATTTTCATTCTGAAACTATCGTGCGGTGAGCTTACCCTTCTTATACTCTTTGTGACTTTTCTTGCAGGCTAGGCCAGACCTGAAAATGGAATTTTTCCACTTGATGAGTTTCCTTCTTTCGCATTGCACCAGCAAGTGGAAAGCAGCTAATGATCAGGTTATAAATCCATGCCACTTTTCGGTTTAATTCTTACATTTGTTTGTTTTACTTGTATTTGCTCAAAGTTGAGCTAAACAATCCATGCACCTTTGTACGATGTTTTGTGTCTCAGGTGGGGTTTCTTCTACTGGAATCTCTTTTGCTCCTTGGCCACTTTGCGTTGTTCCATCTCGGAAATCAGGCTGTCCTTCGCTGGGGAAAGAGTCCTACCATCATTCACAAGGTCAGTGAAGTCTTTGCCTTCAAATTTCTTATATCTTCAAATTTTATTGGTAAAATCTAATTACTTAGCTGTGTGTGGCCAGGTATGTGATTTACCGTTCGTATTCTTCAGTGACCCTGAGTTGATGCCAATCTTGGCTGGTACACTGGTTGCTGCCTGTTATGGGTGTGAGCAGAACAAGGGTGTTGTTCAACAGGAAATCAGTACGGATATGTTACTCTCATTGTTACGATCTTGTAGAAATGTCTTGCCGTCAGTTAAATCGAATTCAAACTTGGACAATTCCCAAGCAGATAGTGTTCCCCTAAGATCCGGGCGCAACAATGCCAAGAGCACTATTAGCACTAGGCTTTCTTCAGTGAAGGGTGGTGCTTCAGGAAACAGCTTGAGAATTGGCGGCAAGATGAAAAGCCATAGGGAAAGTAAAGCAACAAAGAGTCCCGGAGAGACGGCTGAGAAGGATAATCTTCCAGTTTCGGACACTTCCTCCGTGATGTTGCACTCTAGATTTCCTATCAGCTTCATCGATAGAGCAGAAGACTTCTTTTCCACTGGGACCCCTGACATCGATGAGGTATGAGCTCATGCACCGAAGAGTTATCCTTACGACAGATGACATCTTAGTTTGTGTATGTGTGTGTGCATACTGAATTTTGTTTCTTTGGCATTCTGGCTTCATTTTCGAGTTGGAACATTCAATCCGAAATTTTGAAACGGCTACGGGATTTATATTAGGCATTGCCGGCAAAGGGTTAAAAACTCTTTGGTGTTGAGCGAGTTAAGTGAAAGAAATAAGTTGCGAAACTTTTTAACTTATCGAAAACCTGTATCTTTGTTGGCCATATCAGACTGTTGAATGGCAACAGATCACACACACATGTTTAGAACACCAAGCAGACTAAATTGTTTGCCTCTATGTATACAGAATTGACAGTTTGAACAATAAAGGATACTTCTGTGTTCAGTTTTTTCTTGTTATGTCAAATAGCACTATCCTCACTTACACAATCTACCATGTTTACTTAACATGAATGAGAAAAGTAAAGCATCGGAAAACATAGGAATAAGGGAATTGGATCAGCAAGTTCTCGGTATTCGATCTGGTTCTTGATTTTTAGGTATGGATTACAGAACTCAACTATCAGAAGACTTTGAAAGAACGTGTGTCATTTGACTGAAATCAAAAGTGGGCTGAAATTACTTTAGTCTTACCAGACCCCACCTGGGATTAGTCGTACCTTCAAGGCGTGAGATACCTCAGGCTTTGGCAAAAAAAAAAAGAAAAAAAAAGAACAAGGTACAAAAACGTAGGGTTTATAGTTTTTAAAGCCAGTAACAAAAACGTAGGGTTTTAGAGAAGAATGAGTCTCTCGGAGTCACTGACTCACTGGTCCTTTAGTTTCTCCTCTCCAGCACAATTCAATCAAACCAAGGAAAAAAAAAAAACCTAAAAATTAAACCAAAAAGTTTGAATCTTTTATATATGTACAAATATTGCTTTATATTTCCGGTGGAAATGCTTGTATCGTATACAGCCGGCCGACGACAAGTACAAGGCAACTAAAACTACCTAAATCTGCAGCTTCAACTTAAACAGTCTGAACTCCAGAAATTGAGTCCTAGACATCAAAAGGTTCTCAAAAATTCAAAATATTCGCTATTCGAAGAAAAAATACATGAATTATACTCCTAACAGATGGCTATCTACCGTTGGAACCTTGTTGCTACTGGAGGGCTCGTCCAAGTCTTCGCCTGTAGTTGTAGCATCCAAGGGATTTTCCAATGAGTAGGCGCTCCCGGGAACCTTGACGAAAAGCTCATCCTCAATTGCATCCTCTTGCATAATCTCTATATGTTCCGGGCCCTAACAAAATCAGTTAACGTGACGTCAAATTTGCAAATTCAATCTAAATGAACTTTAATGTAGTTTAGGCACAAGGAAATGAACAGTTGCGTCCTTATTACTAGTATTCTTACCGAAGAGCACGTTAGGAAAATAGAAAAAATACCACCGGTTTCAGAACATACCGCTAGATTAGTCTCCGTAGCTTTCTTTTTAATGTCGTTCATGATTGCTTTCAGTTTTTTCTTAGCCCGGATCCTTGTTGACAGCCGTTCAGCACATTGTGCTTTAGTAACGTTGCGATGACAGGCCACACAAAGTGTTCTCATGTTCTCGAGCCTGCATTCACCTACACAAGTTTTGAACAATATAAGACTTTGAAAACCAAAGCTTAAATTCTAACCACGCACATAAATTGGAAAATAAAGTATTTGTGCTGCGAAACCAAAAGAAGGGATCTTCAAGAACGATGTGGTATATCTCCACAAGTGAAAACAAGAGTATGAAGACTAGCATTTTAAGGTATGTTTTAACTACTTTTCTTAACATTCAATGACAAGATCACACTGTTTTTCAACAGGTATGATATGAGAAACATCACCAAATCAGCGGAATGAAACAAGTTGTAACTCCATTTATTACGTGAACAAAACACTAATCAATAATATTATGAATTAGTGTAGTTTAAATCATCGGAAAGTTGGTTGGGAAAATCAGTGGTACAAATATTTGTGGGGAGAGCAAATTCTGGAAAGTCTTCTAAGAAGTAATTAGTACATACCTCCACCTCGATAGACAGGAACAAAGTGGTCTGCATGCCATGCGTTGCCCTCTTTCGGATCCTTAACAAGCCTATCAAGCCTGCATGACGTCAAATGATAATATGTTTTGGTTTGAAGGAATCGGGGATATTGTTGGTATTTGAAAGTACAATTGTCGGGTAATTAGCAGAAGCATTAAGAAGAAAAAATGAAACATTTTCTTCTAACTAGTTGCACGACAATTTCTTCTAACTTACGGTTTCTTCAGAATTGCCACTCGTGGCGCAAATTTTTCAATATACTGCCTCCTCATTGCCAATGATAACGGTCTTAGGTGCTCAACAAGTTTATGACAATCTAATTGGCAAATTGTGCAGACACCACGTTCCAGTTGAAAAAGCTCCTGTAAATCAAAGGAGACAAAGCTCAAGAAAAAAAACATACTCCAAAAGGTTCTATTGAAGTTGTCTTGCCACATGCATAAAATCAAAATAGAAGAGAAGAATGTGCTGAACTTTGATTATCTCAAGTAACATATTTCATGTCCTTACATGACGAAGAGATCTATTACTTGTTCGGATGCGGTATTCTTCGTAGCAGCTAAGCTGGCAGAACAGATCTTCAAAATATTCAGGTGTCTTGGCATTATGGCCCCTGAAATCAAGTAAAGTAAGTGTCTGAAACAAAAAGATGCATCAAGTACATGTAGATAAACTACGGACAACTTACGTGCATGGTGATTGACAGAGTTTGCACAGAGGATCATCAGTCAGAGTAAAACCCTGAGTGTATTCCTTCTCCTTTTTTCCATAGCCACTACGTAGGCGGACTTTTTTCCACTCAGCGTTTGATGGTAAAGGTTTGCTGATCTCAACAAAAGGGGTAGAGCGGCGCTTGCTTCCACCTTTCAGTAGTCCCTGTTAGAAAATAAAATGATTTGTAAGCATAACAGTACACTGCTGAAAAGACACTGATACGTATTATCAATAAATGCACAGAGAAAGGAGATCAAGTTTACTCCCACAAAGGGATATCAACAAAGTATGAAAATTCAGATTTGTAAAAAGATACCCTGATGTCGTGGTTAATGCCTTCGCACAGGTAGCACAACTCAATAGTCAAAGGAAGCTGCAAAGGCTTTCCAAGTAATTTTTTTTGTTCGATGGGCCTCAGTTTCTTCCATTCTTTCATGAATGCAAGAAAAGCATGCAAATAACCTGGATTCTCCTTCAAAAATTTGAAAGAAGTTCCTTTAATATTGTCAGCAGCAGTAGAATTCAATGCCTCGATTTCTTCTGGTCTAAAATTCTCAAAAAGTGGCCTTGGTCTTGAATCCTCTCCCGAGATGCAAGAATACAAGTGGATTCTACCAGTGTATTGGCTCACCTAATATCCAAGAAAGAAAGTTGTGATCAAATACTGTTTGTATAATCGCCACCATCTGTAATGCTGAAGTAACTAAATGAAGCCACATACACTTGAGGGCATCAATACAGACAAATCAACTAATAAGAAAGACTGTCCACTATCTGATTGTTTGAAACCATATCTATTAACCAGATTGCAAGTTTTACCTCAAATCGCAAAGCATCTACTTGGTTGGTAATACTTTCTTTAGCTTCCGTTGGCTGAACTGGTTCGGTGTCCTTTGATTTGGTTGCTTGACAGTTGTTTTGGTGTTCCTGCAAATTCTAACTTATAAAATTGCTTCCCTTGACAATAAATTTAAAGGAAAAAGTCATCTCTTTCTTTTGAGTCAAGAAAAATTCGAATGTGCCTTTTCAAGTCCATCTTTGTCTTCACTGCTCGTAGAAACATCTCCTTCCAAGTTCTCTTCTGAACATCCCTTGTCCCCATTGCAATCAGAAACCACTTGAGCCTATTTCACCGATAAAGTTGTATACATCATGACACAAAATAAAAAATAAAAATAAAAACTCAAAACGACGAAAATTCACTCTCATACTTAAAAGGAGGTGCAGTTAATACGCTTAGGTTTTACCTTGGTACTACTGTGCGTTTGGGATGAAATTCCATCACTATCATTGTGCTGTGCAGATCCATGTAGAATGTTTGCAACTAATTTATCATACGCTGGTATCATATCTTTGGCTAAGCAGCCAAAGTTGGGCAATTTTATTGACTCTCCAGAGACCTCATCACCCGCTGTCTTTTGCCATATATGATCTTCACAAGTATCAGCTCCACCTGACTTCTCAAAGAAAGAAATACCTTCGACCTGCCAAACCCAAATATGAAGTTAAATCCTACATTGCTTATGGCAGAATGGAAACCAAACCTGACTGCATAAGGATTAGATAAGTATTACATTTTCTGAAATTAACCTAGTACTCAACTTGTTCTGTATTTCATTTTAGGACAATAATGATATGAACATAGTAAAGAGGTTTAGAATCCAGTTAGAATTGAAAGGAACTTCCGAAAATGAAAAGTACCGGTATCTCTTGTATTGCATCATACTTCCCATTCGTTGTAGATGAAACACGGTGCAAACTCTTGTTCAAGTTTTGCCAATGTGACTCGTCTATAGTATCCTACAACATGTTATACTCATCAATAAAAGGGAAATAAAGAATACGTTTACAGAACTTTTATATAACAAAAGAAACAAGCACCTTTCCGCAAAATATGTATATGTTGACTGCATTTGTTTGCCCTCTCCTGTGAGCTCTATCCTCAGCCTTCAAATCAGAAGAATCATGCGCATCAAAGAGTCAATAACATATAAAATAGAGGAAGTTCAACAATGGGGCCTGAAATTAGTTTTTAATGTTTAAACCTGAAGCATCAACGATGGAGACTGAGGCAGTTCCAAGAACACAACATGCTTTGCTGATGAGAAATCAAGGCCAACACCTCCAGCAGTAATACCAATTATTGCAATCTTGACCTGAAAATTTGACACAATACATAAGTCAAAACACACAAATATATGGGGCAAAATAAAGGATTCTTGGCTGTGACCTCAGCAAAATGTGCAACTCAAAATGTGGAAAGGATATTTGGTGTGGTTAGTTTGTAGGCACATCAAGCAAAATTGCCGAGGAAATAATAGTATAGTATATACGAACCTCAGTAGATAATTGGAATGATTGTACAGCTTCCTGCCTATCTGCGGCAAGTGTATTTCCATCAATTCGGACAAAAGTAATCCCTTTCTCGCATATGAACTCCTGATAATTCAGAACAAAACAAGACTAAATTGAGGAATTGATTGGACAGAAGCATTAATAGCAATGGCCACCAACCATTAACATGATAATCCATAATGAAATACCAACAGAAATAAGGCACAGAGTTCATGCGAGTAATTAGACAACGGTAATGAAATACTCATAAACATTACAATCATAGTCCACCATTTTATCCTTTCAATTTCAAATAACTAAACACACACTACCTTTTGAATAACTGGTCACAATGGCCCTAGATTGGAGCAGTAAACCCAAGTAACCCCACTTGAGCAACTTTAATCACTAAAATACAACCATTCTCAAAGGATGAACAGGAAGCACAAATTTTGGAGAAAATCTCACCTGTAATCCGTCAAGTACTTTATGGTGATGCGCAAATATTAACATTTTGTGAGAACTGGAATCTGATTCCAAGTTTGCAACACCATCTGATTCTCCAATGAGCGGATGAAAGGAGAGCCATTCCCGAAACCCAGCTAGCTTTGCAATACCTAATTCTTGGTAGGAAAGTTGCCCTGATCTGCAGCAACCCTCACTATCTAAAAGCAATAGGGTAAAAGAAAAAGAAAAATGAGTATTGGCAGATAAATAATAACACTAGCTGCACGAATTTTTTCTCGAAATGGCTTCTCCACCAAACCATCAAGGGGCAGGAAATAAAAGAAAACACATGACCCTTTGGTTGCATGCACATATTCGAATGCAGAAAATATTCAAATTACCATTTGGTTCATCCAAATTTTCTGAATATGCATTCTTAGTGGCACTTCTTCCCACCCTGACAGCAGCTATTGCTGAAGCTATATCTGATTTCTTCAGTACTACTTGTATAATCTGCCGGCGTTTGGGTGGTAGCTGAACCAGGACATGTTCCTTCAAGCGTCTTATCTACAATTAAGTGTGCAATTAAAAAAATGAGATTTGAACAAGAATAACCAAGGGTACAAAAGTATTACAAAGTCCCAACCATGTTAAAACAGCAGAAACACCTTGGTCACTAGAACAACATGTAAGTTAACTTTAAACATACATGGAGTTCAAAGAGAGGACATATACATCTTAAAGATAATATAAAGAACAAGAGCACACCATAACCGTTTGCTTCAGTAACATGTTCAACTCCTCCAAACGAGTGCCCTTAGAGAAATCCTGCAGCACAATCCCATGGAGTATCTCAAAACTTTCCTTTGTCACAGTAAATCGTTTAGAAAAAACTGATGCTAATAAAAGGTGCTAGCACAACTGCAAAATGTATTGGTAAATATATAGATACGGGTTGACAGTAAATTTAATTTCTCCACAAGAAGAAATAACATCTGAAATAGTCAACCACAAGGCTTTTCAGGACAAAATGGAAAGGCCTTTTAGGCCATGGCCAAGAAGCATGAAATTCTGATCATGTTTAACTACGTGGCAGCACAAAGAGGATAATTTTCAACAAATCAATATAAATATATGATCTTCAATATTACCTGAAAAGTTTTCCCTTGAACACCGTGGATATATTTGACATCACAGTAAGTTTTGGCAAAGTCATACTTGTCTTTTCCCAGCAAACCAGGCCTATGAAAAAGGAAAAAAAAAGCAAGATGTAAAGTAACCAATAAACCGAGAGCGAAGCAAGCCGGTTGATAGAGATATAACAGTGTGAAGAGAACTTACCATAACATATCTATCTGATGAAAAATGTCATACGGTCTATGATCACCTAGGAAGATATACAAAATGAGACATTAGAACGGACTAAAGAGTGGTTAACTAGAGAGAAATACAAAAATAATACAGAACTGCAGACAATACTGCCAATTTCTTCAAAGTCCCATGATACAACCTTGACAAAGAAGGTGTTCCAGATAGCAAAACTATGCGCTTGACCCTTGTTGCAATGTCAAGAACAGCTTTTATCTGTAAATACACAAGATTTAATTAGCATATAGTAAAAGCTCCCTGCAAGTATAGTATACTTAACTAATTACTATGAATATTCACAAAAAGCAATCTAGGAGACTAAATTTGAATGAAAGCGGTATTCCTCGTATTACAATTTTTGTTCATACTAGCATCTTTAAGCTGCCAGTCCATAGAATTGATGACAAAAATATGCAGAAACAAGCAAAGAAATTTTTGTTCCCTTACATTAAGTGTATAACACCCAAATTACCATCCAAAACCAAAGACCTCAAAAGATAGAAAATTCATAAATTATTAATTTTAATTTCCAGCGTAGAGAGGCTAGCGTTATATGGTACAGGCAACAATAAGAAGACACTCTAAATCTTGGAGCACCTTATACGACCAATTTATCATTAAACCAGGTGTTATAAGAGTCCTTGTAACCATTGATAGTTGGCATGATAAGAAACATGCTTTACCTCTCTAGGTTCTGATGATTTCTTGGTACATCGTACGTGGTGGGATTCATCAACAACTAAGAGAGCCCATTCTCGTTCAAGCATGCTCTTATGCAACCGGTGGAGCATTGTGTAAGAAATAACCACAACTCTGGGCCATCTCTTTAAATTGGCAGGATTGTTTTCATGACCAAATACTGGAGTCACAAGACCATGTGAGAATCCATTCATGTTTTAGAAGTAAATCTATAATATATATATATACACACACATAAATTGAACAAAAGTAAATTGGGAACAGCTAAAGTATGTACCTAGATGGATGTCAGCTGGCAAGCAAAACGGAAGCCACCGCTCTAGTTCTTCTGCCCAAGAGTAACGCAAAATGGCAGGGCAAACAACAAGTATGGAACCTTCATGCATGAAACAGCTTGCAATAGCAATAGCCTGGGTGGAAAATTGTTAGCATATTAAATTTCATTTACTCATGGCAACTTTAGGGGGAAATAGGAGAAAAAAAATTAAAGTGCAGGAGATACACCTGTTTGTGTATAGTACAAAGTTCTGTGTGTGTGTGTGTGTGTGCGTGTGCAGTCACTGAATGTGCACGGTTGTGAAAAAGCTAAATAATATTGCAGATGTTATCAAAAGCAGCGTTCTAGCACTCACACTCAATAAAACTACACTGCACTGTCCCAGTACTGACTCAATGCACCAAAAAGGCAGTATGCAGTCAAAACCTAGCACCATGAATAAAAATCAAAAGGCATTTAAGATCACTTAATAAAAAACTACCTGGAGTGTCTTTCCAAGGCCCATTTCATCTGCAATAAGACATCGTCCACCTCTCTGCAAACCAAATCTAACACCCTCATGTTGGAAAGGCAAAAGTGCATCTAACAGCTTCGTCGGTAGCTTCCCAATGAACTCATCAACCATTTCGTCCGACAAGTGTTCTGGCCTGCATGGTATCCATTTTCCCGCAACAAAAGAATGTGAAAGTCTCTCTACAACATTAAGAGTGCCCCAAGGTATCTCTTCGGTGTCAATGCTCTTGCTGCTTCTTAGACATTTCAAGACAGCACTGTAATCACTCAGCTTATAAACACCGGCCTTTCCACCACCATGATTTTGCGTGTAATGGGATGGCATGACCTAAGACAATTCCATAACACCACAATTTAAACACAAAATCCTCACTAACAATTGCCATACGTTTGAATATTATAATTTTCTTATTGAAGTAGCTTTACAAGTACTGAATACCGATAGTATTAGTAATAGTTTTATAAGAAAGAAACAAAACTCAATGCACTAAAAAATTTAGCCTTTTTTCGAAACGAAACCACTGAAAATCAGAAAACTTTTATTCAATTTCCTTTCTCTATGTTCATTTCCGCCACCCAAACAAATACCTTTTGAAGCATAGAAAGAAGCTATTTTGGAAACCAAACCACCAAAATTCACAAAACCCAGAATTCAATTTCCTTTCTTTCCTATTTGTTCAACCATTTTTTTCTCACCGCACAAAATTAAAACAACAAAAACCCACTTAAACTACTTACATAAGCCAAGCAATCACTTAGTCTCCTTAAGCACTCCTCCTGCCCCGGAAATGCAAACCCTTTTACGGCAACTGGGGTGGCTGAGAAGGAGTCCGGGGAGCAGATTTCGAGCCTGACCCGGAACCTCGCTGGAAATTGGATATCCGGAACCGGTTTGACCCGGGAAGTTTCGGGTCTCGGATCGGGGATGCAATGCGTGGAGCTTGGGGTGAGGTCGGGAGAAATCTTTCGGCACTTGAAGAGTGACCACGGGTTTTGCTGCTGTTGTTGAAGATTGGAGGGTTCGGATTCGATCAGCGCTTTGCGTTTCGCTAGTGCTGCTAATCGATTCGCTTCGGCTCGTCTTCTTTGTTCTTCTGTGATCTCCATTTTTGGGAATTAGGGTTTTGAGATTGGGGGAGAATTCCAATTTTTGAAAGGGCGGGAATGGGAACCTCAGGGAGAGAGGGCTTTGAAGAAGGAGATAATCGAAACAAAATTCAACACGTGTGTCTGCACGTGACACAACCCGATAAAAAAACCGGGCAAAACGGGTTGTTTCTTGAGAACTTTAACGAAAAATTTTCGGTACTGTTTACTTTAACGAAAAATCACATTTTTATACTAAAAAGTCAATCTTGATACTATTCATCTTACCCTTTATTTTATCCTTATCATTAAAACTCAAAGTTTTCAAATCATTTTCATTAGTTTTCCTTTATTTATTTTCATTCGTGTTATCGGGTAGTACATGATTGATGAAATATGCTAAAATTACCAAGTGCTTGAAAAGGTGAAACCCCAAAAAACAAGCAAACACAGATGCCTCTCAATGTTTGACAGTGAACCCTAAACCCAATAACACACATCTGCTAGTTCCCCCTCCAACTTCCATCAAATTTGACAATTTTTCTTCAACACTACGTAGTATTAATTAATACAGAAAAGAATATCTGATATTAAACATAAAAAATCTGAATAGTGGTAAAACTCAAATTTAACAGTTAAAATACTCGTAACATTGAATTATACGTAGCATTGAAGTCTTACCCGAGAAAATTCTTCAATACATTATAATTTGTTGCTTGCTTCCTCTGGTGGGCCAACAGATTCCAATGTTGGTGCCCAATGTTATAGCCTTCCCAACCGATGGAAAAAGGACAGCTACCTGCATGGAATGGTGATAAGCAAAACTTCAAGAACGCTACTGCATCTTGAAGTGATTTCCACACATTTTTTTTCGTCGTCCACGCCCCAAAGTTCATTTTCAGTATTCGGATTGAAGAAATCAAAAGATATAAACAAAGAAGGATGTTCAGAAGAAGAAAAAGAGTGCAGGAAAATCATGTTTCCGAATATAATATGAAAATTATGAAGGAAAAAGAGGCCCATAGAATTAAAAATGGAAGAATCTAGCTAGTTCAGGTTTCTGCGCATGTGCCTGTGGTGTTGTATTTTGGGGAAAATCCTTTGCTTCTTCATGCAAACTGCAAAGCGTATCTTTCCCTTTGCTTCCATGTTTCTCCCTGTTCATGACCAAAATTCTGATATAAGCAATAGCAACACACCTTTGCTTCTATTTTTCTTGGCAGCCAAACAGTAATCTGCTTAAAAACCAGGAAATTTGAGAGCGAAGAACCGGCAACAGAGGTTTCTGAAGAAAGAAAGCCGCCGGCCCAACAAACAGAATCTCTGTAGGTACTAATCTGCATACTATTCTACTTTTTTTTCCTTATATGTATGTAGTTAGAGTTGATTATTTTGTCCAAAACAGAATGTTACGCTATCGAAAACTGAATGTTATGTTCAATTCTGTGGCTTGAGTTACAAGAAAACTCAAAAAACTCCCACTGATTTATTTTTGTTCATAGCAAGGGGCAAAACGGCTTCCCGGGCCAGTTTTTCGGAGGAAATGAGCCATTATTCTGATGCACAAGATATCGAGTCTGCAACTGCGGTTGCGGCAGCTGCCTTTTCCATTCACTCGATTGAAGAAGCTAAATTACAGTATCAAAAAGGGACGAGGGAAAGCATTCCGATCTCAAGGACCAAGAGTCTGCAGGATCTGATGACTGGGCGGCCAAACAAAGAAGCAAGGAATGCTGGTACTTGACTATTTATTTTTTTCGTGATAAAATGTTTCGGAGAACTAACAGGTTGTATTCATAATAGGTGAAGTTTCAATGAAAGATCAAAGAGCACAGGAGAGTGCTTTTCCATCTAGGTACCCGAATCGTGCATCCTCTTCAAGACCTTCGACTCCTGCAAATGGATACCAAACCCAAAAGGGAAGTTCAGGCAGACGTAATGCTGCGGACACAAAAGCAGATGCTTGGGAGAGAGCTCAGATGAAAAAGATTCAGAAGCGGTAAAGATTAAATGTTTTATGTGGAAACGATCTCCGCACACCCCTTTTCTCCTTTCACATGTCCTCATTATTTTGTGTCCTTTGATTCTCCTTTGATTGAATCAAAGGCCAGAAATAAACAACTGGGGTGCGCTGAGGGGAAAAGGCGTGTGCGGAAGTCACTAGTACAACATAATCGTTGTTGATAGAAGATGGATTCAGTTTATTCCTTTTGAAATGGTCAATTATACTATCCAGGTATGAGAAAGTGAAGGCTACAATTGTTGCTTGGGAAAATGAGAAGAAAACGAAAGCAAAAGCTAAGATGGAGAGGAGAAAGGTACGTTGCAACGATTGTTGTTTTTTTAATTCAAAGTTTGCGAATGGCAATGAAGAAGACTGCTGAAATAGTGTGTTGAAATTGCAGAGTGAAATTGAGCAGAGAAGAGCAAGAAACATGCAGCATTACCAAATTAAGCAAGCAAGAATTGACCAGATAGCAGGAGGAGCAAGGGCACAAGTGGAAGAGAAACGAAGAAATGAAGAGTCGAAAGTGAAGGAAAAGGTGAAAAGGATTAGGTCAACAGGCAAGGCTCCTACTACATGTTTCTGCTTCACTTGTTACTAGAAGGTGAATCGGTCACTCGATCTTCTGCTGATTAAAATCTGTATATGTTAACCACATTACGGGTACCTAACAGTATATCGATCCTAACTGATTTTAATTTGTATATGATGTATAACATTTAATGGTTTGTTGAATCTGCTAATCCAATAAAACTAAATATTTGGCTCTTTCGATTCAAAGACTTGAGACAGCAGATTTTGCAGGCACAAGGAGTTAGATACCTGTTCAATCTGCCACTTCATCTAAAATTCTCAAACACTACAAAAAAAATCCTTGTTATAATTTTGCCTCTGCAGGCTTAAACCATGAAAAGTATTGAAATGGACTACATCAGGGGGAAAGAATAAGGTCCAAGATTTTGACTTGGATCAACGCGAGTCACGGGACATTTAAGTATAGTTGTAAGATATCTAATGAAACCGTCGCTGGAATTGAGATCTCATTCAATGAGAAAGATATCAAACTATCTAGTTAAACGCTTCCCTCATTTTGAGGGCAAGGGCACAATAGGTGGAACATTATGCTGGACTAAATTACCCTAAACCCTAAGCCCTAAACCATGAACTTTGAAATTACCTCCACCACAAGATAGCTACTTCCGCCAAAAGCGACGTTGTTTCCAACAGCTACCTCCTCATCACATCTTGCCCTCATACTTTGGACTGTTATTTTGCGATCTCCTAATATGTTCATCAAGTTATAAATAAGCAATCTCATATTGCAGCAAAAGTAAACTATTGGCAATCTTGTCTGGAAATCTTTTTGAACAATTTTATATGACACAACATTAGCTTCAATCAGTCGATCTGTGCATCACATGCTCCTGTCTCTTCACGTCGAGCATTGTTGTTGACTTAAGCCAGATTGATCAAGAGGCTGGAAGCCATCCAATTTCGAGCTTTCGAGTTTTTGCCACCCTAGCTAGCAGAGAGTCAGAAACCAGACCATCAATGAGACGGAGAGAAAATGAAAGACAATTGTCCAAATGCGATCAGTTCTGATGGCCCTAATCCGAATCCACATACACATAGATTAAATGTAGTTTAGAATATCGCCTTCTCAAAAAGAAAAGTTCAGTTCTCATGATATAGCTCAAACCTGAATAAATCATTGGCTCTTATATTTCAGCACACATAACTCTGCAAAAACATGCACCAGATTCTTCAGCCTGGCTAGCTCTTTTTTTATTTATTTATTTTTTTTTTGGTCTTTTTTAAAACATCATCTGGTATTTTCCTGTAACAATAACGCATAACAGCTTGCAAGAGATGTTTATATGACTTGCAAATTACCAACTAGCTCTTAGCCTACAATTTAAAAAAGAAATACAAAAATTGTAGTCAAGTCACACCCTGCCACTACAAAAATGGACATAGATGACTGGTTACTCAATGGCCAATAACGTCAAAAAGCCACGGCCCCGTCATTTGGGGCCACGGATGACGCACATATACATACACACACAATAATATATATATATATATATGTATGTATGTATGTATCTGTATATTGTGTATAAATTCCTGTAAAAGTTATTGTTGGTCTCAAGTGGCAGCACAAGGTAGACAGAGAGGGAGATAGAGATGGAGATAGAGAGACAGATGGCCGTGAGAGGACTCAAATTGTCAATTCAACCAAAACTGATCTATCTGTTAAATTTAATGTGTTCATAACTTGCATGATATATGTTGTAAATCAACCAGACGAGGTTGTCTTGAACTTTGAGGCACTGCATAATGTGAGATTGTCGACTTATATCAGCGGCTAAATGATTAAAGGGAAAAACTATATTTTCACCGGTTCTAGTACCCTCTCTCTTTTAAGATTTAAAGAAATTGTGATCGAGTTACGAAATTTGTGTTGAGAGCATTGGTCGTCAAAGGATGAAAAGTCTAGCTTGGTAACTTGGTATTAGAGTAGACTCATGTAAAATTAATCAAACGTGAAAAACTGTGTAAGGTGAGGTTGAGAGTATCCTACACGAAATGACTTGAAGACCCTCGATCTATATTGATCTAGGGCAATTGAATTATGAAATTCGTGTTGATGAGAATTTAGAGCGAATTATTCATGTATTAGGTGTAAAAGACTGTGCACGTGAGACTGAGAATATCCTACGTGATTTGTGACGGTATAAAACACCACATGAAAAAAAAATAACAAATGACTTTAAGACCCTTATCTAAAATGGTCCAGGGAGAGGCAAAGCATATATATATATATATTTTTTTTTTCTTCTCCATTCTTCTTTTTAGCTACCACATGTTTTGTGTAAAATATCCATCACAGCAATTGCGAGTGTGACACAAAAAAGGGACCAGAAAGACAATGAAATAATAAGAGAGAGTCCAAACTCACATCTCCAACTCATTCATTTGTCGAGAGAGAGAGAGAGAGAGAGAGAGAGAGAGTTATATAGAGTAGTACTGTGGAGTTCTGATTTGGAATACGATTACTATATTCAAAGGAAAGACGAACAAGAAATAACAAGTCGAAGGAGGAGAGAAAACAGATATCCTCCATTCCTCCTCACGTGTGCATGCGTCATGCAGCAGCAGAACCACCCCAACGCCAGTCGTCTTGTCCCTTTGTAAGCACCACTGTTCATATTTTCTTTCATAAACCTTTGAATTTTTTGTTGATTATTTATGTAATTTTCTCTCTTAATTTCTGCTTTTTTATATGGAGTTTTTTTATTTTTTTATTTTTTATCAATGTGTAATTGTGTATGGGATAATTAACCAGAATTTGGTGTTTTTATTCCTTTTCAATGCTATTTACACTAGTAGGATTTATATGCTTCTCTTATCCCGCTTTATTCTCTTAACTAGAATTTCGATGTACTCAAAACCTTTGAGTTGTTAAAAACCCAATTACATGCTATAATTAATCATTCTTTTCGTAACAATTATCATTCGTGAAATTGAAATTTGAACCTCATCTCATAGATTGAAGAATAAATATCATTAGGCCAAACGGTTATGTACCTTAAGCACTTTGTTTCAAACATTGAGTTTTTAGTCAATTAACTTATTTTTAGACAGTACAATTCATACTCTTTCTTTTTATCAAAATATTTCATTTTATATTAGGATTTTCTTGCTCATTCACACATTTACTTTGGATTATTTACAGGTCTAATTATGACGTCACAGAGCTAAAATTGGAAAAGGGCCAGTTGGCCATGCATGGGCTTGGTGCGCTTCTTCGTACAGCCCAATCAAAGCCCACATGGAGCAGGAGCAGGGCTTGTGACACACTGGAATCAATTGTCGATCAAGCTACATGCCACAAACGTGACCCAAATATCATCCGCCATGACCAGACCCCGGCAAACACAAGCTCGGTGGTTGCATCCTCCGGCGAAACATGGACCGACAGCTCTGTTCAGGTGCCGTTGGCGCAGGGGTGGATAAGAAAACGCAGTCGATCAGATTCTGGCTTCTTCGAGAATAATTTTAGTACTAATAGCATTCATGAAGAACATGCAGATCCCAGCAGTTGTGCTAGTCCTGGTGCTAGTGTTAGATTGTGCAGGGACAATCATACAACTACATCTACGTTAGTTTCTTTTGAGTCTCCTTCCAGTTTGAAGACCAAAAGCACCGACGAGGATTCAGCCTCTCACGGAGGACTGGTAAGATACATGTACATATTCTTTGAGGCGTCGTACACTTTAAATGATGCTATGCTACATGTATCACATTTCTCGTCACATCCCTCGCAACTTGTATCTTACAACTAGCAGGAAAACCGAGATGATGGCCGGAAAACCACCAAAGGTGGCAAATCAAGCCGTTCACACTCAACAAGACCAGGGCGAGCTGCTGCTGTTCATAATCAGTCAGAGCGGGTAACAATTTAATTTCGGTCTCCCCCATCTAATAATTTGTGTGTGGAAATCACTTCCCTAACTGAAACTAATTCCGTGCAGAAACGAAGAGACTTGATTAACCAGAAGATAAAAGCTCTGCAAAGGTTGGTGCCAAATGCAAGTAAGGTGAGAAAATTTGATGTGTGCTTAATTATGATCATCATTAATTGATTTAATTTGGAGAGAATGTTATTTTTGTGGTTAATTTTGGACTTGTCAAGTGAATAATTACAGACTGATAAAGCTTCAATGCTTGATGAGGTGATCAAATACTTGCAACAACTTCAAGCTCAAGTCCAAATGATGCATAATCTGAGAAATTTCATGCCTAATGGCCACATGAATATGAATATGAATATGAATATGAATATGATGGTGCCTTTAGAAATGATGCAGCAGCAGCAGCAGCAGCAGCAACATCTTCATCAAATGTCACTCCTGGCTCATATGGGAATCGGAATGGGAACGCGCATTCATCCTACGCCAGTTGTGGCTGCCGCTCTTCCTTCTTTCATGCCGCCATTTATGATGCCGCTTTTAATGCCACCACACCCTCCTCCTCAAGCAAAGCCTGAACCAACCAGCACGAATAATGGTTCAGACCCTCTACCTGATCCATATTGTGCCCTCCTAGCACAAGTACGTGTTTCCACATACGTGTGAGGGAATGTAGCAGGAAACCCATGCTTGGAAGTACTTCTAGAATCGCTAAAACCATTTTCAGATAACCAAAAGTGTTTATAACAGAATGCTTAAAAGTGTTTTATGCGAGAGCATCTGCTATGTGCTTCCAGAAAGCACTTTCTAAAGAAGCATTGCTATTCGGGAACGTGATCTTTGATTTTTAACTTTTGGAACTAATTTGAATAAAACTTGATTTGCAGCAATCAATGAATATGGACCTGTTCAACTGGATGGCAGCTCACTATCGCCAACAAGTCACTCCGGCAACAGCAGCGTCAAGCAGCCAGCCGCAGGTAAACCATGTTCGAAGGAACTAATGAGGACTCACCTAGCTTCGGGAGATAATAGTTTACGTGATAAGAGAAATACTAATATACGATCTAGTCCCAGTAAATGCGACTAATTCCAACGTTCTCTGAATTACTAATGGTCTTGTATGCTTGGACTTGTCAATTAAGTCTTAGAGATTATTTCTTCCTATATAATTTTGCTAAAATACCGAATCTGGATGATCGGAAGTCCACATCACAACATCCTGGAAAATTGATGCATGACTGTTAAAACCATAACAATTTTGCACCACACTACATTTTCTGATGTGAGTTTTGAACCATAACAATTAATCTGGTCTCTAGATATCTACGTACTTATTCGTGTTACCGACGTTCTAGACATGTCACATGACAACGACTCATAACCATCTATGGGGGCATCTATGAAAATGGCAGTCACACCATGATCCCTAATTGTTCATCGCAAGCTTCGTAAATATGTAATTTCGATAAGCAGTAACTAATAAATCACCAACAATCACGTTGCAGAAACATACAACAGAAAAATAATAGCAATAATGCACAACTCCTTCAGCAAACCAATCGGTATAGCAGTACACACAAGAAAAATGTTTCATATTCTCAGAGAGCATTCTCACCTTGATTCAGTTCTCTCTTCACTTATGCCTCCGCAACTTCACAAGCTCGCATAACTTCAATCCCACGCAACCTCCAAAACTACTGCATTCATGTTTTTTCAGATATGTACAGAAATCATAACTATATGTTTTTGGTATATCAGACTGCATCTTCTGTGTCTGTTTCCGATGCCATGGATTTGGTATCCTGAAGCGAAATCACAGTCTCGAAAGCACCAACCAAGGCCTTGACTTTACTCTTCCTGGACTCAACAAGCCTACTGGCAGTCTCTTCAATCACATTATTCAACAACTTCTGCACATCCTTCCTTCCTGTCACACCTTGGTGTCTCAACACAACTTTCTCAGGACTCGTTTTAGTACTACCATTCAACCCACTATCACCGGCCGCTTTCCTCCTCAAGCTCTTCCTTTGTGAACCTTCCACATCTCGTTTGAAGTTTCTTGGAACAACTTTCTCACTTTTGAATTTACCACCATTTGACTGGCTGCCATCAACTTCAATCCTCCCAAGGCTTCGCCTTTTGATAAAAGCACCATTTGAGTGACTGTGATCAACTACATTCCACCAGGGGCTTAATCTTTGGAATACATCACCAATTGACTGGCTGTCGCATACTTCTTTCCTCCTGGCGCTTCCCCCTATGACACCACCCTTACCAGTTTGGGTCTCCCCTGCCAATCTTACTCGCCTGAATTTGAGTCTCCTTGTAGTATTGATCTCAGGCTTAATGTCAAGCACCCTTCCTCTCCTGAATGTCAGCTTTCGGGCTGAGCTGTTTTTACTTTCAGAGCTAAGTATCTCAGACTTTCGAGGCCTAGTACTCTTCCCCACCTTCAAATTTGCTCTTTGATTACCAGGTTTCATTGCTTTGCGTTGAGAGGTGGCGCCATTTTCTTTTTTATGAGTGGACTTGGCTGGGGATGCGGACGCGGATGATGATGATAAGGATGACGATGAAGATAAAGGTCTTTGAGTACTACGCCTCAAGCCTTTGTTTTTAGGGGATGGAACAGTAGGTGAACGACCATAACTTCCATTTGCAGTGCGTTTCAAGTTTTTCTTCATAGAGGATGTAGGTGCTCGAGTGGTACCAACTCCCTTCCTAGCTTGTCTCGAGCTTTTGACTTCCGAGGATTGATGTGATGACGATGATAACTCAGGGGCATCGGCACCATTTGGAGTTGGTTCGACAGTACTATTCTCAGTATTAGACTCGATGACATACAAAATGTTTTCTGGAACATCCTTATTGCAGGGTCCCTCAGGTTCAACTTTTCGGGGACCATTTTGATCTTTCATATGAGACAACCCTTTAAGGTTCTTAAAGCTTCCAGCATTTTCATTGGAGACTCTCTTGACGGGGTGTTTGTAAGTCAAAGAAACAGTTTCAGGCTCTAACATCTTTTTCTCAACCAATACAGGAGTCCTTGGCGGTTTGCTTCTGTTTTTTCTATTGACACTGCTGCTCGAACCTTCAGGTATTTCCTTGCCTTTTCTAGTTCCACTCTTTCCTTGATTACTTGAACCTTGTCCTGTGCAAGAAGATGACTCTACTTGCTCACGCTTCACCTTTGAACCGATGGAACCTTCTGTAGAAACTTCAATCTCCTTAATGGGAGTTAAAACTGTTTTTGAAGAGACATTTTCTTTCCTTTTTGATGATAAAACTCTTTTCTCCATGACACCAGAATGATTAAGTTTCCGTGCTTTAGAATCTGGAGAAGGATTAGGTTTGACTGTTGATATCACTTTTGAATCGGTGGAATCTTCAGCAGAAACATCTATATCCTCATAGGAAGGTGAAACTCTTTTCTGCGTGGCAATAGAATTCTGGGACTCGGAATCTGGAGAAGGCTTAGAATTGATTGTCGATGTCACCTCCGAATTGCTCAGGCTTGGGTCTGATCCTGGGAAAGAAGATTGATCTAACTGCTCAGCTTTCATCTTCGAATCAATCAACTCTTCCATACAAATGGCTATTTCCTTGGGAGATGAAACTTTCTTTGAAGAAGCGGTTTCTTTCTTGGTAGATGATGAACCTTTTTTCTCCATGACGACAGAGTTATTAAGTTTCCAGGTTTGGGAATGTGGAACAGACCTCGATCCAGTTGTGGATATCACCTTTGAATTTCTCAGGCTTAAAGCCGGTTCTGGGAGAGAAGATGGCTCTGATTGCACACGCTTCACCTTCAAACTGGAGGAATCTTCCATAGAAACATCAATATCCTTGGAAGAGGATGGAACCTTTTCTGCAGAAACAATTTCCTTCTTCCTCAATGACAAAACTTTTTTCTCTGTGATGGCAGAATTGTCAAGCTTCTTGGTGCCGGAATCAGAAGGCTTTTGATTTGTAGTGGACATCTGTTTCCTCTCTGTTGCCGATTTTCGCATTGCGGCAGTTGCATTTTCTTCAGAAGCATTTCTCACTCCATATTTGCAATAATCATGGCAGGAACCTGTTGGAGCTCTGAGATATCGGGACTGAATCCTTCTACCACCCTTTGGTTCCATTTCAAGTGGGATCCACAGAACAGAGTTCCTGCTGGTATCCCCAGCATTTGGTTCCATTTTCTGTGGGACCGCTGGCATAGAGTTCCTTCCGATACCACCGCCATTGGGTTCTAATTCCTGTGGGATCACTCTGATAGAGTTCCTTCTACCATCACCACCATTAGGCTCCATTTCCTGTGGGATCACTGGGATAGAGGTCCTTTTGATGTCAGCAGGAGGATCTACTTTATCAATGGAGCTTCTTCTGATATCACAGGCATTAGACTCCATTTCCAGTAGGTTCTCTAGGATAGACTTGCTTCTGATGTTTCCACCCTCAGGCTCCTTTTTCTGTGGGATCTCTAGGATAGAGTTCTGTTTGATAGCACCACCATCGGGTTCTATTTCCCGTGCGACAGTTGCAATAAAGTTCCTATCATCATCACTGAGATCCATGTCCTGCGGGACCAGTGGGATAGAGTTTCTTTCGGTAGAAGGAGAATCAACATTTCCAATAGAGCTCCTTCTGATGTCACCACCATTGGGCTCTATGTCCTGTGGAATCCCTACGACCAAATTACCTATGACCGAATTACCTCCAACATCACCACCCTTGGGATCCATTTCCTGTGGGATCACTGGGATAGAGCTCCTTTTGATATGAGGAGGATCAACATTTCCGATAGAGCTCCTTCTGCTATCACTGCCATTGGGCTCTATGTCCTGTGGAACCCCTAGGACAAAGTTACCTCCGACATCACCACCCTTGAGATCCATTTCCGGTGGGATTTCAGGGATGGAATCCCTTCTGATATTACTGCCAACGTCACCCCAATTGGACTCTGGTTCTTGTGGGATCGAATTATTTTTGGCCTTGTCACCACGAAGGTCCAGGACTTGTAGGATCACTGGGATACCGATGTTCTCTACTTCCATTATGAAGAAGACGACATAGCAAACTGACAACCCTGTAAAGTATTATAATTTCCCAAGAAAGAGTGAGTGAGATAACGCTCGCAATAGTTCCAGAGAACAAAAAAAATGCTGATTTCATATTGTATCATGAACAGAAACAAAAGCTTGCAAAAGAATTTAGAGATTACATTCTCAAAGCTTTAACATTTATGGTGAGCCTTTTTAAACTTTGACAGTCCCTAATTGTCTCTTTCTTTCTTTTCCCATTCTTGGATTCGGGTTTTATCCTTTTTAGTACTCCTAAGAACTTGTCACTGCCACATTGCCTAAAACTTATCGAACACCAGATAATCGAACATTCAACCTCCTAATTCAGATGGGATGCCCTTCAGATACCTCATGCATCAACTTGTGACATTCTACGATCAACGTACCATTTGTGCACCCAAATTCTAATCTGTAAAATCCTAGTTGCTACTTGTTAGGATCAAAGTAGCAGCATCTCACACGCTCTAAGAAGATTAATTCAACTTTCATTGCACAAAATGCTTAACACAACCTCATGCGAGCATTTCGAAAGATTTCAAATCACCCTATTAAATTGTTAAGCAAAGTAAACACACCACCTAACAGCTAATACAAAGAGCAAGAGGTCTAATGCAGATATGTAAGACATAGACATACCATGATTGGTCTCCTCCGAGAATTAGTCTCGATTATTGAGCTTGTTGTTCAAAACCTGAAAAACCATACAAAAAAGGTACAATCAAGATGAATGCAAAACCATCTATGATCTGCATTTGCAAACATCAATACCAAAACAAGAACAACGTATCTCATACATCACCAAACCGTCGAAATGATAACGGTAAACACAACCAATTCAATTTTTTTCTTTGACACAAGCGATATTCTACACTAATTCATCAAACCACGGAGATGGGGATTCGAACTTGGGTGCAGAGACATGGATTCAAAATTTTCTCATTAAAGATGCGAAGAAAGCATATTTATGATGAGATATCGAACATTTAGGAAAACAGAGACTAGCCCATTTGCAGTTTTCACACAATCATTCATTTCATACAAAAACAAACATAAAAAGTCCATATTTTCACATCAACCATGAAACTAAAATCACAAAACCCATCTGCAATCCGGTACAAAAAATCACATTCCGTGGCGGAAAAAAAAAATCCAAAACTTGAACAAAGCATCAAAGATCGAACCTTTTTCTTGTGTATCTTCCTATCCCTCTTCTCGATTACAAGAGGAGAAAAGACCGCAAAAGGGAGCTGCACAAAATTGGTCGTCCCTTACAAAAAGTAGCGATTTATTCGTCGTCGTTGGCTCTGTGAGGATGAGAATGCGCGTTTGTTTTGGTGGCGGGTCGGCTGCCTCTTTTTGGCTGGAAAGAGAGAAAGCAGAGGTGGAGGAGAGTGAGAGAGTGAGAGAGAGAGGGAAAATGGCGGGTCCTAACGGTCCCAACGACCGAATTTACCTTCCGTTTTTAGTTCTTTTCTTAATTTTTGGCCTGGGTGTCTATTGAATATAATTTGTTATAATTGGGGTTCTTTTTATTTTTATTTTATTTTTATTTTTATTTTTTATTTATTTATTTTTTTTAAGCAAAGGTAGGATATTTTATATCAAATTCATCTAAGTTGTGAGGATAAACACGAAATTTCAAATGCATGAACGAAGCTCAATTTAAATAGAATACAAGGAAGTGGACAACTTATCACCAAAGAAATAATTTTGACACTCCAAAATCACTTCAAATAGCTTCACAAAGGGAAATTTGGAGTGTCAAAAATCAACCCCTTATTTCATAAGCCTTAATTTATTAGGGAAATTGTAATCACTCGATATAAATTTAAATTACTATAGCTACTTAATCACTAATTGAAATTACTAAAATCCGTTTTGGATTGATGGGGAAATTATAGGTCCGGAACGAGGTTATGGAAGCAGCAATCGTTGGTACGAACCCTATCAAGCTCCGGTTGTAGTGGACTGAGCAAGTGATATGGTAATTTTTTTTATTTGAAAAGGGGACTAACTAATGGTTTTGTCACGGCAGTCTATTTTTTCGAGAGTTGAAAAGACTCACAGATGCTCTCCCTGACCATCATCTTGCGATTCATCAGCATGTGCGATTCACCACACAAGTTGAGATTGTACATTCCTTATATACACGGCTGCTCTTATTTTAGACCATTTAATTAATTAGTCGTTAAGTAATTAAGTTTCATGTTACATGATTTAGAAGTTCTACGTCAAATGCTTAGAGATATATATACACTATGAGTTTGCAACTTAAAGCGAATTGATAAATATTGTTGACGTTCAAAATTTGCAATTTCACAAATTAAAATGTTAAACTTTTGTGGGCTTAAGTTATGGGCTGAAATGAAATGGACACCAAAATTTAAGTGATTCACCCATTAAAATTAGGTTACATCCACTGTGTTGCTCGGATTCTATTGATTACAAGAGTAAGATTAGCAGTCGGCTAATACAAGACTAAAGTTAACAGTCGGCCAATACAGGAGGTTTCGACCCCTTTATATAGACCCTCAATGATCAACCTCTCACCCTTTATATAGACCCTCAATACAGAAGGTTCCGACGCCTTCATAATGTGAGCCTAAAAGTGCCAAACATTAACATATATATTATTTTCTTTACTTTTCAATTTGACGAGAACACAGTCTGGTACACCAAATGTCATAATAGGAGCAGTTAGATGTTAGAAAAAAAAAAATTAACAACTTATATTATGAGACTTGGTGTACTGAGTTGGATTTTCAACAAACTACAAAAATTTCTAAGTGACATGTGGGGTATCCTAAAAATTGAACAATTGTAAAAGGTCTATCTCTCAACCTCTTCTATAATGTTACTAGACTTGGAAACCCTGCAGCTAGCTCGAACATATTGAACTTTTTCGTAACGAAAACTTAGACGTAGCTTATGCCCAGCGGCGTGCTGCCCTGATATACACAAGTAGAGATTGGCATAAAAATCGTGAAATCAAATTGAACCGCGAAAAATTTTGTTGAAAAAAAAACAAATTTAACTTAGGTTCAAGAACCAAATTGAACCATTCATACCAGTTTCGTTTATGGTTTTTATGTTGGTGGAACCGCTTGAAACCTAACCGCATTGTTAATATAAATAATTAATTGGATTTTGAAATTTTTGTGAATTTTGACTGTTTGATCATGCTTCTCAATAAGAGTGCTTTTAATCTTTCGTTTCCATAATGTTAAATTAGTAAACCAAAATTGGTATGGTAAGCTAAATTTGTTAGTTATGTGAATTAATTATTGACATGATAACATTTATTAGCTTTGTAAAGTTTTGGTAGCGATTTAACTTCTAAATCTTCTTCTATTATAGTTCATAATTCTTTTATGATTGGTCATGCATGTTATTCATCATTTCATGGTGTGATTTAATTACTATAAAAATTCTTTGACTTTTTTATGTACTCTAAATTGCAAGATTAAAATGATTTAGTATTCAGAGCCATAAACAGTTATGAACCGAACCAAAACAGTCATGAATTGGAGAATCATAAGAATTTGGCAAAGACTTATGGCTCTAAAATATGATTCAATGAATCGGAGAATCATAAGAATTTGGCAAAGACTTATGGCTCCAAAATATGATTCTTCATCGGAATTCAATATCAGAATTTTGAATGACAACATATCACACACATGTTTAGAACACCAAAAAGACTAAATTGAATAGCTCTTAAGTGTTTTATACATTGTAGAGAGACTCAGATCCTCACTTGGTATGAGCTGGAACAGCCTTCAATTTCTTTACACGTTCAATAGCTTTCTTGATCATATTCTGCTCCTCCTTGTTATCTGGGTGAAAGCTCATTGCCTTTCCATTCCACAGACTAGCCTCTTTCAGAAGTTTCACAGCCTTGACATCATCTCCTATCTCTGCATAAAGTGGATTGTCATGGTTGAAAGTTGGAGCAGTGTTCTCCATGACCTCTCTGCGCTTCACTTCTACTGAACGTTGGGAATTAGGCATTTTCTGGATTTTGTAGGCACGGTACCAATTTTTCATGCGTTTCCATTCAACGAGAACACCATCCATCAGCTTTCTGATCTTGCCCATGTGATCTTGCATGGAATCACATGAAAGCATGTAAGTCGATCCATATTTTGGAGCCATAAGTCTTTGCCAAATTCTTATGATTCTCCGATTCATTGAATCATATTTTAGAGCCATATTTCTCCGATTCATGACTGTTTCGGTTCGGTTCATACCTGTTTATGACTCTGAATACTAAATCATTTTAATCTTGCAATTTAGAGTACATAAAAAAATCAAAGAATTTTTATAGTAATTAAATCACACAATGAAATGATGAATAACATGCATGACCAATCATAAAAGGCTTTTCAAAAGTCCATATTTTGCTCAATTTCGGCCTCAAGATTTAGATTTCCTCTAAAATAACCTTGCAAATATTATTTGTTTGAATGTGGTTCTATATTCTAACGAATTAGGGTGTTGGTTGGGTTTATACCAATGCATTCCAAGTCAGAGAAAACATAAACCTTACCCCTCATAAAGTACGCATGAATCATTCTTTCCGAAATGCTTATTGCAATTGGGTTTTGATCATCTTTTTAGTCCAACCCAAAATACAAATGCCTTCAGCCTTGGTTCATGGGTATGCTAGCAGTGGTTGGTTGCTATAGTTGTTTCCTATAATCTTTAAAGAGGAGAGATTCGAACTTCAATACGAGAAAACATGCACCGAGTGTCATAACTTACGTGTAAATTTCTTAGTTAGGTAACGCGAGACATTTAGATTCAAGAAAGAAACCCAACATCTGACGTATCCTAATAACTAATCAATCCTCATCACTTGGATGATGTTAACATTCTAGCAAAAGCAATTTCAGAATAAAGTTACATACTACGATTACAAAAACTATAAGTGACACTGATATTAACCAGGGTAGGTAAAACATTTCCCAAATGAATAACCTACTTAACCTCACTTCCACGCTCCAATTTTCATTCCTTTGAAGTTTTTTCTCCATGATTCAATTCAAGAGCAGGTAAAATTTTTGTACAAACTGTATACAATTGTCCGTAGATTACTTTCGCAGTCGGTGAAGTTTGCTGAATGATAAATTTGTGGAGGCATGATTTTGAAAGCAAGCTATGATTCAAGAGCTTGTCTTCATGGTAAAGGTCAGATTACAGAACGAGTGCATTTTTCTCTCACCACTCTACTTATTATTTTTTATGAGTAATTTGAAGACCCGTGTCTATTCACTACAAAAATCTTGAAATTTAAATTCATTCAACAATGATAAATAAGGTGGTAAGCATCTTTGCATAACCAAATAAGGCCTTTGCTATAATTAGTGCCTAAACCTCACCAAATTCAACATAAAATATTGATCATTAATAGTTTTAATAAAATATGGGACAAAAATAGTACATTAATAGTGGCGGAGTCAGAGTTCTATTATGAGGGAGAGCCTGTGGCATCCCACATCGCCCAGGGGAGTGATCCTTATATGTATATTCCCATCCCTACCTAGCACGAGGCCTTTTGGGAGCTCACTGGCTTCGGGTTCCATAGAAACTCCGAAGTTAAGCGAGAAGGGGGCTAGAGCACTTCCAGGATGGGTGACTCACTGGGAAGTTGCTCGTGAGTTCCCAAAAACAAAACCGTGAGGGAATGGTAAGCCTAAAGCGGACAATATCGTGCTACGGTGGTGGAGCGGGCTCGGGAAGTGGTCTGCCCCAGGCCGGGATGTGACAGAGCCTTCCAAATACGTGTGGAAAAAAAATTGAACTCATTACATGAGGAGTCGAAGTAATTTTCACAAATTGAAGGACCTATTAAATTTAATAGAGAGAATCAAAAGAATTGGGCAAGACAACTTGGTGGGGTCGTGGAGAGCAGAGTAACCACTAATTTTTTTTAAAAAGAACATACAAAAAAATTACGTGTTACGTAAGAGGGCAAAAAGGAAGTCCGCAAATAATCAATAATTAGGTTAATTTAGAGTTAATATTAAAATCCTTTTTCAAACTCCCATCTACAAACTCACCATTTCATTAAACTACAAAAATAAAACAACAAAATTGTTAGAACTAGAAAAAGACGACGTAGTTCGACTCATGACTCAACTTCTTCACAAGGAACAATTCATCTTCCTCATGTCTCATGGCAATTGAAGGCTTGGGGCTGCTGGAAAATTTCATATACCGTATCAAGATGGGCCTATGATCCTTTAGTGGCTCCGTCCCTGACATGAATGTTATATACGTGTATAATATATCTGCAAATTTGGTTTTGTTATAACCGCACGAAAAAATGAAAATATTTTAAAAAAATACATGCATGCGTGTATTGTAAGCAAATCTGGCCTACGTTTGCTCTTCATGTCAATGCCTCTTGCAATTAGGTTGGGGAACTGTTTGGTTTTCAAGTTGTATTGCTCGAGCATTGCATTTCTTTTCAATTCAATAATAATAATAATATATGCAGACAACGTTTTATTGAATGACTGAAATTAGTCATGCTTATGCATCATGATGCTTGTTCAATCTCCATCAACTCTCCTCCCTTAACAACTAACTAGGGCTGGTTCGGTTGGGATACCGAACCGAAACTAGTATCCCGAATCTCAATCCGAAAATTTTCAGGACGAAACTTTGAAGACCAATCCCAAATCAAACTTTTGGGAATCCCGAAATATTTTCGGGATTTTGGGACAAATCGGAAATCCTAAATTGAAGGAATGCCTGTTATGTACTAGAAGAAGAAAAAGAAGAAACAAAGCAGAAGAGCAAAAAGAAGAAACAAAACATACAACGAAACAAGTACAAGATGTGCAGAGCTGATTAGGGCACTGTTCATGGTAATTTAACACGTTAACCCTAAACCCATCTACGAAAACAAGGTTTCTCCAAACAAACTAAACGAGAAGAGAAACAGGGCTCAATTTGTGATAGCAGGATGGCACAAGCGACATGGACAAAAATGATCCTAAAAGGTCTTCGCAAACATTTCGCAGACCTCAATCCGGAAAAGAGAAAAACATCAGGAGACAGAACGGAGCCATTTGCGTGTGAAAAAACTTATAACCATGTGTTAAAAGGATTCTTTTGGCAAATGCTTTTACATCTGTGACAACTGCATCTGCAAATGCAAACCTTTTGAAGCTGAAGAAACAAAGTGGTAAGTTACGAGCAACATCACCTGCTAATTCAAATGTGTATGACAAAAATGAATTTTATTAAATGAACAGAATTACAGAACTATGGTACAGGCTGTATTACAGAATATAAAGGGATATCACCATGAAAACTTTAGCAACTTTTGGCAAAAGCTCTCAGTGGATGCACCGCATTTCAGATGCTTTAGCCAATATGTGATCTGGACTGTAAAGATATGGACCACCAATCTATGTTCTAACTCTCTCGCTTAACCTTGGGCTCTCTAGTTATGAAATTGAACATAAATACGAAGAGTGTTGCAGGGATTTAAACACGGAGATCTTCCACTCTAAGACCATTCGAACCCTAAATTAAATTTCAAACCCTAAATGAATTCCAAAATTTACCTGATTTGGGGAAGAATCGGTGCACAGTGAGGGATGAGAAGTTGAGAGAGAGAGAGAGAATCGCGAGAGAGAGCGGTGGCCGTGGCTCTGTGTGGAGAAGGAAGGCTCCAGCCGCTCCACAGTGAGGGATGAGAAGTCGAAAGAGAGATATCAGATCAGAGAGAAATCGGCGAGGACGACTGGATGAGAGAGCAGGTTGAGCGGTGAGGTGAGTTTGACAGAGAGAGTGAGTGACTGAGTGAGGGTTTTATTTGGATTCAACGGTTGTTACAATTCTAAATATATATTTAAAATTAAATAATATATATATTTTTTATTTCAGTTCGGGATTAGCATACGAATGAAAATGTAAGACCGATTCCAGTATCGAAATTTCGGGATCGGTTCGGGATTGGATACCGAAATTTTCGGGATTTTTGGTTTGGGTTTTTTCGGTTTAGTTTGGAATTTTCAGTATTTTTTTGCACTCCTATCCAAAAATATCTAATTTTGGCATAACCAGGATCTTCGGGGTTGATCAAACTCAAGCAAACACAAATAGAATTGTCGGAACATAGTAAGGTTCTCCCTTTTCTTCCTTTCTTTTCACACAGCCGCCTCTTCTTTGCATTATCTGTACTAATGAATTTGTCAAATTTTCCCATCTCAACTTGTAGTGGTTATATGTCTTCCGAGTATGCAATGCACGGGCAATTTTCTGTCAAATCCAATCTGTATAATTTCGGTGTTTTAGTGCTAGAATTATCAGTGGCAAGAATAACAATAACTTCTTTCAGACTGATGCAGCTGAGAACCTCGCAAGCCATGTAAGCTTAAAATGAAAAGTGCAGTGTTCTGTTCTCCTGCATTCACATAGCATCATGAGTTAAACTATTGAGTTTTATGCAAGCTTGGAAGTTATGGAGAGACAGGACATCTTTGGAATTGTTGGATCCATGTTTGAGAGACTCTTATTTAAGGACTGAAGTAATGAGATGTATCCACATTGGCTTACTTGGTGTTTAGGAAGATTCGGTTGACAGGCCTACAATGCAATCAGTAGTTCTCATGCTCAATAGCTACTTTATCAATCTGACATTACCTAAACAACCGACATTTTTCCTTCAAAGCAGAGCAGTGCGGAACACGTCAAAGATAATGCTAGAGTCTGATCAATCTATCAACAAGTCATCTTCATCCGTCTATGAAGGATCTATCATTGAATTATACCCTAGATAGCGTGCATAAATAAGGCCTTTGGATCTATTGTAATATATGTTTATCAACCTACTGCTTTGCAATTCATGGATTAGAATTTTATATATACATGTGAGCAGCGGCGGATCCAGAATTATAAATGGGTAAAAGCATTTAATGTTTTTTTTAAACCTCAATATCCAAGTATTCATAAACCATAATATTTAGGATTATAATGTAAAAGTTACTTGAAATTTGAGGAATGAAAATATGGCTTGGTGGCAAAATGGCCGCATGTGGTGGCGGGGTTGGGGGGTTAGGGTGGCTCAGTGGCTGTGCAATTTGGGAGTCGATATGACAGTGATTTCGCTTCTTTTTTGGAGGGGAGTAATTGGGGGTGGGTGTGGATATAAGGAGGTTTATTGTTGTTTTGTTTCTTTTAAAAATATTTGAGAAAAAAGGAGAACTCAGAGCACTTCCACCGGAAGCAAAAGAGGCTGGCACCCAGTGGAAAAAACAAGCTGAGACTCAGCCAATCCACTCCAGCCGGTGGAATAGACTGGCACCCAGCCCAAGCCAGTCCACAGGTCGGCCTAAAATCGACAGAGGAAGGAGACGGCTCATTTGACGCCTTGCTAACGTCATGGCTACAATCTCTCTCATCTGGAACCCTATCCGGCTCCTGGAACCCCACCCCGATCCCTGGAACCCCATCAACACCCTTCCCCTGATAAATCCATATATTCAACACCATGTCCTCCTTCCAAATCATGATCCTCCTGCAACTCGGATCGTCGTCGATTGGTTGATTAACTCGGATCTTGCTGCAACTGGAATTTTTTTTCCGTTTTGTATATTTTCGATGAATTTTTTAATATGAAGGTGTTGATTTTTGGGGGTTTACGGTGTGCGCATGTCCATGTTTAGAATAGGGTAGATTCGATGATGTGGTGTACAGAGAGGAGAAAAAAAAGGAAGAAGAAGAAGAAGAAGAAGATGGTGTACAGAGAGAAGAAAAAACTGGGAAGAATAAGAAGAGGAAGAAGAAGACGGGAGGGGGTGTCAGATGAAGACAAAAATTAAAACACCAAATTATTATTTTATAATAAAAATTAATAATATTTTAATAAAATTGACTAGGCTATTTTTTGTTAGGGGTGGAGATGCTTTGGCCTATTACTGTTCATTAGGGTCTATTACTGTTTACTTGAGTGGATAAATGAGCTGGGTGCTGGTGCAAAGTATTTAGGGGTGGAATTGCTCTAATACATTGCAGCCAGTTGTATATAATAAAATATAAGCACCGTACAGTCAGCTAAACCTAATTCATATTCTGATGGGCAAGAAATCAAGAGTGCGGTTGTTTAGGCTCATTAATTTTTATTGGACTGAATTAGATTAGTTACTAATGAAGTTGTGTTATTCACATATTGTTTTTTACTTCTCACATACTTGTTAATTTTTGTCATTTTATTTTTTTAAATTTACCTAATTCGACGATCGTAAATTAAAAGAATGAGAAGTAAAAATATTTGGTAGGCACAAAGATTGAGTTTAATGGGAGTAACCCAACTAGCTCCGACGGCCTCCCTCGCTAAAAGTTCTCATCGAAACCCCCCAAATATCACAAGACTGCTTAGACTCCCACGTTGCTTTGTCTGCCTTGTACGAATCTACAAGATCTTCAATCCCCCCGAAAAAAATGATCGTTTCCCATCTGGGTCGGTGATTTGGGGTCTTCCGCCATCTGGGTCTATTGGTCTCTCAGATCACACACACACACATCGCTCTGTCTCTCTCTCTCTCTCACAAACGACCTGAATTTTCTCACCTACCAAACACCCCACTTTCACTGATTCTTCCCCCACCAGTCACGTTCCGTCGCGGGAAGTCAATATCCAACTCCGTCGTTTTCAGCAAACCGTGGTCTTAATCTGATACGACAGACAAAGTGAGCAATTAGTAGGAACTGGGGATTTTGAAAGGTGTTTAGTTGGTGAGAAAATAGAGAGAGAAAATGAAATGGCAATTAATAGGAACTGGGGAATTCCATGAAAGCAAATGGGATTTTGAAAGGTGTTTGGTTGGTTGAATTCTCTGCAAATGGGAATTCTATGAAAGCAAACATTCAGGCCAAGCTTGATGAAGCAAAGAGCCAGAGAGGTTTGAGGTTAGGACGGAGAAAAAAAAGGGGAGAGTACAGAGAGGCACATAACGAAGACTCTGTTCTTTTATGCAAATTCATAATTATTTTAGTACATTGCAAATTTATTTTGCGACATAAAAATTAAAGGGGTAGGTTCATTACATTAACATCTCTTGAGGTTATCCTTTTTTCACAAAACCTCTTTAGGTTTGAAACATTACACCAACATCCCTTTGTAATTCACCTTCGCATCCACCCCTTAAGAATCCTTCAAGGACGATATTACCCTTGTAGTTAATTATTAAAAATAAAATTTATAGATAAATAAATAAAAATTTACATTTAAACATTAGGGAAAAAAACCCAAAGAAATACTCTTGCAAGATTTATCAATGTGGGACATCGCCGTCTAGCTTCTCCAGAGGCTATTGATTTTCTAGATAAGCTTTTTCGTTATGATCAGCAAAAAATCCTTACAGCAAGAGAATCAATGGCTATGCATGTTATTGAATCCAATCCTTCAGTAAAAAAGACCTTGTAAAATATGCCCCTTTGTCTTTGGGTGGAGCCTATGAACAGTATGAGATCAACGAAGGAAAATATTTTTCTTTGAGGAGAAAAAAAGGCAAGAATGTTGAAAAGTCTAATGTCTGATGGCATGAATGCCCACAAAGCAAAAGTCTTCTGCATGGGCAAAGTTTTCAATGCCCATGCAAAGTGAAATTGGAAATTGAATTGTAATGTCAGAGGTTACGTTTTAAATTTCAGGATGCATTAACTGCATCAGTTTGGAGACGCTCTATAAATAGAGCACTCCGCATGTTTGTAAGTGACAAGAAAATAAGAAGAAGAAAGAAAACTAGAGAAAAATATCAGTAACATCATCTACTCCTCTGCCTTTTTATTTGTTATCTGCCTGTGCTATAATTTTAGTGTGGCATTTTACATCTACCTTGCACCCACGACTTAAAAGGTTATCTCTCAAACTTTAATCCTTTTATAACAAAGAAGAGTTTGGCTAAAATTTCCAGTCAACTCAACTCTTAGGACAAAACTTGTCTGCCGGTTCAAACATTTCTTTCAATTCATGACTACATTTCAATCATGAGCAGATCACTTTGAAAAACCAAACAAAGAAGAAAGGTGACAACGAAGAAACCGTCAAGCACAGTTTGAAAAACCAAACAAAGAAGAAAGGTGACAACGAAGAAACCGTCAAACACGGGTTAAAGGTTTAACAGCTAACCTAAACATTTCTTATGTGCACAAGGTACCTACAAGGTGGGATTAATCAAAACAATATTAGGGAAATTAAAATTTTAAATTAAAAAATATATCACTAATAAAAAATAAGCGCGTTAACCAACATAGTTTAATTATCAACAACTATATATTCTAGTTTAAAATTTTGGTCTCCTTACCTTTGTTTTTTGGAAACATTTTTGCTTTCCACCATTTAGTGTAGTGTATGCTCACCATCCTATTTATCACCGTTAGATGAGTTTGAATTTCGAAATTCATGTAGTGGATATGCACAAATCTTAAAATTTAAACTCATCTAGCGATGATAATTAAAGTGGTGAGCATACACCACAATAAATAGTGGTGAGCAAAAATATACTCTCTTTTTTTCACCAATAAACAATTGGTCATTGGACAGAATAGTGCAACTTTTACAAGTTGCAAGCACTTATTAAACAACAATGGCATTGAGATTAAAATATGGTGGGTAATTCTAAAGAAAATAAATTTATAGATAAAGTTTACAAATTAAATAATGTGTTACCAATATGAATGAGTACGTTATTAATGCTTAAGTCATAATTCAATTATCAACTTCTATATCATTTAATTTGTAAAATGTTGTTTACAAATTTAGTCTCTCTAGAATTATCCAAATCCAGTTGTATGAGAGTAGATGTGGCATTTTAAACTTGACCCGTTAATCCGACCCAACCCGTTAAAAAGAGTATTTGGATGAATGTTTAACGGATTGGATGGTTAATGGGTCAACCCGTTAAATAATGGGTCATTTTAAGTGAATACGTGAAACTTGCTAACAACCCGTTATTTAACGGGTTGGATTTGGATGCTCACTTCTCTTTCCGTCAGCCGCCCACCGCCCACCTCCGCTTTTCCATCCTTTCTGGGTTCATTTTCACTCTCTCTGTCTCTCCTCCTTCCGCCTACATAGCTACAATATCATCGGCTTCCAAGGAAATAAACATTGAATTTTATTTATTAATTCATCACCTATATATATATATATATATATATATATATAAGAGTAATGTTATTCTTACCATAATTTTATACCGTATTTCTTTATACCATCTTAGATGACAAATGAGTTGGATAAGTTACATCATTTAATTTCAATATTTTTATTAACTAAAACACTTAAATAATCTTAGATGGTAGAAGAAGACTCATCGTATACCACAATCATCATTTAATTACAATCTTTTAATTAATTATTGATTAACATTTTGAAATTAAATGCTAATTAATTTAGATGATGTGGCTCTCCATATCACATACCATCCGGTATATAATTGTGCAACAAAAATATGATAAGAATAACATTATTATGTGTATATGTGTGTGTATATATATATCTCTCTCTCTTTCAATCAATTATTTTTATTTCATTTTCCCGGGCAGACCCTCCGACCTTCCCTTTGCTCCTCTTTTGGGACATGACAGAAGAAGGATAACCATACAAAAAGGGGATGACAGAAGAAGGATTACCATACAAAAAAGCAACAAATGCCCAGATCGATTGATAGTACATACGTAAACATATGTATTATAATGATTTAATAATTAAATAATAATATACCATACATACCTTGCGATGGGAAATTTTTAATGTAAACGAATATGCATTCTCTTATTTTTGCAAAAAAAAAATAATAATAAAAATAAAATAAAATGTTAACAGGTGTTAACAGATAAAAAAGATGAATTATTAGATTAATGAGTTGAATTTGAGTAACCTGTTAGATTAACAGGTCAGATTCAACCCAACTCA
The DNA here is from genome assembly GCF_963583255.1 of Pyrus communis. Lineage (NCBI taxonomy): Eukaryota > Viridiplantae > Streptophyta > Magnoliopsida > Rosales > Rosaceae > Pyrus > Pyrus communis. The sequence continues at coordinate 23,507,654 of NC_084815.1, read as the reverse complement.
GTAAACCCAGCCCGTACGTTTACAGGTCTATTTAATGAGAGGAACTCTTCTGGTGAACACTCAAAACTGAAAGTCAAGCTACCACTCCTGCATTGCTTTTGTTGTTACTCAATACAAAAACCTATGATTTTATGATCAATCATCAAAAAATGAAAAACGTTACTACCCTTCTTTTGATTATTTCCATTTTTACTCTGCTCAGCTTTCCGACCAGTACGGAAGCTGATTACCTGGCTAAACTCTGCCCAAACACCACCACCTTCACCCCAAACTCCACCTTCCAGTCCAATCTCAACCGCCTCCTCTCCGCCCTCTCCTCCAACGCTAACCGCTCCACCGGTTTCTACAACGCCACAGTCCAAACCACAAACAACGCCGTCTACGGCCTTTTCCTCTGCCGCGGCGACGTCGTGGGCACCGACGCTTGCGAAACTTGTGTCCCCACCGCAATCGCCAAGGCCTCACAACTCTGCTCCTTTCAAAAACAGGTGGTGATCTGGTACGACGACTGCATGCTACGCTATTCCAACGAGTCATTCTTCTCCACCGCCCCCCAGTTGAACCCCCTGTTCATGTGGGACATGGATAACGCCACCGACCAAACTCGGTTCAACCAGGTGGTGGCGGCGAGTATGAACGAGGTGGCTACCGAGGCTGCCAAAGACGCCGACAAGTTCGCTACAAAAAAAGAGAACGTCAGTGATCTGATTCCCCTGTACATCCTTGGACAGTGCACACAGGACCTGTCCGCGACTGCTTGCGAACAGTGCTTTAGGGTTGCCATAGCGGAATGGCGGAATTGTTGTAGCGGAAAGCAAGCGGTACGCCTTCTGCATCCGAGTTGTAACGTTAGGTATGCAACCTACCCCTTCTACGCCCAGAACGCCAGCGCCTCTGAGCCTGCACCAGGGGCTCCTCCTCCTCCGCCTAAAGGTAAAGCGAACAAACATTTTAAAACTTTTAGAAGCCCCAGTCAAGTAATTTCTGGTATTATGAGATTAGTTCATTGGAAAATATTTTTTGTTTATTTTACAGGAAAAAGCAAAATCCCAACTGTTACAGTTGTTGCCATTGTTGTACCAATATCTGTATCTGTGCTACTCATTGTTGTTGGGTACTGCTGCATAACTAGGAGAGCAAGAAAGAAGTACAATCAAGCAGCAGCAGACGAACCAAGCGGTAAACAAATATATTCTTCTGCAATTCTCCTCTTGTTTATTCTCCTTTCATTTATTCCTCGTCTATAAACATTATGCTTCTATGGTTTGGTTGGTTGTGCAGATGACAATGACATTACTACTGTCGGGGCTTTGCAATTTGATTTTGCTGCCATCCAAGCAGCCACGAGCAATTTCTCCGATGATCACAAGTTAGGCGAAGGTGGTTTCGGTAAAGTTTACAAGGTATGTTAATCTGTATATGATATGAGTGCTCCTTCAGGTCTACAAAGTTCCAATTTATATGCATGCAAAATCTGAATAATTTTGGAGCCTCAGAAGTTCTCCATGAATGCCATGAATGCCATGAGTGGACATTCCATTGTTTGATTGAAGTTTTCTCGCAGGGTATACTTTCAAACGGTCAAGAAGTAGCTGTGAAGAGGCTATCAAGGAACTCTCACCAAGGCACGGAAGAGTTTAAGAATGAGATGGTATTGGTAGCCAAGCTTCAACACCGAAATCTGGTTAGGCTATTGGGATTCTGCTTGGAAGGCCAAGAAAAGATTCTTATTTATGAATTTGTGCCCAACAAAAGCCTAGACTGTTTCCTATTTGGTTTGTACACTCAGAAATCTGATAGTCTTTCACTATTGCAATAGCAATTCGTCGATGATAACTTGATTTTGATGATTTGCAGACCCTGAGAGACAAGGGCAATTGGATTGGTCAAGACGTTACAAGATTATTTCAGGAATTGCTCGAGGAATCATGTACCTACATGAAGATTCCCGACTTAGAATTATACATCGTGATCTCAAAGCTAGCAATATATTGTTAGATGGGGAGATGTATCCAAAAATATCTGATTTTGGCATGGCTAGGATATTTGGGGTTGATCAAACTCAAGCAAACACAAATAGAATTGTTGGAACATTGTAAGTTACCTATTTCATTCTTTTCTCACGACCACTTTTGTTTTGCAATTATCAAATTGAATCTGAAATGTTCTCTCGTTACAGCTTTGTCATAATTTCTATACTGATGGTTGTGCTCCTTGTAGTGGTTATATGTCTCCCGAGTATGTAAGACACGGACATTTTTCTGTCAAGTCCGATCTATATAGTTTCGGTGTTTTAGTGCTAGAAATCATCAGTGGCAAGAAGAACAGTGAATTCTTTCAGACTGATGCAACTGAGGACCTCATGAGCCATGTAAGCTTAAAATGAAAAGTGTAGTGTTCTGTTCTCTTGCATTGACATAGCATCATGAATTAAACTTTGGAATTTTATGTAGGCTTGGAAGTTATGGAGAGATGGGGCACCTTTGGAATTGTTGGATCCGTGTCTAAGAGACTTTTATTCGAGGACTGAAGTAATCAGATGCATCCACATCGGCTTACTTTGTGTTCAGGAAGATCCAGTTGATAGGCCGACAATGCAATCAGTAGTTCTCATGCTCAGTAGCTACTCTCTTACTCTGCCATCACCTCAACAACCGGCATTTTTCCTCCAAAGCAGAGCAATGGGAAACATGTCGGAGGCAACACTGGACTCCACTCAATCTATCAGTAAGTCATCTCCATCCGTTTATGAAGGATCTATCACTGAAGTATACCCAAGATAGTGTGAATAGATAAGCTGTTGTTGCTACGTATTGTAATATCCACTTATATATACAATCATCTCTAGACAATAACAAAATCTACCGATATGGTATCATCTGTCCTTAAAAGGATGAACGTTCTGCACATACAAGTTTTAGGTGCAATTTCTGTTTGTTTATATGATGTGAATCGCATAAAATTCTACTAGTGCTCGGACTCTACATCTATTTATATTTATTTGTTAGAAAACATGAAACTTGACAACGATGATTGACCATTGTTAGGATTGAAAACATCAAAGATGCAAATGTAATATGTATCCTGAATTTCGCCAATATCTTGATTTTTCACATAACGTGATTGATAGGGTTTAGTGAGGCCTTTAATCGGTAATAACCGAATTAAACATTTTGATACTTACTATCTAACGATCATTTTCCAGCATCTTCCTCAAATTGTACATTCTATTTTTTTCCATGTATTATAGCAAGTACAGACTTACATAGAGTATAAAATGAAGATTGTGTTCTTTTCTGTAAATTTAGTCTCTGAATTATCATCTGAGTGAAAATTGGGTCACTGAACTATTTTTTTTCTTCAAAAATATCAGTCATTGGATTATAAAAATCTGCCAATTACATCCTTAATATTATATTCGAAGCTACTATTTTCAATTTTGCATCAATTTAAGTCACGTTACTTGCATGTGATACACATTGCAGGGTTTATTGGTAATTGTTCATAAAGAAATAATGTATGGAGTTAACTTTTGAGGATAAATTATACGTTAGATTTGTAACATATATGAAATGTTAAGGACTTATAGGCGAAAAAAGGATGGTATTACACTTCAAAGTGTCTCAAGTGACTTAAGTTGACGAAAAATTGGATAAAATAGCTTTGAATATAATAGTAGCGATGCAATTAGCAATGCTTAATGAATTTAGGGACTTATTTTACCAAAAAGTAATTCAGGGACCTAATTTTCATTGAGGTAATAGTTCAGGGACTAAGTTGGCATTTCACCCTTGTTATTCTTAAGCTACTCTGTCAGTCTGCCTGTGACATCCCGTCCCAGAAATATAGAAACGCACGTGTGAAATGACTAAATTACCCCTAGTTCGTTCTTTGACATTATTGGTTGTTTTGTGTGTTGTGGCTGTGCTGGGCCACACACACACACACATTCACACTCCCTGTCTCTCTCTGTCTCTTTTCCCTGTCTGTCTCTCTCTCCCCCGAGCTCCCATTTCCACTGTAAATGGACGGACAAACACCAAACTCACCCAAACCTTAACAGATCGAGGAAACCAAGGACATCATTGAACTCGTGAGGCTGAGAGGAGTACGATCGTACCATTTTCAGGTAAGAAATACATCGTTTTCACGTCGATTCGAAGTGGTCCGACTTGGGTACTATTCATGCAAGATTAATCTAGTATGTTTTTGGATTTTTGAAGCTCATAGGTGTCTTAGTGAGGTCCCAAGGAGCCTCGGAGTGCTTCGTTGGACGAATTTGGACGTCGGGATCGTCCTGCTTGAAGTTGGCCGGTTTTGGTTGTTTGCTCAGGTAAGATCGCGTAAGTTTTAGCCCTTAAAACTTGTTGGGACGTGTTCTACTAGTTTAGGGCTTCATTTGGGTGTTAAAATCATGAAAAACGGTTGAGAAACGAGTGAGAAAACTCGAGTTGCAGGTTTCCCAGTTTTCCGGCACCGGCGACGGCGCTGGAGATTGAACGGAGAAGGTGACGGAATATTCCGTCAAGTCTGACGGAATATTCCTGACGCCGTTAACGGAATCTGTCAAAACTGACGGAATATTCCTAACGACGTCAGTTGACGCCGTCAGTGTGCGCCGCACGTGCCTGCGCGTGGCCGGCGCGTGGGGGTGCGTGTGGCGGAGGAAAATTTTTCTAAAAATATGGTTGTGATCCTGAGGTTGTGTAGAGCACGTTGGTATATTCATTTGTCCATTTTGAGCAATGTATGAGAAGTTATTACGAGAAGTTGGTTATGTGCTTTAAAGTTAACGTTTTTATAGTTATTTCGCATATAGGTGACACGTACCCCGAGGACGAGCGTGGTCACGCGAGGCAGGGGGCTACGACCCTTCCACGTACCAGTGAGTGGGCTTTTGTTTTTCCGTATATACCTATATACATTTATATTCCCAGAAATTGTTTAAAAAGGGTTATTTACGTTATGCCATGCACCATATTATGATTGTTTATGCATCGTCACATGCATTAGTAGTGGCATATATATACTTATGCATATTGGGTGATGTGGACGCACAGGTAAGTGCCAGGTAAGGGGTATTCATATTTACATTCAGCAGTAGTTTAAGATGCTTAGAGAGCTCATAACCTGCACCCCCGGTGTTAGTGCTCCCGCCCAGAGTAGGGCACAGTCCTTCACGTGATGTTCACCTCCCGCACCACACACTCAGCTTGGATCCAAGTTAGGTGCACAGTCTTGTCGTACAGACCACTTTAGGTGGTTCCGACTCGTAGGTGACCCGCGATTATTCGCACAGCCTTCACGTGATCGTAGCACTAGAGCGTATATATATGTTACACCCAGGCCTGTCGTACAGACCACTTTAGATGGTTCCGACTCGTGGGCAGGTTCAGATATTGAGATTGAGATTTGAGCTCTAGATGCAGCCGTACAGGTCACGTTAGGTGACTTCGGCTGCCAGATTATATGATATTGATATGTTTATACCTGGGCACTTGCATATCGTTATGAGATTTCGGCATGGCATATTATCGAGCGTGATTGACATACCTTTGAGCATGTTTGGCATATCTATACATACGTACATATGTTATTTTCTGGGAAGTATACAGGTTTTACGGCGAGGGGTTAGAAAGTATTTCTATAAATGGTTTTCAAAAGATTTGTTTTTGCCCACTCACGCTTTTGTTTTGCGCCCCTCCAGGTTCTAGTTGATTAGCAGTTTCGGTGGTCTCCCAGAGGGTTCTTCCGGCTTTTCTGACAGATACTCACCAGCGTAGGGTCACCTTCGGGTGTACTTATGTCGCAACTTTTCTTTTGGACTGCTATAGACCTGCTCTGAAATTGTATCTCACTTACTAGCATTTGTTTTAGTACTTTGTATGTTAGTTTTTAATTATTCGTACTTTTATATTACTACTTTATTAGCTTCCGCACGTGCACATGGCTACGTCACCTTCGTGTGACGGCCAGCACGCCCTGATCTCGGTCGGGGTGTGTCACTGCCATTAACTAAACAATCGGCATTTTTCCTCCGAAGTAGAGCAGTAGGGAACACGTCAAAGACAACTCTGGAATTCGATCAATCTATCAGCAAGTCATCTCCGTTCGTTGATGAAAGATCTATCACTGAAGTATACCCTAGATAGTGTGCATAAATAAAGTGTTAGGATCTATTGTAATATATGTTTATCAACCTACCGCTTTGCAATCTATGGATTAGAATTATATATATATATATATATATATGAGCAGCGACGGATTCAGGATTTATAATCAATGAGTTGGTAAAAATGTTTAATTTTTTTAAACCTCAATTTCAATTTCATAAACCATAAATTTGGGATTATAATTTAAAAGTTACTTGAAATTTTAGGGATGAAAATATGAGAGAGGAAAGTGATATGACAGTGATTTGGACTTTTTTTGTGGGGAAGTAATCGGGGTTGGGTGTGGATACAAGGAGGTTCATTGTTATTTTTTCTTTCCTTTAAAACATTTGTCAAAGAAAACGAGAACTAAAGATCAGGTTCAAAATTATATCGTTTTAAAAGAAAGGCTTGTGCGTTCAGTATGCAGAAACATCAACTTCAGGCAATTCATTCAGTCATTTCGTCAAAAGATGGTGGGAACCAAAGCGTCACCAACTAGACGATCAAGGGGGTCACTTGGAGTTGATCCCAAACCATTTTTTTGGCCTTAACAGGGTCAAGTTTAGAGCTAGGTGACAAAAACAATTAATTTTTCTTTTTGTACCTGCATACTTAGATTACACAATAATAAAATGGTGAATAATAACTTATGCAGTACCTTTTTAAGGGAATGATATAAAAATGGGGATTAGTTTGTGAGGTCCATTTCAAATTGAATTGTTTATTTTATAAGTCTTGATTTATAGATTATTTTTGTAAAAATTTATTTCAATCTGAACCATTTACCTATTTAATTGTCTTGATGAAGAACATAGTGTTTGTCAATTTCTTTGAACTCAATTAGATACTTCAAATATTTCCAATTTATCTAATATTTTGCAAGGATAATCTATGAGGTGCAACTTAAAAATAGACTGTTCAGATCATTAAAGTTTGATATAGTTGTGTCAATCCTAATAATTTGCCTATTTAATTGTCTCGATGAAACTTCAGTGTTTTTTAGAACATAGTGTTTGTTAATTCTTTGAACTCAATTAGTTGCCTTAAATATTTACAGTTTATCTAATATTTTGCAAAGATAATCTATGATATGCAACTTAAAAAATATATGATATAGTGTGAGTCTCACAACTAATTCCTATCTTTTTAAAAGAATAGAGATCCGGCAAGTAAATGGTTGACCTACTTTGTCATTTTATTATAATTCAGAAATTTATAATCATGCCATACAAATGTTGTTGCATGAGCAGATGGAAAACTTGCAAGGTAAATTACGTTGATGAGATAACCAATAACCCTATGAGAAGTACTAAATAATATATATATATATATGTATATATATTAAATTAGTGCTATATTTTTTTCTTTAGAGCAATAATGTTAATGGATTAAACAGTTAGTTGTGGGGTGGAAAAAAATACCGAAAATTTCAAACCAAATTGAAAAAATCCCAAAACCGAAAATCCCGAAAATTTTAGTACCCAATTCCAAACCAATCCCGAAATTTCGGTACGAGAATCGGTATCACATTTTCATTCGTTCGGTAATCCCAAACCAAACCGAAATAAAAAAAATATATTATTTAATTTTAAATATATATTTGAAATTGTAATAGCCGTCGGATTTGGTTGAGATTTAATCTCAACCATTGAATCCAAATAAAACCCTCACTCAGTCACTCACTCTCTCTCGACCTCACCTCACCGCTCAGCCTGCTCTCTCATCCAATTATCCTCGCCAATTTCTCTCTGATCTGATATCTCTCTCTCGATTTCTCATCCCTCACTGTGGAGCGGCTGAAGCCTTCCTTCACCACACAGAGCCACGGCCACCGCTCTCTCTCTCTCGATATCCCTTTATATTCTGTAATACTGCCTGTACCATAGTTCTGTTCATTTAAAAAAATTCAAATCGTCATTTTTGTCATACGCATTTGAATTAGCAGGTGATGTTGCTCTTAACTTACCACTTTGTTGCTTCAGCTTCAAAAGGTTTGCATTTGCAGTTGTCACAGATGTAAAAGCATTTGCTAAAAGAATCCTTTTAACACATGGTTATAAGTATTTTCACACGCAAATGGCTCCGTTCCGTCTCGAGATGTTTTTCTCTTTTCCCGATTGAGGTATGCGAAATGTTTGCGAAGACCTTTTAGGATCATTTTGTCCGTGTCGCTTGTGCCATTCTGCTATCACAAATTGAGCCCTGTTTCTCTTCTCGTTTAGTTTGTTTGGAGAAACCTTGTTTTCGTAAATGGGTTTAGGGTTAACATATTAAATTGCCATGAACAATGCCCTAATCAGCTCTGCACATTTTGTTCTTGCTTCGTTGTATGTTTTTGTTTCTTCTTTTTGCTCTTCTGCTTTGTTTCTTCTTTTTTTTCTTCTGGTACATAACAGGCATTCCTTCAATTTGGGATTCCCGATTTATTCCGAAATCTCGAAAATACTTTGGGATTCCCGAAAATTTCTTTTGGGATTCATTTTCAAAGTTCTGCCCCGAAAAATTTCGTTTAGGATCCCGAATACTAGTTTCGGTTTGGTATCTCATACCGAACCAGCCTTACAATCACTTTATGTGGCAAAAAGCTTCTTTGGTATTCTTCATATCATGTGGCGAGTCCACCAAGGGCCAAAGGTAGTTAGATCCCTTCTCTTGTGTGTGGGTCAGATCTCCTTGTTAATATATAGAAGCAAAAGAAATTTGGGAGAGAGAGGAGAGAGGGATGGGGTGGGGGTGTGTATGGAATATGACCACTTCACCTCATTATCACCACAGTTGCAAGTCAAACTGGAAAAGGAAATTGTTGAATAAACATGTTCGCTGTTTCATAATTGTTGATGTTTTCTTGGCTTCAAGATGGGGCATTCTTTCTGTTGTGGGTACTGTGAATAGACTACTTTTGTTCTGCTTGCGAACCCTACACTTTACATGTTGCTAATTACACATACATGCACCCTTTAATTTCTGTAAAAAAGAAAAAAATGGTGACACTTACCATGATTAACCAGAGAAAATATGTATAAACAGAGAATCCAAACTCCATGATAAGTTGATGGCCCATTGAGTCTGTAATGCTGTGTTGGATGAAGGGTCATCTCGTTACGTTGGTATCGAACATTATTGAAATCAATTATGCAAAGATATTTTCATAAAATGCCTCTCGATGAGCAAGAACGTGGGTGAAAAGGCTAATTTTAAAAAAAGGAGGAATGTTGAGCATTATTGTGCTGATGCTGCATGAAGGGGCCAGCATGTGGTATGTTGGTATGTATTCAAACATGAGAAATGCTAAGGAGACCATCTTATAGAACATTGTACAAAAAATATAAGGTGGTAGATAATTCATGGAGACTCCACTTTTGAGATAGTTTCCGTAGCATTTTTCATTCAAACATTATCTAAATCAAATATATTCACTTGAGATTTAGAAAGAACGCATGTTGAGAGACTAATACGTACATTCATAAAATCCGTAAATTTATTTTACTTTTCTTTTCATGAAAAGTTATAAGGACTGAATTGAACTTGCATGCATGAGCCTGTATATATCCCAAAGTCCTTTAATAGGCTCTGGTTGGGATGATGATGATGATGAAGGATCACAAATAACAAAAGTTGAGATAAGAAAATTTTCATGCAAGTAAACTTTTTAGTTAAAAGTAGACAAAGCTTAGGCATTGAGTTTAATCTGTCACGTGTAGTCTCCCAGCTTGCAAACCATCTCCATCAGGCTATGTCTATCTCCCAACAACATTTTATCATCATCGTTTTTCCATCTGTTTGCGTGAGGAAAATTCAACTATAAAACCCCATTCAACAACAACAAATTCCCCACACCCAGAAAATTAAAATCAAAATCCACAACCCTAAACCCTAGTGATAGAGATTTTATCACCTGCAAAAGTAGGGATAAAAATACTTAAAAATACTTGGAAGAGTACAAGGTTGTCGTAATATAGCAGCTCAAGCAATGTCGTTTTCCATATGGATTGAATGAATAATTTATGTTAAAACCAAATCTTAATTAATTACTTGAAAACAAAATTTGGAAGAGGTTGATTTTATGACCTAAAATATTAAAAACGAATTTAATTAAAAACAATTAAATAAATTGGGAAAGTAAAGAAAACAAAAGAAAATAGTTTTGAAAATAAATTTGAGCACTAGGGTTCCGCCATCACCTTAACAATCCTATGTAGTTCTTTCAATTACTTATGAATTACACATGCATATTTTGAAGGTTAGGTTTTCCCAAAGTATGCCCTACTTGGAACCTCCAACATAGAACGTATATCTAACATGTAATCTGTCTGTGGCGTCCAGATCGAATGTCAACATGCAAGACTCATTAAGTTTTGTAAAAACCTTCTGAAAAACCATATAACTCTTAAAACTTGTCGTCCATCCTAAGAAGTACACATATTAATCACATGAAGCCTTAATCAATTTCGGGGACAACTCTTCACCAAAATTGCATCAAATTACTTTCTAAATACCTTAATGGTGGCCAATCATCAAGACAAGTAGATAATTTAAAGTACAGTGATTAATAATTCAAAACTTGCATGCATAATATCAAAAACAAATTGAAAAGAAGCTACATATTCTTGCTAAGGCTCGTGGCCTTGCCTTAGCAAACGAAACTAGCTACGAATAGTCATAAAATAAAATATTATTAAAAACATGGACAGAAAACACATTGATAATAAACTTGAATCCTCCAAAGTGGTGTGTGCGTTCTCCTCCTTTTCTCCCTATAACCCTAATGGCTAAAAAGCCTTATTTATACTACTCTAATTAAAATCCTCCTAGTAAAAGGTCTTAGAATAAAACTAGGAAATCTAATAAATTGAAATAAAATAGGAAACATAATCCTAATTTAACTTGGTAAATTCGCCTAAAAATCTGCACAGCCACGTTTTGGACCCAAATCAGCTCCAAAACTGGCCCAAAGTAGCTGGATTTAAAGCTTGGACTATTATGAACATTTCTCCTGAAGGCCACGAACCCATTTGAGGTCATCTTGGGCTCCAAAAATGCAGTTTAAGCCCATAAAAGTCACTTTTCAGCAACACGTACTGCTCATTTATTTAATCACCAGAAAATAACCACTTGGTAGAAAAATCCAAAATTTTGACATGAATAAGCTAAGAGACACACGAACGTCCTCCAATTTGAATCACTCCAAAATTCGTCCGTTTGATCACGTTTTGCTCTAGAGGAATTCGAATATTCTATATTAAAAATATAAAGCAAAATATCAAAATTCTACCAAAATAACCAATAAATTATAACTAAGATTAGGGTAAAATATATAGTATACGATGGACTCATCACCTAAATCAACCATGGTTTCTGAAACTTACCAATCCAAAAATGTATGTGTGATTGGAGCTGGACCCTCAGGGCTTGTAGCTGCAAGGGAGCCGAGGAAAGAAGGTCACCGTGTGGTGGTGCAAAACCATGATGTGGGAGGGCAGTGGCTCTACGACCCAAATGTGGAGGGAGAGGATCCCTTAGGAAGGTCACCTACCCTAAAAGTGCATAGCAGTCTTTACACCTCTTTGAAGCACATATCTCCAATAGAGATCAAACAATCCTTTTCAACCACAATCTCTTCCGGCTAGGACTAGAATGAGAACTAGAATCATTATGTTCTCTTCCGGCTAGCACTAGAATGAGAACTAGAATGATTGTGATAGTTGAGTTCCGTTTACTACAATATAATTATTAAAATCATTTCATTTGACTGGCCAGTGTTTAAAGTATCAGTATTGGTGGAAATATCGATGCAAATTTGTGGAAATATTGAGGAATATATCGAATATCGATATCGGCTGTTTTCGATAAAAATGATGGAAATTTAAAATGAAACTTTACGGCTTGTTAAATATGGTTTGGACGAAATATAAAAGTTCCTTCCATATTCAACCGATGTGCTAGAAATATTGACGATATTTGTCAATTTAGCCTAAATTTAAAGAGTTTTTCCGATATGAGATGAATTTAAAATCAACCGTATCGAATAAATTTTAAACATTGACTGAAACTGATGGATGATATATATATATATATATATATATATATATATATATATATATATATATATATATGCATGAATGATATCAACATTTAGTATTTTTAAAATTTGATTTGATGGTGTTAATTTGTTTATTGTACATGTTTATGTTGATATCTACTGTAGTTTAATGTGTGATAAGATCAATTGGATAGGTACACAACCCTGGATAATTAAAATATGGGGTATGCTATTCACACACATTTTTTACTTCTCACACATTTCTTGTTAATTTATGTTTTTTTTTATCTTCTTCAATTCATTCGATTTGACGGCCGAAAATTAGAAAGATGTGTGAGAAGTAAAAAAGAATGTTCATGCCTTCTGTTTGATCTGATAGCGATGCATGTTTTGTCTAGACCCTAGATGTTAGTATATCAGCTTTTTATATACTATATGTGTGGAATATCAGTATTGGTGAAAATACCAATTAATCTGCACTGTGTTTATTCATATGGCGCATGCAAACCAAACGAGTAAGCATTATGGACAAAGAACCCAAGAAGGATCAAAATCATTCAAACGAAGAAAGAAAACAACACTAAAAATGTCACTTTGCAACAAAAGGTAATACCGACCACTTTGAGAAGTAAATTCTACACCAAACATGCACCCTTTAATTTATGTGAAAAAATGGTGACATTGATACCCTAACCAGAGAAAATATATATGGATAATTTCATAGAGGTCAAATTTATAAATCAAATTTGTAAACTAAATAATATGTTATTAATAAAAAATAAGTATGTTAATCAATACTTAATTAATAATTCAATTATCTACAACCAAATCATTTAATTTGTAAATTTAATTTACAAAATTTAATCTCTCTAATATTACCAACCTTGATGGGATGCCCATTAATTCCTTTTCTGTACTGCTGTTGGATGAAAGTTCATCTCGTTTTGTTGGTATTCAAACAGTATTGAAATCAATAATGCAAAGTGATTTTCATAAAATATCCTCTCGAACGTTGGTGGAATCAACGTGCAAAAGAACGTGTGTGGAGCTTGAACCGACGTGTAAGAACGTGGATGTAAAGGTTTATAATTTTGTAAAATGAGGTTGGTTGGGTATTACTGTGCTCATGTTTTTGACATAATTTTTTTTATAATATTAGCATAAAAATTGTCATTAAATTGTGAAGTTGAAGGTTATCTAAAAAGAGTATCATTGATCTCCCTAGCATTCTTTATTTATTTATTTTATTTTTATGGAATGTTATAAGGAATGAATTGAACTTGCAGTCACTTAATACTACAGTTTAGTGGTCTTTATTTGTAAGTGAAAGGTTTTAGGTTCGATTTTTATCAAATATAAATTTGAACCACATTATTGTTAGCTCATTGTGAGGCTTAGCCCACTCATTAGCCCATTAATACAAATAATATCATTTGTTAAAAACTTGCATTCATGAGCCCGCATGTATTCCAAAGTCCTTAATTGGCTCAAGATAATTTTGGTTGGGACATGATGATGATGATCACAAATAACAACGGGTAATATTAGAGAGATTAAATTTGAAGATAAAATTTACAAACTAAATAATATGTTACCAATAAAAACGATCACGTTTATCAACGTTTAAGTAATACACCAATCATCAATTTACATGTTTTTTAATTTCTAAAATTTTATTTACAAATTTAATCTCTTTGTCATTGTTCAATAACAAAAGGATGAGATTGGAAATTTTCATGCAAGTAGGCTTTTTATTTAAAAGTAGACAACTTTTAGGCATTGACTTTAATTTTAATTTATCAAGTGTTGTCCCCGAGCTAGGAAACCATCTCCATCAGACAATGACTTACATCTCCCAACAACATTATTATCATTTTTTTTTTACATCAGTCGCGTGAAGAAAATTAAATATATATACATATAAACCCATCAACAACAACAAATTTCCGGAACCGCATGCTTTTCCTGAGATTCTAGGAATTCTGTAATTATGACCGTTCTCGTATATCGTATGATTATAAATTATTTTAAAATTTAAAATTAAATATAAATAATACTTAACAAAAATTTATCGTATAATGTACGATAAACGGTCATAATCACGAAATCACTAAAATTCTCATAACAACGATCCGGCGGAGATCCTTTTCCCAAATTTCCCATAACCAGAAGAGAAATAAAAATCCACAAGCCTAAACCCTAGACCAACCATGGCTTCTGAAATTTACCAATCCAAAAATGTATGCGTGATTGGAGCTGGACCCTCAGGACTTGTAGCTGCAAGGGAGCTGAGGAACGAAGGTCACAGGGTGGTGGTGCTGGAACAAAACCATGATGTGGGAGGGCAGTGGCTGTACGACCCAAATGTGGAGGGAGAGGATCCCTTAGGAAGGGCACCTACCCTGAAAGTGCATAGCAGTCTTTACACGTCTTTGAGGCTCATGCTTCCAAGAGAGATCGCGGGGTTCACTGACTTTCCATTTGCAGTCAAGAAAGGTAGGGACATGAGGAGGTTTCCTGGCCATACGGAGCTTCTTTTCTACCTCAAGGATTTTTGTGATTGGTTTGGGTTGAGGGAGTTGATAAGGTTCAATACGAGGGTTTCATATGTGGGGATGTTGGATGGAGATGCAGTTGGTTGCAAAGATTTGAAATGGGTTGTGAGGAGTGTGGAGTAGAAGACCGAGATTTTCGTGGAGGAGGTGTTTGATGCGGTGGTTGTGGCCTCCGGCCATTACTCTAAGCCAAGGTTGCCGTCCATTAAAGGTATTTACTACTTTATTAATTTCCTTACTTTCATGCTAGCCCATGTCTAACAAGGATTTTGTCGTGACATTATTTTTGATCAATCATATACTGTTATATGTTTTAACTTTCTCACATAACAGTTTTAAAAAATAAAAGAGATAATAATCACATTTTAAATCATAATTATAAGTGGTTTCAAATTTTTTCTTTCTTTCTCTATTTCCATTTTTTTTTCTTTTTAATTGCGGTGGGTTCAATTTGGTCATGTTTAGGAATGGATGCATGGAAGAGGAAGCAAATGCATAGTCACATCTACAGGGTTCCGGAGCCATTTCGTGATGAGGCAAGGCAATATATAGTTAATTACTAAATTGTTAGCTTGATATATATTGTTAGCTCATTTCCTCATAGCTTATAAGCGTTTGGAGAATCATAGTTGTCTACCATAAGTTTATATAGTTCAACGAAAGTTTCTAGCACAAAAGAGATGAAATGATCCTTTTGCTCATTTGCAGGTTGTGGTGGTGGTTGGAAAGTCAGTAAGCGGACAAGATATATCAATGGAACTAGTGGATGTGGCCAAGGCAATCTATCTCAGTGCCAAATCTCTTGACATATCTGAGGGCTTGTCCAAAGTCATTTCCAAACACGAAAACTTGCACCTTCGTCCCCAGGTACAATAAATTAGCTTTTATAATTAAACATCACGTTTGGTGTCTAGGGTTAGATTATAAGCAAATATATAAAGCTGTGTTTCAGTACAGATTTCTTTTATGTGACATTTAAATGCAACCAAATGCAGATAGAGTCACTTCAAGAAGATGGGAATGTATTATTTGTGAACGGTTCTTGGGTCATTGCAGACTCTATCATATACTGTACTGGGTAAATTTTCAATCCAATGTCATCAATACAACGAAAATTTCATTATGACAAAGTGATAAGTTATAAATCAATCATACACTGTTATATAATATGATTGACTTCAAATACCAGCACATGACATTCCTTCGCCCTATCGAATGATGGACTTGCTTTGGAAAGTGATTGGTTAACCATAGTCTTTTGATTTTGACTGAAAATTTTGTGTGGGTCCCCACATTCAAATTATGGATCCACACCCAGTTGCATTCCCTTTGAAATAGTGGATTTTAATTGTACCAAGTGGAGTGTGTGCGGGTATTCATACGCATTCCCCTTTCTTGACACCAAAGGAATAATTGCTATAGATGATAACAGAGTGGGCCCTCTGTATGAGCACACCTTCCCTCCATCACTTGCACCCTCTTTATCCTTTATAGGCATTGCAACAAAGGTAACTAGAATATTTCTAATTTTACAACGTATAGTATGCTTTGGGGTATAGGGAGGGTCAGCCAAGGTACAACGAAAAATATTGTTTTTTTTTTTTGTGATTGAAAAGTTAAGGTTTATGTCGTGGAAACAGTTTTTTACAAAGCAAGAATAAGGCTGTGAACGATAAACGTTCTTCCTACGACCCTCACAAAATGGGGAGTCCTGTTGGGGTTTTGGGTCTTCCGGTTGTAGTATGCTTTGAGGTATAGATTCTTGGTTAAAGATAATACAATTATTAAAATTTAACAACAAAAAATTCAAAATATAGAGCACTTTGGAGCATAATTATAATTATTCATTCTAGTTTAAGAATTCGGATCGTCTCCGGATATCTATCCGGATTCTCGGGATCAACCGATACTGTTTCCAGGCTCCTCCTGATCCTCTTCTTTCTCTCTTCTCTGAGTCTCCGTGACTGACGCAGCTTCCGTCTTGACAGAGCAGTGCTCGTCCTAGTCTCTTCTCTTTGCGCCGGCGAATCCATCACTTATGGTGCTTTTCATGGCTTCCATGGCGAACTAGTAAACCCTTCTCTGCGATATGATCTGGTTTCAGTGTTTCAGAATTGATTGATCCCAAAGAACTGTGGGACGTGAGGAGAGGAGAAGGAGAAAGACGAGTGGAACTGTGGAACGGGAGAGAGAGTTCTCTGGTGCAAATTTGAAAAAAATAAATAAACTTGATGCTGGCCACACGATGTACTACGAATGGTGAGGATCGGTTGATCCCGAGGATCCAGACAAATATGATCCGGAAACGATCCTAATCCGTAATTAATTTAATAGATCTCTGTGAAAAATGATATTTATCAATCGATAAATCTGATCTAGATCATAGGGTTCCCTTTCTTTGAGTCACAAGCAAAATGGATAGCTCAACTACTCTCTGGCAAAACATCATTGCCATCAAGGGATGATATGATGCATTCCATCAAGGAGTTCTACCACTCAAAGGAGATTGCTGGCATTCCAAAGCATAACACCCACGAGATCGGCAACTTCGAGGTAAACTTTCGTGCAACACAATTTACATGCATCACATTTACTGATCAAGTGACTCGTGAAACCATTGTAGCTTATATTCTAAGGTCTTTACGTTTTTTGTTTCGCTTGTTGTTGCAGTATTGTGACAGATATGGGGATCACATAGGATTCCCACGTTTGGAAGAATGGAGGAAAAAGATTTGCCTTTCGGCAATAAGAAATGCTGAGACTGACTTAGAAACATACAAGGATTCGTGGGACGATCATGAGCTAATTCAAGAGGCTCTTCAAAGTCCACATTTCACTCAACTTGGGCCTCAAGATTTAGATTTTCCTCTGTAGTAACTCTACAAATATTATAGAGATGATACTTACATGTGTTGGTAGGCTCTACCTTTATTATAAAGATGATAAAAATATGTGGTAAGTCTAACATTACTCAAAATAAAACTCCTAAGTAACTCCCGCGATTATTTATTTTGTGACTTTTTGTATAACATTATTCATATACCATTTTCCATACCATAAGTTCTAAAAACACTGTTTGATAAATTGAGAATGATTTTATTTTCCTAATCCTTTCTCAGCAGTTAAATAAAACAGAACATAATAGTGAAATTTGCAGTTAACAACATAACTAGAGCTAAGTGAATAATAAACGAAATTAAGATAACAATGCAACAAACATGTGACTCAAATCTGAAAGGGATACAAAAAAAAACCAGCAATAGAAGGCCAACAGAGGTTCGAGTTTGAGACAACGATGCGGGAGTTTGGAGACGTTTTTCATGACTTATATGAAATAGATGTCGATAAGCAGGAACATTTTATTCTTATTGCTGTTGTGTCACCTGTTACATTTACTAATAGTAACTGTGAGAACTGTTTCCTTCACAAATTAAGAATGATTATATCAAGAGCATACTTCAATTCCACTAAGAAAATCTGAGGTCTAACCCTACGTTTCACAGAGGAGAAAATCCAAAAAAATAAAGGCTTTCCCCTCGATTCTTTTTTCCATTCATTTCTCAAAAACCAGTTAAAATTTTAAAATCCAAGCATGGAAGCTTTACAAAGACAAATTTTAAAAATGTTAGTAGCTAATTAGGCTTTGAATCTGTTGGGGTTTAAAAATGCTTCACTATTCTAGAGATGTTTATCTCACAAAGAAAATTGTAACGCAGCGGAATTGATAGGCAAGGGAAAGAAAGAATTCTCAAAGTATTACACAAGGTTTTTATTCACTCACAAACTTAGTACAAAAGGGAACACTCAAACACTCTTAGAAGCTTTGTTGCTTCTTCTTACTTCTTACTTGACACTCTCACTTCTTGCTACTTGCTCTCTTGGTTGTTCCAAATGGTGTGGATGCCTTCTCCTTTTATAGGCATGGATGGAACCTTGGAGAAACATGAAAACATCATGCTAGAGATATCTAGATAATTCCACTACCTTCCTAAGCTAGAATTATCTACACTAATCTTGTATGTTGGTGGAATCCTCACCATTCTTCTAGACTCTTCCACCAACTTGAACTTTGCTAGAATTCTCTAGCATGTGCATGGATCTTTCTTTGTGTATGGACCGGATCAATTATCTTTGGGCCAAGACAAGATTACAATTCAACAGAATCTGCCTCAAAATGTCAAGCAACTAACCTCCTTCTCTAACGATCCAAAATTCTGAAAATTTAAACAAAAGATTTTAAAAGGAAATTGAAAGATAAAAACTATATCATTCAATACACGTAAAAAAGTTGGATATGAATTTAAATTGGACTCAATCTAGCTACCATCCATTAGAAAGCAGTAGAACTCCTGTATGAGTATTTCTGTATTTGTCTCCAAATTTTACTTTTAACTTTTAAATTTATAACCCCCATGTAAAATCAGTTGTCAATATCAAGTCCTTCTCCGATAAGTCCTTTGGAAAAAAAGCACAGTCCGCACTAATTCGATTGGGTTCCGAAGATCAAACCGGTGGCTCTATGTCCTGTGGAATCCCTACGACCAAATTACCTATGACCGAATTACCTCCAACATCACCACCCTTGGGATCCATTTCCTGTGGGATCACTGGGATAGAGCTCCTTTTGATATGAGGAGGATCAACATTTCCGATAGAGCTCCTTCTGCTATCACTGCCATTGGGCTCTATGTCCTGTGGAACCCCTAGGACAAAGTTACCTCCGACATCACCACCCTTGAGATCCATTTCCGGTGGGATTTCAGGGATGGAATCCCTTCTGATATTACTGCCAACGTCACCCCAATTGGACTCTGGTTCTTGTGGGATCGAATTATTTTTGGCCTTGTCACCACGAAGGTCCAGGACTTGTAGGATCACTGGGATACCGATGTTCTTTACTTCCATTATGAAGAAGACGACATAGCAAACTGACAACCCTGTAAAGTATTATAATTTCCCAAGAAAGAGTGAGTGAGATAACGCTCGCAATAGTTCCAGAGAACAAAAAAATGCAGATTTCATATTGTATCATGAACAGAAACAAAAGCTTGCAAAAGAATTTAGAGATTACATTCTCAAAGCTTTAACATTTATGGTGAGCCTTTTTAAACCTTGACAGTCCCTAATTGTCTCTTTCTTTCTTTTCCCATTCTTGGATTAGGGTTTTATCCTTTTTAGTACTCCTAAGAACTTGTCACTGCCACATCGCCTAAAACTTATCGAACACCAGATAATCGAACAATCAACCTCCTAATTCAGATGGGATGCCCTTCAGATACCTCATGCATCAACTTGCGACATTCTACGATCAACGTACCATTTGTGCACCCAAATTCTAATCTGTAAAATCCTAGTTGCTACTTGTTAGGATCAAAGTAGCAGCATCTCACACGCTCTAAGAAGATTAATTCAACTTTCATTGCACAAAATGCTTAACACAACCTCATGCGAGCATTTCGAAAGATTTCAAATCACCCTATTAAATTGTTAAGCAAAGTAAACACACCACCTAACAGCTAATACAAAGAGCAAGAGGTCTAATGCAGATATGTAAGACATAGACATACCATGATTGGTCTCCTCCGAGAATTAGTCTCGATTATTGAGCTCGTTGTTCAAAACCTGAAAAACCATACAAAAAAGGTACAATCAAGGTGAATGCAAAACCATCTATGATCTGCATTTGCAAACATCAATACCAAAACAAGAACAACGTATCTCATACATCACCAAACCGTCGAAATGATAATGGTAAACACAACCAATTCAATTTTTTTCTTTGACACAAGCGATATTCTACACTAATTCATCAAACCACGGAGATGGGGATTCGAACTTGGGTGCAGAGACATGGATTCAAAATTTTCTCATTAAAGATGCGAAGAAAGCATATTTATGATGAGACATCGAACATTTAGGAAAACAGAGACTAGCCCATTTGCAGTTTTCACACAATCATTCATTTCATACAAAAACAAACATAAAAAGTCCATATTTTCACATCAACCATGAAACTAAAATCACAAAACCCATCTGCAATCCGGCACAAAAAATCACATTCCGTGGCGGAAAAAAAAATCCAAAACTTGAACAAAGCATCAAAGATCGAACCTTTTTCTTGTGTATCTTCCTATCCCTCTTCTCGATTACAAGAGGAGAAAAGACCGCAAAAGGGAGCTGCACAAAATTGGTCGTCCCTTACAAAAAGTGGCGATTTATTCGTCGTCGTTGGCTCTGTGAGGATGAGAATGCGCGTTTGTTTTGGTGGCGGGTCGGCTGCCTCTTTTTGGCTGGAAAGAGAGAAAGCAGAGGTGGAGGAGAGTGAGAGAGTTCAAGAGAGAGGGAAAATGGCGGGTCCTAACGGTCCCAACGACCGAATTTACCTTCCGTTTTTAGTTCTTTTCTTAATTTTTGGCCTGGGTGTCTATTGAATATAATTTGTTATAATTGGTTTTTTTTTTTTTTTTTTTTTTTTTTAAAAGCAAAGGTAGGATATTTTATATCAAATTCATCTAAGTTGGGAGGATAAACACGAAATTTCAAGTGCATAAACGAAGCTCAATTTAAATAGAATACAAGGAAGTGGACAACTTATCACCAATGAAATAATTTTGACACTCCAAAATCACTTCAAATAGCTTCACAAAGGGAAATTTGGAGTGTCAAAAATCAACCCCTTATTTCATAAGCCTTAATTGATTAGGGAAATTGTAATTACTCGATATAAATTTAAATTACTATAGCTACTTAATCACTAATTGAAATTACTAAAATCCGTTTTGGATTGATGGGGAAATTATAGGTCCGGAACGAGGTCATGGAAGCAGCAATCGTTGGTACGAACCCTATCAAGCTCCGGTTGTAGTGGACTGAGCAAGTGATATGGTAATTTTTTTATTTGAAAAGGGGACTAACTAGTGGTTTTGTCATGGCAGTCTATTTTTTCGAGGGTTAAAAAGACTCACAGATGCTCTCCCTGACCATCATCTTGCGATTCTTCAGCATGTGCGATTCACCACACAAGTTGAGATTGTACATTCCTTATATACGCGGCCGCTCTTATTTTAGACCATTTAATTAATTAGTCGTTAAGTAATTAAGTTTCATGTTACATGATTTAGAAGTTCTACGTCAAATGCTTAGAGATATATATACACTATGAGTTTGCAACTTAAAGCGAATTGATAAATATTGTTGACGTTCAAAATTTGTAATTTCACAAATTAAAATGTTAAATTTTTGTGGGCTTAAGTTATGGGCTGAAATGAAATGGACACCAAAATTTAAGTGATTCACCCATTAAAACCAGGCTACATCCACTGTGTTGCTCGGATTCTATTGATTACAAGAGTAAGATTAGCAGTCGGCTAATACAAGACTAAAGTTAACAGTCGGTCAATACAGGAGGTTTCGACCCCTTTATATAGACCCTCAATGATCAACCTCTCACCCTTTATATAGACCCTCAATACAGAAGGTTCTGACCCCTTCATAATGTGAGCCTAAAAGTGCCAAACATTAACATATATATTATTTTCTTTACTTTCAATCTGACGAGAACACAGTCTAGTACACCAAATGTCATAATAGGAGCAGTTAGATGTTAGAAAAAAAAATTGACAACTTATATTATGAGACTTGGTGTACTAAGTTGGATTTTCAGCAAACTACAAAAATTTCTAAGTGACATGTGGGGTATCCTAAAAATTGAACAATTGTAAAAGGTCTATCTCTCAACCTTTTCTATAATGTTACTAGACTTGGAAACCCTGCAGCTAGCTCAAACATATTGAACTTTTTCGTAACGAAAACTTAGACGTAGCTCATGCCCAGCGGCGTGCTGCCCTGATATACACAAGTAGAGATTGGCATAAAAATCGTGAAATCGAATTGAACCGCGAAAAATTTTGTTGAAAAAAAAAAATTAACTTAGGTTCAAGAACCGAATTGAACCGTTCATACCGGTTTCATTTATGGTTTTTATGTTGGTGGAACTGCTCGAAACCTAACCGAATTGTTAATATAAATAATTAATTGGATTTTGAAATTTTTATGAATTTTGACTGTTTGATCATGCTTCTCAATAAGAGTGCTTTTAGTCTTTCGTTTCCATAATGTTAAATTAGTAAACCAAAATTGGTATGGTAAGCTAAATTTGTTAGTTATGTGAATTAATTATTGACAGGATAACATTATTAGCTTTGTAAAGTTTTGGTAGCGATTTAACTTCTAAATCTTCTTCTATTGTAGTTCATAATTCTTTTATGATTGGTCATGCTTGTTATTCATCATTTCATTGTGTGATTTAATTACTATAAAAATTCTTTGACTTTTTTATGTACTCTAAATTGCAAAATTAAAATGATTTAGTATTCAGAACCATAAACAGTTATGAACCGAACCGAAACAGTCATGAATCGGAGAATCATAAGAATTTGGCAAAGACTTATGGCTCTAAAATATGATTCAATGAATCGGAGAATCATAAGAATTTGGCAAAGACTTATGGCTCCAAAATATGATTCTTCATCGGAATTCAATATCAGAATTTTGAATGACAACATATCACACACATGTTTAGAACACCAAAAAGACTAAAATGAATAGCTCTTAAGTGTTTTATACATTGTAGAGAGACTCAGATTCTCACTTGGTATGAGCTGGAACAGCCTTCAATTTCTTTCCACGTTCAATAGCTTTCTTGACCATATTCTGCTCCTCCTTGTTATCTGGGTGAAAGCTCATTGCCTTTCCTTTCCACAGACTAGCCTCTTTCAGAAGTTTCACAGCCTTGACATCATCTCCTATCTCTGCATAAAGTGGATTGTCATGGTTGAAAGTTGGAGCAGTGTTCTCCATGACCTCTCTGCGCTTCACTTCTACTGAACGTTGGGAATTAGGCATTTTCTGGATTTTGTAGGCACGGTACCAATTTTTCATGCGTTTCCATTCAACTAGAACACCATCCATCAGCTTTCTGATCTTGCCCATGTGATCTTGCATGCAATTACATGAAAGCATGTAAGTCGATCCATCGATCTATACATACATAATATGGAGAGCATCGATCGTTTCTAGGAATGAATTAACAAAGAAATGTAGTCATATATACACAGAGGAAGGAACATAAAAGGTAAAAAGAGAGATTGATAAACGTATCAGACGTGAAGCTATCTCTGTACGTAGCTCTCCCCCTTCCTTACTCTCTCTATAGCGCTCTCTCTCTCCTCTGTAGCCAATTTCACTTGGAAAGGGATCCTCTCCGAATTCCTTCCACCTAATCTTTCTCATCAAACAATTCGAACCCTTGAAATTTGATCCAATGACTACAGGTCCACTCTAAAAATTATAATAACTTTAGTTGTTTGATCAAATTTCAAAGACCCGAATTATTTGATGAGGAGGATTAGGTGGAAGGGATCCAAATGATCCCTTTCCAAGTGAAATTGGCTACAGAGGAGAGAGAGAAAGAGCGCTATAGAGAGAGCAAGGAAGGGAGAAAGCTACGCATAGAGATAGCTTCACGTCTGGTACGTTCATCGATCTCTCTTTTTACCTTTTCTGTTCCTTCCTCTGTGTATGTATGACTACATTTCTCTGTTAATTCATTTCTAGAAACGATCGATGCTCTCCGTATTATATATGTATAGATCGATGGATCGACTTACATGCTTTCATGTAATTGCATGCAAGATCACATGGGCAAGATCAGAAAGCTGATGGATGGTGTTCTCGTTGAATGGAAACGCATGAAAAATTGGTACCGTCCCTACAAAATCCAGAAAATGCCTAATTCCCAACGTTCAGTAGAAGTGAAGCGCAGAGAGGTCATGGAGAACACTGCTCCAACTTTCAACCATGACAATCCACTTTATGCAGAGATAGGAGATGATGTCAAGGCTGCGAAACTTCTGAAAGAGGCTAGTCTGTGGAAAGGAAAGGCAATGAGCTTTCACCCAGATAACAAGGAGGAGCAGAATATGGTCAAGAAAGCTATTAAACGTGAAAAGAAATTGAAGGCTGTTCCAGCTCATACCAAGTGAGGATCTGAGTCTCTCTACAATGTATAAAACACTTAAGAGCCATTCAATTTAGTCTTTTTGGTGTTCTAAACATGTGTGTGATATGTTGTCATTCAAAATTCTGATATTGAATTCCGATGAAGAATCATATTTTGGAGCCATAAGTCTTTGCCAAATTCTTATGATTCTCTGATTCATTGAATCATATTTTAGAGCCATAAGTCTTTGCCAAATTCTTATGATTCTCCGATTTATGACTGTTTCGGTTCGGTTCATACCTGTTTATGGCTCTGAATACTAAATCATTTTAATCTTGCAATTTAGAGTACATAAAAAAATCAAAGAATTTTTATAGTAATTAAATCACACAATGAAATGATGAATAACATGCATGACCAATCATAAAAGGCTTTTCAAAAGTCCATATTTTGCTCAATTTCGGCCTCAAGATTTAGATTTCCTCTGAAATAACCTTGCAAATATTACTTGTTTGAATGTGGTTCAATATTCTAAGGAATTAGGGTGTTGGTTGGGTTTATACCAATGCATTCCAAATCAGAGAAAACATAAACCTTACCTTACCCCTCATAAAAGTACGCATGAATCATTCTTTCCGAAATGCTTATTGCAATTGGGTTTTGATCATCTTTTTAGTCCAACCCAAAATACAAATGCCTTCAGCCTTGGTTCATGGGTATGTTAGCAGTGGTTGGTTGCTATAGTTGTTTCCTATAATCTTTAAAGAGGAGAGATTCGAACTTCAGTACGAGAAAACATGCACCGAGTGTCATAACTTACGTGTAATTTTCTTAATTAGGTAACGCGAGACATTTAGATTCAAGAAAGAAATCCAACATCTGACGTATCCTAATAACTAATCCAACATCTGACGTATCCTAATAACTAATCAATCCTCATCACTTGGATGATGTTAACATTCTAGCAAAAGCAATTTCAGAATAAAGTTACATACTATGATTACAAAAACTATAAGTGACACTGATATTAACCAGGGTAGGTAAAACATTTCCCAAATGAATAACCTACTTAACCTCACTTCCACGCTCCAATTTTCATTCATTTGAAGTTTTTTCTCCATGATTCAATTCAAGAGCAGGTAAAATTTTTGTACAAACTGTATACAATTGTCCGTAGATTACTTTCGCAGTCGGTGAAGTTTGCTGAATGATAAATTTGTGGAGGCATGATTTTGAAAGCAAGCTATGATTCAAGAGCTTGTCTTCATGGTAAAGGTCAGATTACAGAACGAGTGCATTTTTCTCTCACCACTCTACTTATTATTTTTTATGAGTTAAAATTTCGAGACCCGTGTCTATTCACTACAAAAATCTTGAAATTTAAATTCATTCAACAATGATAAATAAGGTGGTAAGCATCTTTGCATAACCAAATAAGGCCTTTGCTATAATTAGTGCCTAAACCTCACCAAATTCGACATAAAATATTGATCATTAATAGTTTTAATAAAATATGGGACAAAAATAGTACATTAATAGTGGCGGAGTCAGAGTTTTATTGTGAGGGAGAGCCTTTCAAATACGTGCGGAAAAAAAATTGAACTCATTACATGAGGAGTCGAAGTAATTTTCACAAAAAAATTGAACTCATTACATGAGGAGTCGAAGTAGTTTTATTGTGAAGTACCTGTTAAATTTAATAGAGAGAATCAAAAGAATTGGGCAAGACAACTTAGTGGGGTCGTGGAGAGCAGAGTAACCACTAATTTTTTTTAAAAAGAACATACAAAAAAATTACGTGTTACTTAAGAGGGCAAAAAGGAAGTCCGCAAATAATCAATAATTAGGTTAATTTAGAGTTAATATTAAAATCCTTTTTCAAACTCCCATCTACAAACTCACCATTTCATTAAACTACAAAAATAAAACAACAGAATTGTTAGAACTAGAAAAAGACGATGAAGTTTGACCCATGACTCAACTTCTTCACGAGGAACAATTCATCTTCCTCATGTCTCATGGCAATTGAAGGCTTGGGGCTGTTGGAAAATTTCATATACCGTATCAAGATGGGCCTATGATCCTTTAGTGGCTCCGTCCCTGACATGAATGTTATATACGTGTATAATATATCTGCAAATTTGGTCTTGTTATAACCGCACGAAAAAATGAAAATATTTTAAAAAAATACATGCATGCGTGTATTGTAAGCAAATCTGGCCTACGTTTGCTCTTCATGTCAATGCCTCTTGCAATTAGGTTGAGGAACTGTTTGGTTTTCAAGTTGTATTGCTCGAGCATTGCATTTCTTTTCAATTCAATAATAATAATAATATATGCAGACAACGTTTTATTGAATGACTGAAATTAGTCATGCTTATGCATCATGATCAATCTCCATCAACTCTCCTCCCTTAGCAACTAACTAGGGCTGGTTCGGTTGGGATACCGAACCGAAACTAGTATCCCGAATCTCAATCTGAAATTTTTCAGGACGAAACTTTGAAGACCAATCCCAAATCAAACTTTCGAGAATCCCGAAATATTTTCGGGATTTTGGAACAAATCGGAAATCCTAAATTGAAGGAATGCCTGTTATGTACTAGAAGAAGAAAAAGAAGAAACAAAGCAGAAGAGCAAAAAGAAGAAACAAAACATACAACGAAACAAGTACAAGATGTGCAGAGCTGATTAGGGCACTGTTCATGGTAATTTAACACGTTAACCCTAAACCCATCTACGAAAACAAGGTTTCTCCAAACAAACTAAACGAGAAGAGAAACAGGGCTCAATTTGTGATAGCAGGATGGCACAAGCGACATGGACAAAAATGATCCTAAAAGGTCTTCGCAAACATTTCGCAGACCTCAATCCGGAAAAGAGAAAAACATCAGGAGACAGAACGGAGCCATTTGCGTGTGAAAAAACTTATAA
This sequence comes from Pyrus communis, assembly GCF_963583255.1. Lineage (NCBI taxonomy): Eukaryota > Viridiplantae > Streptophyta > Magnoliopsida > Rosales > Rosaceae > Pyrus > Pyrus communis. The sequence goes on along the minus strand of NC_084815.1, from coordinate 23,479,970 downwards.
CCATGTGTTAAAAGGATTCTTTTGGCAAATGCTTTTACATCTGACAACTGCATCTGCAAATGCAAACCTTTTGAAGCTGAAGAAACAAAGTGGTAAGTTAAGAGCAACATCACCTGCTAATTCAAATGTGTATGACAAAAATGAATTTTATTAAATGAACAGAATTACAGAACTATGGTACAGGCTGTATTACAGAATATAAAGGGATATCACCATGAAAACTTTAGCAACTTTTGGCAAAAGCTCTCAGTGGATGCACCGCATTTCAGATGCTTTAGCCAATATGTGATCTGGACTGTGAAGATATGGACCACCAATCTATGTTCTAACTCTCTCGCTTAACCGTGGGCTCTCTAGTTATGAAATTGAACATAAATACGAAGGGTGTTGCAGGGATTTAAACACGGAGATCTTCCACTCTAAGACCCTTCGAACCCTAAATTAAACCCTAAATGAATTCCAAAATTTACCTGATTTAGGGGAAAATCGGTGCACAGTGAGGGATGAGAAGTTGAGAGAGAGAGAGAGAATCGCGAGAGAGAGCGGTGGCCGTGGCTCTGTGTGGAGAATGAAGGCTCCAGCCGCTCCACAGTGAGGGATGAGAAGTCGAAAGAGAGATATCAAATCAGAGAGAAATCGGCGAGGATGACTGGATGAGAGAGCAGGTTGAGCGGTGAGGTGAGTTTGACAGAGAGAGTGAGTGACTGAGTGAGGGTTTTATTTGGATTCAACGGTTGTTACAATTCTAAATATATATTTAAAATTAAATAATATATATATATTTTATTTTAGTTCGGGATTAGCATACGAATGAAAATGTAAGACCGATTCCAGTACCGAAATTTCGGGATCGGTTCGGGATTGGATACCGAAATTTTCGGGATTTTTGGTTTGGGTTTTTTCGGTTCAGTTTGGAATTTTCAGTATTTTTTTGCACTCCTATCCAAAAATATCTAATTTTGGCATAACCAGGATCTTCGGGGTTGATCAAACTCAAGCAAACACAAATAGAATTGTCGGAACATAGTAAGGTTCTCCCTTTTCTTCCTTTCTTTTCACACAGCCGCCTCTTCTTTGCATTATCTGTACTAATGAATTTGTCAAATTTTCCCATCTCAACTTGTAGTGGTTATATGTCTCCCGAGTATGCAATGCACGGGCAATTTTCTGTCAAATCCAATTTGTATAATTTCGGTGTTTTAGTGCTAGAATTATCAGTGGCAAGAATAACAGTAACTTCTTTTAGACTGATGCAGCTGAGGACCTCGCAAGCCATGTAAGCTTAAAATGAAAAGTGCAGTGTTCTGTTCTCCTGCATTGACATAGCATCATGAGTTAAACTATTGAGTTTTATGCAAGCTTGGAAGTTATGGAGAGACAAGACATCTTTGGAATTGTTGGATCCATGTCTGAGAGACTCTTATTTAAGGAATGAAGTAATCAGATGCATCCACATTGGCTTAGTTTGTGTTCAGGAAGATCCGGTTGACAGGCCTACAATGCAATCAGTAGTTCTCATGCTCAATAGCTACTCTATCAATCTGACATTACCTAAACAACCGGCATTTTTCCTTCGAAGCAGAGCAGTGGGGAACACGTCAAAGATAATGCTGGAGTCTGATCAATCTATCAGCAAGTCATCTTCGTCCGTCTATGAAGGATCTATCATTGAAGTATACCCTAGATAGCGTGCATAAATAAGGCCTTTGGATCTATTGCAATATATGTTTATCAACCTACTGCTTTGCAATTCATGGATTAGAATTTTATATATACATGTGAGTAGTGGCGGATCCAGAATTATAAATGGGTAAAAGCATTTAATGTTTTTTTTAAACCTCAATATCCAAGTATTCATAAACCATAATATTTAGGATTATAATGTAAAAGTTACTTGAAGTTTGAGGAATGAAAATATGGCTTGGTGGCAAAATGGCCGCATGTGGTGGCGGGGTTGGGGGGTTAGGGTGGCTCAGTGGCTGTGCAATTTGGGAGTTGATATGACAGTGATTTCGCTTCTTTTTTGGAGGGGAGTAATCGGGGGTGGGTGTGGATATAAGGAGGTTTATTGTTGTTTTGTTTCTTTTAAAAATATTTGAGAAAAAAGGAGAACTAATACATTGCAGCCAGTTGTATATAATAAAATATAAGCACCGTATAGTCAGCTAAACCTAATTCATATTCTGATGGGCAAGAAATCAAGAGTGCGGTTGTTTAGGCTCATTAATTTTTGTTGGACTGAATTAGATTAGTTACTAATGAAGTTATGTTATTCACACACTGTTTTTTACTTTTCACATATTTGTTAATTTTTGTTATTTAATTTTTTTTAATTTATTTAATCCGACGATCGTAAATTAAAATAATGAGAAGTAAAAATATTTGGTAGGCACGAAGATTAAGTTTAATGGGAGTAACCCAACTAGCTCCGACGGCCTCCCTCGCTAAAAGTTCTCATCGAAACCCTCCAAATATCACAGGACTGCTTAGACTCCCACGTTGCTTTGTCTGCCTTGTTCGAATCTACAAGATCTTCAATCCCCCCGAAAAAAATGATCTTTTCCATTCTGGGTCGGTGATTTGGGGTCTTCCGCCATCTGGGTCTATTGGTCTCTCAGATCACACACACACATCGCTCTGTCTCTCTCTCTCTCTCTCACAAACGACCTGAATTTTCTCACCTACCAAACACCCCACTTCCGCTGATTCTTCCCCCACCAGTCACGTTCCGTCGCGGGAAGTCAATATCCAACTCCGTCGTTTTCAGCAAACCGTGGTCTTAATCTGATACGACAGACAAAGTGAGCAATTAGTAGGAACTGGGGATTTTGAAAGGTGTTTAGTTGGTGAGAAAATAGAGAGAGAAAATGAAATGGCAATTAATAGGAACTGGGGAATTCCATGAAAGCAAATGGGATTTTGAAAGGTGTTTGGTTGGTTGAATTCTCTGCAAATGGGAATTCTATGAAAACAAACATTCAGGCCAAGCTTGATGAAGCAAAGAGCCAGAGAGGTTTGAGGTTAGGACGGAGAAAAAAAAAGGGGAGAGTACAGAGAGCCAGACAACGAAGTTATCTTTCTTTACAAAACCTCTTTAGGTTTGAAACATTACATCAACATCCTTTCACGTTTTAATTCACCTTCGCATCCACCCCTTAAGAATCCTTTAAGGACGATATTACCCTTGTAGTTAATTATTAAAAATAAAATTTATAGATAAATAAATAAAAAATTACATTTAAACATTAGGAAAAAAAACCCAAAGAAATACTCTTGCAAGATTTATCAATGTGGGAAATCGGCATCTAGCTTCTCCAGAGGCTATTGATTTTCTAGATAAGCTTTTTCGTTATGATCAGCAAAAAATCCTTACAGCAAGAGAATCAATGGCTATGCATGTTATTGAATCCAATCCTTCAGTAAAAAAGACCTTGTAAAATATGCCCCTTTGTCTTTGGGTGGAGCCTATGAACAGTATGAGATCAACGAAGGAAAATATTTTTCTAACTTAGGATGTTCACCGCATCCCTCATTTTTAAAGTTTTATATTATTACTTGAGAGAGAGAGAGAACGCGGCCGCGGGGCGGGGCGGGGTGGGTCCCACTGGTTGGGTATGCTTGCTAAACAATTGCAAGGGAAGAGGAGATACGATATATATGCATTTAGGGTGCCGGCTAAGAAATTGGCAGGGATGAAGGATCCAATGATATAAGACACGCATCTAGGGTTTCATTTTATTTTTTAATGTGTTAATATAATTTCTTTATTTTGATTTTGTTTTTCCATTTATTTATTAAAAAAAATTATTTTTAACTAATTAACTACAAGGGTAATTTTGTCCTTAAGGGGTAGATGTGAAAGTGAATTAAAACGTCAAGGAGTGTGAGCGTAATGTTTCAAAACTGAAAGGGTTTTGTGAAAAAAAGGATAAATCTCAAGGGGTGATAGTGTAATTAATCATTCTGAAGACTAAAGAAGTTTCGAAAGCGTTAATTAAACATGTCCAATAGCACAAGTTGATTACATCAATTGATTAAGACAGTTTCAGCCCCTTATACTCAAGCTCAAGTTTAAGACTAGTAGCCTTGTAAAAAGAAAGAAGGAAAAAAAGAAAATTCAAAGATGTTGAATATTTGAGGAGAAAAAAAGGCAAGAAGAGTTTGGCTAAAATTTCCAGTCAACTCAACTCTTAGGACAAAACTTGTCTGCTGGTTCAAACATTTTTCATGACTACATTTCAATCATGAGCACATCACTTTGAAAAACCAAACAAAGAAGAAAGGTGACAACGAAGAAACCGTCAAACACGGGTTAAAGGTATAACAGCTAACCTAAACATTTCTTATGTGCACAAGGTACGTACAAGGTGGGATTAATCAAAACAATATTAGGGAAATTAAAATTTTAAATTAAAAAAATATATCACCAATAAAAAATAAGCGCGTTAACCAACATAGTTTAATTATCAACAACTATATATTCTAGTTTAAAATTTTGGTATCCTTACCTTTGTTTTTTGGAAACATTTTTGCTTACCACCATTTAGTGTAGTGTATGCTCACCATCCTATTTATCACTGTTAGATGAGTTTGAATTTCGAAATTTATGTAGTTGATATGCACAAATCTTAAAATTTAAACTCATCTAGCGATGATAGTTAAAGTGGTGAGCATACACCACAATAAATAGTGGTGAGCAAAAATATACTCTCTTTTTTTCACCAATAAACAATTGGTCATTGGACAGAATAGTGCAACTTTTACAAGTTGCAAGCACTTATTAAACAACAATGGCATTGAGATTAAAATATGGTGGGTAATTCTAAAGAAAATAAATTTATAGATAAAGTTTACAAATTAAATAATGTGTTACCAATATGAATGAGTACGTTATTAATGCTTAAGTCATAATTCAATTATCAACTTCTATATCATTTAATTTGTAAAATGTTGTTTACAAATTTAGTCTCTCTAGAATTATCCAAATCTGGTTGTATGAGAGTAGATGTGGCATTTTAAACTTGACCCGTTAATCCGACCCAACCCGTTAAAAAGAGTATTTGGATGAATGTTTAACGGATTGGATGGTTAACGGGTCAACCCGTTAAATAATGGGTCATTTTAAGTGAATACGTGAAACCTGCTAACAACCCGTTATTTAACGGGTTGGATTTGGATGCTCACTTCTCTTTCCGTCAGCCGCCCACCGCCCACCTCCGCTTTTCCATCCTTTCTGGGTTCATTTTCACTCTCTCTGTCTCTCCTCCTTCCGCCTACATAGCTACAATATCATCAGCTTCCAAGGAAATAAACATTGAATTTTATTTATTAATTCATCACCTATATATATATATATACATATATATATATATATATGAGTAATGTTATTCTTACCATAATTTTATATCGTATTTCTTTACCATCTTGGATGACAAATGAGTTGGATAAGTTACATCAATTAATTTCAATATTTTTATTAACTAAAACACTTAAATAATCTTAGATGGTAGAAGAAGACTCCTCGTATACCACAATCATCATTTAATTACAATCTTTTAATTAATTATTGATTAACATTTTGAAATTAAATGCTAATTAATTTAGATGATGTGGCTCTCCACATCACATACCATTCGGTATATAATTGTGCAACAAAAATATGATAAGAATAACATTATTGTGTGTATATGTGTGTATATATATATATATATATCTCTCTCTCTTTTTCAATCAATTATTTTTATTTCATTTTCCCGGGCAGACCCTCCGACCTTCCCTTTGCTCCTCTTTTGGGACATGACAGAAGAAGGATAACCATACAAAAAGGGGATGACAGAAGAAGGATAACCATACAAAAAAGCAACAAATGCCCAGATCGATTGATAGTACATACGTAAACATATGTATTATAATGATTTAATAATTAAATAATAATATACCATACATACCTTGCAGATGGGAAATTTTTAATGTAAACGAATATGCATTCTCTTATTTTTGCAAAAAAAAAAAATAATAATAATAAAATAAAATGTTAACAGGTGTTAACAGATAAAACAGATGAATTATTAGATTAATGAGTTGAATTTGAGTAACCTGTTAGATTAACAGGTCAGATTCTGTTGGTATTTGACAGTTTACTAACTCAATACCAAAATATGTGGGTGATAAGTTTACAAACTCTATCACACCTCTTTCACTTTGCACTCTCAAATAAAATTGGACAAAGAAAGAAATAGAGAAAGGAGGGAAGCAACAAGCTTTGGCAAAACACTTGGACTTTGATATATGAAAAGGTTTACAAATTGTTGGAATAAGAAAGCTTACAAGCTTCTTCACAATTGGAAGTGGGATTTGGATGGGATGATTTACAATGCTTGAGAACTTGGGTATTTATAGCAAACCAAATGATTAAACTAAGATTATTTATTACCACACAAAACACATTAAATGCACCTAATAATTTTTATTCAACCATACCTAACATTGCCTAACTTTCCATGCCTAACTTTGACATTGATTTTCAACAATAGCTAGTAGCAACCTTTTTTTGATTTGAATTTCCAACACACCTCCTCAAATCAAAACGCCTTCATTCCTAGCATTTCACGCAGTAGCCGGAATGTTTCAATTGGCAATGGCTTTGTGAAGATGTCTGCCACTTGTTCCTTGGTGTGACAGTAGACAAGTTCAATTGTCTTTTGCTTCACATGGTCCCTTAGAAAATGGAACCTGGTATCAATGTGCTTGCTCCTTCCATGTTGAACAGGATTCTTTGCAAGTTTGATTGCAGACACGTTATCTACGTGAATCACAGTCGATTCCACTTGTGGATGACACACTGACTTCAACAGATTTCTTAACCAAATTGCCTCACACACGGTTGAGGCTACAACAACATACTCGGCTTCACATGATGACAAAGCAACAATTGATTGCTTCTTTGAAGTCCATGAGAAAGCTGTTGATCCTAGAAAAAACACATAGCCAGTTGTGCTTTTCCTTTCATCTTGGTCACCTCCCCAATCACTATCTGAATAACCAAATAATTTTGCATCTTCACCAAAATTATAAAATAGACCATAGTTTAGAGTACCTCTTATGTACCTCAAAATTCTCTTGGCGGCCAGCCAATGAGACTCCCTTGGTGTTTCCATGTATCGACTCACGAGTCCAACACCATAAACTATATCAGGTCTTGTGATTGTAAGGTACCTTAGGCTTCCAACGAGGCTTTTGTACACTGTTGAGTTTACAAACTCACCCTCTCCTCCTTTGGACAGCTTCAATCCAGTTGCGACTGGGGTATTGACAGTGTTGCACTTGTCCATATTGAACTTCTTCAATATGTCTCTCATGTACCTTTGTTGAGAGATGTAGATACCATCACTTTCTTGCTTCACTTCTATGCCAAGAAAGTATGACATTAATCCATTGTCAGTCATCTCGAATTCACTGAACATGGATTGCTTGAACTCATGGAACATTGCCTCATTGTTTCCTGTAAACAATAAATCATCTACATAGAGACAAATAATTAAGAACTCCCCTTTTTCACCATTCTTCATGTAAACTGAATGCTCGTATGGACATTTCTGAAATCCATTTTGGTGAAGGTAGTTGTCGATCCTTGAGTTCCAAGCTCGTGGTGCTTGCTTGAGGCCGTACAAAGCCTTCTTCAAACGATACACCTTATCTTCTTCTCCTTGTACTTGGAAGCCTTCCGGTTGTTCCACGTACACTCCTTCCTCAAGTACTCCATTAAGGAAGGCTGACTTGACATCTAGTTGATAAATTTTCCATTTATGATGTGCGGCAAGAGAGATTAGCAATCTTACCGTATCAAGTCTCGCAACTGGAGCATAGACTTCATCATAGTCCACTCCATACTTCTGTTTGTAGCCCTTTGCTACAAGCCTTGATTTGTATCGATCCACACTCCCATCTGCAGTGCGTTTGATCTTGTAAACCCACTTGACACCAATAGCCTTCTGATTTGGTGGGAGCTTTGTCAGCTCCCAAGTGTCATTCTTCTCGATGGCATGGATCTCTTCTTCCATGGCTTTCTTCCAACAATCTTCTTCCCCAGCTTCATTGAATGAGAAAGGCTCGTGGTCTGCATACAAGCAGAAAAGGTTGGTTTCTTCTTCTTCTTCTTCTTGTCCATAAATCTCTGTGAGACTCCTTAACCCCACTGGAGTTGAGGAGCTTCTTTCCTCACTAGATGTAGGACCACTCCTTGCAATTCTGTGCACTGGAGTTGTTGTGATTGTTTGAGCAGGCTGTTGCTCAATCGGTGGTACAACTTCTGGTTCTTCAAAATCAGTGGAGACGATCTTCTCTTTACTGACTTCTTTGTTGTTCCACGTCCATGTCTCTTCCTCACTGAAGATGACATCTCTATTAACCACTAGTTTGCCAGTTAGTGGGTTGTAGAGCTTGTATGCCTTGGACTCTTCACTATAGCCCACAAACACACACTTCTCACCTCTATCATCAAGTTTCTTCCTCTTGGCTTCTGGAACTTGAGCATATGCAACACACCCAAAAATTCTTAGGTGTGTAACATTCGGCTTGTATCCACTCCAAGCCTCTTGTGGTGTCATCCTCTTGACACTCTTTGTTGGACATCGATTCAACAAATAAATCGAACAAGCTACAGCTTCTGCCCATAACTCTTTTGGCAAATTCTTCTCCTTAAGCATGGACCTTGTCATGTCAAGGATGGTTCGATTCTTTCTTTCGGCTATCCCATTTTGCTGTGGGGTATAGGCAGCAGTAAGTTGATGCCTAATTCCTTGCTCCTTGCAGTATGCTTGGAAAGCATTGGAGGTGTACTCTCCACCTCTATCTGATCTCACAGCCACAAGCTTATGGTTACTTTCTGCCTCTGTGAGTGCCTTGAACTCCTTGAAAATTTTTAGGGCAGCTGACTTCTCCTTGAGAAAATAGACCCAAGTCTTTCTACTGAAATCATCAATGAAGGTAATAAAATACCTATTACCTCCATAAGACATGGGATCCAATGGACCACATATATCTGTGTGCACCAACTGCAGTGGTGCCTTTGCTCTCCATGTATCACCAACAGGGAACGATAGTCGTGCTTGCTTGCCAAGCACACAACCTTCACATACTTGGCGTGTGGCTTCAATCTGGGGTAGACCACGAACCATTCCTCCACTTGACAGCAACTTTAGGCCATTGAAATTAAGATGGCCAAATCGAAGATGCCATTTCCATGACTCATCTTCCATTACACCGATGTTGCAGCTTCCAATCTTTGTGTTCAAATTCAACGGAAACATCCGGTTCTTTGACATTCGAACACGTGCAATAAGCTTTCTCCTTGCATTCCTGAGAGTGAGAAGCATGTTCTCCATATGTATAATGTACCCTTTCTGGAGCAGTTGACCAATGCTCAGAATGTTGCTCTTCATACCTGGTATGTAGTAGGTATCGGAGATGTATTCTTCTCTTTCATCCTTCTGGATGATCTTGATCTTCCCTTTGCCTTCAACTGGCAACTTTGAGGAGTCACCAAGACTTACAGATCCATAGGCCCCTTCTTTGAGTTCGGCAAAAAACTCCTTCTTTCCACACATGTGATTGCTTGCACCAGAGTCCAAATACCAAACATCTTGTTGGCTTCTGGAATCATGGTGTGCTAGTAAGACTGTAAGTTCTTCATCAGTATTTCCACTTGATTCTGCCATGTTGACATGCTCACCATTTTTATGTGAACATTCATTAGCATAATGTCCATATTGCTTACAGTTGTGACACTGGATATGCGCCTTTCCTCGAGTAGATCTCCACTCCTGAGACTGACCTTGATTTTGTGCATAGCCTCGACCTCTTCCTCGGGCTCGTCCTCGGCTACGGTTGGATGAGCTCCCACGACGTGAGTTCCACTGCCCACGACCTTTATTTGGTTTGTCAATATTCAACTTTGACTCCAAAGCTTGCTCTAGCGTTGTGGGGCTTGCATTCTTCTGAATGCGTTGCTCGTGAACTAGGAGGGATCCTAGTAGCTCTTCTGCGCTCATCACCTCCAAATCCTTGGATTCCTCAATGGCAGTCACCACATGCTCAAACTTAGATGTGAGTGACCGGAGTATCTTCTCCACAACTCGTACTTCATCGAGTCTCTCGCCATTTCTCCTCATCTGATTTACTATCACAATGAGCCTTGAGTGATAGTCGGAGATGCTCTCCCCTTCATTCATATGAGCAGTTTCAAAATCTGCTCGAAGTGATTGTAACCTCACTTTCTTGACTCGATCTACTCCTTTGTAGATTGTACTGAGTGTATCCCATACTTGCTTGCTCGTTGTTGCTTCTGCAACCTTCTCGAACGTTGAATCTTCCAAACCCTGGTATAGAAGATACAGTGCCTTTTGGTCCTTCTTTCGTAAGTCCTTGAGAGTGTTCCTTTGATTCGCAGTATATACGGCTTCTTGCTCGGCAGTGGGTACAACATACCCACTACTAACAACTTCCCATAGCTCCTGTGATCCAAACAATGCTTTGAATTGGATGCACCATCTTTCATAATTTTCTTTCTTCAATGTGGGAACTTGGAGTTGCACTAAGTTGGACGCCATAACTGCTGCACCTGCCAGAATGGTATTCTGGCTCTGATACCAATTGTTGGTATTTGACAGTTTACTAACTCAATACCAAAATATGTGGGTGATAAGTTTACAAACTCTATCACACCTCTTTCACTTTGCACTCTCAAATAAAATTGGACAAAGAAAGAAATAGAGAAAGGAGGGAAGCAACAAGCTTTGGCAAAACACTTGGACTTTGATATATGAAAAGGTTTACAAATTGTTGGAATAAGAAAGCTTACAAGCTTCTTCACAATTGGAAGTGGGATTTGGATGGGATGATTTACAATGCTTGAGAACTTGGGTATTTATAGCAAACCAAATGATTAAACTAAGATTATTTATTACCACACAAAACACATTAAATGCACCTAATAATTTTTATTCAACCATACCTAACATTGCCTAACTTTCCATGCCTAACTTTGACATTGATTTTCAACAATAGCTAGTAGCAACCTTTTTTTGATTTGAATTTCCAACAGATTCAACCCATTCCAAACTCAGTAAACCCAGCCCGTACGTTTACAGGTCTATTTAATGAGAGGAACTCTTCTGGTGAACACTCAAAACTGAAAGTCAAGCTACCACTCCTGCATTGCTTTTGTTGTTACTCAATACAAAAACCTATGATTTTATGATCAATCATCAAAAAATGAAAAACATTACTACCCTTCTTTTGATTATTACCATTTTTACTCTGCTCAGCTTTCCGACCAGTACGGAAGCTGATTACGTGGCTAAACTCTGCCCAAACACCGCCACCTTCACCCCAAACTCCACCTTCCAGTCCAATCTCAACCGCCTCCTCTCCGCCCTCTCCTCCAACGCTAACCGCTCCACCGGTTTCTACAACGCCACAGTCCAAACCACAAACAACGCCGTCTACGGCCTTTTCCTCTGCCGCGGCGACGTCGTGGGCACCGACGCTTGCGAAACCTGTGTCGCCACCGCAATCGCCGAGGCCCCACAACGCTGCTCCTTTAAAAAACAGGTGGTGATCTGGTACGACGACTGCATGCTACGCTATTCCAACGAGTCATTCTTCTCCACCGCCCCCCAGTTGAACCCCCTGTACATGTGGGACATGGATAACGCCACCGACCAGACTCGGTTCAACCAGGTGGTGGCGGCGAGTATGAACGAGGTGGCTACCGAGGCTGCCAACGACGCCGACAAGTTCGCTACAAAAAAAGAGAACGTCAGTGATCTGATTCACCTGTACATCCTTGGACAGTGCACACAGGACCTGTCCGCGACTGCTTGCCGCCGGTGCTTTTCGTTTGCCATAGCGGAATGGCAGATTTGTTGTAGCGGAAAGCTAGCGGTACGCCTTCTGCATCCGAGTTGTAACGTTAGGTATGCAATCTACCCCTTCTACAACGCCACAGCCCCTGAGCCTGCACCAGGGGCTCCTCCTCCTCCGCCTAAAGGTAAAGCGAACAAACATTTTAAAACTTTTAGAAGCCCCAGTCAAGTAATTTCTGGTATTATGAGATTAGTTCATTGGAAAATATTTTTTGTTTATTTTACAGGAAAAAGCAAAATCCCAACTGTTACAGTTGTTGCCATTGTTGTACCAATATCTGTATCTGTGCTACTCATTGTTGTTGGTTACTGCTGCATAACTAGGAGAGCAAGAAAGAAGTACAATCAAGCAGCAGCAGACGAACCAAGCGGTAAACAAATATATTCTTCTGCAATTCTCCTCTTGTTTATTCTCGTTTATTCTCCTTTCATTTATTCCTCGTCTATAAACATTATGCTTCTATGGTTTGGTTGGTTGTGCAGGTGACAATGACATTACTACTGTCGGGGCTTTGCAATTTGATTTTGCTGCCATCCAAGCAGCCACGAGCAATTTCTCCGATGATCACAAGTTAGGCGAAGGTGGTTTCGGTAAAGTTTACAAGGTATGTTAATCTGTATATGATATGAGTGCTCCTTCAGGTCTACAAAGTTCCAAATAATTTTGGAGCCTCAGAAGTTGTCCATGAATGCCATGAATGCCATGAGTGGACATTCCGTTGTTTGATTGAAGTTTTCTCGCAGGGTATACTTTCAAACGGTCAAGAAGTAGCTGTGAAGAGGCTATCAAGGAACTCTGACCAAGGCACGGAAGGGTTTAAGAATGAGATGGTATTGGTAGCCAAGCTTCAACACCGAAATCTGGTTAGGCTATTGGGATTCTGCTTGGAAGGCCAAGAAAAGATTCTTATTTATGAATTTGTGCCCAACAAAAGCCTAGACTGTTTCCTATTTGGTTTGTACACTCAGAAATCTGATAGTCTTTCCCTATTGCAATAGCAGTTCGTCGATGATAACTTGATTTTGATGATTTGCAGACCCTGAGAGACAAGGGCAATTGGATTGGTCAAGACGTTACAAGATTATTTCAGGAATTACTCGAGGAATCATGTACCTACATGAAGATTCCCGACTTAGAATTATACATCGTGATCTCAAAGCTAGCAACATATTGTTAAATGGGGAGATGCATCCAAAAATATCTGATTTTGGCATGGCTAGGATATTTGGGGTTGATCAAACTCAAGCAAACACAAATAGAATTGTTGGAACATTGTAAGTTACCTATTTCATTCTTTTCTCACGACCACTTTTGTTTTGCAATTATCAAATTGAATCTGAAATGTTCTCTCGTTACAGCTTTGTCATAATTTCTATACTGATGGTTGTGCTCCTTGTAGTGGTTATATGTCTCCCGAGTATGTAAGACACGGACATTTTTCTGTCAAGTCCGATCTATATAGTTTCGGTGTTTTAATGCTAGAAATCATCAGTGGCAAGAAGAACAGTGAATTCTTTCATACTGATGCAACTGAGAACCTCATGAGCCATGTAAGCTTAAAATGAAAAGTGTAGTGTTCTGTTCTCTTGCATTGACATAGCATCATGAATTAAACTTTGGAATTTTATGTAGGCTTGGAAGTTATGGAGAGATGGGGCACCTTTGGAATTGTTGGATCCGTGTCTAAGAGACTTTTATTCGAGGACTGAAGTAATCAGATGCATCCACATCGGCTTACTTTGTGTTCAGGAAGTTCCAGCTGATAGACCGACAATGCAATCAGTAGTTCTCATGCTCAGTAGCTACTCTCTTACTCTACCATCACCTCAACAACCAGCATTTTTTCTCCAAAGCAGAGCAATGGGAAACATGTCAGAGGCAACACTGGACTCCACTCAATCTATCAGTAAGTCATCTCCATCCGTTTATGAAGGATCTATCACTGAAGTATACCCTAGATAGTGTGAATAGATGAGCTGTTGTTGCTACGTATTGTAATATCCGCTTATATATACAATCATCTCTAGACAATAACAAAATCTACCGATATGGTATCATTTGTCCTTAAAAGGATGAACGTTCTGCACATACAAGTTTTAGGTGCAATTTCTGTTTGTTTATATGATGTGAATCGCATAAAATTCTACTACTGCTCGGACTATACATCTGTTTATATTTATTTGTTAGAAAACATGAAACTTGACAACAATGATTGACCATTGTTAGGATTGAAAACATCAAAGATGCAAATGTAATATGTATCCTGAATTTCGCCAATATCTTGATTTTTCACATAACGTGATTGATAGGATTTAGTGAGGCCTTTAATCGGTAATAACCGAATTAAACATTTTGATACTTACTATCGTAACGATCATTTTCCAACATCTTCCTTAAATTGTACATTCTATTTTTTTCCATGTATTATTTAGCAAGTACAGACTTACATAGAGTATAAAATGAAGATTGTGTTCTTTTCTGTAAATTTAGTCTCTGAATTATCATCTGAGTGAAAATTGGGTGTCACTGAACTATTTTTTTCTTCAAAAATATCAGTCATTGAATTATAAAAATCTGCCAATTACATCCTTAATATTATATTCGAAGCTACTATTTTCAATTTTGCATCAATTTAAATCACGTTACTTGCATGTGATACACATTGGAGGGTTGATTGGTAATTGTTCATAAAGAAATAGTGTATGGAGTTAACTTTTGAGGATAAATTATACGTTAGATTTGTAACCTATATGAAATGTTAAGGACTTATAGGCGAAAAAAGGATGGTATTACACTTCAAAGTGTTTCAAGTGACTTAAGTTGACGAAAAATTGGATAAAATAGCTTTGAATATAATAGTAGGGATGCAATTAGCAATGCTTAATGAATTTTTGGGACTTATTTTACCAAAAAGTAATTCAGGGACCTAATTTTCATTGAGGTAATAGTTCAGGGACTAAGTTGGCATTTCACCCTTGTTATTCTTAAGCTACTCTGTCAGTCTGCCATTAACTAAACAACCGGCATTTTTCCTCCGAAGTAGAGCAGTAGGGAACACGTCAAAGACAACTCTGGAATTCGATCAATCTATCAGCAAGTCATCTCCATTCGTTGATGAAAGATCTATCACTGAAGTATACCCTAGACAGTGTGCATAAATAAAGTGTTAGGATCTATTGTAATATATGTTTATCAACCTACTGCTTTGCAATCTATGGATTAGAATTATATATATATATATATATATATATATATTTATGAGCAGCGACGGATTCAAGATTTATAATCAATGAGTTGGTAAAAATGTTTAATTTTTTTAAAGCTCAATTTCAATTTCATAAACCATAAATATGGGATTATAATTTAAAAGTTACTTGAAATTTTAGGGATGAAAATATGAGAGAGGAAAGAGTAGTGGCTCGGTGGCAAAATGGCCGCATGTGGTGGCGGGTTTGGGGGGTTATGGTGGTTCCTGTCCTATTTGGGAGATGATATGACAGTGATTTGGACTTTTTTTGGGGGGAAGTAGTCGGGGTTGGGTGTGGATACAAGGAGGTTCATTGTTTTTTTTTTTTTTTTTTTTTCTTTTAAAACATTTGTAAAAGAAAACGAGAACTAAAGATCAGGTTCAAAATTATGTCCTTTTAAAAGGCTTGTGCGTTCAGTATGCAGAAACATCAACTTCAGGCAATTCATTTAGACCTGATTTGGTACTGAGGTGATTTTGAAAAAAGCTGGTATCAAAAAAAGCTGGGAGCTGTTTTTGTGTTTGGTAAACATTCAGCTTCAGCTTTTTTTCACAGTTTTGGGTGAAAAAAAGCCAAAAACAAGAAGCTGCAAAACCTAGCTTTGAAAAATCGGCTTTTTTTCACATCTGTTTTACATAAAAGTTTACCAAACACTATAATACTGTTTTTTTTTTTCAAAAGCACTTTTACAAAAAAGTTTACCAAACACTCTGCTGCTTTATTTCACAGCCGCTTATTCTCACAGCACAACAGAATCAGTTTTTTTTCAAAGCACAGCAATACCAAACCAGCCCTTAGTCATTTCGTCAAAAGATGGTGGGCACCAAAGCGTCACCAACTAGACAATCAAGGGGGTCACTTGGAGTTGATCCCAAACCATTTTTTTGGCCTTAACAGGGTCAAGTTTGGCTAGGGGACAAAAACAATTAATTTTTCTTTTTGTACCTGGATATTTAGATTACACACTAATAAAATGATGAATAATAACTTATGCAGTCCCTTTTTAAGGGAATGATATAAAAATGGGGATTAGTTTGTGAGGTTCATTTCAAATTGAATTGTTTATTTTATAAGTCTTGATTTATAGATTATTTTTGTAAAAAATTATTTCAATATGAACCATTTACCTATTTAATTGTCTCGATGAAGAACATAATGTTTGTCAATTTCTTTGAACCCAATTAGATACTTCAAATATTTCCAATTTATCTAATATTTTGCAAGGATAATCTATGAGGTGCAACTTAAAAATAGATTGTTCAGATCATTAAAGTTTGATGTAGTTGTGTCAATCCTAACAATTTGCCTATTTAATTGTCTCGATGAAACTTCAGTGTTTTTTAGAACATAGTGTTTGTTAATTCTTTGAACTCAATTAGATGCCTCAAATATTTACAGTTTATCTAATATTTTGCAAAGATAATCTATGATGTGCAACTTAAAAAATATATGATTTGAATCGTTAAAATTCGATGTAGTGTGAGTCTCACAACTAATTCCTATCTTTTTAAAAGAATAGAGATCCGGCAAGTAAATGGTTGACCTACTTTGTCATTTTATTATAATTAAGAAATTTATAATCATGCCATACAAATGTTGTTGCATGAGCAGATGGAAAACTTGCAAGGTAAATTACGTTGATGAGATAACCAATAACCCTATGACAAGTACTAAATAATATATATATATATATATATTAAATTAGTGCTATATTTTTTTCTTTAGAGCAATAATGTTAATGGATTAAACAGTTAGTTGTGGGGTGGAAAAAAATACCGAAAATTTCAAACCAAACTAAAAAAATCCCAAAACCGAAAATCCCGAAAATTTTAGTACCCAATTCCGAACCAATCCCGAAATTTCGGTACGAGAATCGGTATCACATTTTCATTCGTTCGGTAATCCCAAACCAAACCGAAATAAAAAATATATATTATTTAATTTTAAATATATATTTGAAATTGTAACAGCCGTCGGATTTGGTTGAGATTTACTCTCAGCCATTGAATCCAAATAAAACCCTCACTCAGTCACTCACTCTCTCTCGACCTCACCTCACCGCTCAGCCTGCTCTCTCATCCAGTCATCCTCGCCAATTTCTCTCTGATCTGATATCTCTCTCTCGATTTCTCATCCCTCACTGTGGAGCGGCTGGAGCCTTCCTTCACCACACGGAGCCATAGTTCTGTTCATTTAAAAAAATTCAAATCGTCATTTTTGTCATACGCATTTGAATTAGCAGGTGATGTTGCTCTTAACTTACCACTTTGTTGCTTCAGCTTCAAAAGGTTTGCATTTGCAGTTGTCACAGATGTAAAAGCATTTGCTAAAATAATCCTTTTAACACATGGTTATAAGTATTTTCACACGCAAATGGCTCCGTTCTGTCTCGAGATGTTTTTCTCTTTTCCCGATTGAGGTATGCGAAATGTTTGCGAAGACCTTTTAGGATCATTTTGTCCGTGTCGCTTGTGCCATTCTGCTATCACAAATTGAGCCCTGTTTCTCTTCTCGTTTAGTTTGTTTGGAGAAACCTTGTTTTCGTAGATGGGTTTAGGGTTAACATATTAAATTGCCATGAACAATGCCCTAATCAGCTCTGCACATTTTGTTCTTGCTTCGTTGTATGTTTTTGTTTCTTCTTTTTGCTCTTCTGCTTTGTTTCTTTTTTTTTTTTCTTCTGGTACATAACAGGCATTCCTTCAATTTAGGATTCCCGATTTATTCCGAAATCTCGAAAATACTTTGGGATTCCCAAAAATTTCTTTTGGGATTCGTTTTCAAAGTTCTGTCCTGAAAAATTTCGTTTAGGATCCCGAATACTAGTTTCGGTTTGGTATCTCATACCGAACCAGCCTTACAATCACTTTATGTGGCAAAAAGCTTCTTTGGTATTCTTCATATCATGTGGCGAGTCCACCAAGGGCCAAAGGTAGTTAGATCCCTTCTCTTGTGTGTGGGTCAGATCTCCTTGTTAATATATAGAAGCAAAAGAAATTTGGGAGAGAGAGGAGAGAGGGATGGGGTGGGGGTGTGTATGGAATATGACCACTTCACCTCATTATCACCACAGTTGCAAGTCAAACTGGAAAAGGAAATTGTTGTATAAACATGTTCGCTGTTTCATAATTGTTGATGTTTTCTTGGCTTCAAGATGGGGCATTCTTTCTGTTGTGGGGACTGTGAATAGACTACTTTTGTTCTGCTTGCCAACCCTACACTTTACATGTTGCTAATTACACATACATGCACCCTTTAATTTCTGTAAAAAAGAAAAAAATGGTGACACTTACCATGATTAACCAGAGAAAATATGTATAAACAGAGAATCCAAACTCCATGATAAGTTGATGGCCCATTGAGTCTGTAATGCTGTGTTGGATGAAGGGTCATCTCGTTACGTTGGTATCGAACATTATTGAAATCAATTATGCAAAGATATTTTCATAAAATGCCTCTCGATGAGCAAGAACGTGCGTGAAAAGGCTAATTTAAAAAAAAGGAGGAATGTTGAGCATTATTGTGCTGATGCTGCATGAAGGGGCCAGCATGTGGTATGTTGGTATGTATTCAAACATGAGAAATGCTAAGGAGACCATCTTATAGAACATTGTACAAAAAATATAAGGTGGTAGATAATTCATGAAGACTCCACTTTTGAGATAGTTTCCGTAGCATTTTTCATTCAAACATTATCTAAATCAAATATATTCACTTGAGATTTAGAAAGAACGCATGTTGAGAGACTAATACGTACATTCATAAAAAATCCGTAAATTTATTTTACTTTTCTTTTCATGAAAAGTTATAAGGACTGAATTGAACTTGCATGCATGAGCCTGTATATATCCCAAAGTCCTTTAATAGGCTCTGGTTGGGATGATGATGATGATGAAGGATCACAAATAACAAAAGTTGAGATAGAAAATTTTCATGCAAGTAAACTTTTTAGTTAAAAGTAGACAAAGCTTAGGCATTGAGTTTAATCTGTCACGTGTAGTCTCCCAGCTTGCAAACCATCTCCATCAGGCTATGTCTATCTCCCAACAACATTTTATCATCATCGTTTTTCCATCTGTTTGCGTGAGGAAAATTCAACTATAAAACCCCATTCAACAACAACAAATTCCCCACACCCAGAAAATTAAAATCAAAATCCACAACCCTAAACCCTAGTGATAGAGATTTTATCACCTGCAAAAGTAGGGATAAAAATACTTAAAAATACTTGGAAGAGTACAAGGTTGTCGTAATATAGCAGCTCAAGTAAGGTCGTTTTCCATATGGATTGAATGAAAAATTTATGTTAAAACCAAATCTTAATTAATTACTTGAAAACAAAATTTGGAAGAGGTTGATTTTATGACCTAAAATATTAAAAACGAATTTAATTAAAAACAATTAAATAAATTGGGAAAGTAAAGAAAACAAAAGAAAATAGTATTTGAGCACTAGGGTTCCGCCGTCACCTTAACAATCCTATGTAGTTCTTTCAATTACTTATGAATTACACATGCATATTTTGAAGGTTAGGTTTTCCTAAAGTATGCCCTACTTGGAACCTCCAACATAGAACGTATATCTAACATGTAATCTGTCCGTGGCGTCCAGATCGAATGTGAACATGCAAGACTCATTAAGTTTTGTGAAAACCTTCTGAAAAACCATATAACCCTTAAGACGTGTCGTTCATCCTAAGAAGTTACACATATTAACCACATGAAGCCTTAATCAATTTCGGGGACAACTCTCCGCCAAAATTGCATCAAATTACTTTCTAAATACCTTAATGGTGGCCAATCATCAAGACAAGTAGATAATTTAAAGTACAGTGATTAATAATTCAAAACTTGCATGCATAATATCAGAAACAAATTGAAAAGAAGCTACATATTCTTGCTAAGGCTCGTGGCCTCGCCTTAGCAAACGAAACTAGCTACGAACAGTCATAAAATAAAATATTATTAAAAACATGGACAGAAAACACATTGATAATAAACTTGAATCCTCCAAAGTGGTGTGTGCGTTCTCCTCCTTTATTCCCTATAACCCTAATGGCTAAAAAGCCTTATTTATACTACTCTAATTAAAATCCTCCTAGTAAAAGGTCTTAGAATAAAACTAGGAAATCTAATAAATTGAAATAAAATAGGAAACATAATCCTAATTTAACTTGGTAAATTCGCCTAAAAATCTGCACAGCCACGTTTTGGACTCAAATCAGCTCCAAAACTGGCCCAAAATAGCTGGATTTAAAGCTTGGACTATTATGAACATTTCTCCTGAAGGCCACGAACCCATCTGAGGTTATCTTGAGCTCCAAAAATGTAGTTTAAGCCCATAAAAGTTACTTTCCAGCAACACGTACTGCTCATTTATTTAATCACCAGAAAATAACCACTTGGTAAAAAAATCCAAAATTTTGACATGAATAAGCTAAGAGACACACGAACGTTCTCCAATTTGAATCACTTCAAAATTCGTCTGTTTGATCACGTTTTGCTCTAGAGGAATTTGAATATCCTATATTAAAAATATAAAACAAAATATCAAAATTCTACCAAAATAACCAATAAATTATAACTAAGATTAGGGTAAAATATATAGTATACTATGGACTCATCACGTAAATCAACCATGGTTTCTGAAACTTACCAATCCAAAAATGTATGTGTGATTGGAGCTGGACCCTCAGGGCTTGTAGCTGCAAGGGAGCCGAGGAAAGAAGGTCACAGTGTGGTGGTGCAAAAACATGATGTGGGAGGGCAGTGGATCTACGACCCAAATGTGGAGGGAGAGGATCCTTTAGGAAGGTCACCTACCCTAAAAGTGCATAGCAGTCTTTACACCTCTTTGAAGTACATATCTCCAATAGAGATCAAACAATCCTTTTCAACCACAATCTCTTCCGGCTAGGACTAGAATGAGAACTAGAATCATTGTGATAGTTGAGTTACGTTTACTACAATATAATTATTAAAATCATTTCATTTGACTGGCCAGTGTTTAAAGTATCAGTATTGGTGGAAATATCGAGGAATATATCGAATATCGATATCGGCTGTTTTCGATAAAAATGATAGAAATTTAAAATGAAACTTTACGGCTTGTTAAATATGGTTTGGACGAAATATAAGAGTTCCTCCCATATTCAACCGATGTGCCAGAAATATTGACGATATTTGTCAATTTAGCCTAAATTTAAAGAGTTTTTCCGATATGAGATGAATTTAAAATCAACCGTATCGAAGAAATTTTAAACATTGACTAAAACTGATGGATGATATATATATGCATGAATGATATCAACATTTAGTATTTTTAAAATTTGATTTGATGGTGTTAATTTGTTTATTGTACATGTTTCTGTTGATATCTACTGTAGTTTAATGTGTGATAAGATCAATTGGATAGGTACACAACCCTGGATAATTAAAATACGGGATATGTTATTCACACACATTTTTTACTTCTCATACACCTCTTGTTAATTTATGTTTTTCTTTATCTTCTTCAATTCATCCGATTTGACGGCCGAAAATTAGAAGGATGTGTGAGAAGTAAAAAAGAGTGTTCATGCCTTCTGTTTGATCTGATAGCGATGCATGTTTTGTCTAGACCCTAGATGTCAGTATATGAGCTTTTTATATACTATATGTGTGGAATATCAGTATTGATGAAAATACCAATTAATCTGCACTGTGTTTATTCATGTGGCGCATGCAAACCAAACGAGTAAGCATTATGTACAAAGAACCCAAGAAGGATCAAAATCATTCAAACAAAGAAAGAAAACAACACTAAAAAGGTCACTTTGCAACAAAAGGTAATACCGACCACTTTGAGAAGTAAATTCTACACCAAACATGCACCCTTTAATTTATGTGAAAAAATGGTGACATTGATACCCTAACCAGAGAAAATATATATGGATAATTTTACAGAGGTCAAATTTATAAATCAAATTTGTAAACTAAATAATATGTTATTAATAAAAAATAAGTAATGTTAATCAATACTTAATTAATAATCCAATTATCTACAATCAAATCATTTAATTTGTAAATTTAATTTCTCTAACATTACCAACCTTGATGGAATGCCCATTAATTCCTTTTCTGTACTTCTGTTGGATGAAAGTTCATCTCGTTTTGTTGGTATTCAAACAGTATTGAAATCAATAATGCAAAGTGATTTTCATAAAATATCCTCTCGAACGTTGGTGGAATCAACGTGCAAAAGAACGTGTGTGGAGCTGGAATCGACGTGTAAGAACGTGAAAGTAAAGGTTTATAATTTTGTAAAATGAGGTTGGTTGAGTATTACTGTGCTCATGTTTTTTACATAATTTTTTTATAATATTAGCATAAAAATTGTCATTAAATTGTGAAGTTGAAGGTTATCAAAAAGAGTATCATTGATCTCCCTAGCATTCTTTATTTTTTTATTTTTTATGGAATGTTATAAGGACTGAATTGAACTTGCAGTCACTTAATACTACAATTTAGTAGTCTTTATTTGTAAGTGAAAGATTTTATGTTCGATTTTCGTCAAAGACAAATTTGAACCACATTATTGTTAGCTCATTATGAGGCTTAGTCCACTCATTAGCCCATTAATACAGATAATATCATTTGTTAAAAACTTGCATTCATGAGCCCGCATGTATTCCAAAGTCCTTAATTGGCTCAAGATAATTTTGGTTGGGACATGATGATGATGACCACAAATAACAACGGGTAATATTAGAGAGATTAAATTTGAAGATAAAATTTACAAACTAAATAATATGTTACCAATAAGAACGATCACGTTTATCAACGTTTAAGTAATAAACCAATAATCAATTTACATATTTTTTAATTTCTAAAATTTTATTTACAAATTTAATCTCTTTGTCATTGTCCAATAACAAAAGGATGAGATTGGAAATTTTCATGCAAGTAGACTTTTTATTTAAAAGTAGACAACTTTGAGGCATTGACTTTAATTTTAATTTATCAAGTGTTGTCCCCGAGCTAACAAACCATCTCCATCAGACAATGACTTACATCTCCCAACAACATTATTATCATTTTTTTTTTCCATCAGTTTGCGTGAAGAAAATTAAATATATATATATAAACCCATCAACCACAACAACAAATTTCCGGAACCGCATGCTTTTCCTGAGATCCTAGGAATTTTGTAATTATCATCGTTGATCGTATATTGTATGATTATAAATTATTTTAAAATTTAAAATTAAATATAAATAATACTTAACAAAAATTTATCGTATAATGTACGATAAACGATCACAATCACGGAATCATTAAAATTCTCATAACAACGATCCGGCGGAGATCCTTTTCCCAAATTTCCCACAACCAGAAGAGAAATAAAAATCCACAAGCCTAAACCCTAGACCAACCATGGCTTCTGAAATTTACCAATCCAAAAATGTATGCGTGATTGGAGCTGGACCCTCAGGACTTGTAGCTGCAAGGGAGCTGAGGAACGAAGGTCACAGGGTGGTGGTGCTGGAACAAAACCATGATGTGGGAGGGCAGTGGCTGTACGACCGAAATGTGGAGGGAGAGGATCCCTTAGGAAGGGCACCTACCCTGAAAGTGCATAGCAGTCTTTACACGTCTTTGAGGCTCATGCTTCCAAGAGAGATCGCGGGGTTCACTGACTTTCCATTTGCAGTCAAGAAAGGTAGGGACATGAGGAGGTTTCCTGGCCATACGGAGCTTCTTTTGTACCTCAAGGATTTTTGTGATTGGTTTGGGTTGAGGGAGTTGATAAGGTTCAATACGAGGGTTTCATATGTGGGGATGTTGGATGGAGATCATGCAGTTGGTTGCAAAGATTTGAAATGGGTTGTGAGGAGTGTGGAGAAGAAGACCGAGATTTTCGTGGAGGAGGTGTTTGATGCGGTGGTTGTGGCCTCCGGCCATTACTCTAAGCCAAGGTTGCCGTCCATTAAAGGTATTTACTACTTTATTAATTTCCTTACTTTCATGCTAGCCCATGTCTAACAAGGATTTTGTCGTGACATTATTTTTGATCAATCATGTACTGTTATATGTTTCAACTTTCTCACATAACAGTTTTAAAAAATAAAGGAGATAATAATCACATTTTTAATCATAATTATAAGTGGTTTCAAATTTTTTTTTTCTTTCTCTATTTCCATTTTTTTTTCTTTTTAATTGCGGTGGGTTCAATTTGGTCATGTTTAGGAATGGATGCATGGAAGAGGAAGCAAATGCATAGTCACATCTACAGGGTTCCGGAGCCATTTCATGATGAGGCAAGGCAATATATAGTTAATTACTAAATTGTTAGCTTGATATTTATTGTTAGCTCATTTCCTCATAGCTTATAAGCGTTTGGAGAATCATAGTTGTCTACCATAAGTTTATATAGTTCAACGAAAGTTTCTAGCACAAAAGAGATGAAATGATCCTTTTGCTCATTTGCAGGTTGTGGTGGTGGTTGGAAATTCAGTAAGCGGACAAGATATATCAATGGAACTAGTGGATGTGGCCAAGGCAATCTATCTCAGTGCCAAATCTCTTGACATATCTGAGGGCTTGTCCAAAGTCATTTCCAAACACGAAAACTTGCACCTTCGTCCCCAGGTACAATAAATTAGCTTTTATAATTAAACATCACGTTTGGTGTCTAGGATTAGATTATAAGCAAATATATAAAGCTGTGTTTCAGTACAGATTTCTTTTATGTGACATTTAAATGCATCCAAATGCAGATAGAGTCACTTCAAGAAGATGGGAATGTATTATTTGTGAACGGTTCTTGGGTCATTGCAGACTCTATCATATACTGTACTGGGTAAATTTTCAATCCAATATCATCAATACAACGAAAATTTCATTATGACAAAGTGATAAGTTATAAATCAATCATACACTGTTATATAATATGATTGACTTCAAATACCAGCACATGACATCCCTTCGCTCTATCGAACGATGGATTTGCTTTGGAAAGTGATTGGTTAACCATAGTCTTTTGATTTTGACTGAAAATTTTGTGTGGGTCCCCACATTCAAATTATGGATCCACACCCAGTTGCATTCCCTTTGAAATAGTGGATATTAATTGTACCAAGTGGAGTGTGTGCAGGTATTCATACGCATTCCCCTTTCTTGACACCAAAGGAATAGTTGCTATAGATGATAACAGAGTGGGCCCTCTGTATGAGCACACCTTCCCTCCATCACTTGCACCCTCTTTATCCTTTATAGGCATTGCAACAAAGGTAACTAGAACATTTCTAATTTTACAACGTATAGTATGCTTTGGGGTATAGGGAGGGTCAGCCAAGGTACAACGAAAAATATTGTTTTTTTTTTTGTGATTGAAAAGTTAAGGTTTATGTCGTGGAAACAGTTTTTTACAAAATAAGAATAAGGCTGTGAACGATAAACGTTCTTCCTACGACCTTCACAAAATAGGGAGTCCTGTTGGGGTTTTGGGTCTTCCAGTTGTAGTATGCTTTGAGGTATAGATTCTTGGTTAAAGATAATACAATTATTAAAATTTAACAACAAAAAATTCAAAATATAGAGCACTTTGGAGCATAATTATAATTATTCATTCTAGTTTAAGAATTCGGATCGTCTCCGGATATATCTATCCGGATTCTCGGGATCAACCGATACTGTTTCCAGGCTCCTCCTGATCCTCTTCTTTCTCTCTTCTCTGAGTCTCCGTGACTGACGCAGCTTCCGTCTTGACAGAGCAGTGCTCGTCCTAGTCTCTTCTCTTTGCGCCGGCGAATCCATCACTTATGGTGCTTTTCATGGCTTCCATGGCGAACTAGTAAACCCGTCTCTGCGATATGATCTGGTTTCAGCGTTTCAGAATTGATTGATCCCAAAGAACTGTGGGACGTGAGGAGAGGAGAAGGAGAAAGACAAGTGGAACTGTGGAACGGGAGAGAGAGTTCTCTGGTGCAAATTTGAAAAAAATAAATAAACTTGATGCTGGCCACACGATGTACTACGAATGGTGAGGATCGGTTGATCCCGAGGATCCAGATAAATATGATCCGGAAACAATCCTAATCCGTAATTAATTTAATAGATCTCTGTGAAAAATGATATTTATCAATCGATAAATCTGATCTAGATCATAGGGTTCCCTTTCTTTGAGTCACAAGCAAAATGGATAGCTCAACTACTCTCTGGCAAAACATCATTGCCATCAAGGGATGATATGATGCATTCCATCAAGGAGTTCTACCACTCAAAGGAGATTGCTGGCATTCCAAAGCATAACACCCACGAGATCGGCAACTTCGAGGTAAACTTTCGTGCAACACAATTTACATGCATCACATTTACTGATCAAGTGACTCGTGAAACCATTGTAGCTTATATTCTAAGGTCTTTACGTTTTTTGTTTCGCTTGTTGTTGCAGTATTGTGACAGATATGGGGATCACATAGGATTCCCACGTTTGGAAGAATGGAGGAAAAAGATTTGCCTTTCGGCAATAAGAAATGCTGAGACTGACTCAGAAACATACAAGGATTCGTGGGACGATCATGAGCTAATTCAAGAGGCTCTTCAAAGTCCACATTTCACTCAACTTGGGCCTCAAGATTTAGATTTTCCTCTGTAATAACTCTACAAATATTAGAGAGATGATACTTACATCTGTTGGTGAGCTCTACCTCTATTAGAAAGATGATAAAAATATGTGGTAAGTATAACATTACTCAAAATAAAACTCCTAAGTAACTCCCGCGATTATTTATTTTGTGACTTTTGTATAACATGAATTTTGGATAACATTACTCATATACCATTTTCCATACCATAAGTTCTAAAAACACTGTTTGATAAATTGAGAATGATTTTATTTTCCTAATCCTTTCTCAGCAGTTAAATAAAACAGAACATAATAGTGAAATTTGCAGTTAACAACATAGCTAGAGCTAAGTGAATAATAAACGAAATTAAGATAACAATGCAACAAACATGTGACTCAAATCTGAAAGGGATACAAAAAAAACCAAGCAATAGAAGGCCAACGGAGGTTCGAGTTTGAGACAACAATGCGGGAGTTTGGAGACGTTTTTCATGACTTATATGAAATAGATGTCTATAAGCAGGAACATTTTATTCTTATTGCTGTTGTGTCACCTGTTACATCTACTAATAGTAACTGTGAGAACTGTTTCCTTCACAAATTAAGAATGATTATATCAAGAGCATACTTCAATTCCATTAAGAAATCTGAGGTCTAACCCTACGTTTCACAGAGGAGAAAATCCAAAAAAATAAAGGCTTGCCCCTCGATTCTTTTTTCCATTCATTTCTCAAAAACCAGTTAAAAATTTAAAATCCAAGCATGGAAGCTTTACAAAGACAAATTTTAAAAATGTTAGTAGCTAATTAGGCTTTGAATCTGCCTCAAAATGTCAAGCAACTAACCTCCTTCTCTAACGATCCAAAATTCTGAAAATTTAAACAAAAGATTTTAAAAGGAAATTGAAAGATAAAAACTATATCATTCAATACACGTAAAAAAGTTGGATTTGACTTTAAATTGGACTCAATCTAGCTACCATCCATTAGAAAGCAGTAGAACTCCTGTATGAGTATTTCTGTATTTGTCTCCAAATTTAACTTTTAACTTTTAAATTTATAACCCCCATGTAAAATCAGTTGTCAATATCAAGTCCTTCTCCGATAAGTCCATTGGAAAAAAAGCACAGTCCGCACTAATTCGATTGGGTTCCGAAGATCAAACTGGTGGCGCAAGTCCGACTCATCTCCGCTCTCAAAGTATGCGGAAACCACCGTAATGTCGGCCTCCCCAATGCTTCACCAGCCGGAAGAATGGCTCCTCCTCCTCCAACTCCTCCGGTGCGCACAATTCAAAATCCTTTTGCTTTTGCTTTTGCTCTTCCCCGCTTTCAGAGCTCAGCCGCCGCTCCCCCATTTTTCTCACCTTCTTCGGGAACCCCTGCCTTGATATCTTCTTCCGCCTCGTCAAACCCGACACGGCGCTCCAGCAGGAAGCCAACCGCAACTACCTCAACCAACTGCTCCCGATGGCATGTTCCCATAATCCACTAACCACGCTCAAGCTCGTATGCAACCTTATAGACAGGTACACCGGCACCAGAAAATGCGACAGAGAATCCTTCTACGTGGCGGTATCTTGGCTCCACCAGAATCACCCGAAAACCCTAGCCTCCAACCTTGCCGCTATTGCCGGCGAGTTCTCGTTTTTTGAAGCAGCGCTCGGCATTCTGTACCAGAGTCTTGAGGGCCAAGTCATGGAGGTTATTGACCCACATAGTGAATGCAAGCTGACGGAACGCATGGCCAAAAAGGCTCTCAAGAGGTATTTAGAGTGCATAATGAGATATTTGAAGTGTCAATAATAATACCCGAAAAATAATATATTTTTTTCAATTTCATTATATAATAATTATACATATTCAAGTAAAATTCTAAAGCTTTTGAAGCTTTTTTTTTTTCTTGTTTGATTGTTCAAAATTGAACTGCTTTGATTGTTTTAGAATTGTTGAATTTTATGAAACCTCTATTTTGGATGAGGCAATGCCTTCACCCTTTATATAAACAATGCAGTCTTTGTGATCAGTGTTGTTCGCTCCGGTCGGTTGTTGTAAAGAGGACTCCTGGGATTTTCTATTTTGTGACTTTTGTACACATCCCATATACAATTTTTCATACCATAGAACTAAGAACACTATTTAAACGAAGAATTCTACAAATTATAAAAAATTTACTAAAATTCAGAAATTTGAAACACATGTCTACATGCAATAGATCTAAAGCTACTTGATGTGATGAGGAATCGATTGCTACCCTTGGCTTGGTCCCACAATTCCCTAATTGTTGACAATATCCAAAAGTTGTTAGAGTTGTTACCAAAATTAGTTAGTTAAATAGCTTAGGCTGCAAGTTAGTCATGATGGCTATATAAACTATATTTTCATAGTTGTAAAGATTAATTCAGTATCAATGTAATCAATTACTTTCTCTCTCTCTCTCTCTCTCTCTCTCTCTCTCTCTCTCTCATTCCCTTCTCTCTTTTCTTCTTCAATACATGCTCTTTCTGCATCTCTGTGTTTTCTGCATTTTTGTTAACATGGTATCATCGCCATGGATTGATCTTTGGTGATCCTCTTCCGCTGTGGGTGAACGAGTTTTCGTACAAGCTTGGATGTTCGAGTGCGTTTTCTGATGATCGGGTCGGATTCGTTTGGATTGCACCTAAGGACCAGCAAAGCCGTGATCTTCATCTTTCTTCTCTGATTTTGCTGTCGGAAAGATCTAATCGCAGAGTCAGTGGGCTGATGATCGATTTAGGGATTTAGAGATTTGGGGATTTGAAGATTGAGATCGTGGAGAGGTGAAGAAAGCGAGATGAGAATTTTCTTGGGAATTTTGGAAGTGTCAAGGCCGATAGACGTATACTTCAGATTTGTTAAGACTTCAAGGCCGAATGCCATATTTGAGAATCTTTAAGGCCAATTGCCATTTCTCAGTTGCTATGAAATTGTTGATTGTATTTCCCTAAGGCCGATTGCCGGGATTTTTTGTTGTCTAAAAGATTGTCTGTTAATTGGGTTTTCTGTGATATTGTATCTTATGCTCCTTCAGGGTTGTTCTTCCGCTGTGATTGTTGAGGATTTCTTCCTACTTCACTGGGGTTTTCTGGTAGCTGATCTGTTGAAGCTTCTGTAATGGGGTTTTCTGATCGTCCACTCAAGTCTCAGGTTTTGTTACTCAATTTTGCACTCCATCTGTTTGCTTAAATGCCGCACTGAAAATTTGCTTCAGAGATAGTGTTCTATATCCCAGCGCACTTAGCGACGACATTTTGGTCATTCAAGCCTTCCTCCTCCTTACATTCATCTCTCTGTTTGATGCCCTTAAAAACCGAATGCTTCTATCAACAGTTTGTTCTTGGTTTCGATGCTTAGCTTCATCCTCTTCATCTTGGCTTAGTATTACCCATCTTCTCCTCATGGTCATTTCTCTGCCGCTGCTTGTGCTTGATGACCCTGATGCCCTTCTACTTTGAGCATTCCTTGCG
The DNA here is from genome assembly GCF_963583255.1 of Pyrus communis. Lineage (NCBI taxonomy): Eukaryota > Viridiplantae > Streptophyta > Magnoliopsida > Rosales > Rosaceae > Pyrus > Pyrus communis. Next base: position 23,449,704 of record NC_084815.1, on the reverse strand, counting down.
TTATATACCGCCATTCCAGGACTTTGACGATCAGCTTATCTGCCATTTGAGGCTCCAACAGCTTTCCTTGCTTCAACTTCTTGTGGAAACAGAAGCTGTATTGTGTTCCTAAGAACCATGTTGATGGTGTAGGATCTACTATTGCTGATTAGCTGCCTACACTTGGGGCACCTCTTCCCACATTTGTCAGCAGCGGACCGCAAGCACTTCTTACAGAAATTGTGCCCACAAGGAGTAGTACTTGGTTCAAAGCAAATCTCCAAGCAGATATCGCAAGAAAGTTCTTCCCTGAGAAACTTTGCTTCTTCGATGGTGTTTCTTGTATGCTAGTTTGTTCAAAAAAGGTCGATTGCCAAAAGTGTGTTGAATGCATTTTGTTTCCTCCATAAGGCCGATAGCCGAAGTGAAAAGTTCTGTCTCAGATATTGTGTGTTACTCCTTAAAGGCCGATAGCCGGAGTAACGTTCTTGAAAAGTTTTGTTTGTTGTTATTGTGTGCAACTCTATTAAGGCCGATTGTCGAATTGCAGTTCTTGTTCCCTTTTTTCATTGAAGGCCGATTGCCGAAGAAGGTTATGTTTCTTGATTTCTATGATTGTAAGAAGTTGATTGCTGGATAGTCTGCTTCAATCTCAAATTGGACAATCCCAGTTGAGATTGAGGCGGGATGTTGACAATATCCAAAGGTTGTTAGAGTTGTTACCAAAATTAGTTAGTTAAATAGCTTAGGCTGTAAGTTAGTCATGATGACTATATAAACTGTATTCTCATAGTTGTAAAGATTAATTCAGTATCGATGTAATCAATTACTTTCTCTCTCTCTCTCTCTCTCTCTCTCTTATTCCCTTCTCTCTTTTCTTCTTCAATACATGCTCTTTCTGCATCTCTGTGTTTTCTACATTTCTGTTAACACACCCTCAAGCTCATATGCAACCTCCTCGATAGGTCCAACGGCACGGGCAAAGACGACGAACGGGGGTTTGACGCGACGACGTATTGGCGCCACCACAACCACCCCAAGACCCTTGCCTCCAACCTGGCTCCTATCGCCGGCTCCTTCGGCGGCATGAGAGACCTTGTTTGAGTTCTCTATCGAATACTTTCCCACCATGATGTCAGGAATTATGATGATGATGATGACCGGGACATTGAAGAGAGAATGTTCGCAGTGGATGACAAGGCAGCTCTTGAGAGGTACCTGAACGACCCGGATTACCGGTTTTTACACGACCGGGTTTCGGCTATTTTCGCCCACTGCATCAAGCGGGACATTCGAATTCTGAAGGAGGGGATGGACCGCCGTGATGGTGACCGGTTGGAGATCACTCAGGCTGTGAATTTCTGTGAAGACCGCGCCACTTTCCTCTGCAAGAAATTCGCAAAGGAGGTTTACTAAACAAGAATCACACTCAACCCAAAGAGAATGCCCCCTCTCCAAGGCCATATAAACAACATGAATACTAGCTTTAACTTCTGTCTTCACGGCAATAGCAATGTCAAAAGATCCTACAAAGCATCCAAGACAATGATGCAAGCACGAAAAATACTATCAAAACTAGCCATACCCGTAGAGCCACAAGCCTCATCCAAACATAGCCTAAACGATTCTTCGCCTTTTGAGGTTTAGGACTCAATTTCTGGATCTTATACTCTTCCAATTGAAGCTGAATGGTAGTTTTAGCTGCCTTTAGTCTAGATAAACCTTCAACCCTAAAACTATGTAGATAATGACCCTCAAACTGGTCGGTGGTGGTTATCTTTTTGGGCTACCTGTTGGCTTTGTTGCTGATTCAATTGGAGCCACTTTAGGTGCATGGGCTGTTTTCCTTCTAGGAAGAACTGTATGTTTCTATCCTAAACTCTTGTATTGGAATTTCCTGGTTTTTTTAGTTTCTGAAGAAAATAAAAGAAAATATTAATGCATTTATATGTGTGAGTATGCGCGCGCTCTTCACTGATATTCCGTTCTCATTTCTGTTCTCCCTCTTTCATATGTAAATGCTTTGTTTGTATCTTGTCCTCTGCCCATTGGTCATAAATATAGTATCTATACTTTCTTTATCTTATTCTTGAATACCCACGCAGATTGGGAGATCATTTGTTGTTTCAAGGTTGAAGGTGGTCTGCATATTCATGAACTTGTCAATTTAATATGTTCTTAGTTGAAGTTGCAGAAGGGTTGCAGTGAATTTGTTGAGATTTTTGTATGGTAAATTATGACAGTAAACCCCTTGAAAATCTACTTTTCCCAGGTATTTATATGATCATATCTCAGTGTTGTCCTCAACTCTAAACACTTTAACAGTTGAACTTGAGTTAACGTTATTCTTATGAAATTTGTGGGTTTGATTTTGGGTGCAGGCTTCATCTGATGATCAGATTCAAGTTATTAAGATGATTAAGCTCTTGGAAACAATGGGTTCGAAGACTTTTTAAAGTTTGTTTCCAACATTTGTACAAAATTGTATAAAATATCAGTTATGCAAATTTATAGTCGTATTCTTATATTTAAGGACAGATTTATGGTTGTATTCTTATATTTAATGATATTACAATTTGTTGCTTATATTTAATGACAAATTTATAGTTGTATTCTTATATTTAATGATATTACAATTTGTCTTCTCACCAAAAACAGAAAAGGAAATATGATACTCCAATTTGGATGCCCACACACAACATCCTTTTTTAAAAACACAATTTTCAACTTTGACAACAATGAATTAGGGCATTGTTTTAGGTGGCACTGATCTTTTAAGGGTAGCCATTGTTACAATAGAGACTTCTCTATAGACATGTACACTTATTTAGTGGCTACTTGGTGACAATTGAGGTTTGTCATCAATGTCAATGCCCACTCTTTATAATAGACACCAATTGTACTCTAGCCAAAATTCTACTAGTGCCTCCAACTGGTTGTAATTGGAGTTGTTTAATTGATTAATTACTCGTGTGTTAATTTTAAAGAAGCAATTTTTTTTTTAGGGAGATTTTATTAGTAACAAAAAAAGAAGTATTAGTTATACCTAGTCAAATAGGATATAAACCTTACCCCTCTTAAAAGTATGCATGAATCATTCTTTCCAGAATGCCTATTGCATTTGGGTTTCGATCACCTCTTTGGTCCAACCTAAAATACAAATGCATTCGGCCTTGGTTCATGGGCATGCTAGCACTGGTTGGTTTAGTATGAGAAAACATGCACATTGGTCTAACCGAGTGTAATATAAAGCTTATGTATGATTTTCATGATTAGGCAACGCGAAACATTTAGACTCAAAAATACTCCTACCAATCGTTATCAGCTTATTTCTTTTCTTTTCATATAATGAAAGAAATCAAATATCTAACATATCCTAATAGCTAATCAATCCTCATCACTTGATGATTTTAACATTATAGCAAAGCTATTTCAGAATAAAGTTACATATATATTATGATTACAAAAAATACAAATGACAATGATATTACAAGGGTAGGCAAAATATTTTCCAAATGAATAACCTACTTAACCTCACTTTCACGCTCCAATTTTCATTCCTTTGAAGTTTTTTCTCCATGATTCAATTCAAGAGTAGGTAAATATTTTGTACAAACTGTACACAAATGAATAACCTACTTAACCTCACTTTCTCATCTTATCCTTCTTCAGAAGCCTTTGCAAGTCCATCTCAGTAGATATCCGGAGGTACTCTGTGGTGTAGATAGATTCGATTGCGGAGCAAAACCTCATCAGGGACTCAAGAATGGTTGATTTCCTCATCCTCACTATCTCATCCACTTGATATGCAGATGCTCCATATGCAAGCATCTGCAAGGCAACAATAACTTTTTGCTTAGGAATGAGACCCATAACACCAAAAGCATCATTCTTTTGCACAAAGTAAGAATCATAAGCAATCATGATTTTGTTGAACAAATGTCATTCTATTATAAAACGACGTCTAAAGTACGTATTAGGGAATGCACTTTTACAGACAAAATAATTGTCCAAGAGATCTTTACCTCATTGTTACCTAGTTCTATCAATGTTTGCAGAATAGCTAGTCCTAGAGATCTGAGCCATAGCTTAGATGACTTGACAGGAATGTGAGGCTCTTTGGCTTTTTGTTTCATCATCTCTCCTTCTACACTCTTCATCCTCATCCTCTTCCATCTCATTTTCACCCACCTGGAGATTGAACATTTCTTCCCCTTGCTTAAACAATTCTTTCTCTTGCTCATTGATTTCCCACAACATCCTTGAAAAAGACATTGTAAGAATGAAGTATAAACTATGAATAATGATAGAGATTTTGATTTGGTGTGTGATTTCTTAGGATGGATGGTGGGTTATATGGAGGAAAAAGAAAGGATTAGGTTGTAGATAATGCCACGTGGCATGCTGGTATTCGTTAAAAATCTGATCAAAATCTATTATCAAAGATTGTAAATAGATTATGACACATGGCGCAACGTGATTGGTTAAAAATCTTATTGAAAATATATCATTAACGATTCTAAAAAGGTAACGACATGTGGCACAACGGCATTAGATAAAAATCTATCACCAAAAATTGTCTTTTCGGATAATGATACGTGGCGCAACGAGAACGATTAAAAATCTTATCCAAAATTACAAATAAAATTATTTTGTATTATTTTATAAAATAAAAATTACTAATATTTTATTGCCTATTACCATGACTATCCAGTTTAGGGGTGGAGATACAAAAGGCAGTTACTGTTCATTGGGGGGCATTCAATAGTAAGTTGCCCTAGGGAGCTTTGCAACACTAGAGTTGCTCTTATTTAGTTTACAAATTTAGTCTCTAAATTTAGTTTCCCTACCATTACCCTTACCCAATAACAAAAGGATGAGATTGAAAATTTTCATGCAAGTAAACTATTTAGTTAAAAGTAGACAACTTTTAGGCATTGACTTTAATTTATCAAAGTGTCGTCTCTGAGCTAGCAAACCATCTCCATCAGACTATGACTTATCTCTTAACAACGTTAGAGTAAATTGTAGTTATGGTCCTTCAATTTTAATCAAATTAGAGTAATAGTTCCTCAACTAAAAATCTATTACCATTGGCTCCTCAACTCATCAAAATGTGTAGCTATGGTCGTTTTCATCAACTTCGTCAAAATTTGTCAAAATGAGTTATGTTGGAAGGACAATTGATACAATTGGGGTCCCTCAACTCATCAAATTGTGTAACTATGGTTATTTTCATCAGATATTTGTCAAAATGAGTTATGTTGGAAAGACCATTGCTACAATTGGGTTAAAGTTGAGTAATCATTGCTCCAATTGAGATAAAGTTGAGGGACCATTTCTCTAGTTAGATTAAAGTTGTGGGATCATAATTGCACGTTTTGATAAGTTAAGAGACCAATGATAATAGATTTTTAGTTGATGGACCATTACTCTAATTGAATTAAAATTAAGAAATCATTGCTATAATTTACTCATAACATTATTATTAATTTTGTTTCCATCAGTTTGAGTGAAGAAAATTAACTATATATATATATATATATATGTATATATAATCCCATCAACAACAACAAATTTCCCACACCCAGAAGAGAAAAATAAAAATCCACAAGCCTAAACCTTAAACCAACCATGGCTTCTGAAAATTACCAATCCAAAAATGTATGCGTGATTGGAGCTGGACCCTCAGGGCTTGTAGCTGCAAGGGAGCTGAGGAACGAAGGTCACAGGGTGGTGGTGCTGGAACAAAACCATGATGTGGGAGGGCAGTGGCTGTACGACCCAAATGTGGAGGGAGAGGATCCCTTAGGAAGGGCACCTACCCTGAAAGTGCATAGCAGTCTTTACACGTCTTTGAGACTCATGTTTCCAAGAGAGATCACGGGGTTCACTGACTTTCCATTTGCAGTCGAGAAAGGTAGGGACATGAGGAGGTTTCCTGGCCATACGGAGCTTCTTTTGTACCTCAAGGATTTTTGTGATTGGTTTGGGTTGAGGGAGTTGATAAGGTTCAATACGAGGGTTTCATATGTGGGGATGTTGGATGGAGATGCAGTTGGTTGCAAAGATTTGAAATGGGTTGTGAGGAGTGTGGAGAAGAAGACCGAGATTTTCGTGGAGGAGGTGTTTGATGCGGTGGTTGTGGCCTCCGGCCATTATTCTAAGCCAAGGTTGCCGTCCATTAAAGGTATTTACTACTTTAATAATTTCCTTACTTTCATGCTAGCTCATGTCTAACAAGGATTTTGTCTTGACATTATTTTTTATCAATCATATACTAACAAATATTTCAACTTTCTCACATAACAATTTTAAAAAATAAAAAGGATAATAATCACGTTTTTAATCATAATTATGTGTGGTTTCAAATTTCTTTTTTCTCTATTTCCATTTTCTTTTCTTTTTAATTGCGGTGGGTTCAATTTGGTCATGTTTAGGAATGGATGCATGGAAGAGGAAGCAAATGCATAGTCACATCTACAGGGTTCCGGAGCCATTTCGTGATGAGGCAAGGCAATATATAGTTAATTACTAAATTGTTAGCTTGATATATATTGTTAGCTCATTTCCTCGTAGCTTATAAGCGTTTGGAGAATCATAGTTATCTACCATAAGTTTATATAGTTCAACGAAAGTTTCTAGCACAAAAGAGATGAAATGATCCTTTTGCTCATTTGCAGGTTGTGGTGGTGGTTGGAAATTCAGTAAGCGGACAAGATATATCAATGGAACTAGTGGATGTGGCCAAGGCAATCTATCTCAGTGCCAAATCTCTTGACATATCTGAGGGCTTGTCCAAAGTCATTTCCAAACACGAAAACTTGCACCTTCGTCCCCAGGTACAATAAATTAGCTTTTAAAATTAAACATCACGTTTGGTGTCTAGGATTAGATTATAAGCAAATATATAAAGCTGTGTTTCAGTACAGATTTCTTTTAGGTGACATTTAAATGCAACCAAATGCAGATAGAGTCACTCCAAGAAGATGGGAATGTATTATTTGTGAACGGTTCTTGGGTCATTGCAGACACTATCATATACTGTACTGGGTAAATTTTCAATCCAATATCATCAATACAACGAAAATTTCATTATGACAAAGTGGTGATAAATTATAAATTAATCATACACTGTTATGTAACATGATTGACTTCAAATACCAGCACATGACTTCCCTTCGTTCTATTGAACAATGGACTTGCTTTGGAAAGTGATTGGTTAACCATAGTCTTTTGATTTTGACTGAAAATTTTGTGTGGGTCCCCACATTCGAATTTTGGATCCACACCCAGATGCATTCCCTTTGAAATAGTGTATATTAATTGTTCCAAGTGGAATGTGTGCAGGTATTCATACACATTCCCCTTTCTTGACACCAAGGGAATAGTTGCTATAGATGATAACAGAGTGCGCCCTCTGTATGAGCACACCTTCCCTCCATCACTTGCACCCTCTTTATCCTTTATAGGCATTGCAACAAAGGTTACTAAAACATTTCTAATTTTACAATGTATAGTATGCTTTGGGGTATTGGGAGGGTGAGCCAAGGTACAACGAAAAATGTTGTTTTTTTTTGGTGATTGAAAGGTTAAGGTTTATGTCGTGGAAACAGTTTTTTACAAAGTAAGAATAAGGATGTGAACGATAAACGTTTTTCCTATGACCTCCACAAAACGGGGAGCCCTGTTGGGGTTTTGGGTCTTCCAGTTTTAGTATGCTTTGAGGTATAGATTCTTGGTTAAAGATAATACAATTATTAAAATTTAACAACAAAAAATTCAAAATATAGAGCACTTTGGCGCATAATTAGAATTATTCATTCTAGTTTAAGAATTCGGATCGTCTCCGGATATATCTATCCGGACTCTCAGGATCAACCGATACTGTTTCTAGGCTCCTCCTGATCCTCTTCTTTCTCTCTTCTCTGAGTCTCCATGACTGACGCAGCTTGTGTCTTGACAGAGCGGTGCTCGTCCTAGTCTCTTCTCTCTGCGCCGGCGAATCCATCACTTATGGTGCTTTTCATGGCTTCCATGGCCGACTAGTAAACCCGTCTCTGCGATATGATCTGGTTTCAGCGTTTCAGAATTGATTGATCCCAAAGAATTGTGGGACGGGAGGAGAGGAGAATGAGAAAGACGAGTGGAACTGTGGAACGGGAGAGAGTTCTCTGGTACAAATTTGAAAATAAATAAATAAACTTGATGCTGGCCACACGATGTACTACGAATGGCGAGGATCAGTTGATCAGGATCCAAATAGATATGATCCGGAAACGATCCTAATCCGTAATTAATTTAATAGATCTCTGTGAAAAATGATATTTATCAATCGATAAATCTGATCTAGATCATAGGGTTCCCTTTCTTTGAGTCACAAGCAAAATGGATAGCTCAACTACTCTCTGGCAAAACAACATTGCCATCAAGGGATGACATGATGCATTCCATCAAGGAGTTCTACCACTCAAGGGAGATTGCTGGCATTCCGAAGCATAACACCCACGAGATTGGCGACTTCGTGGTAAACTTTCGTGCTACAAAATTACTTGCATCACATTTACTGATCAAGCGACTCGTAAAACCATTGTAGCTTATATTCTAAGGTCTTTACGTTTTTTGTTTCGCTTGTTGTTGCAGTATTGTGATAGATATGGGGATCACATAGGGTTCCCACGTTTGGAAGAATGGAGGAAAAAGATTTGCCTTTCGACAATCAGAAATGCTGAGACCGACTTAGAAACATATAAGGATTCGTGGGACGATCATGAGCTGCTTCAAGAGGCTCTTCAAAGTCCACATTTCAGTCAACTTGGGCGTGAAGATTTAGATTTTCCTTTGTAATAACTCTACAAATACTAGAGAGATGATACTCATATGTGTTGTTGAATTATAAGTTGTGAGCTAATTTAGAATAAGTTTGTTTATGATTAAATTGGTGTATCCACTTGTGATTAATTACCAAGTGTAAAGTTTTGGTTTGTAAAGGCCATGAGAGCCATGTGGATTCTTTCCTTGTTATTACAAAATAGATGTGTGGCTGTGATCTAAGCTAGAAGTGTGAATGGATCCAACAGTCACAATTTCTGTTTTATTCCTCATCTCACGACTTGTGTGAGAGTGTGAGTATATATATATCTAAAAGGAAAATGCACCTCTGAGACTTGCAGAGTGTGTGAAGAAACCCTCTTTTTTATTCTCATTATCTTCTCCTTCGAATTCTGTTAGCATTAAAACAATCTAAGATTCATTCATTTCAACATGGCCTCAGAGCCAAGTTCCGATTAAAAAAACTGGGCGTTGTGTTTTCTGGGTTCACACAAGCTTGCGATGGCTGGATCTGGAAGTGCTGAAGTAAGGACTCCAATTTTCTCCGGTGAGAACTATGAGTTCTGGAGGATTAAAATGGTCACTATCTTCAAGTCGCATGGGCTATGGAGTATGGTGGAGAAAGGGATTACGACTCCCGACTCGAAGAAGAAGAAGAAGGTGAAGACAGATGAAGAATCTGATTCTGATGGTGTCGATGATGAGAAAATGGCTGCAATCTTCATGAAAGATGCAAAAGCCCTCGGCATAATCCAAAATGCTGTCTCTGATCAGATCTTCCCCCGAATCGCAAATGCAGACTCGGCAAAAGTAGCCTGGGATCTGTTATATGGCGAATATCATGGTGGAGATCAGGTAAGATCTGTGAAACTTCAAAATCTTAGAAGAGAATTTGAATACACTAGAATGCGTGATGATGAATCCTTGTCTGGGTATTTAACTCGCTTGAATGATCTGATAAATCAAATGAAGACGTTTGGTGAAATCCTTTTGAATGAGAGGTTAGTTCAGAAGGTGTTAATTAGTCTCACTAAAATGTATGATCCGATATGTTTAGTGATAGAAAACACCAAATGTTTAGAATCTGTTGAGCTACAAGAAGTAATAGCCATTTTGAAGAGTCAAGAGCAGAGGTTTGATTTGCACTCCTCCGATGCAACTGAGAGAGCATTCTCTTCTCTTACTGTTAATTCAAAAGGACAGAATCGAGGGTATGCTCAGTCAAACACATTTAAGTCACAGAGAAATTATAATCAGAAAGGCAGGAAGTGGGATTCAAAACCCAAGTTTCAACAAAAGCCAAACCTCAATGTTGCACAGAATAGTACTTCTTTTCAAAACATGGGTCAAGAGGGTACAAAACCTCAGTGCAAAGTATGCTCTAAATTTCATTATGGTGAATGTCGATATAAGGGGAAATCTAAGTGCTATAACTGTGACAGATTTGGGCACTGGGCAAAAGAATGTACTGTTGGAAAAGCTGTTCAGAAAGCTAACTGTGCAAATCAAATGGAGGTGTCTGGAAATCTATTCTATGCAAATTGTGCTGTTGCTAAACCAAAGATTAATGGAGAATGGTATATTGATAGTGGCTGCAGCAACCATATGACAGGAAATGTTGATCTTCTTGTTAATGTGAAGACTAATGTTGCAGGGAAAGTTCAAATGCCAACAGGAGTTTTAATGAATGTGGCAGGAATGGGATCACTAGAAATTGAAACTAACAGAGGGAAGAAATATATCAGAGAAGTCATGTACTTACCTGGTTTAAAGGAGAATCTACTTAGTGTAGGACAAATGGATGAGCACGGATATTATCTTGTGTTTGGTGGAGGTATGTGTACTGTCTTTGATGGCCCTTCTCTGGAATGTCAAATTATCAGTGTGAAGATGAAAGGAAACAGATGCTATCCCCTATCTCTAAGTCCTGAAAAGCAACTTGTGTTGAAGCTCAGTTTTGCTAACTGTGCCCGGACTTGGCACAGAAGACTTGGCCACCTGAACTTTGGTGGAATCAAACAAGTGAAGGAGAAGGACATGGTTCATGGATTACCAGATCTAGAAGAGCATGATAGAGTCTGTGAAGGTTGTCAATATGGTAAACAACACAGAGAAAGTTTCCCTAGTGGTCAAGCACAAAGAGCTGGTGCTTCACTCGAATTGATCCATGTTGATCTATGTGGACCAATGAGAAATGAATCCACTGGAGGAAACAAATACTTTATGCTGCTTGTGGATGATGCAACACGAATGATCTGGGTATACTTTCTTAAATATAAATCTGAGGCCTTCTCCTGCTTCAAGAAATTCAAAGCAATGACTGAGTTACAAACTGGTTTAAGGGTGAAATGTCTGAGGAGTGACAGAGGAGGGGAGTTCTTGTCTACTGAGTTCAATCAGTTCTGTGATACAGAAGGCATTCAAAGGCAACTTTCTCTTGCATACACCCCACAGCAAAATGGAGTGGTGGAAAGGAAAAACAGAACCGTGGTTGAAATGGCCAAGTCTATGCTACACGATAAAGGAATGCCCTATTATATGTGGGCAGAAGCTGTGCATACTGCAGTGTACATTCTGAATCGATGTCCTACCAGGTCTCTTGATAACATAACCCCCTTTGAAGCTTACAATGGAAGGAAGCCGGGTATTGCACATTTGAAGATTTTTGGCTCAGTGTGTTATGTTCATACCCCAGTTGAATTAAGGCACAAATTAGAAGCTAAGAGTCTAAAGGGAGTTTTTATTGGCTATGCAAAGTGTGAGAAAGGTTATAGGGTCTTTGATCCACTTTCAAAAAGAGTAATACTGTCAAGAGACGTTGTGTTTGATGAAGATTCAAGTTGGAATTGGCAGGAAAGCACAGAGAAACATGTGTCTATGTTCAATTATGGAGGGCAGTCTGGTGAGTCACCAAGCAGTGCATTCACAGAGGTTGAGACCCCAGCCTCTAATACTTTGCCATCTAGAAGTTTGACAGAAATATCAAGTGATACTGATAATGCACTGGTTACTCCTCAAGTCCAATCTACTGAATCCTCTAGTAGATCATGTGAAAGTACAAGAGATTCACAAGTGATTGATCATACTCCATTAAAATGGAGAAATCTGAGTGATGTACTTGCTCAATGCAACCTGTGCATTATGGAACCTGAGAAGTATGAAGATGCTGCAGAGGATGAATCTTGGATGAAAGCTATGAAAGATGAGCTTTCCATGATTGAGAAAAATGCAACTTGGGAACTAGTAGATCGACCATCTGACAAGCCTATAATTGGAGTTAAATGGGTGTTTAAAACCAAACTCAATCTTGATGGAACTGTGCAAAAGAATAAGGCAAGGCTTGTTGCAAAAGGATATGCTCAGAAACCAGGGATAGACTACAATGAAACATTTGCTCCGGTTGCTAGGTTGGATACAATCCGAACTCTCATTGCTTTGGCTGCACAAAAGAGTTGGAAACTCTATCAACTCGATGTCAAATCCGCTTTTCTGAATGGTGTTCTGGAAGAGGAAGTATATGTAGAGCAACCTGATGGATTTGTGATCACGGGAAAAGAAGATAAAGTATACAAACTCCATAAAGCTCTCTATGGTCTTAAACAGGCACCTAGAGCTTGGTATGGAGAGATTGATACCTATTTTGCACAGTGTGGTTTCATGAAAAGTCTAAGTGAGGCAACTCTCTACATCAAAGAAAGGGGAGATGAGATTCTGATTGTTTCAATCTATGTAGATGACATAGTGTACACTGGAAATAGCAGTGTGATGTTAAAGGAATTCAAGGAGGATATGATGATCAAGTATGAAATGACTGATTTGGGTCTTCTTCATCATTTCCTTGGCATGGGAATTATTCAAACTCACTCTAGCATCTTTATACACCAAAGAAAGTATGCTGCTTCTTTATTGAACAAATTTGGTTTAAGTGAGTCCAAATCTGTAGCTACACCTCTGGTTTCATCAGACAAGCTAGGGAAAAATGATGGCAGTGGACCAGCGAGTGAGGAACAATATAGAAGAATAGTAGGAAGCCTGCTATATCTTACAGCTACTCGACCAGATACAATGTATGCTGCCAGTCTCCTTGCACGATTCATGCACTGTCCCACAAATAAACATCTTGGTACTGCAAAAAGAGTGTTGAGATACATTAAAGGTACTCTGGATTACGGTTTGGAGTATGTGAAGGGAAAGAAAGCAATGTTAATTGGTTTTTGTGACAGTGATTGGGGAGGATCCATTGATGACAGCAAAAGCACCTCTGGATATGCTTTCTCCTTTGGCAGCGGTGTGTTCTCATGGGCTTCAGTGAAACAGAACTGTGTAGCTCTCTCCACTGCAGAAGCTGAGTATATCAGTGCTTCTGAGGCTACTGCTCAAGCCATTTGGCTTAGATTTGTTCTTGCAGATTTTGGTGAGTTACAAACTGAAGCAACACCAATGTACTGTGATAATACAGCAGCAATTGCAATCACCAAGAATCCTGTGTTCCATCAGAAAACCAAGCATATCGACAGAAGGTATCATGTCATTAAGGATGCACTACAAGAAGGAGTAATTGATCTACTGTATTGCCCAACTAATGAACAAGTTGCAGACATCTTTACTAAAGCTCTAACCAAGGATCGGTTCAACTATCTCAGAGATTTGCTTGGTGTGAAATCAGCTCAAAACTTAAAGGGGAGTGTTGAATTATAAGTTGAGAGCTAATTTAGAATAAGTTTGTTTATGATTAAATTGGTGTATCCACTTGTGATTAATTACCAAGTGTAAAGTTTTGGTTTGTAAAGGCCATGAGAGCCATGTGGATTCTTTCCTTGTTATTACAAAATAGATGTGTGGCTGTGATCTAAGCTAGAAGTGTGAATGGATCCAACAGTCACAATTTCTGTTTTATTCCTCATCTCACGACTTGTGTGAGAGTGTGAGTATATATATATCTAAAAGGAAAATGCACCTCTGAGACTTGCAGAGTGTGTGAAGAAACCCTCTTTTTTATTCTCATTATCTTCTCCTTCGAATTCTGTTAGCATTAAAACAATCTAAGATTCATTCATTTCAACAAGAGAGATAATACAAATATGTGGTAAGTGTAACATTGCTCAAAATAAAACTCCTAAGTAACTCCCGTGATTATTTATTTTGTGACTTTTGTACACATTCCATATACCATTTTCCATACCATAAGTTCTAAAAACACTGTTCGATAAATTGATAATGATTTTATTTTCCTAATCCTTTCTCAGCAGTTAAATAAAACAGAACATAATAGTGAAATTTGTAGTTAACAACATAGCTAGAGCTAAGTGAATAATAAACGAAATTAAGATAGCAATGCAACAAAAATGTGACTCAAATCTGAAAGGGATACAAAAAAAAAAAAACCAGCAATAGAAGGCCAACGGAGGTTCGAGATTGAGATAACGATGCGGGAGTTTAGAAACAGTTTTCATGACTTATATGAAACAGATGTCGATAAGCAAGAACATTTTATTCTTATTGTTGTTGTGTCACCTGTTACGTCTACTAATAGTAATTGTGAGAACTGTTTCCTTCACAAATTAAGAATGATTATATCAAGATCATACTTCAATTCCATTAAGAAAATCTGAGGTCTAACCCTACGTTTCATAGAAGAGAAAATCCAAAAACTAAAGGCTTTCCCCTTGATTCTTTTTTCCATTCATTTCTCACAAACCAGTAAAAAATTTAAAATCCAAGCATGGAAGCTTTACAAAGACAAATTTTAAAAATGTTAGTAGCTAATTAGGCTTTTAATCTGCCTCAAAATGTCAAGCAACTAACCTCCTTCTCTAACGATCCAAAATTCTGAAAATTTAAACAAAAGATTTTAAAAGGAAATTGAAAGATAAAAACTATATCATTCAATACACGTAAAAAAGTTGGATTTGACTTTAAATTAGAAAGCAGTAGAACTCCTGTATGAGTATTTCTGTATTTGTCTCCAAATTTAACTTTTAACTTTTAAATTTATAACCCCCATGTTTTAGCGATATATTGGTGTAAAATCAGTTGTCAATATCAAGTCCTTCTCCGATAAGTCCATTGGATAAAAAGCACAGTCCGCACTAATTCGATTGGGTTCCGAAGATCAAACCGGTGGCGCAAGTCCGATTCATCTCCGCTCTCAAAGTATGCGGAAACCACCGTAATGTCGGCCCCCCCAATGCTTCACCAGCCGGAAGAATGGCTCCTCCTCCTCCTCCTCCAACTCCTCCGGTGCACACAATTCCAAATCCTTTTGCTTTTGCTCTTCCTCCCCTTTCAGAACTCTGCCGCCCATTTTTCTCACCTTCTTCGGGAACCCCTGCCTCGATATCTTCTTCCGCCTCGTCAAACCCGACACGGCGCTCCAGCAGGAAGCCAACCGCAACTACCTCAACCAACTGCTCCCGATGGCATGTTCCCATAATCCACTAACCACGCTCAAGCTCGTATGCAACCTTGTAGACAGGTACACCGGTACTGGAAAATGCGACAGAGAATCCTTCTGCGTGGCGGTGTCTTGGCTCCACCAGAATCACCCGAAAACCCTAGCCTCCAACCTTGCCGCCATTGCCGGCGAGTTCTCGTCTTTTGAAGCAGTGCTCGGCATTCTGTACCAGAGTCTTGAGGGCCAAGTCATGGAGGTTATTGACCCACATAGTGAATGCAAGCTGACGGAACGCTTGGCCGAAAAGGCTCTCGAGAGGTATTTAGAGTGCACAATGAGATATTTGGAGTGTCAATAATAATACCCAAAAAATAAATTTTTTTTTTCTTTCAATTTCATTATATAATAATTATATATATTCAAGTAAAACTCTAATTTTGAAGCTTTTTTTCTTGTTTGGTTGTTCAAAATTGATCTGCTTTCGATTGTTTTAGAATTGTTGAATTTTAGGAAACCTCTATTTTGGATGAGGCAATGCCTTCACCCTTTATATAAACAATGCAGTCTTTGTGATCAGTGTTGTTCGCTCCGGTCGGTTGTTGTTAAAGAGGACTCCTGGGATTTTCTATTTTGTGACTTTTGTACACATCCCATATACAATTTTTCATACCATAGTTCTCAGAACACTATTTAAATGAAGAATTCTACAAATTATAAAAAAATTACTAAAATTCAGAAATTTGAAACACATGTCTACATGCAATAGATCTAAAGCTACTTGATGTGATGAGGAATCGATTGCTACCCTTGGCTTGGTCCCACAATCCCCTAACCACCCTCAAGCTCATGTGCAACCTCCTCGACAGGTCCAATGGCACGGGCAAAGACGACGAACGGCGGTTTGACGCAGCGGCGTATTGCCTCCACCACAACCACCCCAAGACCCTTGCCTCCAACCTGGCTCCCATCGCCGGCTCCTTCGGAGGCATGGGAGACCTTGTTCGAGTTCTACACCGGATACTTTCCCGCCAGGACGTCATGAATTATGATGATGAGGATGACCGGGACATTGAAGAGAGAATGTTCGCAGTGGATGACAAGGTAGCTCTTGGGAGGTACCGGAGCGACCCAGATTACCGGTTTTTACACGACCGGGTTTCGGCTCTTTTGGCCCACTGCATCAAGCGGGACATTCGAATTCTGAAGGAGGGGATGGACTGCCGTGATGGTGACCGGTTGGAGATCACTCAGGCTGCGAATTTCTGTGAAGACTGCGCCACTTTCCTCTGCGAGAAATTCGCAAAGGAGGTTTACTAACTAGAACCCTAAGGAACGGCTGAGGAAGGAGGTTCTGGTGCCCTTTAAGGAAGGCTTCTGACATTTCAGCTGATTCCAAGTGGGGTTATGATAAGGAGTTCGACGAAGAGCCTTGTTTCGCTAGCAAGTAGTTCAAGGAGGTGAAATCCGGCCAGTCAAAGATTGACGCCGGTGCTCTGCTTCGGCACCAGATCATAGAATATGTGGATGACGGGGAGGTTGGGCGAGTGGCTCAGCTTCAGTGGAAGCAATGATGGAGAACATGAAGAATGTGCAAGGCAAGAAGAAGAAGATGAAGATACTGAACAACTCATTGGTTGTGTGTAACATCTCCAAATGCATGTATAGACTTGATCAGGATGTTTCGGTGGGTTTGGGGCTGTTGCTGTCTGAACTGAACGAAGAGAATGCCTCTCAAGGAAAGGTGATCAATTTCAGTCCAAACCCGAAGTTGCATTCGACACAAGGACTTGATCTCAAGTCCAGGTACGCCTTTTTGAGGAGGATGGACTGCGAGCACTGCCGTGTTGATTTCAGAAAGGTGTTTGATTTGATTCTGGAAGTGGCTGTGAACGAGAATTTGAAGGCGGAGCAGATGATCAAGAGGGTGTTTGTGATCACCGGAGACCACGACTTTGGCTGGCTTCTAGCGCTGGGAGAGTGATTACGAGCTAATCCGGAGCAAGTACAAAGAGAAGGGGTACAGCCAAGTGGTGCCACACTTGGTGGTTTGGAATCTGAAACATAACCTTTTCATGCCGCCATTCTGTGCTACGCAACAAGAGTATGGGGTGACGGTGTTGGATGACTTTTCCAACAACTTAATCAAGTCCTTCCTGGACAATGACGGGGAAATTTGCCCAGACCTTGTCATGGAAGCCGCCATCTCCCCTCAACCCTATCAGACTCTGGTTGTAGTAGACTAATTGAGTAACACTCATCACATATGGTATCAATTCAATTCGAACCTCGTCATCATCCTCGTCGTTCTCGTCATCATCATCATCCGTGTTTAATTTAACTGATTCTTTGGCGAAGGCTAGAGCTTTAATTATGATATAGCTTCCAAGAACTTCAATGTCCCTCCTAGGCTCCTAGAAGAAAGTCATTTATTTTCTTAATACAATCCAATTAAACTGATTTCTACATATTTTCACTAGTGATGAATATTTCTCTTTTTCTTATTTTTGGCATCATGTGCTTGCAAATGTGTTTAATTAGTTTAACTGTATGTATCTTGATAGTTTCTGATGTACAGTTTGAGATGGTAAGTAGGCCTGCAGCTTTACCAGTGTTACTGATAATTTGCTAATGTTTCAAACTTGCTGAAACTATGAACAGGGATGAGAGGGGGTTATGTACATACTTTGATCATTTCAACCGTTAAATCTTTGGTCAAGGATACAGTGACCAAAATCTCTGCAACACCTTAGAATCTTCGAGAGAAAGGCAAGTTAATTATAAATGACGGAAAAGTGTTCTCTCATGGTTTGTAAAGAATGAAATCTCTGTCGGCTTGGTTTATTGTTAGAAGCGCTGTCAAAAGGTTACTGGCATATATGCTGCCTTAATTTGCATTTCCCTTTTGTAAAACTTGTTGCATTTGCACAAGATCATAAGGCCATGTTTGGACGGTTTTGCAAGTCATGGGATTGGAAGCCAAACGATAAATAAAATGATCACAAAATGTTTTATAGGCGGGATTAGAAAACACACCATAGAGCGTTATAAAAGCATTTAAGGATGGATTAGCTAATGACACCTTTTAAGGTTGGTTTAGCTAATCCCTCTCACCTGCCTTTATATTACTTAGATGATGCATTTCCTAACCCTCTGTTGGGGAAAAACTTAGAGTACGCAACTCTAACACAAGTGTTGGAGAGGCAACACAAGTAAACAAATTACTTATATTACACACACAAAATATTACAACACACAAACTCTTAAAGATACTCTTTGAAGCTATGACACTCACTCTTTCTAGAGACAAACTCTAGACCACTCACACTCCTCACAAGACTACTCATACTTCTCACTCTCACTTAGTCTTCTTAATTCTTCTTGGTTGGTTTATTGTTGATAAAAATGGTTTGGATGCCTTCTCCTTTTATAGGCATGGATGGAACCTTGGAGAAGCATGGAAGCATTATGCTAGAGATATCTAGATAATTCCACTAACTTCCTAAGCTAGAATAATCTACACTAATCTTGCATGTTGGTGGAAACCTCACCATTCTTCTAGACTCTTCCACCAACTTGAGAAACAACATTCTAGTCATTTCTACAAAGGACTACTTTAACTTGGATAAACTAGCTAACCAACCTTAGTGAATGTTCTAGAATTCTTTATTCTCGATTTGTGTAGGTCCTTCAATGAGATGGGGTTGATTTCTTTACCCTCATGCCCAAAATATTGTGACCATTTTCTTTATAGTTTGGCTTTCAAACCCATGACTTGCAAAAATCTCGTCCAAACTTTTTTTTTTTTTTGAAATAAAACAGCAATGTTATTTTCACTCAAACATTGCTATCATGAAAAAAAGACATTATTGTGAACATATTGTAGAATTAAAAAAATAATAAAAAATGCAATAAGTTAGAGGGTACATGAAGCCAAACCCTAACAAGAAGTAGAAAATTATTAGAAACAAAAATCAATTAAGACAACTCCTAGGAGAAAAATAAATTTGGAAGAAAATGCATTGCTAAACAAGAATCACACTCAACCCAAAGAGAATACCCCCTCTCCAAAGCCCATATAAATAGCATGAATACTAGCTTTAAGTTCTGCCTCCAAGGCAGTAGCAATGTCAAAAGATCCTGCAAAACATCCAAGACAATGATGCAAGCACAAAAAATACTATCAAAACTAGCCATGCCCGTAGAGCCACGAGCCTCATCCAAACATAGCCTAAACGATTCTTCGCCTTTTGAGGTTTAGGACTTGATTTCTGGATCTTATACTCTTCCAGTTGAAGCTGAATGGGTAGTTTCAGCTGCCTTTAGTCTAGATAAACCTCCAACCCTAAAACTATGTAGACAAGGACCCTCCAACTGGTCAGTGGTGGTTATCTTTTTGGGCTAGCTGTTGGCTTTGTTGCTGATTCAATTGGAGCCACTTTAGGTGCATGGGCTGCTTTCCTTCTTGGAAGAACTGTATGTTTCTATCCTAAACTCTTGTATTGGAATTTCCTGGTATTTTGAGTTTCTGAAAGAAATAAAAAAGAGAAAATATTAATGCATTTATATGTGTGAGTATGTACACGCTCTTCATTGATATTCCATTCTCATTTATGTTCTCCCTCATTCATATGTAAATGCTTTGTTTGTATCTTGTCATCTGCCCATTGGTCATAAATATAGTATCTATGCTTTCTTTATCTTATTCTTGAACACCCACACAGATTGGGAGATCATTTGTTCTTTCAAGGTTGAAGGTGGTCTGCATATTCATGAACTTGTCAATTTAATATGTTCTTAGTTGAAGTTGCAGAAGGGTTGCAATGAATTTGTTGAGCTTTTCTTATGTAAATTATGACTGCAAACCCCTTGAAAATCTACTTTTCCCAGGTATTTATATGATCATATCTCAGTGTTGTCCTCAACTCTAATCACTTTAATAGTTGGACTTGAGTTAACATTATTCTTACAAAATTTGTGGGTTTGATTTCGGGTGCAGGCTGCATCTGATGATCAAATTCAAGTTATTGAGATGATTAAGCTCTTGGAAACAAGGGGTTCGAAGACTTTTTAAAGTTTGTTTCCAACATTTGTACATAATTGTATAAAATATCAGTTATGCAAATTTATAGTTGTATTCTTATATTTAATGACAATTTTATAGTTGTATTCTTATATTTAATGATATTACAATTTGTTTTCTCACCAAAAATAGAAAAAGAAATATGATACTCCAATTTGGATGCCCACACAGGGCATGCTTTTTTAAAAACACAATTTTCAATTTTGACCCCAATGAATTAGGGTGGCATTGTTTTAGGTGGCACGGATCTATTAAGGGTAGCCATTGTTACAATAAAGACTTCTCTATAGGACATGTACACTTATTTAGTGGCTGCTTGCTGGCAATTGAGGTTTGTCATCAATGTCAGTGCTCACTCTTTATAATAGACACCAATGAAAAGGGTGTCCTCTAGCCAAAATTCCAGTAGTGCCTCCAACTGGTTGTAATTGGAGTTGTTTAATTGATTAATTACTCGTGTGTTAATTTTAAAGAAGCAATTTTTTTTAGGGAGATTTTATTAATAACAAACAAAGAAGTATTAGTTATACCTAATCAAATAGGATATAAACCTTATCCCTCTTAAAAGTATCATTGCATTTGGGTTTCGATCACCTCTTTGGTCCAACCTAAAATACAAATGCATTCGGCCTTGGTTCATGGGCATGCTAGCACTGCTTGGTTTAGTATGAGAAAACATGCACATTGGTCCAACCGAGTGTAATAGAAAGCTTATGTATGATTTTCTTGATTAGGCAACGCGAAACGTTTGGACTAAAAAATACTCCTACCAATCGTTATCAGCTTATTTCTTTTCTTTTCATATAATGAAAGAAATCAAATATCTAACATATCCTAATAACTAATCAATCCTCATCACTTGATGATTTTAACATTCAAGCAAAAGCTATTTCAGAATAAAGTTGCATATATATTATGATTACAAAAAATACAAGTGACAATGATATTACAAGGGTAGGTAAAATATTTCCCAAATGAATAACCTACTTAACCTCACTTTCACGCTCCAATTTTCATTCCTTTGAAGTTTTTTCTCCATGATTCAATTCAAGAGTAGGTAAATATTTTGTACAAACTGTACACCAATGTCGGTAGAATACTTTCGCAGTCGGTGAAGTTTGCTGAATGATAAATTTGTGGAGGCATGATTTTGAAAGCAAGCTATGATTCGAGAGCTTGTCTTCATGGTAAAGGCCAGATTACAAAACGAGTGCATTATTCTCTCACCAATCTGCTTATTATTATAAATAAGTTTAAATTTCGAAATTTATGTTTATTCACTACGTAGATCTTAAAATTTAAATTCATTAAACGATAATAAATGAGGTGGTGAGCACAGTCAATGTATGCTTTCCAAAGTTGTAATCACAGAACTCAGTTTAATCATGCCACAAGTTAGTACATAGTTTGCATAACTAATTAAGGCTTTTGCTATAATTAGTGCTTAAACCTCACCACCTTCGACGTAAAGTATTGATCACTAATAGTTTTAGTTTTAATAAAATACGGGACACAAATAGTACGTGAACCAGTGGCAGAGTCAGAATTCTATATGGGGGGAGGGCCCTTCAAATATGTATGAAAAAAATAATATTTGAACTCGTTACATGAGGAAACGAAGTAATCTTCACAAACTGAAAGACCTATTAAATTTAATAGAGAGAATCAAACGAATTGGGCAATACAACTTAGTGGGATCCTAGAGAGCAATCACTAAATTTGTTTTTTTAAATACAAAAAAATTATGTGTTACATAGGAGGGCAAATACGAAGTCCACAAATAATAGATGATTATGTCGATTTAGAATTAATATTAAAATCTCTTTTAAAACTCTCATCTACAAACTCACCATTCATCAAACTACAAAGATAAAACAAAAAAATTGTTAGAAGAAGACGACGACGTGGTTCAACTCACAACTAAACTTCTTCATGAGGAACAATTCATCTTCCTCATGTCTCACAGCGATTGAAAGCTTGGGGACATTGGTAAATTTCTTATACTGTAATCAAGATGGGCCGGGGGACCACTATAGTCCTTTAGTGTCTCTGCCCCTGACGTTAACGTTTTATACGTAAATAATATATATGCAAATTTGGTCTTGTTATGACCGCATGAAAAATGAAAATATTTTTAAAAAACACATGCATGCGTGTGTTATACGCAAATTTGGTCCATGTTTGCTCTTTATGTCAATGCCTCTTGCAATTAGGTTGAGGAACTGTTTTTTTTTTTTTTTTTGAAGTTGTATTGCTCGAGCATTGTAATTTTTTTCAATTCAATAATATGCAGATGATGCTTTATTATAATGACAGAAATTAATTATGCTTATACATCATTGTACTAGCTAGCTAGTTTGATCTTTATCAACTTTTCTTTCCTAACAACAACTGTTTAATCTACTAACATTATTGCTCTATTAAAAAAAAAAATTGCTTATTTAATATATATATATATATTATTTAGTACCCGTCATAAGGTTATTGGCTATCTCATCAACGTAATTTACCTTGCAAGTTTTCCATCTGATCATGCAACAGCATTTGCATGGCATGATTAGAAATTTCTGAATCATAATAAAGTGACAAAGTAGGTCAATCATTTACTTGCTAGATTAGCTAGGGCGCGCAAAAAAAAAAAAAAAAAAAAAAAAAAAAAAAAATCTTTTTGTACTGCATACTTGGATTACACACTAATAAAATGATGATAATGACTTATGCAGTCCCTTTAAGGGAATGGTAAAAAAAATTGGGATTAGTTTGTAGGATCTACTCCAAATCGAACTTTAAAGATCCAAATTGTTTATTTTACAAGTCTCGATTCATAGATTATTCTTGCAAAAATTTATTCAATTTGAACCATTTGCCTATTTAATTGTCTCTATGAAACTTCAATGTTTCTTAAAACATAATGTTTATCAATTTCTTTGAACTCAATTAGATGCCTTAAATATTTTCAATTTATCTAATATTTTGCAAAGATAATCTATGAGCTTTTGAAAAGAAAAAAAATAGAGATCTCTTGTCTTAAAGGGCCTGATATGAGTAATTTTTTTTCCTTCTATGTATAGTATGTGTGTGGGTTTGTTAATGTACAGAAGTAAATGAAATTTGGGATATGATCACTTCACTTCATGATCA
Organism: Pyrus communis; assembly: GCF_963583255.1. Lineage (NCBI taxonomy): Eukaryota > Viridiplantae > Streptophyta > Magnoliopsida > Rosales > Rosaceae > Pyrus > Pyrus communis. The sequence goes on along the minus strand of NC_084815.1, from coordinate 23,426,278 downwards.
CCACAGTTGCAAGTCAAACTGGAGAAGGAAATTTTGTTGAATAAACATGTGCACTGTTTCATGATTGTTGACGTTTTCTTGGCTTCAAGATGGGGCATTCTTTCTGTAGTTGTGGGGACTGCGACTACACTACTTTTCTTCTGCTTGCTAACCCTACACTTTACGCATTGCTAATTACACATGTATGCACCCTTTAATTTCTGTAAAAAAAAATGGTGATATTTACCATAATTAACCAGAGAATATATAGAAACAGAAAATCCAAACTCCATGATAAGTTGATGTCCAGTGTTGATTGCCCATTGAGTCTGTACTGCTGTGTTGGATGACGAAGGGTCATCTCGTGAAGTTGGTATCAAACTTTGAAATCAATTACGCAAAGATATTTCATAAAATCCGTAAATTTATTTTACTTTTTTTTTCATGAAAAGTTATAAAGACTGAATTGAACTTGCATGCATGAGCTTGTACATATCCCAAAGTCCTTTAATTGGCTGGAGACCACTGGGATATGATGACAATGAAGGATCAGAAATAACAAAAGATGAGATCGAAAATTTATTTGCAAGTAAACTTTTTAGTTAAAAGTAGAGAAATCTTAGGCATTGAGGTTAATCTGTCACGTGTGGTCTCCCAGCTAGCAAACCATCTCCACCAGACTTTGACTATCTCCCAACTACATATTATCATCATTTTTTATCCATCTGTTTGCGTGAAGAAAATTCAACTATAAAACCCCATTCAACAACAACAAATTCCCCACACCCAGAAAATAAAAATAAAAATCGACAACCCTAAACCTAGACCTACCATGGTTTCTGAAACTTACCAATCCAAAAATGTATGTGTGATTGGAGCTGGACCCTCAGGGCTTGTAGCTGCAAGGGAGCTGAGGAAAGAAGGTCACCGTGTGGTGGTGTTGGAACAAAACCATGATGTGGGAGGGCAGTGGCTGTACGACCCAAATGTGGGAGGAGAGGATCCCTTAGGAAGGTCACCTAACCTAAAAGTGCATAGCAGTCTTTACACTTCTTTGAGGCTCATATCTCCAAGAGAGATCATGGGGTTCACTGACTTTCCATTTGCAGTCAAGAAAGGTAGGGACATGAGGAGGTTTCCTGGCCATACGGAGCTTCTTTTGTACCTCAAGGATTTTTGTGATTGGTTTGGATTGAGGGAGTTGATAAGGTTCAATACTAGGGTTTCATATGTGGGGATGTTGGATGGAGATCATGTAGTTGGTTGCAAAGATCTGAAATGGGTTGTGAAGAGTGTGGAGAAGAATACCGAGAGTTTCGTGGAGGAGGTGTTTGATGCGGTGGTTGTGGCCACCGGTCATTACTCTAAGCCAAGGTTGCCTTCCATTAAAGGTACATACTAGATCAATTTCTTTAGTTCCATGCTAGGTCATATCTAACAAGAATTTTGTTGCGACATTAATCTTGGTCAATACGTACTGACATACGTTTTAACTCTTTATTTTTCATATGAAAATGGACGATGACACGGTACTAAAAGGAAAAGCTCAAGTGCATAACAATCGCATTTTTTAGTAATCATAATTATATTTTGTTTCAATTTTCTTTTTCTTTTTCTCTATTTCCTTTTTGTTTCTTTTTAATTAAGGTGGGTTTAATTTGGTCATGTTTAGGAATGGATGCATGGAAGAGGAAGCAAATGCATGGTCACATTTACAGGGTTCCGGAGCCATTTCGTGATGAGGCAAGGCAGTCTAGTAGTTAATTATAAATTAGATTGTTAGCTTGATATATATTGTTGGTTCACTTTCTGACAATTCAAGAGCACTATTAGGAGAATTATAGTCGTCTAACATAAGATCATATAGATCAACGGAAGTTTCTAGCACCAAAGAGATGAAGTGATCCTTTTGCTCTATTTGCAGGTTGTGGTGGTGGTTGGAACTTCCCTAAGTGGGCAAGATATATCAATGGAACTAGTGGATGTGGCAAAGGCAATCTACCTCAGTGGCAAATCTCTTGACATATCTGAGGGCTTGTCCAAAGTCATTACCAAACATGAAAACTTGCACCTTCGTCCCCAGGTACAAGAAATTAGCTTCTATAGCGAAACATCACGTTTCGTATTTAGGATTGGATTATAAGCAAAAAAACCTATGTTCAAACAGATTTCGTCTATGTAATGTTTAAATGCAACCAAATGCAGATAGAGATACTTCAAGAAGACGGGAGGGTGTTATTTGTAGACGGTTCTTGGATCATTGCAGACACTATCATATATTGTACTGGGTAAATTTCTAACCTAATATCATTTATACATGAAATGTTATCGTGACAAATTGATAACATTTTAAAATCATCCACGCACTATTATATAGTATGATTGATCTAAAATACGACCACATGACATCTTTCCTTCGGATCATATGATGTACTTGCTTTGGAAAGTGATTGATACCCGAATCTTTTGACTTTTGACTGAAAGATTTTATGTGGGCCCCGCACTAAAATTATGGAACCATATCTAGTCATTTTCCTTTGAATTAGTTTATAAACTAATTTTTACAAGTGGGATGCGTGCAGGTATTCATACACATTCCCCTTTCTTGACACCAAAGGAATAGTAGCTGTGGATGATGACCGAGTGGGGCCTTTGTATGAGCATACCTTCCCTCCATCGCTTGCTCCCTTTTTATCATTTATAGGCATTCCTAGAAAGGTAACTTAAACATATCTAATTTGAGAATTTTTAGTATTCGTTCAAATATAAATGTAGACATCGAGATTTCTTACAACATATTTTTAGTTAAAGATACAATAATTAAAATTTTCAAAATAGAATGCTTCGAAGCGTGATAGAATTTTCGTTCTAATTTAATAAATCTTTGTGAAAAATGATATTTATTAATCAATCAATATGATCCAGATCATAGGGTTTCCTTTTTTTGAGTCACAAGCAAAATGGATAGCTCAACTGCTCTCTGGCAAAACAACATTGCCATCAAGGGATGACATGATGCAGTCAATCAAGGAGTTCTACCACTCAAGAGATGTTGCTGGCATTCCGAAGCATAACACCCACGATATCGCCGAGTTTGAGGTAAACTTCCATGCAACAACATTACCTATATCATATTTACTGATCACAGTGACTCGTAAAGCCATTGTAGCTCATATTCTAAGGTCTCTACCATTTTTGTTTTGCTTGTTGTTGCAGTATTGTGATAGATATGGGGATCACATAGGGTTCCCACATTTGGAAGAATGGAGGAAAGAGCTTTGCCTTTCGGCACTAAGAAATGCTGACACCGACTTAGAAACATATAGGGATTCGTGGGATGATCATGAGCTGCTTCAAGAGGCTCTTCAAAGTCCACATTTTACTCAACTTGGGCCTCAAGATTTTGATTTTCCTATCTAGTAACCCTACAAATATTGTTCTTATTCTTTCTTTTTCTTGGACCACCAACTTTGAGTATATTATAAGTTTTTGCTATTATATTATTTCATTTATATTTTTTATTATCCTTTTGTTTTTTTCATAATGCTTCATATATTTTGTATCAAATTTGATATAAAAACAAGCTTAATTCAACTTAAAACTAAATTTCAATTTCATCTAGCAAGTTGTCGACTTGTAAACTGTTTGAGAGTTGGAATCTCTTAATACGATAAAGTATTGTTTAATAGTTTGAATGACGCTGAGTTTTGACACTCATAGTTAATTGATTTTGAGTTGAATGTTCATATTAATATGTTATCATATCAGATTATTTGCTGCTTGAGCTCAACGTTTCACATGGTCTCGCATCACTCAATATGTGTTTTGTTCACGTTTTAGGCAATGACGCCACAAGTTTGTAATATGGCCCCCTTTCGTATTGAGTTTTGTAAACGGCTACCATTTGGAAAGATTAAGATCTTAGTATGAGCACATTTTGGTCTCATCTAGTGCACACGATTGGATTGGATAAGCTCATTAGATTCGGAAGTGTAATCGGAGCTTTAAAAAGAGAAATTTTCATTCTGCAATATGGCTTCTTTTCTTCTCCACCCCAAACATATATATCCACATGTATGAACTATGATCTGGAGAACATTTACAAAACAAGCTATTTGATTCACAAAAACCTCACCAAATGAACATAAAAACAGACGGTTTATCGTCGCTCTTGCCATGCTTGGCCTGAAATGAGCCAAGGCTTGCTAACTGGATATCTCTGCCCTCTACGCCGCCTAGTTACCTCTCCCCAACAAATCAGACTTCTCTCCTCTTTTCTGAACTGACTTTTGGCACCAATCAGTGATTCCAAACTATTCTCGGTTACAGTGGACGGAGAAATGCTGGACCTTTTCCTTCCCCTCGCCAACCCAGGTTTAGTTGCGCATCTAACCAACCTTGTTGTACCAGAAGACTCAATTAACTTTTCTATTGTCTGAAGATCTTCAGTCACCTCATGCCTTGACAAAGAAGCAAGGTTTGGGAGAACTTCACTCTGGAAATCCTTCCGCTGCCTTCCCCTCTTCCGGCCTTTCCTTGGCTGATTTGGTAATGAAGTGGTACCCGTCTCGTCCTTTTTGTGGCCATTACTTCTACAGCAGCAGCAGCAGCAGCACTCTTCCACTTTTGTCTCAGTTAAACTCAAGGTCATGACCTCAAAGTAGTCCATTCCATCTGGTAGAAGCTCCTCGCTGATAACCACTCTACCCTCATTCTCTTTACCACCTACAACTGAAGATGCTATCCCAGCAAACCAACATAGGGAGGCACATGAAGTTTTAAGTGGCTTGTCTGTTGTCCTTATGATACAACTACGAAGCTCAGATGATGAAATGGAAACCAAAGATTCTGCTGCAGTCCTGACAACTTGGTTTTCATCAAATTGTATTATCGGCGGAGAAAACTCATTGCTTTCCGGATCATCCTGTCCTTGCAATAGAAAAGGTGTCTCAACTTGATTTACGTCTGATTCTCCTCTTGGTGGAGAACACTCCTTGTTTTCTGGACTAGCAGGTGCCTCCAAAAGAATTCCAGTTGAGAGAGAATCTGCTGGTGAAAACTTATCTCCGGTTGTGGACGAGTTCAGGGCAATTTGAAATCCAAAATCTTTCCTATCAAATTCATTCTCTACTACCTGACCTGTAAGTTCTATTTCTGCGTCAAGCACTGAATCACAATCAGCATTTAAATCAAATACCACCGCTTTTCTTCTTTTTTTGACTTCTTCAGGTGGGTTCAGAATGGAATTGGAGGGGTGGCCAGTAGACTCACGAATTATTTTACTTGAGAAGTCACTTGCCTCCACCTGGGTTGAATCTTCACATCCTTTGTCAGTTTTGCCATTATGCTTTCGCCTATGCCAAGGCAAGCTCTCACTAGAAGCTTCAAGTTTTTCTGATCCAGTTGTGGCTTGGAAACACTGGGAAACTGCCGCATCCAGAGAACAGCCAGTAGGCACACAATTCAAGTTAATATCCTTACGAGACTTGACATTTGCGGAATCCATCACATCTTTTTTAACTCCAGGCAGTTCAATCACTAAATTGTCACTGGTCCAGATCAGATTATCAAAACTGATGTGTGGCTCTGAATTCTTGGATTCCAACTGGGAGCCATTGCTAAAGTTATCATCAAGAAAGAAGGCACTACCATGTTTTGTGCTAGATCTCAAATCATTTTTGAACTGTAGCATGTCACCATTGATCCCAGGCCTTACCGTTGATGATTTAGAACAATTACCGAATGGTACGGGGGTGTTAAAACTTGGGAGTGCTTGAACTGCCATTGGGAACCGTGCAAAGTCATGTACATGTTTTCTTATAGCTGCATTGCACGAGGCCCCTGAATTTTCCATCTTGCCCTGAGGAATATGTTCATATGGCGTGCACATGGAAGAAGCTCCGCTTGGTCCAGATTGGCTATAACTTCTGGGGTTCTGTAGACCGAAAATTGTTCTTCCACTCCATGAATTCTGGTTATTCTGATGAAGGGTTGGAGGTTCAGCTGCCTTGAGCTCCTCATGCAATAAACTAGATGAAGGATATAATTTATCTGCATGAGAACCTGGAGGAAAAGAATTCAAGGTTCTTTTCCTTTTCTCTGAAAGATAAACACATCCAATATAAGAACATTTCCGGTGATTATAGCTATTCAAGCTGATCACAAATTATCACAGTATTAGAACTAATTATAAATATACTTACAAGAGTTGTAATTCTTTAAAAGAAAAAAAAATGAAGAAACTTGAGGTTTATTTCCACCTTGCAGTAAAATTCTTACCAGTGTCGTCAGTGGACGGCAACTCTTGTTTCCTTTTTCTCTCTTGCAGTAGGACATTTGAGCAAACTTCAAAATCCTGTCTTTTCCAGGTGTCTTGGATATATTCCTTAGATAAAAACTGAAGGCCTGATGTAGGAGATGTTCCTTTCTCAAGCTTATGCAGATAATTTAAGTCAACTGAACCTTTTTCTAATGATGCAGTAGTTGATGTATCATCTTCCGAAACAGAACTATATCCATCAGTGCCAAGAAATTGTTTTGCATCACCATTACATACAGCCTCTGGAAATCTTATCAAATGAGCAGGTGCTTCAGAAACCTTGTCATCTACTAAGGATCCTTCTCCTTCATCATCAATGTATGCATCCGCTGGAAGTTCAAGATCCAAGAAGTTCTTCTGAAATTTGTTGCATTTGGATTCCAACAATTCAGAGTCTCCCGAACGACCTTCAGTTTGAGTAGGATAAGAGCATGTCTGTATGTCCCTCCCTCGAACAAAACACGAAGGTGACTGGAAACTTTCAGCGACAGAAACAGAGATTTGACTGCATGCAGGGTTTACCAAAGGCAAGGAAGGAACGTGCAGTGTCTTTTGAACACAAACAGATGAGCTCCGAGACAAATCAGTAGTCAACCATGAAGCCTCCATCTTCTGCTGATGTTTCTCAGATTCATTCCTTCTTATTTCATCCATTAATTCCCTTTGTCTTCTGTAAAGCCGATGAAGGTCCTGAACCTGGATGAACAGAAGACAATATAGGCATATTTAAGTGTTTGTGAAATTCTATAAAACTTGCGAGTACCAAAGATATTGTGGCCAAAAACAAAAGATAGCAGCATGGTTTTCATTACATTATAACTCAATGTTTTGCCGCTACTCCAATTTATTGTTTATGAACCATTCTAAGTATTAACAAATGTCCAGCGAAAATTGGTTTAGGAAGAGTTATGACAAAATGATTTGAATGTACTAAGCTCAATGAAATACAAAATGCTGCATATTATACATGACACGAATGGATGAAATAGTATACCTGATTCCTAAGTATTGTGTCTTGCTTGAGCATTGTCTGCTTTAATGCCTCCTTGTAGTACTCGAAATGGTCCGCAGATAAGTTATGCTTCCTTTTACTGTCATTAGCAATTAAGTTATGATTCCCCGAGGCATAATATCCTGGGAAATAGCTGTTGCACTGGATATTTGCCCCCATTTGCAGAAAATCTACATGTAATGAAGCACACAATTTACTGGATAAGACAATTAAGCATAGCTGCGCGTGAGCGCTCTCAGTTCCATCAGAAAGAAAACGTGCAATGCACAGAAATCAGAACGAGTTAGTCTGCACTGTATAGATGAACTGTCGAAATCCAAAGAGAACCAAGACAGACCAACATTTTAAAACTGTTAGGCTACAATGATCCTCTCCAGGGGAGTCAATTTACAAAGATCGGAAGGCGCATCCTTTGGACGGCTGCGCTAACTCAAGATAATCCATTACAGTAAAAGCCGCCAGAAAAGTAAACATGGAAACAACATTAAGAACATAAAACAAACTCAGAAATCACAAACAGAGTAATTTATTCATTTCAACCTATCCAGATTTTCTTCAACTTATATGTTCACATAAGGAAAGATCAATGTAAAAGTCACAATAATTATATCCCAAAATCCCAGGGGAACTCACAAATCAAAGATTAAAAAGGAAAACAAAATCAGAATAATTTAAGAAACACAAATTACTAAAACAAAAACGACAACAAAAATTCTTTTGAGAAAATGTGGTTAAAAATTCCATCCTTTTGGTTTCCTAGTTCATGGATGCATATTTTACAGATCAAATATATGAAAAAAGAAAAATTAGCAAAGAAACAGAAAAGGAAAATACAACAAATCCATCAAATGAAACAGCTTTTACTCATAAAAAAAGATTTAAAGGAATCACCTCTGCCAATAAAAACACACAAAAAAACCCACCTGAAATTTGATGCATAGTTTCTATTCCAGCTCCTCCTCAAAAACCCATCAAGGAATCAGTCATTCCAGGACTCTGGATTCCTCTGCAGCAGAAAACACAGCAAAACAAGAACAACCCATGAATCAGGAGTCAGAATAACACAGTATCCCAACAGAGCTCGAACATAAAAAAATGTATAAGCATTTTGGAAATACCATGAAAAAAAAAAGGATAAACGATGAAAGTTCGGATCCGCTGGGCCATTTTTTCTAAGAAGATTTTATAGAGAGAGAGAGAGAGAGAGAGAGAGAGAGAGAGCAGATAAGAAAAATCCACAGAAAAAACAACACTTACATGGAGAAATTTTAAATTATGACTGGAACATAAATGGTACATTACGTGTTTTAATAAAAGTGTAGAAATTTTATTTTTTTAGTTATTAATTTTTAGTCCACATATTCCACCATTTATATAATAACACATGATGTACCACTTCGTGTACCGATCACACTAAAAAATCTCTCTCTTACATGAGAAGAGACATGAGAGTTGGTCCACACCCAACAAAGTATCTCCCTTTCTCGATTTTCTTGTGTTTGATTTTGGTTTTTCGAGCAAGTGGACATTGTTTTATGAGGTTCTAGATTCTCTCTGCCATTTCTGTTTCCGGAAAAGAAAAACGAAAAACATAAACATATTTAATATTTAACTTCAAAAATATTTGGGTTTCAATAGGAGACGCACTCCACCAGCACTTACTAGTCATTAGACTACTTCTATTATCCTAATTCAATTGATAATTTAATGCAATTTTATTATTATTTTTCATTAGTTATGAATAGGTAATACTTGGGTTTAGGCCCATGTCTTTAATGACGTATAATGATGTAACACATTTCCTCTTGTTTCTGACTTCCCCATGAGCCTTTGGTAGCACAGCCAAGACAACGGCCAAGACAACGATGACTTTTCGACCTGGTAGCACAGCCAAGACAACGATGACTTTTCGACCTTTGCAGGATGGAGCGATAGAAGTTTTGAGAATTCAAGAGAATGTCACAGCGAGGCGAACCATTTATCATTACAATAGGTTTTGTGATAGAGAATGTGGAGAGAGGAATTTTTTTTTTTTTTTGTAATTATAAATATGTTAGGATTATGTATAAGTGAGGCTTTGAAAAAAAATAGTAAAATTTGGTTATGTGAAATTACATTTATGCCCCATATTTCTTATTCATGTTTTGTTTTAATTAAAGGGTTAAACTGATAATTTTATAAGGTTTTGATTGACAATGAGTGTTTTATTAATTAGTAGAGATTAGAAAAATTATGAATTAGAGAAGTCATGAATAGTGGAAGAGAAGAAATAAAAATACGATCAACTACTCTTCATGATTGATGTTATTTGCAATTTTATGTGTTGGTAAGAGAATTATAAAATTGGAAAAACTCATATTCAAACATGTCAAAAATTGAAATGATTATACGCATTAACTTTTACAATAATTATGGATTTAATTGGGAAATGCATATAGGTCTCACCGTGTTATGATTTTCCTAGAAACTATGATTAGAGTTAAATGCATGAACGAAGATACTTTTTGGTGTCATTCGATTCATTACCAAAGAGGGAATTTTTAATATACCAGGAACTCGGTTCGATATATTAACTATCATAATACAAGTGGTTTGATATAAAAAAAAAAATTTCAACCATTTATATTATGTCACTTGATGTACTCCTCAGCATACTAAAAATTATCTCTCTAAATTCAAAATTACATCGCATGTTGGTCCTTATAACCACCAAAGACAAATTTGTAATTTCCGGGACTTTACGAATTTGTATTGAAAAATGATTTTTACACATCTTTCATCTCCTTCCCCCACACATCTATTTACATGGATTTCTTAATATTATTTTAATTTTCAAGTAAAAAAATCCACTTCAATTTATTAAACTCAAAAGTAGAAAATAAACATATACAAAACAAAAATAAACGAATGTGCAGAAATCATTTCTCGCTTGTATTTGGGGTGTGTAGTTTTGATTTTTTATTTCCAAAAATATTCTGCCAAATATGACAATCTAATCATTGTGGTTGAGTGGTGGTAATGACTAAAGCCTCGAGAACAACTGACACGACAAAGACGTAATTGTTAAGTTACAAGGTTACGTCGCATGAAAAAACTTAAAATCAAAGAAAGAAAATAAAGGAAAAAAACACCAATTAAAAGAGGGGAATGATAGGGTGATTAAATTTTTTTAAGCTAAATTTGTAAATCAAATGATGTGGTTGTTGATAATTGAATTATTATTTAAATATTAGTTAACGTGCTTATTTCCTATTAGTGACACATGATTTGGTTTACAAATTTAGTTTAAAATTTTAATCTCTCTAACATTACCCATTAAAATATGCAATAAAAATTGTAATAAATCAATTCGTTCTACTTTAAGTTTTATAGAGACGACTTTCAAGTTTTAGGAGTAAAATGAAGCAAACTTTGAGTTTCAAAGAGTATAGTGGCAACTTTTGAGTTACTGGGAGTAAAGTGAAATTAAAATTAAGTTCCAAGACGCGTAGCTAAAAATAAAATTTTTTTTTTTTTCAAATTTTCAACTAATTATAATATTATACTTGATAAACTGGACTGTGTGCCCCACATACTAAAAAAAATTTTAATTGCAAGAGTTGAGTGACAATGGTAAAAATAAGCACTAATTACTTTATTTAGATGTTATATGGAAAATTGTTTGAAGTCAAGATTCTGTATATGAATATGATATCATCAACTTGCACGCAAAGAAACTATAACACCCTCCTCCTCAAGATAAAAAGTGACAAAGTGTATTTACTTGAATTTGGTAAGAAATAAAGAGTAATCCATATATTGTAAAACTTGATGCTAAATTTCAAAGGAAAACTGATGAAAAAAGGCATGAAAATTTTGAGTTTTAACGATAAGGACAAAATAAAGGGTAAAGTGAATAGTACCAGGATTGATTTTTTAGTGTAAAAATATGATTTTTCGTTACAGTGAACAGTACTGCGAGCTTTTCGTTAAAACTCCTAAATTTCAAAATGAAATAAGTGTACATTTTTTATTTTAAAAATTGATAATGGATGATCATTTTCGAGTCAATAACGGTTGCGATCATTGGAGCTTATCCTTCTTATGTGCAACATCAAGCCAATATAATTGCTCATCGCAAGTATTTAAGTGTTTTTATCTGTACTTTTGTGGGTTGTAAAAATCCTATCAACTATCATACTTTTCTTTTATGATTTTTTTCATTCTAAAGTTGATGTCGACCTTCTAGTGAGATTTTTTTAGTGGGCTTCGAACACAGAGTGGTACATCATGTCACTATACAAGTGGTGAAATACTTGTGCTAAAAAATTAGGAACTTAAAAAATAAAACGGCACCACTTATATAATAACTCGTGATGTATCACTCGTATTATGAACACAATGAAAATTTTCTTGACCTTTTGGGTCCTGATCTCCCAATTTTATTTTAGGCTTATTTTTCCAACTTCTCTTCAAATTCTGTTTTGATCTTACTTTACCCTCTGAAAATCAAATTTCGTCATTTTACACTGAAACTTAATGTTTGCTTCACTTTGGCATTTTTCGTTAGTTTTTTTGACATATCTTTTAAAACTCTAACATGGCATAAGTATGACCCACTTAATTGTTAATATGGCTGCCATATTATTGAGTTTAAATTTTCAATTTCTGGGTGATGGTTTTAGGCTAAAAATTCATGGCATGCTTTAACAAGGAAGGAGATTTGACGATTTGACAAAAATGCTCTTCTCCGTTATGCCCAATGGATGCCCAACAGGATCCTCTCTGGATCTTTTTGGTGAGGATCTTGAAGATCCGTGAATCGTATCCATTCATTGTATATTGTGCGGTAAATTTTTGTCGAGTACTGTTTGTATTTAATTTTAAATAAAAATATTTAAAATAATTTCTGATCGCATGATGTATGATCAACAGACAAAATTCACGAATCTTCAGAATTCTCGTTGAATCCTCGTAAAGAGAATCCAACGAGGATCCGGATTCAATGGATATTACATTAGCATCGTTCATTCCACGTCATCAAGTTTAACTCCAACTTGATAGAATTGACAAAATTTAGGCAAAGCAGAGCAAATCTAGAAGTTCAAGGTGCAAAGTGGTCATTTTCTTGTTTCGCATAAAAAACTTATATTTTATTATTATTTTTTGCGGCTGGATTTACAAAAGTACCCTTCGTTTTTGCTAAATGACTACATTGTTACATCACTTTCTTGGGTCTCACTTTCATGGATCTGCCGTGAAGATTAAAGTAAGCCTATTGAAACTCACACCCAAAGCAACTCATATTTTAAGCTTTAGTTTTTGGAAATTATTAATAACGTTTTGAAATAGTCATTCGGTATTCTAACCGCGTTTAAATTTAAAAGACTGTGTAATGACTTTTTCAAAGTGACAAACAACAATTTTCTATCATTTCATGGTCGGAAAAATTTAAGTAAGTTCAAAATTGTCAACGTGTAACCACGACAAGCGATTCAGTAAAAAGTGCAAACAACTATCTAAAAAAAAAAAAGGTTTTAGGTTCGATACTTTATAAGCTGTGAATCTATTTAGTTGTTGTAATGGGTAAAATGCAATTCCCAACTAGCCTTCTCTGAGCCTAAAAGGGTTGGAATAATGTAGTTCGCCATCAGTTGTCCCCTTTTTAAGCAAAAAAAAAAAAAAAATGACAATGTAAAATATATATATATATATATTTATTTATAGATAATATAAAAGAAGATAGTACACTTTATGATTTTAATCTTCTTTTACACTTTTTTTTAATACAATTTTTTTTCTTTTACACTTGCACTTTAAATTTTAGATTTGCAGCTTTGTATCTCCAAAGAAATCAATCCAAATTTTACCCCGTCACGTCAAATTTTTTTTTAGTAAGGACATTATATAATCAAACTTGTGCGACTGCCACACAACAAGCTCCCACATTATCACGAATGGAGTCAATACGGGGTTGGATGAATCACAACATACATGAGATTAATGTGAGTGAGCAAGGTGGGATAAAGTGTGACTAGCTAACCTAAGTTTTTTCCCCACCAGACACTAACTTTGTTGGCTAAGGTTTTCATTATCCCATTGGCTTTCAATGATCACAACATGGTAATCGTAGACAACCCTTTTAATTAGACTACTAGGAAGCGGTGGCCAACGACCTATATTTGCTACACTTTGGATGATCGGCCTGGCCACTGGCAAATAGGCTTACTTACACCAGATACATTATTAGACCGGTATCTCAAATTAATAATGCGTTGATTAGAGTACTAGGAAGCGATGGTCAATGACCTATATATCTGCTTCACTTGGGATGATTGGGTTGGGGACGACGACGATCGTTTTGTTTTGAGGCCGCAAAGCTCGTTCCCTATTATTTGGCCCTTGGGCAAATAGGGAGGCTTATTTACACTAGGTACACTATTATAACAGTATTTCAAATTAATAATCTATTATCACATAAGACAGTTAAAACACATAACATTATATTATTAATTTGGAATACTGTTACAACAATATAAATTAATTAAAATCGAAGCCCACCACACACTAACTATATTGCGATAAGATCATAATCTCTATGTATTTTCACTAATCACAACATGGTAGACACACGTTGTGGCTTGTGAATCTGTGATCATAAGCTAGCCTAACCTATGTAATATTTGCTCCACTTTAGATGGTTGGCCCTTAATCAAAAGGCAACTAAAATGACCACAAGGACAATCTGTCAAGTTGCGCTCACATACCATTTGGATAAAGAAGGAAATCTAAACTCTAGAAGAAGATTTTGGAAGATTTTGGAAGAGACTCTAAAAAAGACTTAAATTACTTGGATCTAACGGAAGATGTGGCACATTTCCCAGCACAATGGCGTTCTAAAATTTATATAGCCAACCTCACTTAGTAAAAAAAAACTTTATTATTGTTGTTGTTGTTGCTAATTACTCTGCTAAGCTTAAAGTAATGGCCTAGATTAAATACTGCATCATCAGTTTTGCACTGCAGATTATCAACCCTAACCAATATATATAATAACAGTAAAATGAAATCACTACAATGTTCAACTGATCCATCTGGCACACTTGGGTTTAAACTCCAGCTTAGCAGACGTAGGTTTATTCAAGTTGGCTGGATCAATGTGTTTCTCCCTCCGCACCCATATTCGATCTCCCTCCCCATAGTTTAGATGAGTTTATGATAGAATATTGTTTGTATAAAAAATAAGTCCAGCTCAGATATTATTAAGAAGGATAAGGAAGTAGATTCCTCCAAAAACAAAACTTTGATCATAGTTGACAATCTAACTCGAGAAAATATAAGCAGCAAGAGTTTACCAAAATACATATAGAAAAAAGAGGTAATGGTAGGGAGATCAGATTTTTTAAATCAAATTTGCAAATCAAATGATGTGATTGTTGATGATTGGATTACTACTTAAGCATTGATAATGTGCTTATGTCCTATTGGTGACACATCATTTGACTTGCAAATTTGATTTAAAATTTTGATCTCCCTAACATTACCCAGAAAAAAAAAAAAAAAAAAAAAAAAAAAAAAAAAAGAGGATCCAAACATATAGAGCTGGTTCTTAATTTTGAGCTTAGCTAGTTGGTGGAAGCTGCTGTTTGCTCGGCAACGGGGTATTTTCTTGCATTCTTGACAATCTTGGTGAGAGCTGCTTGTCCAAGATCAAGTCCGCAAACGTCTGCGAGTTGAATCAGGTAGAGCAGAACATCAGAGAGCTCCTCTTCCAAATGCTCTTTGTCATCAGAAGTCCAGTCAGGCAGCCCTCTTGCAACTTCACCTTTCCACTGGAAAATTTCAGACAGTTCTCCAACCTCTCCCACCTGCACAAACACATGCCATATATAAGTTCTTTTGTCTGTTTACCATGACGATATTCTAAACTACTATAGTCTACAGGCAAGCGGTAGACTCACTACTTTGACCTGGCAACTGACCTACCTCATGTCTGATATGAGAGAAAAAAAATATCGCAAATAAGAAAGTAAATAAATTGATAAGATTCTAAATGGGTGAGAGTGATTACTAGTGCTAGAAGGAGATTTCTGGGGCTGTGATATTGTTCCCATCCTCTTACTTGAGCAAACTCAGCAAGCCTATCACTAAGTTCTTGAAGTGAAACATCTTTATGACCATTTCTTGCAAGCTCATGAGAACTCCCCATTTCTCTTTTAATATTACTGGCTCTCTACACTTTGGCTTTCATGCAGCACAACCAAATTTAAAGCAAATGGAGAGAGGGGGAGAGAGAGAGATTTTTGAAGGGTATGGTGGATGGGGTACTTGAGTGTTACCATAATTTAATTTACAAATTTTATCTTTAAATTTAGTTTCTCTAGTATTACCTATTTTTAAAAGCACAACTTGGTATAGTGGATGGGGCACTTGAGTGTTCCCCTCAAAACAGTAAACATTTCAGGTACGGCACAAAACATGTCCCAAGTTCCCAACCTTCTCATCCATGACGTGAAATCACTTACATTTCCCATCTACAAACTTTTATTTATACGTAATGTTAGGGAGATCAAAACTTTTAAACTAAATCTGTAAACCAAATGATATGGTGATTGATTGTTGAATTATTACTTATGTGTTTATTAACATGCTTATTTCTTATTAGTGACAGATCATTAGGTTTAAAGTTTTGGTCACCTTAACATTATCCTTTATTTATTAGTTGGTCCAAATCACCTGGCTCTTATAATACGAGAAATCTAATAAAAAATCAGGAGGCGATGAGAGAGATACTAATATCGTGTGTTACATAATGGGAATGTTTTAAAATTATAATTAAGAAAATATTTCTTTTACTACGTGATAAGAGAAATACTAATATAGGGACTGGTCTACACACAAGAAATCCTCGACCTATGGCTATGGCAGGCAATCTTTATTTATAGAATCTAGCTAGTCTCAAATCCTTAGAATCTATAACTTTGTTCCATGGCGTTTTGAATTTATCCTCCACCAATTTCACTAGCTAGTATATTTTTAGATTTCATAAGAATCACAAAATATTTTGGTTTCTCACTCTTTTGTGGAATAAAAAACACAAAAACATCATCGGTTGTGTGTTTGTTATATGAATCCGGAAATTGCGATAAGAACTAGGACAATTTACGACATCAGAATCGGAAACTTGAAAGGCATCCAGACAAAGCATTGGAATATTTCATATCATCCTCTATGGTTGTCTGTTTTTTTTTGTTTTTTGTTTTTTTTGTTGTTGTCAAAATCCTCTATGGTTGTCATTTCGTGTCTAAGTTGCAAAAAAAAAAAAAAAACAAGAACAAAAAACCCAACCAGCAAAGCTATTGCCTATTCTGCAGAATAAAACGTGTAAAAGAGAAGAAAAAAAAAGTTTTTTGCTTGCATATGCTTTAAGCGTTGGCGCCCACCCATTAGTCCTACTCATAAGAGCACTTCCAGTGTTGGAAGGCTCCCAGAGCAACTGCCTATGGAGTCCCCTTCAATGAATAGTAATTATCTTTAATAAACAGTAATTGTTTTTTATATCTTCATCATTAAACTGAATAGTCATGACAATAGACAATAAAATATTAGTATTTTTTATTTTATAAAATAATAAAAAATAATTTTATTTATAATTTCGGATAGGATTTTTAATCCGTCTTGTTGGGCCACGTGTTATTATCTGAAAGGACAATTTTTGGTGATATATTTCGATAGATTTTGCTAAATTTACATAAACACACCAAATAAAAAAAACACACTAAATGAACTTAATTTTCTTGAGCTTGTTTCAATTTCCACTGGTGCTCTATCAAGGATTAGGTTGGAAACAAAAGTATGTAGAAACTTTGAGATAAAGTTGGAATGTGTTTGAAGGAGTTTGAGAAAATATGAAATTGTGGTGTAAGGTGGAAGATAATGATAAGGTATTTATAGAAGAAAAAAAAATCTTTTTTTTTTTTTTAAATTTAAACATTTTTTGGAATTTTTATTAATTTTTGACATTTTTTATTAACATAATTAATTTTTTCCGTTGGATTCATTTTTGCCGGTGAACATGCAAGACTCATTAAGTTTCGTGCCTCCCCTCTCCCACAAGCCCGCCCCTAGCCCAATTGCCCGCATGGGGTGGAGCAAGGAAGGCTGATGATTTGGGTTGCAGAGCAGCCGGTCCCCATGGCGTTTAACAACGTTGGACTTGCTCTAAGCAAACTTATAAGCACATGCAATATCCCTCCCACTGCAATATCCCTCCTACCTCCTTTCCCCGAAGTGGGATCCTCCTACTTCTTTTTCCGGATATGAAATTGATACTCTCAATATGCTCGCAAAATCTAGTTCAACTACTTATAAGAACATGCAATATTCCTTCTACCTCATTTCCCGATTTGGGATTGATATATACTCTCAATACGCTTGCAAAACCCCTCCTTCCTCCTTTTTCCGATATTGGACAACCTGCTCTGATACCATGAATAGGGTTCAGGTTCTACCATAAAATAAATTGGCAATATGGTGAGTAGCCAAACTACTTGTAAGTACATGCATGGTCCTTCATTTCTCCAATGTGGTATTGATACTCTCAACAAATTTCAGTTTCTGTGAAGCCTTTAACATATGTTATTTAAAATATTTCAAAATGAAAAATATATAATGTGGTTGCAGGAAAAACTACTATGATCGCGAATCTCCGAAAGGCTTTAGGGACTGTTGGTATCACGTTCGTGCTCCAAAGGTGTTGCCATTTTAAGAACAGCTGCTGTCTGTAAAATCCAATAGGGTTGGTATTAATGTAGTGGTAGACCCTATCATCTCTGATTCATCTTTCCACAAGTGCTTTTTGTAGAAGTAGCTTTTCTACTTTCATTCATGGTGATGATTGATGAGATGATGCACGCAATGCAACTAGAAGATCAAGACGAAACCATATGGCTCAATTTTCGATCTCATAATAAAATTGTGTTCATAAATTGAAACTGAAATCTAAGGATCTCATACTATATAAATACTTCACTAACATGTGCAAAGCGCTAAATAGTTCCCAATTTAATATGATGCTAACCACTTGTCTCGGCCTGCTCCAAAATATTTTTCATAATCTAAACCAATATTTTTTTAGGTTAATATTGCAAGATCATTTTTTATCAAGTCATAATTACATAACTAAACGAGTTATGATTTGAAAGATACAGAACGAAATATTACATATACTAAAACTCAATTTTTCCCGACAGTGTTCATTAACTATGAAATGGCGAAAGTGTTCTTTGTGTCTTCTTGCTTTGCCGTTCTTTTGCCTTCTTGGTGCAGTGAAATTAATGATTGATTTGCCCATGCTGGATACGTGTTCATCATCATCCTTCATCTTTAGCTTTTGGTTGGGTTTTCTTCCCTTTACCTTTCTATTTGCCTTTTCTCTCTGGCCGTTTTCTGGTGTTAACTATAGTTTTGGCTAAACGATTTTTACTTCGGAGCAGTGGCGGAGTCAAGACTTTCAAATAATGAAATCATAACTTTGACCAAAAAATACTTCATTGGACCATTTCTCGAGCACCTGATAGGTAGTTGCCAATTCCTCCCGACATTTGCCAAAAGTTTACACAAACGTATGTCGACAACTATTATGAATAGAGAGGCTTTTCAAGGGCGGCTGTAGGAAACTGTCGAGTAACTTTGAAAATCGCCATAGCTTGTCAAATGAAGCATTTCATTGAGCACTTGGTTCGCACAAAAGAGTTCCACACAAAAAGAGAGAAAAGAAGACGTGGATGATAAACGAAAACAAAATGAAAAGAAGTCGGAAGTTATGATTTAGTTTGCCATGAAAGTTTATAAGGATCAAATACAACTACACAGTCAATATACATAGCAATTGTTAAGTTGTTTGGATCATGAGCAACCAATGACCCCATATTAGCTCCGCTACTACTTTGGAGCTCTCTATTTTTAAGACTCTTTTATTTGTAGCCACTAATTTGTGAACTTGAGAAACTGTGTGAATATTTATGTTATATTTATCGATCAGATTGCTGAGCACCTCTTCAATAATAGTGCGATCAAGAGTAATAAATTATTAAACGGTAAAATGGTAATGTTTCATCCATGGCGTCGTCTAGCAGTTGTTCAATATAAATGACTGACAATTTCGTTGACTGTCTAATATTAGTAAAATGCTATTCAACCCCACATTTTTCTTAACATTTGTGACATGTCTTATTTGGCTTTCGGTAGGAAACTCTTTTCTTTCAGAATAAAATCGTTGATACGATGGTATCTTTTTTTTTTTTTTTTTTTTTTTTTAACAAACAATATTATCTACATTAACTAATATGGAGGGGGTTGGGTTTAGCCTCACAATAGCTTAGCAATAATGTGGTTCAAATTTGCCTTTGATGAAAATCGAACCTAAAACCTCTCACTTACAAGTGAAGAGAAATACTACTAAACCGTTGTACTAAGTAGTTTTTCTTTTTAATATGCTAAACAAAGGAAAGGGATCATCTCCAGATCCTTTCCTCCTAATCCACCAAGTTTGGGGATCCAGGTTATTGAAATTTGATCCAACGGCTAAAGTTATTATAACTTTTAAAGTGGACCTTTGTTTGTAGCCGCTTGATCAAATTTCAATAGTTCGAATCCTTGAACTTGATGAATTAGGAGGAAGGGATCTGGAGACGATCCCTTTCCTTTTTTTAGCATATTAAAAAGAAAAGCCACTTAGCGTGCTAAGTGGCTTTTCTTTTTAATATGCTAAAAAAAGGAAAGGGATTATCTCCAGATCATTTCTTTCTAATCCACCAAGTTCGGAGATCCAGGTTATTGAAATTTGATCCAACGGCTAAAGTTATTATAACTTTTAAAGTGGATCTCTGTTTGTAGCCCTTTGGTCAAATTTCAATGATCCGAATCTCCGAACTTGGTGAATTAGAAGGAAAAGATCTGGAGATGATCACTTTCCTTTTTTATTATATTAAAAAGAAAAGCCACTTAGTACAAAATGCCACTAAACCGTTGTACTAAGTGGCTTTTCTTTTTAATATGCTAAAAAAAGGAAAAGGATCATCTCCAGATCCTTTCCTCCTAATCTACTAAGTTCGGGGATCCAGATTATTGAAATTTGATTTAACGGCTAAAATTATTATAACTTTTAAAGTGGATTTCTGTTTGTAACTGTTTGATCAAATTTCAATGGTCCGAATCCTCAAACTTAATGAATTAGGAAAAAGAAATCTAGAGAGAATCCATTTCCTTAAAAATAAAAAAAATCTAAGTTCAAATTCTACATCCCGTCACTAAAAACTAACTTTCTATGGGAAAGACTAAAGAGGAACAGTTAAGTCATTTAAAATTGTTAACCCAAAATAGGCCTACCAACTAAGTAACCCAACAAAAAACCCGACCCGGTTTCGATCAAATTCAGTTGAGCCGAAGAAATCAATCTGCCCTAATTTTGCGTTTACCCCCTTACCACAATCAGGTAATCAATCTCTCCTGGATCGAAATTTCTTAAATTTGGAAAATAACAGACGAATTTGTTTTACTTCTGACTCGGTTTGAATTTAGGGTTCGTTTTGTTTAGTGTTTTCTTGTTCGAATTGGATTCCTGTTGCTTGATTGGGTCGGTCTGAATTGTATAGAAGTCAGAAAAGGGAGTGATTTTTATGTGTGAATTGCAGAGGACTATTGATATTGTAGGAGGAACTGCAATGGTAGAGGGCAAATATAAACCTAGGAAGGAGTGAGAATCGAAGAGGATAAGTGGTTTTCGAGATAGAGATGGCGAAAGGGAGAGGAATTGGGAGGAGGCTTTATAGGGGGGAAGATAGAAATACGAGAGATTGTGATAGTTGTTCCGTGAGAGACAAGTTTTGTGATTGTTCTGAGGACGAGAGGTACGATGTAGAGAAGTGGCATTGAGGAGATAGGGAGAGAGATAGTCATAGGACTAGAGATAAGGAGAGGGAGAAGGTCAAAAGAGAAGGTTGCAGGGTGATGGATGTAGATGAGGATGATGATGCTAGGGAGAGTGATAGGAAACGGTGTAAGAAAGATCACAAGGATAACGTAAAGAGAGAGTGGGAAAGGAGTAGCAGCAGGTCAGATAGACATAGGGATGATGGAGTTGAGAGGCTGATCACGAAGAGCGATGAAGATTATTCAGTTAAGAAAGAGAGGAAACAAACATGCGAGGTGGTGGAGGAGGAGTTAAGAGGATCAACAGAGGAATTGGATGAGGAAATGGAAAAGCGGAGGACGAGACCACTAGTCATGCATTATCACTTCCTGGTGGCGCTCAACAACACAGATATATATATCCAACCAACTTTAGGTATCTGCTTATGCTGAACTGAATCTGACTCTCAGTTCCTATTTTATTTTTCTCGGTCTCCTGATGAGTTTCCGTAATGAATTATTCTAGTTACTGGATTTTTTTGTGTTTGCCCATGCCGTATCTATCATGTTGATCTTTAATAGTCAACTTGTATGAGAGCCTTCTTTGTTAATCTCTACATGAAATTTCAGTAATCTTATCATTGTTTTCAATTGTTTAAATAGTTATGAATTTGTTTTGTCTTGCTTTATACAATTTTCAGTCCTGCTTTTGATGTTTTTCTCTATTTTTTTCTGTCATTTCCCCTGGTGCAAGGGACATTAGGTACATAGGCTTGCTTATTCAACGTTGTCTACGCCTTCACGAAGCTGTGCAATTCTTCATTTTAAAGGGATGTATGTGTTTTCGAATCTCCTGTCTTTTTTTGTTCCATCAGTTTTGGGACCTATGAGTTCATTCATTTGCTTGCTGGTGAAGATTTTCATTTTTGGTTTGTTTTTACTTTCCCTTGATTTTGATTAGCAGGTTTAAGCTGCCGCCTTTCTTGTGGAGACGATCTTATAATGTAGACAGTTGGTGACCAATGCATTAATGCTATACTGATCTCGCGCCCAAGGTCAGAAAAACCCCGCTTCATTAAGTATGCTGTCGGTAGATTGTTACCATCAAGAGAAATTAAAAAGCATAACATTGCTGGAGAGCAAGTTCGAATATAAACTGTATTCTCTGTTTACAATTTGATTCTCACTTCCATGGTGTTCCATCCCTTACATCAATGTTTTCGATGCAGCTTGGCAGCAGAATATATCACGGGACTGAAACTTTTGCGTTTCAACCGTCAAGAATCTTTTTGGGAAGCTGTTAACTGGCTTTATAGGGACTGTCTTTAGATATCTTCACGAATTTTTGCAAAAACCCAAAAA
Source organism: Pyrus communis (assembly GCF_963583255.1). Taxonomy (NCBI): domain Eukaryota; kingdom Viridiplantae; phylum Streptophyta; class Magnoliopsida; order Rosales; family Rosaceae; genus Pyrus; species Pyrus communis. Next base: position 23,403,716 of record NC_084815.1, on the reverse strand, counting down.
CAATTCGAAGTGTAAAAATGTAATGTGAAGTTTGTAATTACGAATGATTAAGAAATTGTGTTCTTGTTCATACCGGTGGAGATTCCAAAATTCCCACTGTGTATGAAAAAAAAAACCTAATTGGTACGGGGACGGGGGAAGATTAATTTTCTTTTACAACTTTTAGCGGCGGCATCAATTATCGTCGCTACAGAATACTTTTAGCCGCAACAAAAGAAGTCGTCGCTAAAGAGACCTTTTGTAGCGGCTAGCAACGAAATAAATCGCCTCTAAAAGTATTTTTAGTTACTAAGGCCATTAAATCGTCAATATTCGTTGCAAAAGATAGAACCAGTCATCTTAGACAAGAATGGTGACTTTTTGCTAATTTAAGTGCTTCTCCTTCTGCTTTTCGGCAAAAATTTAAGTGCTTTTCCTTTTGCTACAACACATTTATTAAAAGCAAGAAAAAATGATTCGTTTGTCAATTTTCCAATGTAATCTACAACCAAATAGTGTTCTTTCATGTTAAGAAATAAACTTGTAAAAGTTATTTACTTCCCCAGTGAACGTAATTGCTAGTAATTTCTAGACGAATTGAAAGGCAAGTGACTGCTGTATAATTAACAAGGCACAACGAAAGTAAAATTTAATAAGTTTCGGGGTTTTCATCTTAGAGAACCATGAATATCGAGACTATAAATAATGTAATTTGTGACGAAATATCAACAAAAAAGAAAAAACAAAAACAGTAAATGAGATCAGACCAATCCAACCCCAATCCAATGGATTGAGGATTAATTGATCAGTTGAAATTCGGTCGACAACAGCGAGAGTTTGGTAATCTTTGTCCGAGAGGGCAGCCTCCCTGAGATGGCGTGGGACAATTTCCCCACCATCATCCAAGAAGACCTTGACCAAATTATACTCATAAACTCCTGGATGTTGTTTAGGAGGCATCGATGGATCTTCCAAGTCCCCAAAATTCCAAAACAGAATGTGTGGCACCGTATCATCTCCGTACCCTTTGTCCTTAAACTTTCTCCGTATTGTCGTGCTGGCTTTCGTCTATGCCGCTAAATCTTAGGGACTCGCTGAATACAAACACCGTCTTGATCATCTGCTCTGGCTTCACACTCCCCTTTGCAATGGCAGCCACTTCCGGAATATCAAACAACTTCTCGTAATCAACAAACAAGTCGGACTCCATTGTTGTCATAAACTCGCACTTGTACTTGAGATCTTTGCCTTGTATCGGACATAGCAGCGGCTGATCTTTGGCCGAATTACCAAAAACGATCACCTTGCCTTTCCATGGCCCTTCGCTCAGTTGAGACAGCAAAAGTGCCAATCCCAGCATCATCCTTCCTCCAACTCCCTTGTCCGCGTATTTGGTGGTGTGATACACAGTGAAGTAGTTTCTGAATTTTCCCTTCAGGTGCATGCCCTCCACCATTGTCTTCCACTGAAGCTCGGCCGCTTGCATCACTGCCATCTTCGGCGTAGAGTATGACTTGATGTGGAAGGAGAGCATCGTACTTTATGCCACTTAAATTTCCTGCTGCAATTGCCCCCAAATACTTCTTATCAGCAGGGCGCTAGTGTCCGACAATGCCTCGAAGATTGTAGTAATTGGTCAAGGGCTCCAAAACCTCCTTCGCCAGCCGCTTCCACTCTTGTGAATGAACTGATGATTGATGCGGGAAAAGCCTCCTCTTAACGCTTTCACGCAGCAAACCAGCGCAGGTATCTTTGGATACCGAGGGGTATGCGCTAACGCACCACGCTGCAGCCTCGGTAACGGAAACATCATCATCACTATCATTGCCAACATCATCATTCAACTTAAGTTTCAGCTTGTTCTGCTTCAACTTTCCAATATCAGATTTCAACCTCTCCACGAAAAGATCCATCACCCGGTCTTGCAACAACCTGTAATCCGGATTGCTGCACAGCCTCTCAGCAGCGTCTTGGCCTTGCAGAAGGCTGTAGAGAATGTCAATAAGGACATACTGTAAGTAAATTATGCAACGGAAAAACTTATTCACAATTATCAACTTAACCACTTACCTGTGGAAGACATCGTCTTAAAGAACTAGGATTAATAACTGAAGTTCTTCTGCAACTCTACACAACCGAAAGCAAGTCTCTCTCAATGGGGCTTGAGTTTTCTGTAAACTTGCGTGTACTGTGAGAGAGCAGGGACCTCAGTTTTATACTTCATACGATGGAATTCAATAAGGATCCCTCCCATTAAGTGATCCTTATCAAAGAGTAGCCTTATCACCGTGAAACACTTATGCATTATATCAGCTAGAAGAGTTCTAGTTTTATCGAGAATGTATCTGACTTGAAACTTTAATTAATACAACTCCTAATAAGTCTACCACAAGTGTCAATCCTAATCTCCTTATCATTCCAAATGTCTTTAATCAAATCACCAAAGTGTTTGCTCTCATATAGAACTTACACATACGAGTCTTCAAACGAAACGTTACGTAGTAGAGTCTTTGGGTGGTTGTGGTGGAGGCAAAACACGGCGGAGAAGAACGCTTCATCATAAAGTTTTCCAGAGTCAAGGTTGCTGATGAGCTTGAGTCGAGTGTGATTAAGGGATTGTGAGACCAGGCTAAGGGCAGCAGTTGCTTCAGATTGTTAAGCAAACCGGAATTATGTGAGGCCTGCTCGGTGTCATCTTTGAAGTATTTTTGTGTCACATGGAAAAACAGATCAAGGCAGGGATCGCCGTAGGAGGAGTAGAAGGAGGAGATCTTGCCAGCCATGGCGTCGTTGGAAATTATGTAATTTGATGACTGGCTTTGTTTCAATGAGTTTTCTTGTAGGAGAGGACTAATAAGGAGGATTTGTATATATAGGAGAAGAAAGTGTGAAGGGCCCCTTTCCAATTATTCAACTTGGCATGTCAGATTATCTGCCTATACAAGGTAGTTTATGACGGACAGAGATCCTCCTCAGATCTATCCTACGTCCAAGGATCAAGCAATTCGGACCACTCTAATTGGATTCGACGATTTTATTAACTCATTCCATTGACTCACTTTACACAGATTAAGGGCTCCGATTTCTCTTTCACACAAACCAAATACTCGAATTTCCTGGTCCTTAGACTCTAAGTACAAAGGTCCAGAGAGGATCCAAATTTGTTTATAACTTCGCATGCCACATCCTTACATATAATCTTAACATATATTTTCCTTCTATTAGGGTAAACAAACAAAGCACAAATCAATTCAAAGTAAATAACGTCACTTACCAAGTTTGAACGAAGCATTTAAAATAATAAACAAGAAATAAGAAAAAGGAAAGTTAACATTTGAGTCATTTGGCTATCTACAGTAACAAAAATTTAATTAATATTGTTAAAAATGCTCTCACTAAACCGTAGTATTGATTGAATATAGTTTGAAAGTTGGTGAAAAGGCAGACTGCACCACTTTAACCCATGATTGAGTAGCATTGATCATATTATGTGAAGGTGAAAACAGCCGGTGATAAATCTAAATTATATATGGGGTAATTGATTGAGTAGCAAATTCTGTTACTAGGCAATTCAGCGTGCTCTGTTTCTGTTCAAGACATTATCTTCCATATTACTTACGCAAGTAAACAAGTCATTCATCAAACAGTACTTATTAGGTAGATTCCTGACAAACGATAGGATAATTTACACTAAAATATTTTAAATTATAGGACAATTCGAACTTGAATGCAAAGAAAGGGAGTACATTGCTTTAGCTAACTCGACTCACTCCAGGTATGCTATTTATTTGATCAATGCATTGCATTTTTCAGGTAGGGGAAGATAATTTCTTTTCTTTTTTCCATTTTTTTTTTTACTATTATTAAGACAAGAGGAAGAGTTTGAAACTATTACAATAATTTAAGGAAGGGGAGTTCGAACCAGCAAAGCATGGGTAAAAATCCAATAACCTAAGAAGGGGCAAAATTGATTGGATTTTTCGTTTCTTTACAAGAAGAATTTACATAAACGAATCCGAGTAGAAAAGTTAATTTATTTGTGAACTATATATGTAACATTTCGTCATTATATATATTGAGTAGCATAGCTAGAACCTCCTTCATGTTTGGCCTTGACTGTGGTGCCTCGGCCGTGCACTTTATGCCAACCTTAAGCAGCTCGCACATCTCCTCCGCCCCATCAACCAGCCCCGATCCCATAAGCATAACCGGCATCACAGACCGGTTGAATCCTTGCCGTCCATTTCCCATTACCCTTCTTGCCCATTCCACAAGGCACTCCTCTCCTCCATCCACCGCTCGCCTCCCGGTTGCCAACTCCATTGCCAGCACTCCGTAACTATACACATCTCCTTTTGTCGTGGCTTGCCATGTCTGCCCATATTCGGGCGCGACATAACCAACAGTCCCCGCCACTATTGTGCTCACATGAGTATTCCCTGCATCGACCATTCTAGCCAGCCCGAAATCTGTAACTCTCGCCTTTCCATCCTTGTCTAGCAGCACATTGCTCGCCTTCACATCGCGGTGCACGATGGCAGGGAAGCACTCGTGGTGTAGAAACACCAAGGCTCTAGCCACATCAACTGCCACATCAACTCGCCTTCGCCATGTCAGTCTTACTCTATCAGTTATAAAATCCTCCAAGGTCCCGCCTTCCATGTACTCGTAGACTAGTATTTTTTCGGATCCATAGAGACACCAGCCGTGAAGAGTTACAAGGTTCGGGTGAGGCCAGCCAAAGCCACTCCCACTAAGAACCTCCATTTCAGCTCGGAACTCCCTTTCACCTTCGAGTCCTTCTCTTAGAAGCTTCTTCACCGCTACTACTCTCCCATCCGGCAATACTCCTTGGTACACTGTCCCAAACCCTCCCCTCCCTATAATCATATCTTCCGAAAAATTGCGTGTAGCTTTCAAAATGTCAGCATGTGTAAAAGCCATTTTGTCCAAACGAATGATCTTAACAGTATCCGACAACCACGGGGATGAACTGCTAGAGCTCGAGGCCAAGTCATGCCGGTATTTGATGTCCTGCAACAAGTATCCTGGGGGCTGTGGCGGGCTCTTTCCGGATAAGCACGCTACAAGTGACAAAACTCCACATACCAAGACAGCAAATAGCAAAACCAAGACCAAAACATATGCAGCAAGCTTTTTAGGCTTTTTCGGATTCCTGTATGGTTTTTTAGCTGGATACGTGGAGTTGTCGATGAATATGGGAAGCTTCAGGAGGGGGTCACCGAGATAGGACACTTTCTCGAACGTTGCCAACTGCCCGCTCGAAGGAATTACGCCGGAGATGAGCGGATTGTACGAAATGTTGAACTTACTTAGATCAGTCAAACCGTTTAGGCTCACAGGAAATATGCCAGAAAAATTGTTGTATGACATATCAAGATTCTGCATGCACTTAATATTCCCAATCTCCTCCGGAATTTGACCCGAAAAATTGTTCGCACTGATGTTGAACACTACAAGTGGCAACTGACCGATATTTGCAGGGAGTTCGCCTTGGAATCTATTGACACCCAAATGTATCATGCTAAAATTGCGCAATGTTCCGATATCTGGTGGGAGATGACCCGAAAGCTGATTCCCACTCAGTTGAATGTAACCCGAAATTTGTTGTGTCCGTACAGAAGAGCCAGCCGCACATATTTCAAACAGGCCGTTTCCCTTAAGCAGCCGGTCCCATATGCTTTGACAACTCTTCCTAGTGAGGATCATGTACACGAAACTGAATGGTGGGTAATCTGCAGGAATCCATCTCTTCATCGCCAAGCACTCTACTGATCCCCCTATGACCTTATCATAGTCCTGATTATTTTTGTCGAATGTTTGCTTAACATTTCTCCCAATTTTTGTCAGTTGAGATGGGATTGGCCCGGAGAGCTTGTTGTTCTTGAGATTAAGCCACAGCAAACTACCACAATTTCCCAATTCGTGTGGAATTGGACCAGTCAGGAAATTGTTCGCAAGCATCAACCACAAGAGAGAGCTCAAGTTTCCGAGGGTGCTTGGAATTGCTCCCGTTAGGCTGTTGAAGGAAAGGTCCAGGGCTTGGAGGGTTGGAATGTTTCCGTACTCAGGTGGTATAGTTCCGTTGAATTGATTGAAAGCGAGGACTAAAAACTCCAACTTCGGCATCTGAGAAATAACAAGCGGCAGAGGACCAGTAAAATTGTTGTAGCTGAGGTCTAACCTCGTAACATTTGGTAACTTGAGAATGCCAGAGGAATAGATCCCACCGGTGTACCAGTTTGAGTGCAGCACAAGAAACTTCACCTGTCTGAGTCTCCCGAAAATGTCTTGTATATCTCCGCTAAAATTGTTCCTGCTCAAATCCAAGAATGTCAAGCTGTTCAAATCCAAAAGGGATTCCGGGATATCTCTTGAAAAGCTGTTTTTGCCCAAGAACAAGGCCTGCAGACTCGAAATTGATCCAATCTCAGACGGGATTGGCCCCGTAAACTTGTTCCCCCATAGATCCAATTTGACCAGCCTCTGGCATTTCGAAATCTCTGCAGGAACTGCACCAGAAAAACTGTTTTCGGACAAGTCCAAATCGACAAGACTACAATTATTCGCAAAAACAGAAGGCAAAATAGCGCCATTGAAATAGTTTTCTGATGCTGAAAACTCCGTAAGCCTACTGAATCCACTCCATATCTCACCACTAAAAGAGTTCGTGCTCAAATCCAAGTACTGCAAATTGAAGCATTCATCAAACATGTGATCAATCCTTCCGTTAAAATTATTCGCTGAGAGATTCGCAACCACTAGGTTACTGCAAACTCCGGGAAAGCTCATCTCCAGATCGCCGTAAAATCTATTGACAGTCAAATCAAGAACCTCCAGCTGATTCAAACCATTCAAGTCCAGCACACCGTCTATAGTGTTATGTGACAAGTTGAGGTATTTGAGGCTGTGGCATTGACTCAAGTCCTCCGGGAGGGCTCCGGTTATTGTGTTTTTCGAGAGGTCGAGGTGCGAAAGTGCTGTCAGTGCAGAGAAGTTTAGGAAAATCTCACCGGTGATTTGTTGGTTGGAGAGCTGAACGCCGCTGACTCTCTTGCTGTCATGGTTGCACGAAATTCCGGGCCACTCGCACGGGTTGCTGCTATTCTGATTCCACTGCGAGTATATTCCTTGGTTGACGCGGTTGGTTTGCTGAAGAAATGCTTTGAGGCTCAGCAGAACTTCTCTGTCTGTGTTCAGAGAATCTCCGGCTACCATGAAAGCACCTGCGAAAAACGATAAAACTGTTAAAGATTTCAAAGTCGGGCTAGCAACTAGTAAATTAAATAATAATCGTCCTTGAAAAACACTTTTTCATTACACATGACAGAATCATTCTCGAAAAACTAAATCAACATAATCATCCTTGGAAAACGGGTGAATTTAAAAATCAAAAAACAAAAGTACCCGTGACAAAGATTCTTTTAAAATTTTACCAAAAAAAATGATTTTTTAAAAATCTGCAACATGTTGGAGTAAGTACCTGTGATCATGATCACAACCAAGACCAAGAATATAGAACACACTGCGCGCCATGAATTATTTTTCGTGATCGATGAGTACATGATGCAAACTTTTTTATTTTCTGCTCCACTCGCTACTTGCAAAACTTTGATATTGAATCTTGATTAGGCGCTACAATCGAATGAAAAATGTGTTTGTAGAGATTAAAGTATATTTTTTTTATTTACAGGTGAAGAATGTATGAAGGTTGAAAATGTCGGAGGAATGTCTTTGAAGGCACACAGTCTGCAATACGTATACAAACGAAAGCAGAATTTGAAACAAAGAATTTTTCTTCTGTATTTATTTTATATTTAAGTGATTTAATATAACAATTAATTAGTGGTTAAAAATATTAACGACGTTGCTTGATTGCGTTGATTAGCTTAAAATCTCTCTGCTAATACAGTTTGCTGGGGGCCGTTGAGCCGCCCATGTTGACCGGTTTGATTAAACCGGCTTTGGGATTTCACTCGGGAGAGAAAAAGATAGACGGAAAGAAGAGTCCGGTCAGGTGTCCATTAGTCCATGTCTACATGCTTTCACGTTGGTTTGTTTGAGATTTCAGAATGTCTAGAGTACGGACACATACATCATTTTTGATACATAAATTGAGGGATACTTAAAAAAAAAAACTTCCGTCCACTTGGATAATAACATGGGTGGTGCTATCCATACGCCTATTTTTACCTCTCAACCATCACTCTCAATTTCCGTTTTTGAGATGAAAAAAAAATTGAAGAAAATCATTGACAAAAATTAACAGATGTGTGCAAAAAGTAAAAAAAAATATGTAAATAATACTACCATAGTAGCATATGATGCCTGACCCTATATTCCGAATGCATTGAAAAATCATTCGTTTGTTTGGATTCTAAGATTTGACATTTGGCATGTTTTGCTTTAATAATCCAAGCAAAATTACTAATAAAGGGAATAATATTTTTCAAAGTCAAAAGGGCACCCATGGTTTTGGAATTTGATGCAAAACCTTCTACAAAATTAGTACCCCCTTAATACTCTCAAATTTTATCCATATAGAAGTCGAGTTAGACCCGGTTCCTAACTGTTGATTAAGCTCTAAAAAAAAATTTAGGTAACATAAGGGGTAGATGACCCTAAAACCAACTCAATAAATTATTACAAACAATTCGGGTTCCAGAGACTCTGATCATATTATTAAATAAATGAGTTTCAATTCATTCGGGTGGATTCTCAAAATAATAATACCCAAGGTTTATATTATAATTCCAATTGGCAATCCATAACAACGTTCTTCTCCCCATAGACATAAACCAACTTGCAATCTGCTATGCATACTATAAGCTGTTTGCATTGGTCAATGATGTTGGCAAAAGAACGAAAGTTGGTATTAGTTAATGTTAATTAAATTAACAATTATAGCTGGGGACATCTCCACACGAAGGCTTGAAATAATTTTTTTTTACTGCAAGCTAAGAGGACAAAACTTTGAATATGCAGATTGGAGCTTTATTAACAAAAGGCTACAACTAACGTGTGCTATGGTGGTGGCTCACCTAACAAATTATAAAGATAAACATGAAATTATTAGTTTATTAATATACAAAAAGAAAATGAAATGGTTTACACTTTTTTCTTTTGTGGTAGCAATAGAAACAATGATTTCTCAAATGCATATCTTGTAAGATAGTTATGGAATATGAGAGCAGTCGTTCGATCAATCAATTTAATAAATAGACCCACTGGGCACTCAAATTTTTCAACTATCCAGCAAGACTAAATGATGAAGTCCCAAAACCATTGAGAGATCCTTGTCCAAAACTTGAAGCCAACAATGATATGGTTAAAAGACTCAAAACCAGAACCTTTGGTTGTTTAATTATGAGATAACTAATACCTTCTTTTTCGTAACCCTAAGCTTTTAGGTATTTCCCAACAACTTCTGGATCTAATATATGGGGCCCTTACAATGTGAGAAGGAGCACATATATGCTTGTTGGTCTTTTTGCTCATGCAATCCATGTAACATCCCACGTCGTCCAGAGAAGTGGATCCTGTAAGTTTTATATATATATTCACATCTCTACCTAGCACGAGGTCTTTTGGGAGCCCACTAGCTTCGAGTTCCATCAGAACTCTGAAGTTAAGCGAGTTCAGGCGAAAGCATTCCCAGGATGGGTGACCCACTGGGAAGTTCTCGTGTGAGTTTCCAGAAACAAAACCGTGAGAGCGTCGTCGGGGCCCAAAGCAGACAATATCGTGCTACGGTGGAGTCGAGCCCAGGATGTGGTAGGGGCCCGAGCCGAGATGTGACAATCCAAGTCTAAGAAAAATTATTTTCAAGACACTGATAGAGCTGGGCAATTAGGGATGTTATTTTACTTTTATAAATAAGAGATTAGAACAAACTTTTCATTGATTTTTCACTTCATGTAGGCTATAACGCTTTTGAAGATGAGACTTGAATTACAATTTTTTTTTTTAAATAATAATAATAACAGGTGGCTTCGTCACCAGTGTCCATTCTTTTGGAGACAAGAAAGACTTGCGTAGTATTTCAGCTTTTCCTAACCACGATCGTGTGATACATCAGTACTAAGAATCGAACTCAGGACGTCCGTATAGAATACGAATATGAAATTTGTTCCCAACCACACTGTGGTGATTCTCGAATTACAATTTGTGTGAAAAAAAAAAATATGCTTGTTTCGCGTTTTTGGGATTAAATATCAAAACCAAAATGTCCTAATACCAGTACTTTATTATAAAACAAAAATATTACATGTACTAAGTACAAAACAAGCAAAAATTCCCATATAGATCAGAGAAAACTAATAAGAAAACGACATAAAGCTAGGGTTCTTATAAACTGTTTTTGCACGTAATGTAAGGAATTGGATACTCTCCGAATCTTTTCATTAGGGATTTCGGAGATCAATTAATACCAACTGTTTATCAAAAATCGTGCAATCACAATTAAATGCTTTTTATATTTTCAATAGTAAGGCAAGCTCGTTTTGCTTGAAAAATATAAATAAAAAAAACTGTAATTGCAAGATCTTTGATGATAGGATTGTTATTAATTGATCTCTGGTATCCCCGGTGTGAGAATCCAAGGGGAAACTAATTCCTTAATGTAAATCCATAGAAATAAAATTGACCGGTCAAAGGACATTTTTTTAATCTACTTTTTCATTTTTCATGGGCTAATTAGTTTATCTAAGCCAGGGCGCGGTCGGAACCTACGAAAACAAGTCCATGTATTTAGAGAGATTTTTTAGTGTGTTAAGAATACAGCTTGATACTACAAATATTATAACACAATTTGTTAAAAACTTAAAAAAAAAAAAATTTCACTCAATTGTATTTTGATATTTGAAATGCCAGACTATCTTCTCAAGATACTGAACAATTTCTCGTGCTTGGAGGTTTTCAAAGGCATCTGTGGGTCGGCCAGCGGTCGTGATCGTGGATTTGGATTCACAGCATAGTCATGTACTTAAAGGGACGTGGGGTGGTCCTTAATTTGCTTGATTATCATATTCTAATTGAGTAATTTACAAGTTCATAGTCAAAGTGAAGACTTTTATTGTCAACTATGTATTATCTTTGTATGGTGTGACACGGAGAGCATCAGACAACTTTTGTTCCGATCTAGTCACACGTGTTGTTGTTTGGAAAATCTTTATATAACTGAAAATATTCCTTTCACACAAGGATTTCACCGATGTAAATGATATTATTACTCTATATTACTTTTTATTACTCATTAATATTGGACGCGTCTCAGTTATAAAGTAAAAAATTATGTTGTCATCACTGCAACTATCGCAAACTCATTCAAATAAATAAGTCAAATAAAAGAAAATGCCAAGCACAATGTAGTCAAGCTCAAGCATATAATAAGTCTGATAAAAATAAGAGAACCATTTGTTGCACATAAGGAAGCTCTTTTAAAATTTGCCTGCATAAATTATCATGGAAAAAGAAAAAGAAAAAGAAATTAAGAGTATGAAAACAACACAATAAAAAATAAAAATAAAATTGAAGCACTTATCCTCTACTGATGATGATGTAATAGAATTTGGACATACAGAAATGGGTTCTTTTTCTCTTATATTTAATGAATTTAGAGATTTCAATCATATATATTTGCAGCTCAATTTACTTTTACACTCTCAGCCAAAAGTTCCAGAAAATATTTAATTGGGTTTTGAATTTTGATGGCCGGCCATTGGCCATTTAATAATTCCATGCAAAAATATGGTTTTGGACTGAGGTCGAAAAATAAAAGCCAAAAGAAAGATCAACAAAGATACTAATACAACAGGAGACAAAGGTCATAGAAATTAGAATCACAGAAAGTAAATTTATTTATACTAAAATCTCACACGCTTACAGTGACTGCATGCATCCCCAAGTTGTAGGTATTTGTTAATTAATTATGGAAAATGAAATTACAAGGTAATCAACGAGTCCAAATCTTCGGCCTCCAAAACTCTTTCTGATCTCCACGTGTCTTAACTCATTGCTTGACACATGTCCTCAAACTAATTAACGCGATTTAACTTTGTCAACTATTAATTAAAAATAAAAATACAATGAACAAATCAACCCAGTTGTCACAGGCACACCCAATGGTTTGACGACTGATTGTTGAATTAAATCAGTACCGTGGAGCTTGAATTAGAGCTGATATGGTGATGATTTGAGGAGGCATATGGATTGTTACAAGATTGGCAGAGAGAGAGAGAGGGAGAGATACAGATGGAGAATGAGACAGAGGGAGCGAAAATGGTAAATTTATGTCCTCCTTATCTATTTTTTTTATTTATATTTTTTCTTACACCATGACGAGTTAAGTTCATGTCCCCATGATTAAGTGTAGCTTATTTTTTTCGTTATTAATAAAATTTCTGTCATTTGGTCAAGGTTTTCTTAAAAAAAAAAACAAAAAAACAAAAAAAGAAAGAAAAGAAGAGTGCTAATACATCCTTTTTCCTTGGTCCTTACCACGATAGTGGGGTCACGACTATCCCAGTCAAAATACAACGTAATTAGTATGGTCAAGCATGTAAAACAATTCCCACACTACCCGTGTGCAGAAACTTCAGACCCTTCTGGTCTAAAAATTGCATTCCAAATCCTTCCAAGTTCAAACTTTATATAAGACTTGACGTCAGTGGTAGTATATGGAGAAAAATTAAGTTCACAGGTCCACACTAGGGCTCCTACCAATTACGTGCCTGCTACGCTGCTAGTCACAGCTCGAAACCCAAAACCCAAAACCCACGTCGGCTTTTTCCTTTTTTTGACAAATGATAGAACGCTAAATTTATCTAAACTACAAGGAGAAACAGAATTTGGGTGCAAAAATAAGTGCAGTGTTCTAGTCAACTTAGTTAAGCTCAAATCTGTTAACCCACTTTTGGGTTTAAGTTTTCGCAATTCCTAATCCTCAGATTGAATCCGTTCCGGCTTAGATTTCCCTAATAGGGTAAAGATGCTGTGGTAGGTTTTCTCAATGTGACAGGTTGTGAAGATCAACTGATGTTACAATCTTTTTCTGCAAATTACGTTGGATTCAAGGAAACGAACCTCTAGTCAAACTTAGAGAAAGGGGAATTCACGTCACAAGTACGATTTGATATTTGCAGATGTTGACCTGTGATGGTAATCATAATCTTCAATGGTTTTGTACAAAGTTTGAACAATAATGTAACTATTCCGACCGGCTTATGTTTTGAACACGCTTGCTTTCTTCTAGTTCCCGAATTCGGCTTGCTTCCATCCGCGCTTCAATAGCAGCCGGGTTCACGGAGCACTCAAATTGTCAATCGTTTGAAATGTTTGAATGAACCTTCTGACATAGGAAACGGATCACTTAAAAATAAGAAAGGAAGAAGAACGCGTGCAAACGGAAGCATAAGGAATGCATTTGGAAAGGAAAAGCACATTAGAAACAAGCAAATGGTAATTAATAATGATAACTGAATACATGAATTCAACAAGCAGTATGTGCTTCTCACATGAACAACTATTTAGCTAAGTCTAATCTTAAGAAAAAGCAGCTAGAATTTCATTTTAAGTACGTCACGCAATTGCGGATATGTTTTTTGTATTTCTTCTGATGCATTAGGCTTCAATTCATCTGGAGATTCATATGCAGGAGGCTTAATTTCATCTGGAGATTCATATGCGGGAGGGCTAAATTGTTTAGGAAGAGACACCTCCCTAAGCGCAGCAAGAGCAGCTCTTCTCTTTTGCCTCACCTTTCGCCAAATCCTTATCCGGTCCTCTAGTCTTTCTTTCGCTCTCTCGGCAAGATCAGCCCTAGTAGTAGCCTGCTCAGCCCGGTTCCTGAATTGCGCAACCTTTTCCATTGCAGCTTCCAACTCCTTCTTCAAATGTTCCAACTCAGACTTATCTCCTGCGGTGCTGAAGCTCAACTGACGACTAAAGGCTTCCACCAATGACAAAGGAATTTGATCAGCCTGGTCAGCCTTCTTAACCAAGTACTTGTATTCCTTCAATGAAATTGTTACATGGGAATCATTCTCTTCCTGTCGCTCTTCAGCTTCTTCCTTAAGTTCACCAATTTTGGAAACCTCAGCATCTTCATTAGAATAAAAAAGGGGAGAGTGTTCGTCCGTTTCTTCGTCTGCGCTATCTGCTCCTTGCTTTAACATTCTGTTTTCCATCTTGGCAGTCTCGGCTTCTATTACTAGTTGATGAATCGCAAGGTACAACCCCGATTTAACATTTTCGGTTCTTGCTTCAGCTGCCTCTGCTGCTGCAATTTTTGACCTCCCTCTATGAAGCTCAGATTCCAGCATTGCTATCTCAACCTGCGCATTGTTTTCCCTTTCCGCCATCTCATCAAGCTCTATTTTAGCTTTCTGTAAATCCTCAGTAAGAACTTCAATGTCGCGCTTCAGGCTGTTGGCCACTTGATTTGCATCACTAAGCTCCAATTTTAACTGATTCAGTTCCATTTCTAGCCCCTCGATGAAACCTTCCTGATCCGAGATCTTTCTTTCCTTCTCTTCTAACTCTTTTTCCAGCTGCTTCAAGTCATTCATCGCGTCAGAAGACGCCATCCCAGAGAAGCTAAGGTTTTCATTCACCTGTTTAATCTCCAGCTGAAGCATCTCAATGAACGAAGACTTGGCGAGGAGCTGATCCTCCAACTCCTCCATCTTCACCGTTTGTTTCTTAGAATATTCGAGCTGCTCCTGCGCTTGAAGAGCAGCCTGTGTAGCTAACTCAATCTCAGTATCCTTCGCAGATAATATCGCCAACTTCTCTTTATCTGTCTCACTAGCAGCAACCTTTGACTTAACCACGGCTTCACTTAGCTCCGAGACATGTTTAAGAAGCTCTTCCACCCTCTCATTTTCCATCACGAAATCTGTTTCCATTAGCTCCACTTGAGTTAGAGCTTTTAGCTCCGAATCTCTAGCGTCCGCTAGTTTTGTTTCCATGCCAAGCAGCTCTGATTGTGTAGCCTTCAACTCCCTAAAAACATGCATGAGGTGCTCTCTCACCTTTTGAGTCTCAGTTAGCTGATCCCCCATTTCCTTTACCTTGGATTCAAGATGGTATATCTGCGCCCGAGCCTCTTTACATTCCTCGACGCACTTATCTCTCTCGAACTCGATGTTTTCAAGGAGGGCAGGGAGTTCGTCCGCTGTGTACTCGTGGTGTTGCAGCTTGAGAAGGGCTTGCATGTAGGAAGCATCTTTTGCTTCCAGCTTCACCTTGTAATTGGCCAAATCCTTCAACACACCTTCAAGCTCTCTTTCTTTCTCACTATCCTTCTGCAAAATATTTTCGGAATCAACAAACTTAAGAACAATATTTGCATGCCAAAACAGCCTATCAAGAGTATGGTTACATACAAACTACCAGATTGTCCTTATTTATTTAGTAAATCAGTTCTGGTATTAATTACCATCTTCAAATATACATTTCCATAAGTACTACCAAATCAAATTTGGTGAAGAAAGTTGAGGTTTTACTGTTGCAAAGTTTCTTAACCTTGCAATGTCTGACAATCGTTCAAATCTTTCACATCCCCTTTCACGCGTGGAAAAATTTCAAGCCTAATACATGAATAATTTTACTGGGGTGACATAGAGCACAACTCCTTAACAATTGACAATAGTGGGAGTAGCTTAGCTCCTTATAAACTCTTGCAAGACTTTTAAATTTCCGATGCGAATTATCCTCACATTTGGAACCCTACTAATTCTAGAAATTACCTAATAATGATCATGCATCACTTGTTTTCATTTTATTCGAGCAATATTCTAATTTAATCCAAATTACGAAGAGTGAGATTTAAACTTAGTTACAAAAGTACGAGCAGATTGCTATATCCAAATTGACTATGCCATCACATCTTTAACTACACAGCATAATTGCATAAACAGAAGAAAAAAAATGAAGCTATGAGTTTGGACTAGGAAACCATCTGCATATTTTACAACTCAAACTTAAGGGAAAGGATCTTCCTATCGAACTGAGCTGTTAGGCTGTTACCATACCAGTTCATGTGTACACACACGATCACTTACATCTGTGCCGGAAAGCCGGGTTTTCCGATGATCGTTCTTCTCTTCAAACAGGGACAATGCAGCCTGGACTGGTTCAATTGGTTTTGTATCAGTCTCCCCCATGTTTCCCAGTCAGTTATATCTCCTGAAAAGTTGATGTGAATTCTGGGGATTAATGATGGAATGAAACATTGTTTTATTTGCTTTGGAGGATGCGCTGCAGAATAAGGCGAAGGTTCTCCTGTGTATGTTCCGCCAGTGCTTTGGGTTGATCGCCAGAAACGTTCGGCAGAATTTAAACACTTCTGTGTTCTAAAGATGGGGAGCAACAAATGTAGTTGGACAATGTGACATATAGATGGACAACAAGAATATGCCTGCGCACTTGTGTGCTAAGTCCAATTGTTCTTAGTAATTAATGGTATATACAACGGGAATGGATATGTGGCACCATATTTTTTACACAACTTTTGACACAAGTTTTAATGGCCCAACTCTTAATATATTTCAAGGATCCAAACCTTCTGTCTTTTATAATGTTATTCATAAATCATCCTTTCAAAAAAAATTAGACAAATTCAAAATTATTAAGATATTCATTTAATGTGAAAAAAATTGACGAATACGGTTCTACGAAACCCTAAACCCTTAATTTAATAGTTATATGGTGTCATATTTGAATGATTTTTTGTAGACATGGTATTTTAGGGAGACCTAAAATATAAGACGGTTCGGATTGTTGAAATACATTATTGAAACTCGAAAAACTTGGGTCAAAATATTGTGCAAAAAAAATAGTATCATGGATCCATCTCCATATATATACACACATTAAAAATTCAACATGTGACTCACATCTAGATATGCATTATCCACGTTTGTAGTGTGGTTCGTTGACGGTGTGAAGAAACCAAGGCCGAAAGATGCCTGTGAAATGCCCAGTGTTGCCATTCGAGTAGAAGAATTTTGAGGAAGTGCGAAAATTTTCGAATTTACACTCGTTATATTTTGGAAAATATGAAAATCTTAAACAAAGAATTGTGACAGTCGATCCTTTTTATGCTATTCAAATATGCAAAACTTGTGAACACAAAACAAAACGAAACTGCAGAAACAAAAGAAAAAGAAAATGATTCATGCAGACTCCTAGCTTTTTCATCAGATTGGGCAAGAATTTAAGAGAGAACAAAAAGTTAGTGTTCAAAGTTCAAACTATCGGTAAAAAGTATGTGCAGAAATCACTTCCCGCAAAAAAATCTGCAAACAATAGGAGAAGTAAGGAAAGAGATTCAAACCAACTAGTCATCTCTTGTCAATTTAATTCTTAATTTTTAAGTATGTGATTAGGGATTTCAAGAAAAAACTTAAAATTTTATGATTCTACACTTGTAAGTAAATACTAAAAAAAATTAAGAGGTGGTTCACTTACCTCTATTTTAATAAACGCAGAAAACTCAAGAATTAATCAGATTTCAGTTCTTATTGTCTGTAAGTAAATACATTACCCTAAACAAGTGAAAAAGCAAAACAGGGGAGCGACTGAGGGTGTCATCCTTAACCGTTGGATCAGATCAGAACTAAGAAAGTGGCGGGAGGTTATTACAAGTGGTACAATATGATTGGCGGTCGGGACCACGTCAGCGATCTGACATGGCAAAGTTTCTCTCTCTAGAAACTCTCAAATTCTGTGTCTCTTCCGGTTCAAGAAGAGAGAGAGAGAGGGGGGGATGAGTTCTTCGCCGAAGAGCAAGGGTGACGAAAGACCACGGTTCTTCGATTCAAAAACGAAGAGCAAGTGCTGGGCAAACGCGGATGTGGTGCCGGGTCGACACCCTGAGCGGTGGCGGCAAGACGCCGCCGGCAACGTCGTCTGTAAGCGCTTCTGCAACTGCCAGGGCTGCCTCTGCTTCGAGTACGATCACATCGTTCCCTTCTCCAAAGGTCAGAACTTCCTCTCTTTTCAACTAGATAGTTTCAAATTCTTTCCACAAAGTTTCAATCTTTTGATTGATTGTCATGAATTCTGAACTGGGTATCTTGAATTTTAGCAATTTTGTTGCCAAGTTTCAATTATTTGATTGGTTTTTTATGATTTTTGAACTGGGTATTTTGAAATTTAGCATTTTAGTGCATATACTACTTAATTGAGCTGAATTTCGATATTGTTATTTGTGCTTTTATTGGGTTTTATTTTTGAAAATCACTTGCTCTCATAGCTGACTCTAATTGATATGTAATTTACTTTATTTTTTCACTTTTTGAATTGTTCAAATTCAAAATCGTGGCGTTATGAGGCAAAAATTTTCGGAAGTTTTTTCTTTGCTGTTCCTCAGCAGTAACCATGCAAATGTGGGCTTTAATCTGTCAGCGAATTTGGTGTTTGAGTTAATCGAGATTTGGGGTTGTGTTGTAGGTGGTGAATCCACAGAAGAAAATTGTCAGATTCTTCAAACAAGGGTAAACAGATTCAAATCAGACAAAGACAAAATCGATACAAATATATTGAAAGGTTACTCTTGTGATGTCAAGTTTACAGGTAAGTTTTTCGCGTTCTCTTCTTCACTGTTACTATTAGATTCGGAGTTCTGATCTATTTAGTTTGGAACCCAGAATTGTGGTTATTGGGTCGAGCATAATGGTTTTGTCTTTGAATCATAAACACAATTCATCATTGTTGTTCGTATCTAATGATTTTAGGGGCGATTGTTTTCAAGTCGAGTGCACATGATTATAATCAAAGTTTAGAACGTGTTTCGTGAATCTACGTGACCTGATGCTCCTACGTTCCATTGATAACAATTATGGGTGTCATCCGCAATTTGTCACCATTTTGAACAATTCTTGTTAACTGTTTTTCTGATCTAAAGTGTCCAAAGATTCGCAATGAGAATATATGTTTTAGGTCCATATGTACAATACTGGTTTTAGTCATCTCAGTATGTCCAATGCTTTGTAAATGTTCTAGTCGGGGTCACTGTTCACAATGTAGGTGTGCTAAGAGGGTTGTGGGTTAGTTTATAGGATGGACTGAGGGGTTAAGTTTGGCTAGCTTGGTCTTTGTTGAGCTACATAACCTCATCATTTTTCCCGATTGAGAATTGACATCATATCATATTCTTATTGGTGTAAATATGAAATCAGAAATACAAATTACTCAGGTTCACTCGTACTACTGTTCTAGTATGCCTTTCGTTATGGAAAAAGTTCGGAGCTTTATGTCTAGAGACATTAACTCATGATCAATTATCTAAGCAGAAGGGCGGGATGTACATTGTCTCTAGCTTATATCCAAAGTGAAAATGCCACACTGTAGTTTAGGCTATACCTTTGCTCTGAACTTTTTCTGATAACAACGTTTCCACTTAATTTCATAATTACTTTCTGCAATTATTCTCAGAAAAACCTTTTCCCCTGATCCTTCCCCATATCCTTGACTTCCTAGTGCTTGTTTTTGAACATAAAGAGCAGCAGATCTTGTTATCGGAATATTTTCATAAACCTAGATTTGATTATTTGTTCATTATACAAAGTAAATCATTCAACGAATTCCAAATTTAAAGAAAAGGGAATGGAAAATTTCAACTTGGGCCGCTTTCTCCAAGACCCCAGCTATTGCAAGATTTACTTCATAAAATGGTGGAGAAGAGGAGGAACCTTCGAGTAATTTGAATCTTTCAACATTCAAAAAACATTTGTACGAACTTCTGATTGCCTTTCTATCCGAGTCAACACAGTTGTGATTTTCTTTGTTGGCACATTGCTTTCAACCTAGTGGTATTTTGGTGTTCATTCTGGCCTACTTGGAAGCTAGTTCGTTATTAGAACTGGTGAGACTCGTATCTCATGATCACACATCTCTTTTACTTGCAGATAAGGAGCTTGACATAATCGAAATGGCCGTATATGGTGACGTGATCCGCCCAGGAAACCAATGCCGATGCAGAACTGTAGCCGAGATGCTTGGACAGCACAAGTCGAAAGACCAAACAGCTGCTTGCAAGTTGCCATAGGTTGGGCTCTTTAGCACCCAATTACTAGTTTGTAAGACTTAAAGTGAGTTCATCAATTCAACTTGTGACCCTGCACACAAATTTGGGTCAACTTGTATAATGTCTGATTAGACATGTTAATCAAATTTTAACTTTCCTTGTACCATCATGGCCATTGACATAATGTTTGGAATTTATCTTCCCCCATCAAAGAAATTTTCTTATCTTGCTTAAGTCAATGGAAACGGTTAAAGTATCACTCATTGTTTTACGAAAATGATTACAACACATCTCTTTTTCTCCTTCGTGTCTATTTCTGTCTCTTACACCAACAATTAACAACCAAGCTTTATTCTATTAAGTGAGGTTAGCTGTATGAAATATAAAACACTACTCATTCAGTTTTGCGCTATATCTTTTGTTAGTTCTAAGTACTTCATATATTTTCTTAAAGTTTGTTTTCTCCTTCATGTGTGTTTCCGTCTCTTAACATACATGAGATAACTTCCTACTTAAGTAAATAAAATCTTAGTATACATGATTAGTGAATGGGACATTACTAATTCAAGCATTTCTAAGGTCTAAGCATGCAGTCCCTTTAGGGACATCTGATAAAATTGGAACGATACAAAGAAAATTAGCATAGCCTTTCCGCAAAGATGACACGCATAAATCAAGAAATTGTCAAAAAAAATTCTCTAAAAATAAAATAAAAAATCTAAGCATGCACGATTGATGCTACACCACCGTCTAATCATTGAAGGTTGTTGGAATAAAGTTTAAACCAAATAAATAGTAGGAACATCATGTAGAGGGGACATAATAGAATAATGGGTCATATCTCCATTGAGACCTACCTTCTTGATTGACCCATCGACTACGGTACAAGTCTAGCTCCAAGCAATCATGAATCTTAAAGCTCATTTTAGGGAGAGACTAGAGTATGAGCTCGGTAGAAATATTTTTAAAATGATTGAAATCGTTTTAGGATAAAATATTTTTAGATTTCAAAAACATTTTAAATGCTTTTTTCAAGATTCATTTGCGTTTTTATTATGAATTAGTTCTAAAAATATTTTCACCAAAAATGATTTCAGTTGTTTTGAAAGCACTTTCAAGCGAACCTTATATCTTTTGGCAAGTTTGATACTAGATTATACCAGACTACCAAAATAACTTGATTTTGGGCGCAATTGAGGGCACGTTTTCTCGTCATGTATGTGAATAAGTATGATTCTCAATCTTGTGTTTACTAAAACTTGTAGAATGCATCAATAATGTGTCTCATCAATTTTGGGTATTAAATGAATGTCTTAATAATTTTAGATTTTTTCAATTTTTCACAAGGATGATCTACAAATGATGTTATAAAATGTAGACAATTTTGATTGTTGAAATACATAATGAAGTGGATCCTACAAAACGTGTGCCAAATTTGTGTAAAAAAATAATGTCACGGATCCGTCATATATATATATATATATATATTCGTTATGTTCTACTGGAATTGACATTATATATAGAGTAACTTTAATTATAACAATGATAATTAACCTAACCTAACAGCCTAAAAGCGTATTATTATTTGATAAGTCCATGCAACCAAACCTAAAAGCATATTCGTGAATATATATATATTCTTCTTTTTTTATTATTTGTGAGTCAAAAATATCTGTAAAAAATTAATTTAAATATATTTTTTTAACTAAAATGGTCTCTGAGATTAGCATAATTTTTTATTTTTATTCTTGAGATTTAAAATTGATAGTAGTGGTCCATGTGATTGTCCACAGTAAATCAATTGAATCCTTCAGTGAAAAATATTTGTTAAATTGAGAGTATTTTTGTCAAATGAACCCCTCCACTTGAACTAGTGATTTCTTCAATTTAACAAAAAAATTTTTACAAAATAACTAAAATGATTAACAGTGAACAGTCTCAGAAGCATAATTAAATAACTAAACCAAAAAACCACAAATCTACTTATTTGTTTGTCTTGTCGTTGTTAGTCTGTGACCTGTCCTACTTGTTCTTCTATCTTTTGCCCATAAATAAGATACTAAAAATGTATTCACCAAAGGACATATATAGCTGTTGATTAATTAGCTCCTCTTAATATATTTACACCATGATCTTAATTATATTATATATGAGTGAAGTCGTTGAACTATGTGGTATTTGGAAGTGACACATATGCAACTAGACCTACCTTCAACTACCCCATCAAATATCCCTAATTCTTTAAGGTTAACTGTGCAATTTGGTTTCCGGATTTGTCTTTTGTAGTTCAAGTCTAACAAGTAGTCTAATTTTTTAAGTAATTTTTATCATTTGATTCATAATTTAGAGTAAAACTTTACCGTTCATTTCTGAACTTAGAAATTTCAGACATTTGAAGAAAAATTGGTCATATATCCAAAAGAAGATTCTAGTTTCAGAATTAGGGTTTGGGGTTTCTTACGAAAAGTAGGTTTCAAGGTCATCAAGAAATATTCAAAAGTAAGCCTTAGGTCAATGCAAAAATAGCTCTAGGGCTAGTGGTGCTCTTTGCCTCAATGTGATAATTAATAAAAACAAATTAATATGATAACCTAGTTTTTTTGTAAATTAAAAAATATATGATAACCAAATTCTTATATTTTCTGGTGCGTGAGTGCTATCGATGAGTGGCTAGAGATCTTGATTGGATCATGGGAAGCAGCAATCATAACTTAAGGGTGAGAGTTCAAGGTAGTGGTGGCAACTGGCATGCACACACATCACATGCCAAATTCTTAATTTAAGTACGTAAAAGTTGGATCATCATAATCTTATTAACCAACTAATTATAGCTATGGAGTAGAATTCTCTGTTCTTCCATTTTCCTTATTCTCGAGTCTGTTCATATTTAAATGATTACGATTAAACCATGATAATATTTTATGTTGTCTTTATTATGGAGCGAGAAAGAAAGAAAAAATAAAAGGGAGGGAGGAGACTGGATGAGAGAAGAATAAGAAAGGAGAGAATCCTGATACATAGCTAATACATACATCCCATTGATGGATTGGTCCAGGTTGTAGCATCACAGCTAGCTAATTAAAATAGTAAAATTGATATAGATTATACTATTTTTTTGTATGTCATATGAACGTACGAAACTCCATGCAGATATTGTTTCGTGGAAACCAAAAAATAAGCTAACATATTGCGTATTTTGCACGTAGATTACCAAAGCAGCAGACCCCTCACTTCAACAAGTATTTGTTAAACCTCAGCTGAACAGACTTAAGAAGGTCGGCTTCGCTATCTTTGTAACTGGGAAGCTTGAAAATCAAGGATTAGCATTGTTAGACAACTGCCGTGCTCCATAAGATTAAGCTCTAAAAACTTAAGCCTAGAAAAATGCACAGCAAAACGAAACCTCATGGAATCCAAGTTTTAACCATAGAAAGATACACAACGCAACAAAAACTCATGAAATATCATATTAGATAACTACTAAGCCTCAAAAGCTTAAGTAGAGACAGATTCACGGCACAACGAAACCTCATGAAAAAACTAAAACTTTGATACCATATTAGACTCGAAACTTTATGGCTAATTTGGAAGTACTTTTAAAATAGCTGAAAGCGCTTTTGATGAATATGTTTTTTAGACCAATCTTTAATTAGTAAAAATGTTAGTGAAACTTTGAAAAGCATTTCCTGTTGCTTTTGGAACCAAAAAACATTTTTTTTCCAAAAACACTCTCAATTATTTTAAATAAGCTTCCAAATTAGCCCTTAAATTGTAAAAAAAATACGCCGACAATGTATATTAAACTAAGAAAAATTACTTTTAACATCCATTGTACTGCATAATTGCTTTGGATTTACTTTGTGATTGAGATGTGGTTTGAGTAGATCACAACTTTACATTTATGCATTGCTCCTCACTTTCTCAGACATGCCCTTAAATATATTTACTTTTTAGCTAACTACTTTTTTCACATCTCATCAATTGTATGTCCTCAAAACATCATATGAAAGTGTCAATTGTGAAAACCCCACTATTCATTTATTTTCAGCACCCAAAAAATGTACTCCTTCAATAAATGAAATGTTGTCAATCTCACTCATCAATATTTAGATATTATGATATTAAATTTTACATTTAGGGACTTAGATACTCCTACCAAACTGAGATAAAAACAGATAGTATAATTAAGATGATTCATTTCTTCCTTTTGGTGGGCAGATGCAGCAAACCAACTTGAGCTACAACTGCAAAGAGAAATGTTATGCACACCCTTCCAAAGTCGGATTTTTTATGGACTTTTTATCACATAACAATTTAACGTTAATTTCGTGCTAACATTATAAAACATTGTACAAAAAATATAAGATGACACAAAGTTCATAAAAAATCTCACTTTTGAGAGAGTCTCCTTATCATTTTTTTATTGCTAAACTAAGATTAAGCATAGAGATGCTTTGTCCCAATTATTTAGTGGATCCCACCATCAAACTCAACATGTGGGGCCATGAGACAAATGAAGTTTGAAGGCCTCATAAGAAATGTCAGAAACTTAGAAGTGGGAGATGGGCAAAAGAACAGCATGGAGAAGGAAGGGCCTTTTGTTCGAGTTTTCCTCTCTCCTTTTTCTTGCTTTCCAATTCTTCTTTAATCGTTCACCAAAAAACAAAAGTCTTCTTTAATCAACTCCCTTTCTTTCCTTCCATTCCCCTTTCTTGGATCCATCCACAAACCCAACCCCTACTCCTACGCCAAAGCTTGAAACAGACTTTACAAAATCAGATATATTTGGTTTTGAAATATATATGATTTTTGTATAAATATTTTACCGCCACCACACCAACGACAAAATTACGTCACTGTAATTTGGCTAGTCATAACTATATAATAGCTAGATATTGATTTCGTTATAGGTCTTAATAAACTAAGTGAGTTGAATTTGAGATAAGTGAAGACAGGTGCTAAGAGACTACTTTAACTGAGCTAGTTACAACTAGGTATTGAATTCATCACAAATACTAATAAAGTAAGTCAGTCGAACTTAAGACGAGTAGAGACAGCTGTCAACATCAAATTAAACTACCAAATGTATTATTCTTGCACCTAGAAGAATCGAGCCTAAAACATTACCAGCTAAATTAATACAACTACCATTAAACCAAGAACTAGTTGCTTCAAAATCAATTTATATAACCCAAAACACGATCACAACCCCATTACATATACCATTAGTCAACATTACAACAACTACCCCATATATGAGTTCATGACCTCATGACTCATGACCCACCACTAAACTAGCTCCCAATCCCCAAACTTGATTGGGACCCCACTTGTGTAATGCCAGTCTATTTCCCTCCCATGCAGCAATATGCAACCCCATGTAGCTGCCTAATGGTGGCCTACATAATACAAACCTCAATAACTTTGAACACACACAAATTAGGAATGGAAACAAAGAAAAATAGCAATGCAAACAAAAACCAGAGAATAAAATGGTTGCAAACAAAACAAGAACAGTCCCCACAAAAACTCCCGTTGGCAATCGCATGACGCGTTCTCATTTTGTTTACAAAAAAAGCAAAGAAAAGTAACATTTTTTACGTCTTGAAAAAACATAATCAAAACGTAATGTGGATTAGTATCGTTTCTTTTTTAGACAACGATATGATTAGCTGAATAAGTGAGATATTTGTGTGAAGCTACACTATAAGTTAGTTATAATAAATAAATACGAAACTTGTCATCAATTTAAATTAAATTTCAGACATTTTCATCACCTAAGGAGTGAAGAGAAATACCACATACAAGCGACATTAAAAAACGAAAGAAAACCGTATGTAAATTACTTTGATAGTTAAAGTCTTCATCTTTTAACATCTTGCATCCCAGATTCAAACATTTTTTTTATTTTCTTTAACGCAAATTCGCATAAAATATCGTTCTGTGTTACGAAAAAAAAAAAAACGAAAAAAGACTCAAATTTTGGCAGCACGAGGAGGGCACATATACATTTTGTTCCGTCTGCATGAAGAAAACCGCGCATTAAAATCCTCTATCCCCATCCCCGCGATTACCGCAAAAAAAATAGAAAATTAAATTTTCAAAAAAGCAAAAAAAAAAGAAAAGTTAGAGAGAGAAAGCAAGTGATGAAATGAATATAATTACAAACAAACATTCTATCTTTGGATTGTTTGTATAAAACCCAGTTTCTGTTTGCTCCTCAATTCCAGCTCTACATTTTCCATATTTGATGTTTTGAGCAAACCAGTTGGTTGGTTCCCTGGTTGGTTGCTCCGGACTTCCAACCCGAGCTGAGCCGGCGGCTTCCCGATACACCCAGATTTCGGCGGGTAGGTCGTGCATGGTAATTGGGTCGGCGCCCGGCGATGGGTTGCGTGAGCTCGAAGCAAGCGGTGTCGGTGACGCCGGCGTTCGACCACTCGGGGGCCTTCAGGGACAATGTGGGGAATTCGGGTCGGAGTCGGGTCGGGCTGGGGGAGGCGGAGAAGAAGAGTAAGAAGGGGGCTGAGTTGAGCGGGAGCGAGTTGGGTGAGTCAGGAAGAGCGAGTTCGAATGGCGGCGGTGGCGGGAATTGTCACAAGAGCAATAATAATTATTCCGAGTCTCTGAGTTTTAGATTAAGCAATCTGCAGAAGTATGTGGAGGGTGAGCAGGTGGCCGCCGGCTGGCCTACTTGGCTCAGCGCCGTCGCCGGCGAAGCCATTCAAGGGTGGGTCCCACTCCGTGCCGATGCCTATGAGAAGTTAGAGAAAGTGAGCCTCTCTCTCTCACTCATTTTATTAGATTTTGTTTGCGAAGTTTGAGTTTTTCTGTTGATTGTTTGGTTTTTGTTTAAAAAGGTTTTGGATTTCACAAAAATGTTGAGCACAAACGTTAAAATTCAATGTAGCTAGTGAGACATTTACACTTCATTTTCTTACACTTACTTGCGAAGTTGGCATATTTGTTTAGAGTAGTTTTTGAACCCGTGTTTGATCCCGTCTAAATTAGAGTAGTTTAGAATATCGACTGGTTAAAAAGCTAAACACTTTAAGCACTTGCTTGAAATCGATGGCGTGCATCGGAGTCAGCTTACAACAACTTACCATTTGCAGATTGTTTGGTAAAACGCAAGGCCTTCAAATCCAAACTGGTGTTTCTGTGACTGTTTTTTTCTTGTCCAAACCTTCGACATGGTTAATTTTGCTGTCCCGGAATATCTACATGATATATTTTTCGATAGGATCGTTATAATCTAACTTTTGTTATTGTTTGTATTCTTCATTGCAAGTATTAATTGATTGTGAATTGTAGAAACTATATCTACATGGTATATGTTTTGTTACTCTTGATAGTTTACCATCTTTCTTCTTATCTGTTCTTATTCGATCGCAACTCCTTGAATAGATTGGACAGGGTACATATAGTAGTGTGTTCCGAGCACGGGACCTCGAAACTGGGAAGATAGTTGCCTTGAAGAAGGTGCGGTTTGACAATTTTGAGCCTGAGAGCGTCAGGTTTATGGCACGAGAAATCTTGATTCTTAGAAGGCTTGACCATCCAAACGTCGTTAAACTGGAGGGCTTAATTACTTCCCGATTATCATGTAGCATATACCTTGTGTTCGAGTACATGGAACATGACATTACCGGACTCTTGTCTAACCCTGACATCAAATTCAGTGAGGCACAGGTTTGCTTCTATTGCTCTTATGAATAGTTGTCATGCTAGTTTAGTAGGATTCATCTTTCGTGATGTTCTACTTCACAGTTAGTCGTCTATCTTTCCGTCCATGTTGAAGCTCAAATTGGTGGTGTTGGCTGTATTTTGTAGATTAAATGCTACATGAAGCAGCTGTTATCTGGACTTGAGCATTGTCACTCGCGGGGTGTAATGCATCGGGACGTAAAAGGATCAAATCTTCTGGTGAGCAATGAAGGAATTCTGAAGGTGGCTGATTTTGGGTTGGCAAACTTCTGTAATACCGGTCATAAGCAACCCCTAACTAGTCGTGTTGTAACTCTATGGTATCGTCCTCCCGAACTTTTGCTTGGATCGACTGATTATGGAGCTTTTATAGATCTATGGAGTGTTGGCTGTGCGTTTGCAGAGCTACTAATGGGGAAACCTGTTCTTCAAGGGAGAACAGAGGTGATTAACGAATCGAAATACATTGCTTTTCTTTATCAGTCTTGGAAAAATAGTCAGAATGTGGAGTCCTCCGTTATGCTTGCATAAATCGAAAAATTAAAGATCTGATTCTCTTAATTAGTGCATATTTTTATGAGAACTAACACGTTGATTCTCTTAGGATGCGTTATATTAGTCCTCTTTTATGTAAGCATCTAAAGTTGTACAAGGATTGCTGTTGTCATACTTTGCTTTGGTGCTCCTGTTCGATTTCTTATATGCATTTTCCACTGACAGGTTGAACAATTACACAAGATTTTCAAGCTTTGTGGCTCCCCGCCAGAAGATTACTGGAAAAAGTCCAAACTTCCTCACGCTACTCTATTTAAACCACAACAACCTTACGATAGTTCTCTGCGGGATACCTTTAAAGATTTTCCTGCAGCCACTTTGAACCTACTAGAGACTCTCCTTTCTGTAGAACCACACAAGCGTGGGACTGCCTCCTCCGCTCTTGCATCCGAGGTAACGTGCAAAATAATGTAATATGTACCTTATGCGTTGGTTCTCATCATTCAGGTTTTCCTAATACAGTATTCTTTATTCCCACTTCAGTATTTCAAAATGAAGCCTCATGCATGCGATCCGTCAAGCTTGCCTATGTACCCACCTAGCAAGGAGATAGATGCGAACAACCGGGAGGAGGCAAATAGGTGAGTGCTTCTCGTTCTCTTGTGTGAAAAAAATTAGTGCAGTCCTCACCAAAGTATGAAAATTGAAATTTAGTGCGGTCGCTGAATTTTCAGGAAAAAAATTGGTGGGCGAGTTCGTGGATCTGAAACACGAAAGCCAGCAAGAAAGTCACTTGGGTTTAGTAAATTGGCACCAGCAGAGGTCTCTCTCTTGTATGTTGTTCGCGGGTCTGTGTGTTTTAATGGTAACCATTTGAAGGTTCTTATTGATAATCTCAACCTTATCTTGCAGGACTTGGCAGCTGAGTCTCGAGGTTCTCATAAAATTAATGGCACCAATGGACATATTCTTAAGGAAGATAATTCAATAGTAGGTAGGGAGCTTCCAAAGCCGTCAGCTGGTAAAGCAGAAGACTCTTCGCATGTAAAAAATGCATCTCAAGGAGACATTCCGTTCACCGGTCCATTAGAGGTTTCTACATCAAGTGGCTTTGCATGGGCAAAGAGACGAAAAGATGAGGCTAGAAGATCTCATACTCGGTCTATTTCAAGAGGACACATTTTTAACACGTTAGAATCTTCGATCACAGTGCATACAAGGAGCAACTTTGACTCAAGAATGCATGAAAATGGGGAACTTACGTACAAGGGGTGCACTGATTCTAGAGGGCACGATTCATACGAGATTGCAAAGCTTGCGATGCTGAAACAATGGGGCAAGCTTGAGCATCCAGATTCCTTTGATGCTTCCGAGGAGTACCATTCGCAGGAATTATCATTGGCACTTTATCAGAGAGAGGAAATGGCAGCTAAAAGTGATGCAGTAAGTTTGTAAATACAGAAATCAGATACAATTATATGACTTTCGACATATAACTCCCAGTTTTCGCATTACCTGGAACACCACAAGAATACCGTCTCATTTATCTTTTAGCTTTTCGTAGTTACTCATTTTTTTGGTCGAGTTGAATACAAGTTGTAAGGCAAACAAATTTTCTTTTTGGTGATGTTATATATGATCACCTGGCGTCTTTAACCTCATTAATATTGGTTTTGTAACAGGGGTTTCAAGTTCAAGATCAAGGAGACAAAGTTGAATTTTCCGGACCCTTGTTGTCTCAACCGTATAGAGTTGATGAATTTTTGGACAGACATGAGCGCCGCATCAGAAGGGCGACCCGGAACTCATGGTTTCATAGAGGTACAGGACTAACACTACTAACTTACCATATATCTTCTGGTTTTCCCCACAGACCTAGTGGGTCGGGGATGGAGAAGGGTACATTACTACATTATCATGTAGCTGACTAAATATAGGTGATGATTGCAATGGCTGTCTTCGGCTAAATAATGTGACGTTTGAATTGCAGGTAAGAAGCAGGGGAAGTAAATGCCTGATGGAGAGACTTTTGAGTAAACCAGAAAAGGAAACAGGTCTCGACGAGAAACAGATTATACAAGAGTTCAACTTGGTTGCTGGCATTTCCATCTAGGTGGCTGCATCCACTAGTTGAGGAAGTGAAAATCTCCGCCACAAACTCGGTGACAAAGCAAGCAGAGAAACTACCGATCCACCTTAGAATATTCGGGAGGGGAGGAAGGCATGGTCTCTTTCTCTTGTTCAAACTTTTTGTTTGTTGCCAGATTAGCTCCTGGTTTCCTGTTTTGTCAAAGTCCCGTTGGGCTAATGTATAGATTCGTAGCAATGGTTTCCGAGGAAAGCAGTGTACAGTTTCTTGTTTCGTAGGTTAGGGCATCAGGCCTCTCTTCGTATCGTTATAGCTTTGGTTCTTCTGAACTTCTCAGCTTTCAGAAGAGTCTTGAAGTGAAAGAACAGCAAAAATGGAAGGATTCTTAGCTCGCGGCAGGTTTACATATTTAAACGTTTGACAGGCTCACATTATTGCACGCATACAACATTTTGAGGCCCAAAATCTGAAACACATTCAGATTTAAGACCGATCCAACTTCACATTCACATTTAAGTCCAATCCAATTTTTATCATGTGGATTAGGAAGAGTCATTCATTTGATGGAGACCTCGAAGGCGTGAGTATACTGCTGCTGTGGTGTCCCGTGTTAGTAAAACAACCGTATGTAAATAAAAACTTACACATGATGTTGTATCACCGACTAAAGAAATCATGGTGGCTCATGTATTCATGTCTACGCGAGAGAGAGAGAGAGAGAGAGAGAGAGAGAGAGAGACTTACCTAAAATCAGGTTTATACAATGTACTTCGTACGTGAGACATGAAGAAAGAGACAAATACTTAAGGAGTGCACTCGATTTTATGTAGCTTTTAACCCGTAATTGAGAGAATAACTTTGCCGAAACAATGATGTAATGGTGATGGTGTTCCAAATCAATTATGTGTTGTCGTGTAACAAAGTTCATACATATGGAGACATGATAAGTTTGGGACACCTTTAGCACGTCACTTTGGTGTCCCCGTCTCATGTAAGTCTACTAGATATCTCAAAACCTTAGCTACAATTACAACTTGTAAGCTTTGCATCAATTGGACGAAAACAAATAGAAAACAACGTAAGATGAAAAACTAAAGCATGAGTGAAGGGCTCTGCAACCTCCATTATTGTAAAGGGGAACATGAAAGGGAACCAATGGCCCAAATCTGTCACTGCCATAGATAAAAAAGGGGTCTATCTGGTTTTCCTCCACTCAAACCCTTCAAGTCACACTCATCGTCAGAGCTAGTCTATTATTCAAGATAAATTTGCGTCCGTAACAATATTTTAAGTTAATCACGCATTATTATGTGTTTTGACTTTTTCAAATACAGTGCATGATTGGTCACTTACACCCACACCTAACGGGCACTAATAAGATCGCATTCCGCATGAGAAACTGCTGAGCATTGTTAACAGCTTAATTTGAAGAAAGTACAATTCATAACGTACAATTGTTTAAGCTAGTTAAAGAAATGTACCTGCATCTTTTTGTCTCTATAACAATATTTCAAGCCAAATACGTATTGTTGTACGTTAAACTCATCACATAAAAGTGATTGACTTAAGATATTATCACCATGATATTCTTGTCGCATGAAAGTTTTTCTTCTATGTGTGGTCGTTAACAGTGCACATCAGGTGCGAGGCTTATCAATCAACACTCACACCCTCGCTTTGCTCAACACCAAAATAGTCCTTATTACAAACACCGTTCTGTTACTTAATAATAAGTACTAGCACTCGTTTAAAAGTATCTTTAAAATGATTAAAAATATTTTTGATAAAAGTATTTTTAGAACCAAACCCTTAATAAAAATACAAGTGAATTCTCGAAAAATACTCGAAGCGCTGATGCTTATTGCAGGAAACACTTCAAGTACTTTTAGAACCTAAAAATATTTTCTCTAAAATCGTTTTCAAACAAATCCCTAATCAGTACCATCGAATTAATTAAAGTAAGTGGTTATCAAAAATAGTTATTGAAGCAATTGGGATTACTGTTACCATAATAATTACCTTAAGACAAACACATGATGGTGAAGGTTTTAGAAGGTGAGGTCTCGCTTTCACGAATCATCTCCCCAATTGATAAATATTCTCTCAGAATATGCTAGGGTGCACATGGCATGCACGGAGTGGCTGTAATCATTTCGTGGGGCCCTTTTAAGATGATCACAGTAATCTCACCGTTCATGCTTCTGACGTTTTGACAAAATAACCAGATTGTCTGCTCTCATGTTTAGTGTCATTTTCATCTTTTTCTATTTTATGTGGTCATGGTTAAGTTATGTCAATATTTTATATTAATTATTTTTATAGAGATAATAAAACAAAAAGTAATAGGAATATAAAATATTGATGTGACTTAACCGTGACTGCACAAATAAAAAGGGATAAGAAGGGTACTTATACAGGAGGGCAGACAATCTACCTCCTTTGATAAATCAGTTGCATTGCATGTACGCCACGTGGATCTGGATCTGGATCTCATTGCCTTAGTGGTCCTAGCTTTTCACCCCAACATGTGCCTCTGATTTCTGTAATGACAATGTTTCTTTGGTTACAAGGAAATTTAAAGTGATTAACATACTAATTAACAACTTAAGTAAATAATGTGGTCAAAAATCCCAAACAAAACTAAGAAACAACATCCGAACAAACAAAACAAGCCTTGGAGATCCCTAAGCAATCATCCATCAGCACCAGTCAATGATTTGTGGTAAAAAATCACAAATCAAAATAACGTGCGAACTTCATCTTGCCCAGCAAGAGAAATTGTTTCTCTTGCGCATATAAATTGGAGAGTAGGCTACTAACAACCAGTCAATGATTTTGATTTAATTTTTTATGACATGATGTGTCTTAGATTATTACTATATAACAAAAGTTGCTTGACCACCACCCTATATTTCATTGTCACCGTCCATTGGTTGAATTGGATGAAAGTAAAAGATTGGACGGCGGTGATTGGACCGCGAATGAAAACAAATTAGACGGTCCAAACGAATACACGTGAGAGAGCAATCACGTGGTGGTTCCGGCTCCAAGTGCTAAACGACATCCCTCGGGACTCAACAGCTGTCGTACAGTCGATAACGAGCAAAAGGCATTTCGGGAAACGGAAACGTACAATTAGAAGAAGGAAAAAGAAGGACCTAGCTACTCTGCTCTTTCATTTTTCATACATTTTTATTTTCTTTTATTTATACGATCACAATTAAATTATGTTAATATTTTATATTAATATTATTTTTTATCTTATTATCTTTATAAAAAAATTAATATAAAATATTAACGTGACTTAATCGTAATTACACAAAATAATAAGAGAGGATGAGAATGTATAGGAAATAGAAGCGGTTCGAAAAAGAAACGTTTTGATTTGATGAGACAAGTGCCATCTGATCTGATGACGTGTCAAAAGCGTCGCACCCGGAGAGCAGAGAGAGTCAGCGCACTGCGCGCGCATGGGGATTGGGTAATCGACGACATGACGTTTTTTTGGCACGTTATGCGGTGTGATTATATAATTTCTTTACTCCACTATCCTCAAAAGATGAACATTTGAGACTTCAGACTTTGGAAAATAATTATGTACCAGAATTTAGAATTTTCATAGTAAATCGTCCCATTCTGAAAATAACTTCGTAGTTGGAATACATAAAAAAAAAAAAAAAAAAAAAAAAAAACTCGGATCACACAAATTAATTATGTAATTCTTGATTTATCTTTAGAATGATTGTTTCGAAATAAACTTGAGTCATTGTTTTGCAGCACTTTTGAGTTTCCGACACAACTAATCTTGTCAATCTTTGTGAGGATTTCGAGAATTCGTTAATCTTGTCAGTTCATCGTATATTATAAGGTCAAAAATTATTTTTAATCTTTTTATTTAAAATTAAAAATAAACAGTCTGGACAAAAATTGATCACATAATATATGATAAACGAATACAATTCACGAATTTCTAAAATCTTTACGACCCGGAAAGGATCATGTTGGCACAAAGAAAGTCACCCAGATAGCGGAGAGAGTCAGCGCACTGCGCGCACATAGGGATTGGCTATTCGACGACATGACCTTTTTTTGAAACGTTATGTGGTATGATTATATAATTTCTTTACTCCACTATCCTCAAAAGATGAACATTTGGGACTTAAGACTTTGGAAAATTCTTGGATGGTAAATCAAAGCAAATTAAAATAATTATGTACCTTAGAAATTTCGAAGTAAATCGTCCCATTCTGAAACAACTTCATAGTTGGAATACATAAAAGAAGACAAAAGTCGGATCACGCAAATCAATTATGTAATTCTTAATTTATCTTGAGAATGATTGTTTCGAAATAAACTTGAGTCGTTGCTTTGCAACACTTTTAAGTTTCCAACCCAACTAATCTATTGCAATAAAAGGAGAAAAATTTTAAGCAGATTCTTTAAAAAATTAATTTTCATAGACACTTTGTTATCTCATATTTTCAGCACATTATTTTATAAGATTGCTAGAAAAATTAATATTAAATTGTAAGATAACAGAGAGTCTATAAATAATTCAAAACTTTAGGAGAGTCTCTTTGACATTTCTCTTAAAAGGAAGTAAACTTTCTCAATGCTTGTCAATCATGAATAATTTCTATGTTTTTTTATTTATTGAACAAACGATATTATTTACATTAAGGGGAGTAGGTGAACTTAACCTCACAATGGGCTAGCAATAATATGGTTCAAACTTGCCTTTAGTAAGAATCGAACATAATACCTCTCACTTATAAGTGAAAATGAATATCATTAGATCGTAGTACTACATGACGAATAATAATTTCTATGTTGAAAGCATAAGTTTGACTAAACTGTAAATACCAAAAAAAAAAAAAAAAAAAAAGGTTTTTACCTTAGACCTAAGAAACGGAAATTTGATCTAACAGCTACAAACATGAGTCCTTTTAAAAGTTATAATAACTTTAACCGTTTGATCAAATTTTAAATATCCGAATTAAATGATTAAGTGGATTTGATGAATTTGGTGAAAGAGATCCAAAGAAAATTTTTTTCCGACACAAACGTAATCTTTCCCCTTTTCAGACAGTGACAGTGGTCTTAATTATCTCATAACGAATTTTATTCATCAATTAATTAATTTACCACTATCGTATTTGCCACAGCTGCCGGCCGATCCCTCCGCCGCGCTGCCCCACCCGAAAGACGGAAAAACAAAAAAAGAAGAAAATTAAATTAAACAAAAAATAAAAAAAGAAAGCGAGAGTTGCAGAAGACACACAGAGGTGCCCCCACGGAGACAAGGAGAAGAAGACGGGTCGGGTCTTGTAGCTGCTTTCTCCTTCTCAGTCCACTTATCTTCTCTCTCTCTTCTTTCTCTCTCTAGAATTCCCTTTGCTTTCCCTTCCCAAAACCCCCACTCCCTCACTTCGTCTCGGGAATTCAATTCCCCCCTTTGATTTTTTCTCAATTGGCGATTTTTTTCGGGATTTTCGTTTCGCCGGAAGGGTTTGGCTCGTTCGGGTCGGGTTTTGGACCGTTGAAGAATCGGCGAGATCTGGCTGCGTATATTGCTAGGGATCGGAATTGTGATCCAATTGGAGCTGGTTTCGATTACCGTTTTGGATCCGATCGGGGGAGAAACAGCGCCATCAGATGGCGCTGTTCAGACGATTCTTCTATCGGAAGCCGCCGGATCGGCTTCTTGAGATCTCCGAGCGGGTGTACGGTACGTCGCCGTTTCGTCTTTCTTGAGAATTTTGCCAAATTCTGGTCTTTTTGTGCTCAATCTGTTGATGTTTGGGCCAATGCGGTTGAATTTGATGGAAATTCAGAGTCTTTTTTTGGGGTTCTTGTTGAAATGCGATTGAATTTGCTTAGAATTCGATCAAATTTTGTTTTTTCGCGCATTATATATGTTTGTGGATTGTTTTAGCTCAAAATTGTGAACCTTTTAGTGTAATGTGGATTGATTTTAACTTGTTTTGGCTCCGAATTTTGCAGTTTTCGACTGCTGCTTCTCGACCGATGTGTTAGAAGAAGATGAGTACAAAGTATACTTGGGTGGCATTGTAGCACAGCTGCAAGACTACTTCCCAGATGCTTCTTTCATGGTGTTTAACTTCAGAGAAGGGGATAAGCGGAGCCAAATTTCCGACGTGCTTACGCAGTATGACATGACAGTAATGGATTACCCTCGGCAATATGAGGGGTGCCCGCTGTTGCCACTAGAGATGATTCATCACTTCCTTCGTTCGAGTGAGAGTTGGTTGTCATTGGAGGGGCAACAGAATGTGTTGTTGATGCACTGTGAAAGAGGAGGATGGCCTGTTCTCGCGTTTATGGTTGCGGGTCTTCTGTTGTACCGTAAACAATACAGTGGGGAGCAGAAGACTCTTGAAATGGTTTACAAGCAGGCTCCTAGGGAACTTCTCAATATTTTATCTCCTTTAAACCCACAGCCTTCGCAGATGAGATATCTTCAGTACATTTCGCGACGAAATTTGGGTTCTGAATGGCCTCCATCAGATACACCTCTACTTTTGGATTGCCTGATACTTCGAAACCTACCGCTTTTTGATGACGGAAAAGGTTGCAGGCCTTTTATACGTGTTTTTGGTCAAGATCCTTCTACACCAGCTAACAGGAGCTCTAAGCTTCTCTTTCCAACTTTAAGGAATGAAAAGAATACCCACCTCTATGTACAGGTAATGTCTACTTCATGCAACAAAATCTGATGAATAAGATGATATATTTTTTAGCGTTCTTATGAATCCTAATCACAGGCAGAGTGTGTGCTGGTGAAAATTGATATTCGTTGCCGTGTTCGAGGGGATGTGGTTCTTGAATGCATCCACCTAGATGAAGATCTGGTTCGCGAGGAGATGATGCTCCGGGTTATGTTCCACACAGCATTTGTACGATCAAATATACTGATGCTGGGTCGTGATGATATTGATATTCTTTGGGATGCCAAGGATCAGTTTCCAAAGGACTTTAGAGCAGAGGTATGTCATTGTTTATTCTTATATGGGTGTCCTTTTCTGAAGCTATAGGAGTTAAATGCATACTCAAATCTGTATCAGGTACTTTTTCTGGACGCTGATGCTGTTGTGCCTAATATCACCACAGTTGTGGCAAGTGAAGAAAGTGAGGCAGGGAATGCATCACCCGAGGAATTTTTTGAGGTGGAAGAGATATTTAGCAATGCATTGGATTCACACGAAGTGAAGGCGGATTTAGACACTTCCATGGTTCACGACAATACTCCTAAAGACATAGATCAGAAAAAAATCTGGAAGGAGGATTTAGATCGTCAGGCATTTGTAGACTGTACGTCAGATGATGGGAAGCACAGAAAGGACAGAAAGGCAAATTCTAATATTGATGCGGTGAAGGACATTGCTGTTGACGATGTGAAGTACAAGCTCAATGAGGTGGATTCCAATGTCGATGCAGTGAAAGACATTGCTGTGGATGATGGAGATATGAAGTCAAATTTCATCCCAGTTGCTGCTGATGTGCGGAGTCATACTGGATCTAAGGAAGTGGTAGAAGAGGGGTGTCTGAAATTGGAAGAGATGGAAGATATAATTAATGAAGAAGACTGCTGTCCACGGAAGGGGTTAGAGACCAAGGTTGCACAATCAAAACCGAGTGCTGAGATCTCTAGACTGAAATCTGAGAGATTGCAGCCACCTGCTTATAAGAGACAGCCTTCATTTAACGCAAAAGTAGGTGCAGAAACTACAGTAGCAAAACAGAAGACTAAACAACAAGAAACTCAGGGCACTTCGGCAAAAATAGCAAAACCAAATGCGGTATCTAGGTGGATTCCCCCTAACAAAGGCTCTTATACTAATTCAATGCATGTTTACTATCCACCATCAAGATATAATAGTGCACCAGCTGGTTTTGCCAGTACTGCTTCTTCAAAAGATACAAATGCAAATGCTAGATTGAAAGCTTCTTCTGGAACTGTGGTTTCAAGGGATGTGGAAACTGAACTGAAACATAGTAAGGTGGACCCTTTGAAGCATTCAAAGTCTGCACCAGAGACACTTACAGAGGCATCCACATCCTGCCTGCCATCGACACTACCACCAATCCAAGAGACACAGCCTTCCTCTATTAAAACAGAACATATTGATGCACCAGTAGTGGCCCCTCCGCCTCCGCCTCCACCTCCACCTCCTCCTCCTCCTCCTCCTCCTCCCCCTCCCCCTCCCCCGCCCCCTCCACCACCTATGTCTCAAATATCTTCATTGTACACTTCTCCTATGCTTTTTTCACCAGCTACCCCATTGTCACAGGTAGCTGTACCTCCTCCACCACCACCACTGCCACCTCTGCTAAGTGCTAACTCTGTCTTCTCAAAGCCCTCTTCAGCCTCGTCCTTATTCCCATCTCCTCCCCTGCCACCACCACCACCTCCACCTCCACCTCCACCTCCACCTCCTTATGCCTCATCATCTAGCACGCAGAATATTGGTATAGCTTTGGTCCCTGCACCTCCCTTTCCTCCTTCACGACAATCTGGTGGGCAGAATAGTGGCACCATAATGCCTCCACAGCCTTCTTCATCTCTTTGGAAGGTTGGGTACTCTTCAGCTGCTTGTGTTACGGTGGCAAGTTCTCAAACTTCACCATCGCCACCTCCCCCTCCACCTCCTTTTGCTGCAAGTGCATCCAAGCCTTTTGGAGTTGGAGTACCTACTCCTCCGCCACCACCTACTCGTGGTGCACCTCCACCACCCCCACCCCCACCCCCACCACCTCCAATGCAAGGAACTCCACGTCCACCAACCCCACCTCCATTACGTGGAGCTTTTCCGCCACCCCCGCCCCCACCACCTCCAATGCAAGGAGCTCCACCTCCACCACCGGCACCACCATTACGTGGAACTCCACCTCCACCACCCCCACCACCATTTTCAGTGCAGGGAGCACCTCCACCACAACCACCACCTCCAATGCAGGGGCCCCCCCCTCCGCCGCCACCTCCTATGTATGGTGCCCCACCTCCTCCGCCACCGCCTATGTATGGTGCCCCACCTCCACCGCCCCCTCCAATGCATGGGGGGCCACCTCCACCACCTCCACCACCTTCAGGACATGGTGCACCACCTCCTCCTCCACCTCCAAGTGGAGGTCGCGCTCCCTCACTGCCTGGAGCACCACCTCCACCACCACCTCCAGGAGGTCGTGTTCCTGGGCCTCCTGCTCCACCTGGACTTCCTGGTGGTGCTCCTCCACCGCCACCCACATTAGGTGCCAGAGGAGCTACTGCTGGTAGAGGGCGCGGACGTGGGATACCTGCCACAGCGCCCCGACGGTCCTCTTGTAAACCACTACATTGGAGCAAGGTGACAAGGGCGTTGCATGGAAGCCTGTGGGAGGAACTGCAAAGACATGGAGAGACTCAAAAGTATTCCATCTTATTTTTCAACTTATCATTCCATTAGCAGCATGTTTTCTGCCATAAAGTTATGTTGTCGATTTGATGGATCTTACATGTTTAACACATGCAACCTTGTATTTTGTTTCAGATTGTTCATTTCAAATCACTAATGTGCTTCTCTTTTAATCTAGTGAGCCAGAATTTGATGTGTCAGAGATAGAGAGCCTTTTCTCTGCTATAGTTCCAAAGCCTGCAAACTCAGATAAATCTGGAGGGCGCCGCAAGTCTGCTGGTTCTAAACCTGAGAAAGTCCAACTGGTAATTTTGTACAATTGGTTATTTTACTGTAAAATCATATCTTCTTAAAGTTATGCTTGTTAAAGGGGATTCTTTTCCTGTTATACTTTCTGGGTCTTCCTACCAGTTATGGGATTTGATTATTCTGTTAGAATGTAACCATCTATCATCCATCCCTCCATGTCGCCAGAGTTTTTGTTGTATAGTTGCACTTATATTAATAAGTTGGGTGTGCACGATGCTGCATGTTTGCTATATTCGTTAGAGCAGAGATTTGTTCTGATGAATATTTTTTTTCTTCATTTTTCAATATAATGTCAGATGCTATTACTTCTCTACTTTCTTACTGTGATTCTCTTTGTACCACATTGTAGATTGACCTGAGAAGGGCAAACAACACAGAAATTATGCTCACAAAAGTTAAGATGCCACTTCCTGATATGATGGTAAGCTGATCCAGTTGAATTTTTTCTTACTCGTGGTTCGTGAATATAGATAATTTGCTTATCCGATGAGTCTTCTCAATTGGCTTTTACTTCCCTAATGTTTTTAATGCTGATGTTGTAAATGAACACTTTTCATACTTAGCTAATTATGTATTTATATGCACATTCTCAGGCTGCCGTTTTAGCAATGGATGATTCAGTATTAGATGTTGATCAGGTGGAAAATTTAATTAAATTTTGTCCTACTAAAGAAGAGATGGAACTTCTTAAGGTGTGGCCTTTATTCGCTTTTACAATTTGTTTTTTCTTTTTTTACGATTTTGTTGGTTATTTTTATAGTCCCTTTGCACGGTTATAGTCCCTTTTTACAATCTGAAATGACTTCATCTCCTCATCAATTATATATTTTCTTGCTTGTGATTTCTGTCGTTTAGAACTACACTGGTGACAAGGAGACCCTGGGGAAGTGTGAAAAGGTATAACCAGATCATAGTATATTCTCGAAGTATTTGTCTTAGTAGATTAATGACTATAAGAGCATCTCCAATGGTAAGATGGATATTTTGCATCTCCAATGGAGCTTTCCGGCCAACCAAAAATGTATATTACACATTCAAGGGATTGTGCATCTCCCATTGGAGATGCTCTAAGTCGCTGGCCTTTTCTGTGCCATATAAAAAAGCTTTGACCAGATTTTGAATATTATAAATTATGATTTAAATCTTATTGTGTCCCCATGATCTTGTGCTTTATTAATTTATAATATTAAGGAGACAGAGATTAGTCCATTCACCACTTATTCAGTTTAATTTAAAAATATTCTCGAATATTATTACACTTGTAAATGTGGCGGCAATGGAAGACTTGAAGATGGCTGATAATCGGTAAACATCAATAAATGATTTCCCTTGACTGTTGAAAAATAAAAGATTTTGAGATGGACCAAATTCTTTTTGCGTACAATATATGGAATTTTTCCATCTAATACCAAGAAATGATATGTTTTGCAATGTTTTAAGGGATATAATTTGCTTGTCCTTGTGTAAGATGCTAAATTACACTTCTATTGGTTTAATCGGTGTCTTAATTAGATACAGGAAAACCACAAAGAAAATTAGTGAGGCACTACATAAACTTTATTGAATGGTCAGGTGGAATCATTTCAGATTAGTTTCTTGGAGATATTCCCAACTTTTGTGATAGTAGTGCTCTGCATTACATAAACTTAAGTTTTTGAATATTGTTATGTTTTATGTTGCTTGGAGAATTTCAATAATAGCAGTTATGTGTCAGATGTTTTGAGTGCATATTGGATTGTAATTTCCCTTACATATTTACAGCTATAACTAATTGTCAGATATTTAAAGTCTCTGTATATTTGTAATGTTTCAGTATTTTTTGGAGTTGATGAAAGTGCCTCGGGTGGAGTCAAAGATGAGAGTTTTTTCTTTCAAGATTCAGTTCGGCACTCAGGTTTGGTAGTATGTGCTATTTTGTTCCTGATGTTAGTAAATGTGACCTAATGTTTTTCTCTTTGCATCATTATCTAATTTTTGACCTCTTTTGCAGGTCTCGGAATTTAAAAGAAGTTTGAACACAGTAAACTCTGCATGTGAGGAGGTATGTCAGTACTAATAATGAATCGCTTCCTGCAGTATATAGATACCGATATTAACTCAGTTACTCTTTTACTGATAAATTAGGTTCGGAACTCTGCTAAGTTGAAGGAGATTATGAAGAAGATTCTTTTTTTGGGGAACACATTGAACCAAGGAACTGCAAGGGGTATGTTATTTTGGAATTTGTTATGTTTGTTGACTTTAGAGCATGTAGGAAGGTTGTTTTATATGTTGCTTAAAGTAAGAACTTTAAGATAACGTATTATTGTAGATTGGGAAGTATTAAGATAAATTATGTGAAACATGCTGGAGAATTAAGGGTTACCGGCAGAAGCATCCTTTATTTGAAACCAGCTATTTCGTATTCCATTTTAAATTCCTATCTGCGCTTAGCTTTATTTTTTTGTAGCCTTTGTGAAATGATATGAATGGTTAAATTATTTGTACAGGTGCTGCTGTTGGGTTTAAGTTAGACAGTCTACTGAAGCTCTATGATACGCGTGCGTCTACTAGTAAGATGACACTCATGCATTATCTTTGTAAGGTATGTTTCATTTTTTATTTTTTTTGGGTTATGCAGTGAATATATTGACACTCATGCGTTATTGTCTGATGAGAACTAACAAATAAGAGATGATTGCGTGCAAAATTTCTTGTTCTTGCCAAATGTTTTTGTATACAAGTTTTCTCTCAGATGGATATGTTGTCTCTGTTTCTTGTGTAAGCGGAACTTACCATCAAATTTTGATTCTAAGGTTTGGCTTTCTTGTGTCTTAGATCCTTGCATCTAAATCACCGGGACTTCTTGATTTTCACCAGGACCTTGTCAGCCTGGAACCTGCAACAAAGGTGCCCATTTGTTTCCTTGGTGTTAATTTAATTGTAAGCATTGTAGTTGAATTTTGCATGTGACAAATCTTGTTTCCATGCAGATACAATTGAAGTCTTTAGCAGAAGAAATGCAAGCCATAATCAAGGGGTTGGAAAAGCTCAATCAGGAGCTGACGGCATCAGAAAATGATGGCCCTGTGTCAGAGGTTTTCCGTAAGGTATTAAATCTTTCCCTTTTAATGCTAAAAGGCCAGTCTTTTTCTTCTTCTGGTTTCTTTATGGGTTCCCTAACAATTTTTTTGGTATTTGTTTTTATTGTTGAATTTCTAGACATTGAAAGAGTTCATTACTGTTGCTGAGACCGAAGTGGTATCTGTGACGAACCTATACTCTGTGGTGGTAATACGCTAATTATCAACTGTGTCCTTGTGGCCGGTCTTATTTTGTATTTTATGATCTCAGCATTGTCATTTGCTTTTGGTGGACAGGGTAGAAATGCAGATGCACTTGCATTGTATTTTGGTGAGGATCCCGCCCGCTGTCCATTTGAGCAAGGTTAGTAGTGGATGGGGGTGAGGGTTTTTTAAGTTTTTAGATTTTGGATTTGGTAAGGGAGTTTATGTTTTCGGTGGAACCTTTATTTTTTTTATGGGACGGGGGTTTTTCTGGATGCGCACAATCTGTAATTAACTCTTTTCATGTAGACATTCTGAAACTAACTATCATCGTATTAAAAACCCATTTTTGATGACTGCAGTTACTGTGACTCTCTTAAATTTCGTTAAGTTGTTTCGGAAAGCACACGAAGAGAATGTCAAACAGGCTGAATTGGAGAAGAAGAAAGTTGAAAAGGAAGCTGAAATGGAAAAGGCCAAGGGCATCAACCTCACAAAAAAACCACCAAAATAGGTGAAGATTATAGTCACTATATCGCTACATGGGAAGTTGAGCTCTCCTGCCATACTTGCTTTTAGGACCCAGTGTTCGGTCGCAGTGTTCCTAACTAGTTGCAAGGAGCATATTTGCTTTTAGGACCCTGGTTGGAATCCCTTTCTCAGAGCTTGTGCAACGGAAAGCCCTTCGAGATTTATTTGGATGAGGGCAGAAGGGGCAACTGGTCGAGTCCTGCAGCATTCGAAGTTGTGAACTATGCATGAATCTTAACTATACATGCTTGACAAGATGTTCAATCGGATGATCACGGCCAACTGATCAATCATGCGGGATATCATACAAAGAGACCGGACCTTGGCTTTCACTCGACAGTTCTATCCATTAATTGAGAAGCAAGGGTTCCCTGAGGCAATCTGGTTTCGGCTGCCATCATGATGTCGGATCTGGCCCCTCTGGCATCCTTGTGAGAGCAAAGTTCAGTCTCGGTTCAGCCTAGGCGATCAGGTTTCGGCTTTCACCATTCGTTTGGCATAAAATGTACAGCACACACCAAGGAAGATGCCATTGGGATCTGTAAAGCACCGGCATTCCTGCTGTACCGTTAAATCCTGTACAAATCACGCTAACCCCTCTCTCTGTAGTT
Source organism: Pyrus communis (assembly GCF_963583255.1). NCBI lineage: Eukaryota > Viridiplantae > Streptophyta > Magnoliopsida > Rosales > Rosaceae > Pyrus > Pyrus communis. The sequence continues at coordinate 23,359,263 of NC_084815.1, read as the reverse complement.
TAGAATTCAATTCATGTTCGTGTAACATATAATTTAGTTCCTCGTTACGTTGAAATTTTGGATAGGAGACCCCGTCGTGATAGGCGTTGTATAGGTGATCAGGTTCAGAAAGAAACTAGACGAACGACGGGGAATTTCTTTAATTTTTTAGGGTAATTGTAAAATAAGTATAGGCTGGTTTTAGAAACTGACTGTTGTTTCCTTATGGTTGTTAGTCGAAAAGTATACTTCATTCATGAAATGTATTTTTTTGGTTAAATAAAGGGGCTAATAGCCCGAGAAAAGAGAAATTACAAAATAATGGCGCGAGGTCGAGAGACACCAGAAATTATAAAATATCAAACAATGATAAATGCTTACAAATTATGTTTTCGAATGATTTTTGTAGTTTTCGCAAAATCAATATGAAAAATCCTTGCGCTACATTTTTTGGAAAAATGCCATAAAAAATGCGATCGCGAGTTTTCACAAGATCTTTTGCAGACACAATTAGAGAACAATTTACGCAGGCCGAAACATCTATGAATTTTCATGCATGAATTGTAAGAATTTATAAACGGTTGCAAAATGTAAATTTCATATTGCTCAATCACTCCGGTACATTTACATTGGAATATGACCGATATTGTTCGTTTAATTCTAAGCCAACACAAAACTAATCAAGATTTATAAGCACTTGTCACCAGCTGGTCCACAATTTAAAAGAAAATAAATAAATCAACACAAAACTAACTTGAATAACAAAAAAGGAAAAAGAAACAAAGAGACCTAAATGGATCATCCACACTGCTAAAGTTGACAATCTAACTTAACAAAGCAACTAAATTAAATTGGAATAAAATAATAATAAGCTTTTTTTTTTTTTTTTTTTTTTTTTTGCAATGCCTTTTTTATATTCTTTCCTCTATAAACAAAGAAAGAACTAAAAATGGATTGGTTTGAACTTTGAAGTTTGAAGGGTCCTTTGAATTTCTTGAACCAAAATTCATGGAAACACTTTCATGGAAGCACTTTTGACAGCCTTCAAATCTCCACGACTTTCTTCGTCGTCTCTGTGTTCGATCCGCCGAGAACTCGGCTTGCAGCTTTGCAAGAACATAAAGCTCACAGTAGTATCAAGAACAACAAGAATTGAGTACAAATAAGCAATGAAAACACCCTCCATAGCCATGGAAGATCCGAGCTTTCCTGCGAAATGATAAGCTCGTACGACTCGGTATTGGAACAATGCTTCAACTGCAGCTAGGGTTAAGCTGACAGGCAGAGCAAGACAGAGAGCCGTTGAAGTTCTTCCTCTGATCAAAAGACAAGCCTTGAGAAGTGCCAAGTAACCACCACTCTTTTGTGCACCTGATAGAACCAATGCAAGATTGCATATTATGAGTCCATTGGCAAGAACAATGGAGTACAGAACTGCCCCAGATACCGATAAGAAGAGGAGGGTGTTCGGAGAAGAGAAACCGAGTCCTTCGAGGACATTGAAGGCGATGAACAAGAGAGAAAACATTGTTGCATTGGCAGAGAGGATCAAAAACGAGTTGTAGACATGAGTGTGGAGGAGTGGGGTGTAGAGAGAAATTGTGGAAAGAAACGATGGGTGTGACGAGGTATTCGGTTTTTGGTGGTGGCTGAGAGATTGGATTACAAAAGCCTTGGTTATGAGGAGGGAGGTGAGGGAGAATGGGAATGTGAAGATTGAGGAGGTGATGGTTTGGGAGAGCTTGTTGTTGAGAATGGTGAAGAATTCCAAGGAGGGAGGGAAGCCGGCGGCGTCAAAAAGGCTGTGCAGGCGGTTGTAGACGGCGGGCAAGAGGGCGGAGCTATACGGAAGAAGTGCTTGTGAGATGAGAACTGAGGCTGAGAAGGGTAAGGCAATGACTGCTGCAATTGAGGTGAAGTATTGGTAGTTTAGAAGGAATGTGTGGACTGATTTTCTGATAATCCTGCCTGCCTTTTCCATTGCAAGAACTTTTTGAGCCTTCTTGCACTCCAAGGGAGAGGAAATTGGTATGAAACTGGGTGTGTGAATCACAGATTTGGGTGTGTATTAGAAGAGAAATGTCGGTTCTCTTCTGTTCCCAAATTTTTTAATTGGGTCTCTCTCTCTCTTTCTCTCTCTCGGTTGGTGTCTTGGATGCAAGGACTGGCCAACAACTAAAACTAACAAATTTGCAGAGGTGGAGTTGTTTGGGAAGGCTATTGTTTTCATCAAAGAAATATTTGGAGCCTTTTATGACTTTGTAATCTCCAAATTCCCAATAATGTAATTGGACAAAGGAGGATGTTGTGGCAAATTCTTGAGTAAAATTTTGAGTAGAAAGAAACCTTTGTTTTGGATTGCTTCAAGTATACTTTTTTTTGTTTTTTTTGTTTTTGTTTTTTTGTTTCATGATGATAGCATCATTTTTTTTTCCTTGACTTAACTTCAAAGAACTGTTTTTTGATTTGGATATAAAATCATATGAAAATGTAAACCCTACATATTTTTCTGGAAATTCTTATTGGGGAGGGATATGTGGCACCACTTTTTTACACTAATTTTTACGCACGTTTTTGTGGGGCCTACTTTGTAATATATTTCAACGATATTAAGTGTCTATGTTTTAGGTCTGTCCTCAAATATCATATCTACCAAAAACTACCTAAATCTAAACCTATATAACTGTTGGAGTAAGAGTTTAGGGTTTCTTTGTAGAGCCGTATTCATCCATTTTCTTCGCTACAAATGAATGTCTTAATGGTTTTGGACTTATCTAATGTTTTGTAAGGATAATCTATTGATGATGTTCTAAAACATAAACAATTTCGATTATTAAAACACATTATAGAGTAGGTTCCACAAAAATGTGAGTCAATAGTTATACAAAAAGTGGTGGCACATATCCGCCCCATGTTTAATAGTATTTGAAAAAGTTATTCTGCATTCTTCCAGAATAAAAAGTAAAAGAAGAAAGAGTGTAGGATGACTATTAGAATACTAAATACTAATAACAATCTCCTAATTTATGAATTATCATATATATATGAAAATTTGAGTTCAACTCTAAGACTCAACTCTAAGAAGACAAAGGTAGATCTTGTTGTTTGCCAAACATATCTATACATGCATGAATTTTGTAAAAGATAAAAGGTAGAATACTACTCTTTTTTTTTTTTTAAATTCAAAAGGGATCAGCTAGTTGCAAGTTACCATAATTAAACTTCTATAGGAAAAAAAATTATAAATATAGAGAATATTAAATAATCAGTTAATTAATAATTTATTAATTTATCAATTAACTAATACCTTATTAATTTTCAACTAATTAATAACTTAAAAATTTATTAAGGTATTCTTTATTTTCTAAAATATTTTATATTGTAATCTATGTATTTTTTTAACCAAATAAAATTCATGAATTTACTTTCTTTTTTTTTCAAAAATAGATTTTGCATTGTTGAATATACTACATTATTTTATTTTATGAACATTTAACCAAGCAAAAACTCTGTTTAAACAAACAAAACAGAAAATTTTGAATTTTGTCATAACCATTAAACAAAGTTATATGAGTAATTTTTTTGTTAAGGTTTAAATATTTGGGGCTTTTATCGTTAACTTTATTATTCTTGAAAGTAAATTATAAGATAAATAGACAAACAATTGACCTTCACGCGACCTGTAAAGTAGTCCTATGTTTCACGTGGGAATAGTATAATTCTTAGCTTGCAATATAATTATAATAATAGCTGCGTACGAAATAAAAAGGAAAATGAAATGTCGAAATAAATTAAATACAAATTGGTTTAGAATAAGATGTGTTACCTTCTTGTTCTGTCAACAATTATTTATGATAATAACAGGACCCTATCATTTTTTAACATAAATCCTCACCGTCGATTTTCATATTAAATCAGATCCACTGATAGATGCCTCCACCTCTTGAATTTCTGCGTAAATGCACATCATCCATTTTTTGGCCCATTATTTATTAAATTGAAGGTATTTTTTTTTTCATTTTGATCTTTATTTAACATAGATTTTTCATGGAATGACAAAATGATTGATGTTGGACAAACGCATGAACCACTTCTATTGATTTCAAATCTCAATAACCAAATTGATGAGTTAGGTCAATCTCAGCGACCATTTTGGCTAAAATGCCATTTTTTTCTCTAAGGCAGTTACAGGGATAGAGCTAAGGGAGCGAAAAGGGTTTTCCATGAGATGAGAAATGAAAACTATTAGCCCCACATAAGGTTTGTGAATAAGTGATTGTTTGATAATGAGCAAGGAATATGTCTTTCTGCTAAACATGATGTATCGAACTCATAATTCATTAGATACGTTTTATTAATGTCAACTAAGTATCGTAAATAAATTACGTCCGGTTGTTCAATCATTTGATAACTATTATGTCGCATATGTTATTGATATTGTCAATAACTTGATTTTACAGTCCTATACGTGTTATAAGTATGTTGAACTTTTAAGAAAAGTGTTGTTAATGGAGAAATTGTGTTAGTATGAGAGGAAATGGTTTTTAAATTTTATTGACTTAAATAATTAAATGAAATAATATTAGTGAAATTCTGCTGAGTTAATCAACATCACTAGGTATGTTTAGGTGAGGAGACCTATTCCGATGGCCCAATATGTACAAAGATGATGAGGGATTATCGTCTTCATCATGCGGTTGAGCTTGGTGCGCAGACTTTTGACTTGATTGGGTGCTTACTTCCCTGCTTTGGTGAAGTGTCTGTGTTTGTGGTGACCTTCTAACTTAAACATAATTTAAACCAAAATGTGTTGTATAAGGATTATGAGTTCACCTAGCTACATTCCATGTCAACTTCACATAAATAAATAACAAAAATACTACTTTTATCATATTTTTCGTACCGTATTTTTAATAGAGATGGAATCATGTGTATTGGTGGGTTCTACCTCAATTAGAGAGGTTTTAACGAGACATCTATTATGGGTTGGTCATATCCTTGTATGCATTCTACTTGCATCTTGAAGACGTTTAGTTTTGACTTAATGCAGCGTCTGACCTTCTCCTTAGACTATGAGTTTTATTCTAGCTTGTGCATAACTAGGTTTTGTGAGTTTTACTACTTATGCATTCTTCCATTTATTTTTTAGACTTGCATTCGCTCATTGTGACGACTTCATCATCTACAGCATCACATGAAGACATGATGTGCATTTACTTGAGTATTTACACACTCAAAGAGTCTTGCAATCCTAATCTCATTAAAAGTGTGATTATTTAAATCTTAGTAGATTAAGAGTGGGATTGCTCAATAAGCTTAATTACAGAGTTTATGCTAATATTCCAATCATTAGTTTTAGTTTCTATGGGATATAAAATGAGCTGGTTGCTTTCGTCAAGTGTCTGTGTTTGTGGTGACCTTCTAACTTAAAGATAATTTAAACAAAAATGTGTTGTACAAGGATTACGAGTTCACCCAGCTACATTCCATGTGAACTTCACATAAATAAACAACAAAAATGATACTTTTATTTCATTTTTCGTATAAATTTTTTTAATAGAGATGGAACCTACATGTATTAGTGGGCCCTCTCTCGATTAGAGAGGTTTTAATGAGATATCTATTATGGGTTGGCCATACCCTTGTGTGCGTTCTACTTGCGTCCTAAAAACGTTTAGTTTTGACTTAATGCAACTTCTTACTATTATCCATAGATTGTGAGATTTATCCTACCTTCTGTTTTACCATAGTCAGGTTTTGTGAGTTTTACTACTTATGTATTCTTTCGTTATTTATTAGGCTCGCATTCACTCATTGTGCCGACTTGACAAGACTACTTCATCAACTATTTCTACATCATCACATGAAAACCTAATGTGTAATTTACTTGAGTATTTACACACTCAAGGGGGTGTTGCAATCCAAACATCGTTAAAAGTGTGATTGTTTAAATCCTAGTAAATTATATGTAGGATTCTGCATTATCTTTTAGATAGTTTTCTTGTACAACATGTATTACTTAGAGAACAAATTTATTTCTTCCTTATTAGTATAAATAAAAGCATATAAATAAAGATATAATGCATGATGAATAACACTCACGAATCTCTCGAGCCCTTCTCTCTCTTCTCCTTGCTATTAACCTAAGAAACTATGATAAACTCAAAGCATAGAACAATAGTAGAAAGAATAACGAAGAAGAAGAAGAGAAAGCTCTGCATATTTCAAAGAGTATATGAAGTACAATACAATCTCAATGATTGCTATATCAGCTATTTATAGTGACTAAGAGTATCTTCAAAGGAGATGTCAAAATGTCCAAATCAGCAATAACAGTAACAAAAGACAATATTAATGTTTTCCAATCGAGAAACCAAATCTGATGTGGCATGACATGGATTGGCATCTCTCCCCCTTGCTATCAAATTTGACAGCACCTTCAAATTTTTTTAATTAATTATTAAATGTTTTTTATTAATTTTTTTATTGGTTTAAACCATTACCTTTTTGTTTCTTTTCATTCCCAATGCAAAGAAAATACATATGAATTATTATTTTATGTTTAAAATTTGACATATTGGTTGGAGATCAAAAGTTCAAAAGATGTCAAAGTGCCACGTAAGCTTTCAAATTTAAATTTTAGGTTTAAAATTTAACATCTTCTTTAAAGATGGTCTAATATCTTATTACAAAATGACTCAATTACCCTTTCTAACAACTTCGTCTTAACTAACTCAATCCAATTGATTAACCAATGAATCAGTATTGCGATATGGTTATTACTTGCCGCTAGTTCTCCCCCTTGCTTTTCCCTCAGTAAAATAGGGGTACAACAGAATTAGCTTTGTTGAATAAACTTTTTTATTTAATACAAATGACCAAATATAATAAATACACCCTAATTGCGATTAACGACCTTTTCCAACAAGTGAGATATATACATCTTTGCATAAAGTTGACAATAAATTAATCAAGAATACACATCAAGTGACTGTTTTTAATTATTTTGATTTTGAACTTTATTTGCCAAGAGTTGTTCGATCTACCAAATTAATTATTGGATCAATTGCTTTTTCATTTTCTTATTGTGAAAAATTAAAGACACACATGGGTTGTAATCTGTGTATAAACAGCAAGACAACCCCTATTATTCATATTTGGTTCTTCAATAATACAATGTATTAGTTTCATCATCTAATGTTTATATATATATACACACACACACACAAGAGAAAAATGATTAAATAACAAAAGTTGCACACACCAAAAAAAAAAAGACGAAAAAATGCATACACTAAAAGATAAGAAGAACTTCGTCTGGCAGGCCCCTACATATTTGATACCCTCTCCTACGAAAAAAAAAACCCGCAATACCGATTTCATTCGTATTTCCATCAATTACTAGCTCAGTCTATGAAAAAACTATCTAATTTTAAACTCAACTTGGGGACATTCTTGTGTGAGGGTTTCGATGTCATGTCATCTGTTCACCAAAGCCACACACACAAAAACCAAGAATCTCTCCACATTTTGAGTGGAAACTTACCAAAACATCCATTGCTTTCTTGCCTGAAGTTATACTGCTACCATGAACTCAGGTTAGCGGGAAGATTATTTTGACTTAATCCTATTGTCTTTTGTTGTAACATTAATCCACCAAGAAACTGCACCACCTTTACTAATTATTTTTTCAGTTGATTAAGTACGTTATTGTTTGGATCCCATCCACACACCTTGCCAAATCTCTCATAAGTGCCTAAAAATATTTGAAGAGGGTTCATTTATCTAAATAAACTTGGTGGTTAAGGCATGCTAATCTATATATTAGATCGAACTTATGTGTCAATGGATTAAGTCAACTGACTTATAGCACTCCGATGTGTGAGAATGTGAGAATGTGAGAATGTGAGAATGAAGTCCCACATGACAGTGAGTGATCAAACTATGTAAGACTTTATAATGAGTTGGGTTATTCCTTATTTTGCGAAGTGATTTGTTGTCAAGTGGTTTTATGGTGGAACTCTAACTTTTTGCATGGTATCAAAGCAGATTGTCCCACATGTGAAGCCCAACGGCCACACGTGCTTCTCGTCACCCAATTTCTATTCTCCACGCTTATAAGGAGTTGTGTTGCTTCCTTTATCACCAAGTGGTTGACGTCTTTTACTTGAGAACCACTTGAGTGTAGCTGGATATATGTTCAATGTTTTATGTAAGAAATTCTCCTCATAATTTTAGCATGATATATATCGATCTATCTTTGACGAAACATTAGGATTACAGATCCAAATTAATTTGTCTTCACTTTTTGTTGGCTTATTATATTAACACTCTACATATTGTTGAATAAAATTCACATATTTAATACACTCTACATTTGCCTTTACAATTAAAATTTCATAATACACCCAACATACTTCTCCATTTCATAATACACCACACATTTTCAACATACATCTTACATTTTCTACATACACCCACATTTTTCAAATCTTATAACACTCATTTTAATTTTCAGAGACCAAATCTAAACATTTGAATGTTTAGTTTGCCGAATGATTTCAAATTGAGTGATTTGAAAAAAAAAATATTTAGATTCATTTGAACGTGTTTTTAATAACAATAACAACGATTTCAAACTACCCTAAAAGATGAATAAGAACGGAGAAGCTTAAATGATTTGAGACTTCATTTGAATGTTCTTCATGTATTCCCTAAAAGATGAATAAGAGTGAAGAAGCTTAAATAACACAGCAAAAGCCAGATTTAATAATTATAGATGTCTCTGAAATCACTAAAACAATGAAAAATAAGAAGTCTTACCTCATGTGAAGCTTTCGCAAAATTGATTTCATGTTCCATTCGTCAAAAATAATTTTTCCCAATCAACGTTTTTGTAGTTTCATTGGTTAGGATTTTGTTCAACAATAGAGAGTGGGATGAGTTTTGATAATTGAAGAAGATAAAAAATATGTTAAAAGTGATTTTGAGTGTATTTTGAAATTTTTTTTCTTTTCAAAACCTATAAAGGCCAAAATTGTCATTGCATAATAGGGTACATGAGTCATATAATATTAAATTCTAATGTAGGGTGCATTCAATATTATATGGAGTGCTAATATACAATCCCTTTTTGTTTTAATTATTTGTCCTATATTTTGCCCTTTTGGGTTTATTGATAAGTGCAAGAAGCTCTTAGGCCTTAAGTTGGAGTTGGAAAAAGAAATGGTGGATGATGATTTCAAGGCCTCTGGCTGAGGATTGGGCTGATAATGATAGGCCCAGGCTAGTTTTTGGGTTAGGCCCGAACTACTTTGTATTTGCATGGGAGACGGACGTGTCTTTATGGCATCCATGCAACCATGCATCTTCCTCCTCTATATCACTTCACGTTGCGAAAGATGTATCCACACATTTTTGATTCCACACATTCTTGTTAATTTTTTATCATCGATCTTCTTCAATTCGTTCTATTTTACAACAAAAAATTAAGAGAAATATGTGAGAATTAAAAATGAGTGTTTGAATATCACTATTCTTACGTTATTTCAGTTTCAATCTTGTATTTCAATTAGTTTTCATGTGAGCACCTCTCCTGATAGATGAGAAAATTTTCAATGTATTTCAAACGCAGGACAATATAAAAATGTCATAGATAAGTAGAATATTAAGAAATAATGAAATATATTTTAAAAGTGGAACATATTAACACTGTCGTATTGGATTGACTTATTAAACGACGAGTAAAACTAACATAAAATCATATTAGACCAAATGATGACCTACAATAACACAACCTTACAACATGTGAGAACACACAAAGACTTGCAACAAGTGAGACCAAATAAAGAGGTATCTCGTGCTATTTCAATACGGATCGATTGTATTAATTGTACATTTTAGATCTCGTTTAGCAGCTCGGATTGTACTGATTATTTCAGTCGGATAAGATAAATAATAATTGGATTGTTCTGACTAAATTAGTCGAACTTTTGATATAACATCAGACTAATTACCGTATTATTTATATAATGTTTGGCACTGTAATGATAAGGGTAAGAAGAAAAAAAACCCAGGTCATCGTCTTCCTCTCTCCATCATCTTTCCCTGATGAAATTGCCCAGATGAAACCTTTCATAATTTTGAAATCTTATTATCGATTCTCATCAAATCTCAATATCAATTCCCAGCAAAACCTATCATCTTTCCCAATTTGAAATATTTCCTAGAAAAACCTAATTTTAAATCTATCATCAATTCATCACCACCTTCAATTTCCTTCAAAAGCACAGATGAAATCTTTCACATTTTGAGTTTAATTACCTCATAACAAAAATTCAATTACTATTTAATCCAAACACCTAGATGAAATCTCTCCTTCTGCATTCACAATTTTTCTGGATTTTTCGGAAATTCGGAATCTGAAATTGCAAAATTGAGTTGTGAGAGAGAGAGAGAGAGGGACATGATCCCTAGCAATGTTGAGTGACGGCGACGACCTGGACGAGGACAAGCTCTTCTATATCTCAAGGAAGAAGCCCAGCGCGACGTCCAACAACTCCCGCTTTACCCCGTCGCCAATTACGTGCAGCAGTCCCACCAGCAACTGCCGCAGAAAATTGCAAGAAAAATAGGAGGGGAGAACAGAGAGGCAAGAAGAAGAACCTGAGATTCTCGAGCAAGCGATGCGAGAGGGACGAGAGAGAGCGACGAGAGGGACGGAGAGAGCGAGCAAGCAAGAGTGTTTTCTACCCGACTAAATAATACAGTGGTTTTAAAGTGTATAACTAAGCGGGTGTACACCGTATAAAATAGATGGAGCTGGACTATTTAATCATGTGTCTATTTAACACATATGGACGCCGACCACCCGACTCCATATTATTAGTCATTTTCGATGCCTAAGAGCATTTCCAGCGTTGGCTTTTGCTCAGGGGACAGGCCGCCCGAGAGCTTGGCCTATTGACTGCAGCGTGTGGGAGCCCGAGGGACAAGGCATGCTCGAGCACCAAGCTTGTCACGAATTACCAGCCCGCGAGCCCGAAGGCTAGCTAACGCAAGGTTGACATCAGCCAGGCATTAGTCTTGTTTTTTATTTTTTTATGTCAGGCACGTGCACTACACCCGAGCGTGGGGACGCGTCACCAGACATGTTTTCAGCTAATGGGGCATGCGGCGTAGTTTCAAATTGTTATTGTTGGGAAGCCACGTAGCTTCCCATGGTCCGTTGGATCTCAACGGCAAGAAAATGTAGACCGTCAGATTTGCAACAGTAAAAAAAATAAAAAAATCTTATTTAATATCAACCGTTGGATCTAAGATCAACGGTTGATATTATTCTCCTTTATAAAAAAAAATAGTATGAAATTCATAAATGTTACCGTTGTGCCACGTGGCACAATCTGGAGTGTTGGAATTCAATTTTTTTAAATCCAACGGCATAGATTAATTAGTTGAATAAAAAATTGTAAAAAATGAATAAAAATCCGAAAAAAAATTTGAAAAATTAAAAAAAAAAATGTTTTTACTTTTCTATAAATATCTTCTCATTATCATCTACCTTACACCACAATTTCATATTTTCTCAACTACTTTCAACCACATTCCTATCTTCCTCTCAAAGTTTCAATCCAATTTTTTTCAACAAAATGACTATCGATGCATGTACAAATTAGATGCTTCTTGAAGATGTTGCGTTGTGTACTAGCTGGGTTGAAGTTACTCATAGTTCGCTTACGGGTAATGAGATGCAGTTGCGAGAAATGTGAGTCTTATTCATACCAATTATCTTGAGAAAATGGGTGGGAAAAGAATCAAAGAATCAATGCTCAGTCGTTGGAAATTACTTAGCCAATCATTTAGTATGTGGAGAGACGCATTGACACAAGCTAGTACTAATATTTGAAGTAGGGAAAATTACACGGATCAGGTAACAATATATTATTTATTTGTTTGTACTATACCCAAATTTACATTATAATTATTTGTTACCTACTTTCATTATAATTATTTGTTTGTATTATTTATTTGTTACCTACTTTCATTATAATTATTTCTTATCCCGCATTGTGTAGCAACTTCAAGCATAAGCTTGGTATGGTGCCAAAACCAAAAACAAAAATAAATCATTCAACCGGTGGGAATGTTGGAATATTGTGAAAGATTGTTCTAACTTCAAAGTTGTGTCTGTCGGTCCATAAGTTTTCATGAACAAAACCCCTCTACACTCTACACCCGATCATGCCTCGTATGTTCATGAAGATGAAGCAGAAGAAGTGCCTGAAACGCCACCCACCCCCACGCCTCCCCCCCCCCCCCCCCGCGTGAACAAGCGTTGGGATCGACCCGTTATCCAATTAGGCCTTAAGGTAAGAAGACTTCAAAGTGAAAAGGGAGTGCTTCCAAGAATGATTATGCAAAGTATATGGAAGAACTTGCTCGCCAAGGTAAATTGACTTTGGCGCTAGAAATGCCGAAATTTGAGGCTGATAAGGCTAGAGAGGAGGCAAAAGCTGTAGCTGTTGAGAGAGTATTTTAAGCTAATGAGAGAGAAAGAGAGCTACTTAGGCAAGAAATGAAACATGTTAGAGAAGAAAGAATGGCTCAATGAGATCGTGACATTATGAACATGCCTTTAGAAGGGAAGTCTCCAAATTCTAAATATTTTTGGAAGTCGGAGAAAGCAGAAGTGGTGCGAATGAGGCGTGCAAGAGGAGATGATCCTAGCACGACAAGAGAAGATCATTCTAGCACCACAAATTGGTTAAGTAATGATGAATATAGTACTTTTTGTAATTAGAGCCCATAATTTTCCAATCACTTTGGGTTGTAATTTCTTATTTATTGAATAGAGTACTTTATGTTGTTTTCCAATTTATTGATTTTAGTACTTTATTTAAACTAAGAGTATATTTATTTAATTTGGTAATTTATTTATAATAAGAGAATCTTTATTCAAAAGACATTTAAACACACCAAATAAAATTACATAAACATACCAAATAATTAAAAACTCACTAACTAAAAAAAAAACATACCAAATAAAATTAAATAAACACACCAAAAAAAATAAAAACACAAACACACTAAATGAACTTAAGTATCTTGAGCTTGTTTCAATTTCTACTGGTGCTCTATCAAATCAATTTGCGGGGCATTGTGCATATATGGCCTTTAAAGTGCAGTATATTGTTGAATGATCAAATCATTGTAACGTCCATCCCTTTCTAATGCTCATGTTGCACGAGTTTTGTTGTGGCGTCATGAGTACAATATATACGTGTTCTTTAATTGTCTGGCTCATATTCATCAATGGCATCATAGTCGTACTCATATTCCAAAATCATGTTGTGAAGAATGATGCACGTTATCATGATGGATTGAAGCGACTCTACATCAAACAATCTGGCGGCACCTCTGACGATCGCTCATCGAGCTTGGAGAATACCAAAACAACGCTCCACATCCTTTATGCTCCCTTCTTGACAACTTCCAAAGTGTTTTTCCTTTGCACTTCGTGGACGTGGCATTGTTTTGACAAAATGTTGACCACCTTGGGTAAATGCCATCTGCTAGGTAGTATGGCCCGTCGTACATATGTCCGTTGACGCAGTACGTGAATTTTGGTGCCTTTACTTGCAGGACATCGTTGAACACTGAGGATTGGGCAAGGATGTTGAGGTCATTTTGAGCTCTCATAACTCTGAAAAGGGTGTGCCAAATCCATGTATCAAAAGATGCCACCGCCTCCAAAATGATACTTTTTGCTTATTTTATGTTCCTATAAGCGCCTTGCCATACACTTGGACAATTTTTCCACGTCTAGTGCATACAATCAATGCTTCCAATTATCCCAGGAAAACCTCGCATCTCGCCGTTCTTCAGAAGCCTTTGCAAGTTCATGTCAGTAGGTTTCCAGAGGTACTCTGCGGTGTAGATAGATTCCATTGCTCCGCAAAACTTCAGCAGGGACTCAAGAATGGTTGATTTCCCCATCCTCGTTATCGCATTCACTTGGTCTGCAGATGTTCCATATGTAAGTATCCGCAAGGCAGCAGTAATTTTTTCCTGAGGAAGGAGACCCATAGCACCAAAAGCATCATTCTTTTACGCAAAGTAAGATTCATGGTTGCAAACAACAATCATGATTTTGTTGAACAAATGTCATTCCATTCTAAAACGACATCTAAAGTACATATCAAGGAATGCATTATTATGGACAAAATAATCGTCCAAGAGTTCCGTACCTCGTTATTGCCTGCTTCTATCAAGGTTTCCGGAATGACTGGGCATGCAGATTTGACCCACAGCTTGGATGACTCAATGGGAATGTGAGGCTCTGCCCATTCTTGCTTTGTCATCTCTTCTTCTACACTCCTCATCCTCTTCCCTCTCATTTTAGGCCACTTGGAGATTGAACATTCCTTCTGATCGGTTAAACAATTCTTCCTCTTGCTGATCAATTTCCCACATCATCCTTGAAGAAGAAGACATTGTAAAAATGAAGCAAAAACTATGAATAATGATAGAAATTTTGGTGAAGAATGAAGTAGAAACTATGAATAATGATAGAGATCTTGAGAAAATTGGTGTGAGATTTGTGAGGTTGGATGATGGATTATATGGAGGATTCAGAAAGGATTAGGTTATAGATAATGTTACGTGGCATATTGTCATTCATTAAAAATCTAATGGAAATCTATCCTCAAATATTGTAAACAAATTATGACATGTGGCCCGACGTGATTGGTTAATAATCTTATCGGAAATCCATCACCAATAATTGTATTTTCGGATAATGACACGTGACGCAACAAGTACAATTAAAAATCTTATTTTATGACATGTGGCGCAATGAGAACGATTAAAAATCTTATTTGAAATTACAAATAAAATTATTTTGTTTTATTTTATAACTTTTCAGATAATGACATGTGGCGCAATGAGAGCGATTAAAAATCTTATCCGAAATTACAAATAAAATTATTTTGTATTATTTTATAAATAAAAAATATATTAATATTTTATTGTCTATTGCCAGGACTATTGAAGTGCAACGGTGGAGATGCAAAAGATAATTACTATTCATTAAGGGTAATTACTGTTCACTGATGTATTGTCTTGAGTTCTCACGTTGGAAGTGCTCTAATATAGCGTACCATACGAAGCCTCATTGTAAGAGTATTATTTGTACTTGAAAAAAGTCATTGTAAAGTGCGATTAGACAAATGACTAAAAGAGGACAGTTTGAAGTGGGCAAATGAAAAGTCAAATTCGTTTTCACAAGCTACATAGACAATTGACTGCTTATATATGTGTAGGCAAAACTCGACCTCACACATCTGTTTATAATAAAATGAGTTTGTTTAGAAGTGTTTTTAAAATAACTGAAAACGTTTATGGTGAAATTGATTTTGAGTTCCAAAAATGTTTTAAGTGTTTTTTTAGAAGAACCACCGAATATGTGCCTTTTGTAGAAAATATTTCAAGTATTTTTTTCAAGATTTTACTAAGGATTGATTTCAAAAACATTTTTATCAAAATAGTTTTCAGTCATTTTAATAACATGTCGCAATGAGCTTGTATTCTATATGATGAGGGGACAAAGTAAAAAATAAAAGATAAAAATAAATATCAAAGGTGAAAAAAAAATATAATATAATTTTTTTTTTTTTTGCCTATTCACCTATTTCATTGGAAATTTGGAGTGATACATTTTTTCATTAGATAATTGTTTTTTGAAAATAAGGTGGATCACAAATTCACAAACAGACAGTTTTATAAGGCCATCATTTATGCCTGATGAGAAGAAGACACTTGGGGTAGACCAAGTTTCATTGATTCCAAATTCATAGCGACAATACAATACAAGACAATATTTGAATCTTGCTCGTTTGTTTTATGCATTTAAGTTTGCATTTTTATTATAGTTTGAAATGCTGTGAATTAATCGAAGTGGTGGTAAACCGTTTAGCGTTTAAATGAAGCTTAGACAGTGTTAGGCGAAATTTTTTAGAACAACGACCATTAGACCAAATGATCACGTTGAACAGCAAACCGGATTTTGATACGAAACTTGCCACATAATTTATCCAAATACCATTTCAACCATAACTACTTAGCAAAAAAACTTAAAAACTCTTTTACTATCTAAAAACGCTTATAAACAGCAGTACTTTCTACAATGACAGTTTTAACTTTCAAACCAATTAAGTCTTCTTTTTGAGTGGGAAAGCAGGCCAGAATTAAGACAAAGACAGATGCTTAGTTGCTTATCAATTTAACAATAGAATAATAACAATAATAAAACCAAAAGGACAGAAAAAAATAATGTGGATATAACCAGGTCAACGTGGCCTTATCTCAATCAAACACCACCCTAAAAATCCCTAGTCCACATAATCCCAACTCACTCCTACCCAAATCTGCCCTAACCTGTATTATTCGAGAAATTTTTCAGTGTACCGAGAATACACAACAGAATACTAAGTGTTATAGATTAAATTTTTTTTTTTTTTTAAGTTTTAAATCAATTATAGTGTTTCAGATTATGTCATCGAGACATTAAAAAATCCCCGTACTCCTCATTCTTCTTGGGCTTTCTTTAAATCATTTTGACCCACATTTTTTATTGAGTTGTAAATTCTTGGTCTTCATTCCAACTCACATGGATTCACTAATATAATTATTAAGAATTAAGATTGGGGTTAGTGGATAACTTAAACACGAGTTTTGTCTTATGGTATTTGTAAGACGGTTGCCGTTTCAACCAGCAAACGGTAATCTAAGACCAAGACGGCTTTTATACTCTGTATCCAACTTATTCATGTTCCTCCAAACGTTTGAAACATAACTACTCACAATGCTCTAGTCACATTCATAAATATTTAATAATTACTGTCGCTTAGTACTACGGTTTAGTTATTCATCACTGCTTGTTATTAACCCTTATATAAGTATATTGTTGCATTCATAAGAAAATAATAACTAATTATTTGTGGCGTTCGACTTTTAATTATGACTTGCACGATTGTAGTGATATAGCTTATTATACAATCAGAAAAAGTTTTATTTTCAAATGCCTTTCCAATTCTATATAATATGTCGTGTTCTGCCCCGTATATCGAATGCACTAAAAACTCTCTCGTCCACGTGGCTACATTGTTAGTGAATTTTTTTTTTTATTAAGTGCTTCCCGGGAGATAAAATCCGTGGAAATTATATCAGCCAATGAAGGTATGACACGCGTACCGGACTAGTGACAACTCGTCTCCCTACATATATGGAGCTGGACAGAACGGGAGGCGATCGCGAGCTCGGATAGAACGGGCCACAGAGGATCCGGAAACAAGAAGCTAAAAAACAGCTAGTTAAAAAAGCGCTTCGAGCGAAAAGCCGCTGAGACGACGTCGTGGAATGTGGTCCGCGAGTGAAATGAAGGGGCACAGAAACGAACACGAAGCGTGCAGAAGCAGCACTCGCACTCACACCCGTTTCGCTTCTCTATAAGCGCTTCCCCCGAGCTTTCAAATCCTCGTTCTTCACCCTCTCTCTCTCTCAAAGCTTCGAACTTTCAAGATTTTTTCTGCGGATTGGATTGGATTCGGCTTCCTCCATGTCCGGCGAGGCTGAGCCATCTTCGTCCGCGTTCGGCACCGACGTGCCTGCCGACGTCGAGGACTACATTTCGGTGAGTGTGCGTTTTTTTCTGTTAAATTTTTTTTGGGCCTGTTTGGCTGCTGAGAAAATGTGGGAAAATGAGGAGAATTTGTAGCTGGATTATGTTTATTTTTCCGATGGAAACGTGATTTTCTTAGTTATTTGATCGATGGAAGAAGAACATGTGGGAGAAAAAATATATTTTTTAATTTAAACTCGATGTTTTTATTAATATTTTAAAGCTGTAGGAGTGGAGGAAACAAGAAAATTTTAGCTGCAATATGCTTGGTAGATGTAATTTGGGAACTTAGTTCGGTGGAGAGATTGAAGTTTCTTGTGTTTTCCCGGCATTTTCTTTTCCAGCGAATTCGAAGAACGGAGTTTTCATCATCGATTGGATTTGAGTTTTGTTTGTAGTGTTTGGCTGCTATGAAGATTTCATTGAAAAACAAATTGATTATTTTAGTTTGCTTGTTTTCTTTCCTTTGTATCCAGTTAAATAAAGTATCATGTCAAATTCACATTCTTTTTTTCATTGGTTTATATAGCTGCTGCAATTGATTGGTTGTTTATTTTTTCGAACTTTTGAGCTAAATTTGAACTGCGGAACATTCGGCATGTTAAAGTTTTTGTATATTGGAGTGTAAGTACTTAGAGCTAACGGAAGACATGGCTCAAAATCGAACGCGGTAGCGTTTTAGGATTCATACAGCCGACCCCACTTAGTGGGATAAGGCTTGTTGGTGGTGGTTGTTGTTGTTGTTGTTGTGGAGTGTTAGAACTTGAACTGGAGCCCATGTATGTAACTTTATCTTGGCTTTTGGCTGCTTCAGTCAGTGCAATATTTGTAACAAAATAAAGAATAGAAGGCAATGTATTTTAAGCTTGAACGACATAATAAGGTTTTTTGATTTAGTTTGGTGGAGTTCCTAATTTTTGTAAGTCAAGTCCAGAGTATATGAATTTGAGTTTCGTTGTCATTGTTCTTACTAGTTTTTTTACTTCTATAAATTTTCCGAAACCAATGCAAGAGTTCAGTTTTTTTAAGTGAGAAAACATTTTTCCGTTGACACTTTTGGACAGTGCTTATGAATCTGATGGTATGGCGATGTCTGAAATGCAGGCTAAAGAAGGAGAGCCATCATTGCCCTGGGACATATTTGGTCACATTTTTGATCTTGTGAAGAATGGAAATCAAGCATTTCGAGAGAATCGCTTTGAGGAGGTGATATGTTAGCATCAATCACCTTCATTCTGAGTGTGTACATTATCTTTTTATGCGAGCTTCTAAATTTAAAATCCACACGATATGGTTTATTAGTGTTCTTAATTTGTTGCAACTATCCTAGGAAACCTTGTCTTTGGAGTTACCTACTAAGTGTTACCCAACTATATGAGTTGTGAGGACTGATATGAGGGATGACTATAATCTTCTTCCATTGTATTTGTGGATTTCCTTAGATGACCAAGGCTTTTAGTAACCTTAGTTTTATTGGAAATGGTGATTGTGATCAGGTAGATGTCGTTGATATGAGATTCTTAGAGGAGTATACGGGAAGCAGAGAGTCAGTGTTTATTGAGTATATTCCTTAAGAGGTAATTATATGCTGTACTAGTTCTGACAAAAGAAGACATGATATTTCAACCAATGTCGTTCTTCCATCAACTGAAGGGACATGTAACTTTTGGTTTTTAAACCTTTTTGTT
The DNA here is from genome assembly GCF_963583255.1 of Pyrus communis. Taxonomy (NCBI): domain Eukaryota; kingdom Viridiplantae; phylum Streptophyta; class Magnoliopsida; order Rosales; family Rosaceae; genus Pyrus; species Pyrus communis. Next base: position 23,339,919 of record NC_084815.1, on the reverse strand, counting down.
TTGGTGGTTTCCTTCTTGCTGTGTTTCGTGTTATGTTAAGGGGCACCAAGGGTTATCAATTTGGGTTTATTGTAGTACTGTTATTGTGGTTGTCGTTATTATCATTGGAGTATTCCTTGATACTGTGTTGCCACTATTGGGCAAGCTTATTTCTTTAGGTAATAAAAAGTGTTACAATCAAATGATACATTTTTCTTGGTGACTGGAATGATTATTAGCACTTTATCATTCTGCTTAATATTTTGTGTAATTTCATGAGTTTTAAGTTTTAGACTGAAATTTTTTCGGTTGGCTTCTCTGAATTCTTGTTTGTCCATTGCTGATTAATCAAGTTCATTTCTTCAGGCAATTAATTGTTACTCCAGAGCCAATAACATTAGACCGTGTGATCCAATTATTCTTGCCAACCGAAGTGCTGCTTATATCAGGTTAATTTTATATATTATATTCGTTTACCTTAATTTTTATGCCATTCACTGTCTAGGCTATGCTTTTCTCAAGCATCTTCGAGATGAATTTTGACCTAATTTTGTACACCGTTTGAACAAGCAGGATCAGTAAATTCCTTAAACGCATACCAGCATCGGCTTCTGAATATAGAGCACGGACTGGATTGGATCCCACAACACATGCTGAAGTATGTCTTATTGGCTCACTGTTTATGCATTAGGAAACAAAAGTCTTTTTCAAACAAAAGTCTTTTTCAACCAGATAGCCGTTGGTTACATTCTAAAGAGCTTAAAAAATCTTCAGCTTGCGTTAAAGGATGTGGAGAAGTTAGTCAACCTTCGAAGTAATTCAGAAAAGGCATACATATTAAAGGCCGAAACTCTCATTTTGGTGAGAATGTTTTGCTATTTATTTTACCTTTATACTTTTCTTAAGAGGAAGAGGCGCCCAGGGGTTAATTACTTGTAAATTGTCACGCTGTGTGGCTCCTTTTCATAATTTTTGTCATATTGAATATGATGAGGTTACAACTATTTATTATTATTTTTCTCTGCAATGGTTAGTTTCACCCTTGCACCATTTTACTTGTGATTGATTAGTTTGCATTCATTTGCATTGGCAGTTGGAGAAATATGAAATGGCCCGTGAAGTTATTCTTTCGGGTCTTCAGGTTAATCCTTTTAGGTAATATATAACGCTATTCATTTTTCTGATTACTAAATAAATGGATATAATTATATGTTATTCAAACCCACTGGCTGTACGAGATTCTGTTTGTGAATTTCTAATTTGTTTTTATGTGGTATTCTGTAGCAATTATCTCCAGGAATCTTTCCAGAATTTAGAGAGAATACAAGCTAATTTCACAGGGAGGAGAAGCCATAGAAAACCAGAACGCAGTGATGACTTTGATTGCACACTATGCTTAAAATTACTATATGAACCTGTCACAACTCCTTGTGGGCATTCCTTTTGTCGTTCATGCCTATTTCAGTCAATGGATCGAGGTGAGTGTTTTGCTGGTATTATTCTATTTAATTGAGCTTTTATATATCTTCCTTTCCCTTCTTCTTTCACTGACCTGTGTTAATTATCTTAGGTAACAAATGTCCTTTGTGCCGAACAGTTCTTTTCATTAGTCCTAGAACATGTGCAATCAGGTAAATTGCTAATTTATAACAATTAAATGAGATGGTTGTATCAATTGGCATCGTAATTATTGCTTTATGGTTTTTTCTACCCGTGCTTTCTTTTTTGGGTGAATGGGTGCATATCTGGGCAACGGTTCAGCATTTCACCTTGTATTTACTGAGTCTGGTGTGTTTCTAATACAGGGCATAACAATTAGTAAATTTATGGTTCCATAAATAAACAAAAAAAAAATAATAATAATTCAAGTACTATATTAATAATTTGTCAATCTGTATTTCCTAGGAAATCATTTTGTTGGAGCAGTTCAAATTGTTATCATCATCATGCAATGTTTTTATTTCATTTTTTCCAGTGTTACACTCAATGACATTATACAAAAGAACTTCCCAGAAGAATTTTCCGAAAGGAAGTTAGAGAATGACCAAATGACAAACTTTGGTGTTGATTTGATGCCACTCTTTGTAATGGATGTTGTCCTCCCATTCCAGAAGATTTCACTGCATATTTTTGAACCGCGGTATAGACTTATGGTAAGTTTGTTAGCAATTTATAGTTTTTACATGACATTCATGAAATATTGAGACATAGAGGTACATTTTATGCAAAAGACCTATGTTGACAAACTTATCTGGCAAAGTTTTTGTTTATCGACTTGGTACGTTTGTATGGTCCATGTGTTTGTATAGAATAATTATCGATTTTGTTTTTAACTTGTTACTTAAACAACAGGTAAGGAGGATAATGGAAGGCAATCGTCGGATGGGAATGGTAGATTATTGTCACTGGTCCTTTTATTTCCTTTTCAACATTTTGTACCTATATGAAGTTTGATACAAAGTATAACTTTCACCGACTCTGACTTTCTTGTATTTTATAGGTTATCATTGATTCTTCAACAGGTTCAATAGCTGATTTTGCTTGCGAAGTGGAAATTACCGAGTATGTCTTTCGTCATCCTTCTTTCCTTCTTAAGTTCATATTATGCAGAATGTCATTTGTAAACTCCGCTGTGAATGTTGCCTCTTAATATTTCTATTTTTTGGATTTTTTTTCTTATAACTATTTTACTAATTACTATCTATGTAGGTGTGAGCCACTTCCAGATGGGCGTTTTTATTTAGAGGTTAGATACTAGTGCCGTTTTACTTAAACCCGTTTTACTTAAACTGAATGCCTAAAACCGACCTACTATCCTTTATGTTTCATGGCATACTGTATTTTGTGATTTTCTTTTTCATAGAGCCAGTCATATATTTATAACAATAAAATTTCAAGCAGATTGAAAGTCGGCGAAGGTTTCGCATAATTCGATCTTGGGACCAAGATGGGTGAGCTGTCTAGCTATTCATTCAGTCTCCAGTAACTGTTCTTGGCATCTTGCTAAATATATTTGTCATTTTAATGTGCTTCTCAGGTACCGTGTTGCAGAGATTGAATGGGTACAAGACATTCTACCAGAAGGGTCTGAAGCGAGAGAAGAAGTAAGTTTATGATAATTTGGTTTCTCGAAATGGGAAGAAGGACGATAATGTCGTTCCTTGTTTTCCTGTCGTTTTGGTTGTGCATAGTGGTTTAACTTCTATATCTGTACAGTTGCAGGAATTGGCAAGAAATGCAGCAGAATATGCTCGATCATGGATAGCGCGGGGTAAAAGAGCAGCACGTCAAGGTAAAATGCTCAGGGATGACGTCTAGTCTTTTTCAAGAGTATAAATGTGAAGTCAGTGCACATGAGAATGGTTTCTGCCCCTATTTTTATGTTGGTATCCCATGATGTATGACCGTCTCTTTGCAGATCGAAGACGACTGGAGAAACTTCTCGGTGTGGAAGCGATGATGCCTTCACTACAAGATCCTGAACGCTTCAGCTTTTGGGTAACCTTATAATTGTTCAGCTTTTGGGTAACCTTATAATTGTCTGTTCATTTACAGTTAGTATCGAGGGCGCAATCATGTTATTAACGGCATTAATGTATGATTGGATGCAGCTTGCCTCCTTATCAAACCGGCGTCCTCATGAAAGGTTGGATCTTCTACGCTTGCGAGATACAAAAGAGGTATTTTACTCGTCTCCCGTCTTTGCATTAGTGATTTCATGGACACGTAAGGCCTACCGGTGAATTATACTTCTCAACAAACACATGCTATTTGAGATCTCATTTAGAATAAGTTCATACGTCAACGCCATGGCGTATGAACTACAGAGCTGCGAAGCTCTGTTGTTTGTTTTGTCAGGCGGTTTCTTATCCATTTTTCGGTTTGCAGAGAATACACCGGGGACGGATGTATCTTCAAGCGGAAGGGCAGGGTTGTCAAGTGCAATGAGGGAAAGCTGTAATTGGGTTTAGTTCATATGAATGCACAGTTTAGAAGTTAAATTGTTATACAAGCAAAATTACATACTCTGAAAATTCAGCATTCTTTGATCCACAAAATGTTGGTGGATCCCTTGTTTTTTGTTGTAACATTGGGTTTAACCCGTTTAATAATTACCATAAATAAAATCAAGTTTCTAAAATTTTGAATTTATAAATTTTTCTTTAATAGTCTGGATTACTTAACAATACGGAAATTAACAAACAACAATGAATTGATGACATACTACATTTCTTAACGTGCCAATCTAGTAGATAAAAAATCGAGAGAAATGCTAAGGAGATTCAAAAGCGGGACTCATATGAACTCTTTGCTATTTAACAATTTAATGTTAATTCTTGTGTCAACATTATAAAATATTGTACTAAAAACCTAAGGTGACAGAGAATTTATTAAAATTCTCACTTTTGAGAAAATCTCTTAACATTTCTCGATAAGCAGATCAACCTTTTTTTATTGTACAAAGTTGAAGAGTTGACTCTTCATTAGATCCCAAGCAAAGTTGGCTTGCATTTTAATATGTTTATTTGCTGAGTTCTTCGAAGCCGTCCACCTCTGTCGTCAAACTATTGGTTTGTTCCTCTTAAACTTGATTTACTATTCATATAATTACCGACATGGGAAACACTCATGCATGGTTTGGTTAACTTGCAATCTCTAGTGTGCATGCACCAATTCTCGAGTAACTAAAATGCTTTCTGGCAATAAAAAACATTTCGACAAAAGAAAGTTAGAAGTGATTTTTTGATATTGGAAGCACTTTCTAGATAAGCGTATGTCAAAATGCTTCTTCCTATGTACTTTCATGTGCTTTTTATGAAGTACTTGGGCTTTTAGTAAAAATATCAATCTGTTTTTTAATGAAAGAATTTATAACGTAAGTGTTTATGAGCAGAAGTGCTTCTTACGTGAACAATTTTAAACGAGTCTTAAGTAGTTATTTTTTATTGTATTTATATCACAATTTGACATGCATGCATAACTAGTTACTTTTGTATAAAAAGTTGCGCCTTGCATGCAAGGGAGCCGAACAATGTTCGATATGTCTGAAACGATGTCGTAGCGTCATAATTTTGAGTTAAGGACAAGATTTGGATTAGTAAGGTAGTTAGTGATAAGATAACAAATGCGTATATATTTATAGAGGTTTGAGGGCTCAACGCATAGCTCGCTGTCCCTCTCTATTTCTTTTACCAAGTCTCTCTCATCCATCACACAAACTCAAACAAACAAAAACAGCAACAGAAACAAACATCTCTGCACGTTTTCTTCCGCCAACAACTTCATCATCTCTTCTGATCTAATCTTTTATCTTCTCTTTTCTGTTTCCTCCAACTGTTTAACCATTTTTATACATTCGAAAACCGCCCAAAAACCACGTATACCTCTTCCCTCACCACCCCCATTGTTCTTGAGTTAACATTGCTGTATTTTGATATTGTGTCCGATCCAATCCAATCCCAATAGTATGATCAACACCTCCATTGCCACCACCGCCACCATTGCCCCATCGTTGCTGCGTCCTCCTTAAGTAAACCCTGCCAGAAAACATCGACGATGGGTAGAATGATCAATGGGGCAACATCACCAATGCCTCGGCCTTTCTTCTCCCTATCCCTTCCTTTCCTTCTCCTATTCATGTCAGCCTTCAACCTCGCCAACTTTGTTTCGGCCAAAGGTCACGAATCTTCTCCTTCTTCTCCTCCTCCTCCTAGTGCCACATTCTCTCCCTCCGATAGCTTTCTCATCGATTGTGGCTCGTCCCAACATACCAAGCTTGACGATGGCAGGACATTCAAATCAGACCGCGACACGTCTAGTCTTTTGTCCACAACCGAAGATGTCCAAACTTCAGTTGATTCAATCACTGCCAATGCCTCTTCCTCTATACCACCTTCCTCTCAACCTTTGTATCGCACTGCGCGAATCTTCTCTGAAAAATCCACCTACTCTTTCTATATAAACAAACCGGGGCAGCATTGGATCAGGCTTTACTTCTATCCACTTCCACACAACACGTATAATCTGAAGAGCGCGGTTTTTTCAGTGAACACGGATAAGTATGTTCTCTTGCATGACTTCTCCGTGACAGGCAATACGACGTTGGTGTTTAAAGAGTACATCCTCAATGTCACGGAAAACAGATTTTCACTACATTTCAATCCCAAGAAGAAATCGTGTGCGTTTGTTAATGCTATTGAGGTTGTCTCTGCCCCTGACACTATGTTCAACAATTCAGCTACATCCGTTTCTCCGGTTGGAGACTTCAACAGCTTGTCTAATTACGCTTTTCAAGTTCGTTACCGCATAAACATTGGAGGGCAGTTGATATCTCCAGGAAACGACACATTGTCAAGGACTTGGGAGCCTGATAGTGCATACAATGCATTTCCACAAGGAGCTAAAAACGTGTCTGTGGCTACGAAAGCCATCAAGTATCCACAGAGTGGCGCTTCTCCATTGATTGCCCCGAATTGGGTTTACTCAACCGCTCAACACATGCGAGACTCTGCTACGAGCCAGCAGAATTTCAACCTCACTTGGAAGTTGAATGTCGAAGAAGAATTTTCGTATTTGATTAGGTTGCATTTTGCTGACATTGTGAGTAAAACCCTTAACGATTTGTACTTCAATGTCTACATCAACGGGATAATGGCCGCGTCCAACCTTGACCTTTCCTCACTCACCGGCGCGCTCTCCACTGCGTATTACAAAGATTTCGTGCTCAATGCCACCGCGGTCTCAAGCGAAAATAGTACCATCAGAATTCAGGTTGGTCCCGGAACTACTGGGTCAGGCTCTCTGGATGCACTTCTTAATGGATTGGAGATACTAAAGATGACCAACGTTGCGGATAGCCTGGATGGTCTTTTCGGGGTTGATGGATCATACAAGGGGCCGGGAAGAGTAAGCACCGTGAAGAAGATAGTTGCCGGCGTTGGTTTGGCAATGGGAGTGACAGCAATGTTGTTAGTTGTTGTAGTTGTTGTCCGGTGGCGGAAAAGACCTCAAGGCTGGGAAAAGCGAAACAGCTTTTCGTCGTGGTTGCTTCCTCTCCATTCGAGCCAATCTAGCTTCTTCTCCAGCAAGAACAGCTCTCGCAAATCAAGCGTCTTTGGGTCGCGCAAGAGCAAAAGCGGTTACTCAGGCTACTTCTCATCCTATGGAAGGTCCTTCACCTTCGCTCAGTTACAAAATGCAACACAAAACTTTGATGACAAGGTAGTGATCGGCGTTGGTGGGTTTGGAAAAGTGTACCTTGGGGAGTTGGAAGAAGGCACAAAGCTCGCGATCAAACGAGGGAATCCAAATTCGGAGCAAGGCATTAACGAATTCAGAACGGAAATGGACATGCTCTCCAAGCTGCGCCATCGCCACCTTGTTTCGCTGATCGGATTTTGTGATGAGAATAATGAAATGATCCTTGTGTATGAGTACATGGCGAATGGACCGCTTCGCGACCACCTCTATGGCTCGAACCAGCCTCCACTGTCATGGAAACAAAGGCTTGAGGTTTGCATTGGCGCTGCTCGCGGTTTACATTACCTGCACACTGGTGCCGCACAAGGTATCATACATCGCGATGTAAAGACAACAAACATTCTCCTCGATGAGAATTTCGTAGCAAAAGTTTCGGATTTTGGCTTGTCAAAAGCTGCGCCTACGCTGGAACAAACCCATGTCAGCACAGCCGTCAAGGGTAGTTTTGGTTATCTTGATCCGGAGTACTTCAGAAGGCAACAGCTTACTGAGAAATCCGATGTCTATTCTTTTGGTGTGGTGCTTTTCGAGGCGCTATGCGCAAGGCCTGTCATAAACCCGGCGCTGCCAAGAGAGCAGGTGAGCTTGGCTGAGTGGGCAATGCAGTGGCACAGGAAAGGCATGATCGAGAAGATAATTGACCCTCATATCGCTAGCTCAGTCGACTCTGGTTCGCTGAAGAAGTTTGTAGAAGCTGCAGAGAAATGCCTCGCTGAATACGGCGTAGATAGGCCTAACATGGGAGATGTGTTGTGGAACTTGGAGTATGCTTTGCAGCTTCAAGAGGCCGCCTCGCAGATTGATCTGCCGGAAGATAAAACTTCCAGTCTCATTTCTTTGGACAAAGCAAGCGAAAACGGATCAAAGGAAGGCTCTGCTGTTGGAGTGAGTGATGATTCTGGAGTGACAATTGGTTCTCCTGCGTTTGCTAAAAAAGGGAACATTCAGGGGAGGTGAAATTCGCCCTAGTTCCGATTTTCTGCTCGCACTTCTGGTTCCTTCGGGTTCGAGTTCCATGCTCCGCTTTAGCAGATGACGAGCATCGACACGATCAAAGTAAAAATGGCATCGATTGAACTGTTAGTTCACAGTTTGGGAAAAAGCTTCTTAGATAGGTCTCTCTTTCTTGGTTTTTAATAACTCAGTAAGATGTTAGTGATTGCCTGCTAAGTTGTCCAAACAGTTTGTTTTGAACCTTATCAATCTATAGAATTATCCATATGTTTTGAGCTTTAATATCATATCTGTGACTGCGAACTGTCAAGGACTCAAACGCAAACACCGTGATCTTTCCGGGAAAATTAAACTACATCGAACGAAAAATTAAACAAGGATGAACTCATGAGCTTAAACTTTTAATTAATACTAAAATTTGTCAATACATATGCACATAAAGAGCCCCAAACCAAATATACACAAGATATTTCAACTGGGTTCATAAACCATGAACTAAAATGCAAGCAAAACTAATAAGACTGTGTGACTTCCATGCATAAAGAATGTTGCGCATCAAAGTTTCTCCGCTATATCTTCGAAACTCCGAAGCTTGGGTACCAAGCTTGTTTTCTCCACTCAAAATCGTTTGCAGAGCTCAAACTTGTACCGGCATTTCCGTTATACGTGCTTCAACTTGAGATGTCTCCTCTCTCCTCAGCGATGACTGGAGCATCGGGGTGCCACTGCAAGTCTACCGCAATGTTTTGCAGCTCTGTTATTGCGAGGTCAATCCTAATTTCACGAATTCAGTAGCAACCTAGCAGCTAAAGATGTTATATTTCTCTATTCAATTAGCCAGTTTTGAAGCGAGAGCTTTATGCCGAGCTACCAGAACTTCGTTCATCTGCGCGATTTGGTTCAGCAGTTTATTGATTTTCTGCAGATTCATCAACTCAAACAATTCAGTACACAGACAAAGGCTACATTGACAGTAACAAACAAGATATCTGCTTCAAGCAATCATACAAACCAACAAGAAATAAAAGGAAGCTTGACAATCGGCTCCGGCATAAAGTTTTCAGCACCCAAATTGGCATTCCATCGAACACATAAAAGGCAATCAAATTTGGAGCAATGCATCAAACACCTGGTAGGCAACATCTAAATTCAAGCCATTGGACGATAAACTAACCTCGTCTTTCTCTTTGCGGCTCAATTTCAAATGATTCCGATACCGCCTTTGCCGAGCCCGCAAGAACACGGACCATAACACGAACACCACAGCCGCCATTCCCGCGCCAGAGGCAAAGCTCCAAACTTTATCGAACCCAGATGAGGAAGCCATAGCAGAAACCTTGGAACGCAGTAACCCAAAGCCAATTCCTACCCAGGTGGTGAATTGGCCAGGTTTTCGGACCAGGGTATCGAACGGAAGCGGCGAAAGCGGGCCCGATTCATCGGAATCGGACGGTGAGAATGACGACAGCGACGACGACGAAGAAGATGACAGCGACGGAGACGACGGCAGTGGCGATAATGGGTCCGGATGCTTTTGATCGGGTTGTGATGGATGGTGGAGATTTTCGTGATTGACTGGAGGGAAGACGGAGGAGTCAGTATTGGGTGAGGGAGTGTCTCTGATGGCGACCATGGACCATTCTTTGTGTTGGGTTTTGGGGATGCGTTTGAATTCGAATCCCGCTGAATCGAAGTGCTCGCCCGCCATTTTAAAGCCGGCTAAAAAGCTCGAGAAAACTCCATGGAAGCCCTCTGTATCGCCGCCGTGTCTTCCAATGGTGGTGATATCAGCTAATCCAAGGAAAACCAACGATAGCGGCCTCAATAACTAACTTTTAACCAAAAGTACTCATAAATTTATCTAATGATTACGACAAAATTCAAACAAAAATCAGCCCAATAAAGCTGAAAATCAGCTCAATAAAGCTGGCCCAACGTTGAAAATTAAGTGAAAATAAAAGCCTTGAAATGTTAAAAAAATATTGTGTGCTCCCAAGTATTTTGTATTATTATTTTGTTGTTCATTTGATTGAGGGCCGACAAGGCCGTGTAGCAACTCCGATGATTTGGTCAAGTTCTTCTTGGACGATGGCGGGAAAATCATCCCGCTAGCCGTGACATCTCGTGGAACCAGTGGTGTAGTCAGCATGGGCCATGGGTTGTCCTAGATCCCATTAACTTCAAAAAATCCATGTATATTTGTTTGTATGTTGTATTTGATCCCGATAAATAGTTTAGACAAACTAAATTACAACCTCCCACTCCTACTTCTTCTATTTTCTTCTCACATATTTGTCTTCATTTTCTCTCTTCTTATGTGAAATACTTTAGTTGAAAAACCTTCCCAGTCTTTAGCATTACTCCAGTGTCTTGCATCCACCCTAAACAAACATCTACAAATAATAGTAGTTGCCGACATATGTTGGCATAAACTGCAGCATGTGTTGAAAGAAATTGGCAGCTGCTTACCAAGTGCTCGACGAAATGGCCCAATAAAGCTTTTTTGTTGATACTATAACCCCATTATTTGAAAATCCTAGCTACGCCATTACGTGGAAGCAGCCGTTTTTGGCAAGGAGCATCAAACTCTCGCTGTGGTCGACTGAGCTTGTCTTTGAATTTTCGCAACATATTTTGGACCTTCAATTTTCTTTGCAGGGTGTTAATGTCTGCATTAAGTTTATGTGGATTATTAATTAGTTTTGAATTATCACATAACTATGGTTTCTTGAGTGTATGGAAACATATTTACAGGCCGTAATCCGCCTGCGATTGGTACGATTTCGAGTCTGCAAGCTTTGTTGTTGTTACCCAACTTTCACTGCCATTCAATTTGAAAACAAGTTATAGTTTTAGAAAATGATGAACGTAACTAAATTACTTGGTACTTATTCGTTGATCATCTTAAAGCCCGAGTATAAATTTCTCTAGACCTTAAACATTCAGAAACAAAGTACAAGCAATGCCAGATAATCCATGGTTGATGCTCGGGTAGAAATCTCAGAAACTTGAACAAGAGAATCTAAACAATCACGTAGAGCTCGTCGAATCCTTTCCAAATTACTTCGGAGCAGAGCATCGCGTCCTAGAGTTGAGGACATCCGAACGCGATGCTCAATGCAACAACTAAAACTTGAAGTGGCACAACATATCACAACAAGACCTCAAGAATTCAACAACTGTTGCTTCCAAGTTAACTTCCAAGTCCTGACTACTAACCTAAGTTGACAAACCCTAGACCGAAAATATGGTTATGATGGATGCACTTACAAGGAGAACATATGCCGGAACTTCTATTGTCCTGTACACCGGATCAAACTAGAAAATCTCGAACAAATAGTATTCAAAATAACATGGGACAACAAGAACATGGGAAAGTATACCGCGGTCGATAAATAAAATTCCTTCTTTAAGGCTTACTAGAACACAGTACAAAATGATATCAAGATTGTAAAAGAATTCTATTCTACCGTTCTTGAAAGTTGGAAACAAGTAGAAAGACAACTGAACAGACGAAATACAAAGTAACCGTGAACTGTAATCGAGTTTAAAATCTTCTTCTGTAACTGATGTATTACATCATTACCTACCAAATAATCAAACATTCGAGGTGACGAGGATGTTTTACTCACTAGCTGTGTGATCCGCTGCCCCCTTGCACTGGATGCCGCCGAATATCAAACTGATCAACAAACTCTAGAGGGGCTGCCGTCTCATTCCTGATCCTCTTGATCTTAGGGCTCAATAGCCCCCTGTGCCTAAACCCATACAGCTTAAGCACCTGGTTATCCGCAAAATTAAACGCCCTCTCCATGCTGCTCAAGCACCTCTCCACCGGGTAATCCCCGTAACTTCCACAGGGCTTGCAACCCACGAAATGGGTCACAAACGGCCACCTCTCATCACCCAAACCCGGATGATACTTCTCGATCATCTCCTCATACCGATCCACCAACCCAGCCCAGTAACCGTGCAAATAGTACGAATTCTCAACATACACCTTCTCCATCCACTGATCCTTCTGCGAAAGCAACAAGTATATCAACGCAGACTGATCATCCGCCTCAAACGCGGGTCTCCCCTTCAAATTAGCCGTCAAAATCTTCCCGGCCTCCTCCCTTATCGGACCCTTAGGACCCATCGGCGCCCAAACATCAAGCAAATCCAAAGACCACTGGCAATTCCTAAACAGAAAGCTCCCGGTGTTCAGCGCAATCCACGACTTCTGATCAAACAACAAATCGGGGTACCCATGAATCACAAGATTATGACTATCATACTTGGACAGCGGAATCTCAAACACCATGTCAGTAAACAATGCATCACTATCCATCCACCAAATCCACTCAACCTCGGGATGCGAAAGCATCAGCCTCCGAATCAACGGCAATTTCGCCCAATACCCGGCGAGTTCCTTATCCAAATGAGCTAAATTATACACAATTTCAATCCCATGAAGTCTACAGTAATCAATTTTGTTCTTAATTACCTTCAACAAGTAATGATCCCCAATTGGGTTATCACAAGGCTTAGGGGGAGACCCAGTAACGAGAAGAACACGGGGCTTACCGTTGACCAAGCTCGGAAAATCCGGATTCAACCGGAGCCAATCCTTCCGCTCCTTGTCCCAATTCGCGATCTTGGGTCCGAGCGTGTACGTGATGTTGGGGTTCATCTCGGTCTCGGTCAGCTCGTCCGGATCGTTGGGGTCGGAATCGGACCGGATCTCGGCGAGGATCCGGTTCGTCTCTTCGATCAAATTCTGGTTGACGGCGTCGGCCTCGGAGCTTCCGAGGTTGCCGACGCCGATCGTGCCGCGGAGGACGAGGATGGTGACGAAGCCGCAGAGGATGGTGATTTTGATGTTGTTGAATGTCTTCTGGATCTGCCGTCCACGTGGCAGGGCTCCGTAAGCGCGGCCCGCACGGCCGTTGGCCGAGGTTCCAGTGGTGGTGGTCGGAAGCCCGCCCGAGCTGGTACGCTTCTGAGCTGCGAAAGGACTATCTTGCCCCATATCCAATCGCCTTGTGGGTCGAGTGTGTTTGGTGTTTTATGGGGGTGTATTTGTAAATTTGTATGGGGAGGTTATAGGGGAGTGAGGAGGTGTAAAACCCTAGAGGGAGCGAACGAGTGGGGCATGGCGGAGGAAGGCTTGGAGATTATTGGAAAAATGGGGGAAATGTCAGGACATGTGTCCAACATCGATTGTCGTGGGGCTTGATGTCTTTTAAATTTTATTGTCTGATCTGGATTTCGAAATTTCTTTTCAAATATTTTTTTATTTTTTTTATTTTTAACTAACGATATTTTCTATATTAAGTTTTTTTTTTATAATGCATACACAATTTTGAAATCTGTGTCCTTCGAACACGGCATACCAAGTAATCTTAGCTGTTTAATTTTAATCCTACGGTCTGAAATTTTTCTTTCCCTTCCTCTTCGCCTCGTGTAGATTCCTTTCATCTTCCTCTTGGAAATCGAAGATGGAGAAGAACTTTTGCGTCTTGCACACTGGAAATTAATCGACACCTTTGATGACCACTTAGAGGAAAACTATCACCATCGCTCTGACTTCGATCAAATGGATAAAGACAGATTTGCTGGTGGCCAATTCGAGCCACGCTTACCATTAACATCAGTGATAACGAGAGGAAGACAGGCTTGCTGGTCGCAAGGCAAGCATTTTTAGGTCCGTTCTGATTGCGAGCAAACATGATCCTTACCCGAGGGTCTCGAAAATTAAGAGTAAATTGATCTGGAGAGAATCTTTATTCCTTAACCTCCCCAAACTTTTGAAGTAGGATTATCTTCCCTCCTATTCTCATCTCATTCATTCCCCACCTCTCACACTTTATTTTTATCTTATTGTTTCTATAAAAAAAATTAATATAAAATATTGACGTAACTTAACCGTAACTGTTCAAGTATGAGATGAGAGAATGAGAAAGAAATTAGGAGGAGAGAATCCTCCTCCCAAACTTTTTACTTAATTTTTTAAGTAGTGTCCCACAAGATCCCACCTCAGCAGTCACGTCAGTGTCTTCATCCTCATGGACCATGTGCCATGTTTCAACTTACTGATCTTAGCAGCCTTTTATGAGTTGCACAAATTGTCCTTCCGTTGAAAAAAATCCTAATCACGGATTTGAATTTCATCTGGATTCAAATTGTGGAGATCTTAGAAATCTTCATATTTTAACTATTAATCATGTATTATATAATCAGAAATTATTTGACTTTTTAAATTTAAAATTAAACATAAATAGTACCTAACAAAAACTGATCACACGATGTACGATAAACGATTAGGATGTGGGGCTCCTAAGATGATTCGAAAAGGATCCTCTTCCCCTAATCACACCCTTGTGGATATCAGTTTAAATCCAACTGTTCATTTGAATTTAATTCACAAGGTTTACGTTGTGAGATTCTTTTATGCAACTAAATTTTAGTCACGGTAATGTTACTATCAAATAATGTCACATGTTAAAAAAGTAAACTACTTGTAAAATGGATGCTTGTCCTATAGTAAATTAAGTCCATAAAAGAATCTATCGTGCGTGCAACGATACAAGGTGCAAAGGGTAGAAAGGTTACCTTAAGCCATAGAAGCTCGTTTGACTCTTAAGCAAGGTTTGGAATGACCCTTTTGGCACTTAAGGTGATGCACACATTTGGTCGAAGTTGAAGTGAATCGGATGGAAACTTTGATTTGGACTGAGATTGGCAGCGAGCTTAACCACAAGGGTACATAAACCGACACCACATACGACTTTGTGCAATTTAGCCTTTTGATTTAAATTTTATTAGAGCCGCCCCAAGTAATCTAATAAAACCAGCAGGATTCTCTACGGATTCTTTTGGTGAGGATCTTGAGAATCAATAAATCGTGTCCGTTCATTGCACATTGTGCAATCAGTTTTTGTCGAGTACTATTTGTGTTTAATTTTAAATAAAAATATTTAAAATGATTTATAACCATACGCTGTACGATGAATGGACACGATTCACATATTTTCATGATCCTCACAAAGAGGATCCGATGAAGATCCGGATTCCTAATAAAAGTGCAATCTTGCAGAAGTACTCTGAGTTAGGTGGAAAGATGTGGAATTTGGATTCAACCAACTAAATAAAGGGTTAATAATTAATTCAACCAAATCAATCTTAATGCGGCGAGTTATCAGAGTTTACAAACGTGACAAAAATGTGAAGATAGTGAAAGAAAGCAAACTTTGATTCACATCCCTCTCAAGTCTCCTAAATTTCTCTTAGGTTTCACCATAAGTTTTGGCCATTGAAAATTATATGGTTCACCAACCTCGTCAAATTCAACTGACCAGCTATTAGTCTAGTGATACTTCTTTATTCGATGTTGGAAGATGTCCAAAGTTCGAATTCCCGCTTCCCAAGTCAGATTCAATCCATTTGGCCAAGGGTTCGAACAAGTATACAAGGCAACAAAACATCCAAGGAGAAAACTAAAACAACAGTTGCACAAGTTACAGGCATACCAATTAAGTCGCGGCGGATTTCTTTTTCTTCTTCAGCATTCCCCTTAAAATCTTTCTCTTCTTCTTCGTCTGCTTTGTCTTCACGGTCCTCCTTCTAACTTTCACCTCAGCCTTTGCATTGGTGCATTCGATAAGGCGGAGTTTTTCCTCATTCCTTGCTGGCTTGAAAACCTCAGTGATCGAAGGGTCCAACAAATCGCTCGAGCAGCTAAGAGAAATACGGCTTCATCCCAAAGCTCTCTACCCTTTTCAAGGTCCCCTCCCCTACAAAACTTGGGAATCAACACATCATAAACCGGACAATATACGCCTAATGCGCTTGCCTTCATCCTTTGAAGAAGCTCCAGAGCATAATGTGGTCTCTCCTTGCCTACGAGTACATCAATCAAAACATAGTAGAACTTACGATTCAGTTGCAGGCCCTGTTCAAGCATCTCATCCACCATCTTATTTCCTTTACCAAATCTGCCGGACAAATACAACACTCTTGCAACAAGGTAAAACCCGTTCTTCATAGTCTTAAGAATGTTACAAGATTCCTTGATTCTTGTTCTTCCCAAAAAAGAATGGAATTTGGAGAAATGCTATAAGACCACATCTCAATCATAACATTTAGCGCTTGGGGAACAAGTCCAGACGAATTGCGCTTAAAGTTCTCACGCAAAGGCCCCCGAAGGAATGTGTTGTAGCAAAACAAGTCTGGCATAATCCTGATCGACTTCATTTCTTTGATGATTCTTCTTGCTTCCTTCACATTCTCCTGCACAAACCATCCATGCAAAAGACTTTTATAAATGCAAGGCTATATACCGGCAATCTTATCCCTGTGGTTCAAAACAACCCCTTCTGCTCTTTTAACGTGCCCTCAAGCGCAAAGCGCATTGACACTGGCAGTGACTGTAACACCGTCTCGAGGTCACTTGTACTTGTCCAAGTTCTTAAACATACCCAATGCCTCATCTTCCTTCCCCAACTTCACCAATGCCTCAGCAACAAGACCAAAAGTTTAAGCTGCCATTGCGCAGCCCGCCTTCACAATATCAGAGAGTACAATGTTCATTGCCGTGTGGTCCTCAAACCCGAATGCCAAAATTGTAGTCCTTCTCTTACAAACCATAACCCAAATTCTTATGACACCAGGAAAAAAACCTTAGCAATCTTCTAGTGGGCGCTTCGTTTTTGCAAGAATCGATTACTTGGGTCACAAGCGATGATGTTAAGGAAGCAGTAAGTTTATTTAGGCTCGATTCCAAATCATCCAGACCGCCAATTGCACTCGAAACAATGCTACACAGCTCTTGCAGCTCGGGCGGCGACTACACAGGGAACTCTGTCGAGGAGTAAAAACACGAAAAAGCGTTGAGATTCCGACTACTGACTGCATTCTGCAACAAAAAGCCGCTGCCATTTCGATATCAATACAGGAAATCCTTCTAACACTTGCAGTGCATTATAAAAAGCTCAGCCTGAACATCGCCTGCTAGCTGACACCAAACTTACTCTCTACACCCATATTATTTTTAAAAATACTAATATCTCTTTAAACCCAAGTTTACTACCTAATATACCCTCACAAACTCAATTCAACATGTAAATTTTTCTTTACACCCATTTAGAAAATAAAATTCCAATTGAGTAATTTTTATTAAAGAACTAATATCTCTTTAATCCCAAATTGCATAAGCATAAAGTCGTATGGCTTGCTTTCGTTAATGCAATACAGTATTAGGTCGTAATTGATGTAGTACAACATTATTATATGTAGAAATTAATAGAAATTCTTAAGATGATGTGCCCCATTGCTGGAGCTGCTGCGTACATCACTACGGCTCCCATGGCTATTGTTGCTAGCTAATTTGTTTGTATTTTAGTGTCTCTTTGTTGTGGTAACTGCTGCCTCCTAATGAACCAATCTTCAATTATTCCATGATCTAAGGTAAGTGGTAGCAAACAACATGCTCATTTACCTTCGTAAGTGGTAGCAAACCCTTATTTCTTTACGTTAGCCCTAGATTTTCAACCTTGCTAATGGAGTGGATTCGAGGAAACCAAATGGCTTCGCCACCATTTACAACTCATCTTTTCAACTTTCAGCGTTGATAGTTGTGAATTGAAACTTAAAAACTCATCTTCTCAACTTCAAAAAAAATTGAAATGAAACGACAAAAATTGCATAAATCAATTCATACCTTAGTTGGAGGATTTAAAACTTCAAAA
The DNA here is from genome assembly GCF_963583255.1 of Pyrus communis. NCBI lineage: Eukaryota > Viridiplantae > Streptophyta > Magnoliopsida > Rosales > Rosaceae > Pyrus > Pyrus communis. The sequence goes on along the minus strand of NC_084815.1, from coordinate 23,321,995 downwards.
TCACTATCTATTGATAAATAAAATAAATAAACAAAAATAAATAAATAAGTTTGTTTTCTCTATATGAACTCTTAGGGTTTTGGCCGGAATGAACGTAGGATAAACATTGTGTGAAACTAGGGTTTAATTATTGCATGTGAGTTTATTGATAAATTTTAGTTTTATTGTTAATCTTATTGTGTACTTGATGGTAATTATACAATAGGATAAGAAAGACAATTCACATTTAAAGTTTAAGTTGGGTGTAGAAAGAGATTATATGAGTTCAAATAAAAAATTTCAATAGAATAATATGGGGGATTTTAGAGATAAGGGCTTGTCAAAGATGATTTTTAGAATATAACTCGGAAGGTTTTCAATATAAAAAAAAGATCATTCATTTTAATGCACCATGATGTCACTTATAATAAAACCACAAGTTTTACTACTATTTACAAGAATGCCATCATTTTTGTCTACAATTATTTACAAGAATGCACAATTTATGTCCGATAGTTTCGGTACGGTCAATTAGGTACATTATATAGTTTAGGTTCAATAGATATGGTACGATCAATTTGTTATGATTTGTATTTTTTATGTTTTAGTTCATTAGGTCTGATAAATTAGGTACGTTATATATTTTAGGCCCGATCAATTCGATACGGTCAATTAGGTTGTGATTTCACATTCTATTTTCTCTACATACAAAATTGTTCTTTTCACTTATCTTAGGATTCATTTTTAATTTATTGAATCCAAAACTATAAAAACAAAAACGAATGCATCGAGAATATAGGTACACTATATTGTTCTACATACAAAATTGATCATTTAGATATTGTCAATTAGGTCCTATCTATTCGGTACGGTCAGCTAGGTACTATATAGTGTAGGCCCGATTAATTCGGTACGGTCAATTAGGTTGTGATTTCACATTCCATTTTCTCTATTTGTATTGTTTCTTTGGATTCACCGTCAATTTGGCATCCAAAAGTCCCTTTTTCCTTCTTTCTTCCGAATACAACGTGATTTTTTGTTTTTGAGTTTTCTGGCTTTTTTTCTTTCATCATGGTTTTTGAGTTTTTTGGTGTCTTTAATTGGAATAACACATGGAGGATTATGGTAATGTTATTGTTATTGCGATCATGTTAATTATGGATCTAGTTACTTAAGCATTCTTGGAAAGTTAATTATACATTTGTTTCTCTAATTGGTTTTAAGAGAGAAATAAGGGTAAATAGGGAAACTAAAAATTCCATAAATTTATAAATAAAAAAATTATTAAATGTGATATGAAATATTATAATCTCACATGGTGGACTATTTTTAGTTTTTAATTTTACATACGGTATTATTGAAAAAATAATCTTACTTGGGGATTAAAATGAAATTTTATTATTGTATATCCATGTATGCAACGACACGTCAATACCCGTCCTTTGTACGTAATCCAACGCAACAACCAAGGGCATGATGGGAACATTCGCAAACTCCCAGCCATGCAAAAGCTCAAATTCGATCAGTTTGTCTTATATTGAAAACTGGTTCAATTTTCAGAGCTTGATTAACGGAAAGTTGATAAATTTAGGCACTAATCGGATCCAGGAGAAATGGGTAGGCGGTGGAATCGAGATCGAGAAGGATGAGTGAGGTGTTTGAGGGGTACGAGCGCCAATACTGCGAGCTCTCAGCTAATCTCTCAAGCAAGTGCACGGCTGCCACCGCCGTGGATGGAGGAGGTGGTAAAATCTCTGAATAATGAAATGCAATTTTTATTTTTATTTTTTATAATTCTCCTTTTCTTTTGTTTTTAGAGGAGTATTGATAGTTGTGTACAATGCATGATAACTAGATTTTTAGACGTGAATTATGTCAGTTAATCAGAGCAGTAATTTTAAACTTGTTTTACCATGTCAGATACTTGTTCCTGGTAAACAAGAATAGTTGGCTGGAGCAGTATATATCTAAATAAAAGATGCATTTTAATTTTTTTTTCACTTTTCTTTTGAGTTTGATAAGAATATGATGCATGACACATGCATTCGGGTCCGTCAGCGGTCAACTGCTAATGTCGGGTGCAATAAAAAAATATTGAATTGTAATTCAAGCATAGAGTGTTGGTTGGATTCATCATGCATTTGTTTGTTGCTTTTATTTTTTGGTTCAATTTGAAAATTTGCAACATAAAACGATCAACGATAGACTTTAGAATTACATAAAAGGTGGTGCTTTTGAGAGACTTTAGAATGCAGATGGTGCTTATGTGAATTCTTGCTTTGCAGAGAAAAAAAAGCAGATAATTGCAGAGGTAAAAGCTGGATTAGAGGATGCAGATACTTTGGTATGGCACTAACTCCAGTCAAAATCCATGGTTTAGATGTTTCATGTTTGTTGTGTTTACGTAGAAAAACTTTAGTACGGTTGTCTGATTAGGGCAGCCTGATTAGGGCAGCTCTCACATCATATGGGACCAACGTAGGTTCTGGGGAAACCAAAACACAGAGGGTCTCGTGCTTTTTGTGAGAGGTGCTCTACGGATTTCGTGGTCTAGCAACCGTACCCAAGTTTTCTTCTGTTTATGATATTAGATTGATGATTTATGCCATGTTGGAGAACTTATCCAGCTGAGGAAAATGGACCTTGAGGCGAGGAGTTTGCAGCCAAGTGTGAAGGCTGCTCTTCTTGCCAAGCTAAGAGAATACAAGGTTGATTTGAACAATTTGAAGAGCCAACTGAAGAGAATCGCATCACCTGTCGTGAATTTTGCAGCTCGGGACGAGCTGTTGGAGCCCGGAATGGCAGATTCCTTGACGGTAATGCATCATCTCTATACCTTACCTCTCTCAATGCGTGTTAGCTTGTCAAGGGGTCTTGTTCATAGGATGTTTTGGTTATGTGGCAGACATCTAACGATCAACGAGGAAGATTGTTGATGACGACTGACATGTTAAATCAGTCGACGGACAGAATCAAGGAGAGTAGAAGAGCAATGCTGGAAACCGAGGAGCTTGGGGTCTCAATCCTCCAAGATTTGCACCAACAACGCCAGTCACTTCTACATGCTCACAATACAGTATGTCTGTTAATCCTGTACCTCCTCCTTTTGCTTTGTGTCATTTCCCCTGGAAAGCAGATGCTTGTTGCTTACGTGACGAGAGATATAGGACGAGGGGGATATATCCATGGTTACATTAGATAATCTCCGATGAATTAGGCTAACGAGAAAATGAGATTGTCGAGGTGGTAACCCTAATTTCGTTTCGTTGTGTTGGCAGCTCCACGGGGCGGATGAAAGTATCAGCAAGAGCAAGAAGGTGCTGACCGCCATGACGAGGAGTATGAACAGGAATAAATGGATTGTCGGCTCCATCATCGGAGTCTTCGCCGTTGCAATCTTGTTTATCCTTTATCTTAAGATTACGCGCTAGCTAATATTGGTCTGGAATTTCACTCTGATATTGGTGTGTATGTTATTGGATATTGTTTCTGGTTGATTCGGGCAAAGGGCAAACAGAGCTGTCTTTTCGTTATATCTTTGCAAAATTTGGTGTTAGAATGAAAGAAAGCAGCCATGGATTCGTTTGAGACGAACAGAGTGGCCGGGGTTGGCCGGAGAAAACAGGGTAGACCGTGTATCAGGGGAGCACAGAGGCCGCCTTTCGGGAAGTCACAAATGTGTCTTCTGTTCTGCAAACTATACTTTTTACGTCAAAGAAGGAAAGAGGCACAAGAAATCTTCAAAACTTTCACAAAAATTACCATAAAATTCCATATGATAATAAGAAGAGAAAACACCGTTCTCCTGTTTAAGTCATTGTTTAAATCTAAAACTTCTTGACAGAAAAATTCTGAAGATGAGCTCATTTCCGGTTTGGATTTCGGACATGGATGAATCAAGGATGAAAGGTTCCCGACCTCAAGAGCTCTTCACCGAGTGTCTGTTGGGCTATTCTGTAATTCAAGAAGATGGACGGCGCGATACTTTACGATGATCAGATCTTTGATTACTGAAATAGAACCAGTAGTTTGAACCCTTGATCAATGTCCAACCAATACGACGATGCACCCAGTATACTTCAATGGAACCATGCAACACCAATCCCCACTCATCCATATAGGTAACATTAAGGGATGCAGGAACGTCCGTAATGAAAAGGGATTCAACTCTTATGATTCTCCCACGTAACCAAATACAATCACTTCCTATCAAGAAGCACCATCTTCCGGGGAGGAATCCCTTGGCGCAAGCTCCTCATCATCCTTTTCATCCTCCTCCTCATCATCTTCAACAGAAGCAGGCTCGCCGTTAAGATCCACATTTACACCATTTAACTTCCCCACAAATTGTCCCCGCACACGAGGTCTCCTTTCGGCAAGTTTCTTTCTATTTACATACCTGATCTTTTTATCAAAACACCGCTCCTTTCTTTTTTGCCTAAATTTAATCAATGCTGCCTCCCTTCTGTCAACCTTATTTAGATTCACTTCAGTGGATGCTGAACTTCCAAATGATGGCCATGGCTGAGCATTCGGCATTTGTTGACCAGGTTGCAAGCATACACCATAATAGGGGAACGAAGCCATCCCATTTGGGTGTGGAGGGCAGTGTGGAAAATGATTGTATTGTGGCATCACAGCATGATTTTGCATGTCATGCAGATTCTTTTGATAAACTTCGGGTGACGATGACATCATAACTTGATTGACAGCCCCCGACATATAATATTGATAGGCGGCTTGGGTGGGTAGGCCAGAAAAATCATGTTGAGGTTCATTTCTTGGATGTGCAGGCACCAGAGAGGATCTGTCTTCCTCAAAACTCCTCTGATTTTGAAGTTCCATTGATCCAGACGGGGTACTAGACCTCTCCAAAGAAAGAGAATCTGGGATACTGTTACTGCTTGGCAAGTCATCTCCCTGTGAGTTGCTTTCCCACGCCTCTCCATTTCCATGTACTTGGGGATCACCAACCACTTGGTGAACACATTCTTCTTGTTTCTCTTCTATCCTCAAATTTTCAGTGGCAATGTCTTCAATATGTGCAACCACCTGAGGATTGATTTTTAGTTCGCTTGATTTCACATACGTAAGGAAGGCAGATGACTTGCCAACGCCAATCTTCAGTTCGCTCTTCTTTGGGGCAGATAAAAACTTTCCTAACAATATAATCAGAGAAAATGGAAAAAAAGTTATTTGTGTAAAAGATGAAAATGTCATACTGAAAAACTATTCTTCTTAAAGATAGGTTTTTGCTTTACCCAAATTAGTGAAGTTGAATGAATGACACAATAGTATTAACCATACATGACGGTGTTTCAAGTGAACACGTGTTCAAAACATATGATACAACAAAATTTCTCCATATCACAAGTGGCTCACCAGTTTGCCGGTCACTTATTCCTGGAACATCGGGCCGAAATTCTGATATATTCTCGACAGGAAGCTGCATAACAGGAGTAGACTAAAAAATAAAATTAATTAATTAACGATCATGCTTTAACTCTATATATAATAAATATTAAGTTAAAATTATAACCCAAAAAAAAAAAACTGATCTTCAAAAAGTAATTTATAAATAGTAAACGGTCACCTTATCTTCCTCAGGAGCTGGGGTTCCAGTCTCTGGATTGCCCAATTTATCATCTGTATCATCCGAGAATAAAGTAGTACTGTTCGTATTAGATCGGCTAGGGTCTGATATCACCAGATCAACATAATTTATAAGGTTCTTCTCTGCTAGCCCAAGCTGCCAAATACATAAAATAAAAATGTTTTAGTTACTAATTTGAGAGGATATAGAAGTATCCTAGTGCACATGCATCAGTTAGGGATGAGGAACTTGAAAAAAAGAGGTATTACATACACAAGAGTACATTCAACTAAAGGAGTACGAACTTTAGCTTTAGAAGTGAGAAGGCTGAGAAGTGAGAAGCCAAGTAATTTGATTGCATGCTTTGTTCTGAACTATCCAAGATAGTAAATCCACCTAAATGGGTCATATAAAGATACTAACAGCCCAAACAAAACATCAACTCCTACATGATGGTCACTTCTAAGCTGCTAGCTTGCTAGGCATCCCTAGTGTGTTTATTTCTATCAACAAAGATTTTGATAAAGCAAGGGGTAATTCGAAGAACAGCTCAGAAACAAAAGCATTAAAGTCGTGCAACCAAACCATGTGCCTTCTTCTCCACATGTGTGTCCACAAGTTCAGAAGCTCATTAGTGCGTAAAGGCTTTACAAGATAGTCAGCTGCTCCAAGCTTCAAGCACTTAACAACAGTAGAGACCTCATCTTGTGCCGACATCACTGACCCAAAAAAAAAAAGGATCAGCAGTGAGGTTAATACAATAATTTTCCTTAACATGAAACATTTATCATTGAAAGAAAATGGAAACAATAGGATAAGACATGCTTACTGATTACAGGAATGCGCCTTAACTCTCTATCCCGTGTGATGTACTTCAACATTTTCATGCCTTTGCGCATAGGAAGGTCAACTTCGGCAAGTATGAGATCGATATCAGGCCCCTCTGCATTCAATGCATCAATCACTTGTCGAGGAGACTTCACGGAAATAACTGTAAAGCAATGAAATCGAGAGTCAGAATTGAGCACACAAATCATCTTCAATTGCATTGGCTTTTCATCTTGGCCTTTCTAAACCTTGTCCTACTGTTCAAAATTCTTATTTCAACAGGTGGCATGTTTAGCATTACTTTTCACAAACATTTACTTATTTGAATATATTCACACCATATTTCACCTAAACTCTTAAAGGATTCATTTGGAAACTCGAGAAAGTTAGAAACGATCAAACAATTCACGTTATCACATACCGTAATTGGGATCAATTCAGTGCACTTTATCTTTGTAGATTGAAAACAAAAAAACAGCACAAAGCAACAGAAAATGCAACTCCAACTTGATTTTTCTTTCTCAGATCATCAAAAAGTTAAAAATTTGGCCTTTCTTTCGCAATTCTCACTCCATTTTCTTAGCAACCAGACAAATGATAAGCTCTAACAATTTCCAAACTTCAAATAGGAAGATACGATCAAAGTAATGAACTTTTACAAAAATAAAATACGTTCATACCCTGGTAAGAGCATTTCACAAGAAGCGTGAAAACCTCTTCCGAACTGTACTCGTTGTTATCGCAGAGTAAAATCCTCACCCTGCTCCTGTCGATGAACCCATCAGCACCACTACCGACGCCACAAACGCCGCCGCCGCCGCCACTGCCATCAGCTTCAGACTCTCTGTTCAAATTCAGCTCCATCGCAAAACCCACCAAAAACCCCCGGCAAACTCTCCGATCCTACAAAACCTCCATAAATCCAACCAAAATACTCACCGCTCCATCTCCAGGGCTCCAATCAGAATCCCAAATCAGGGTTTTGCTGGTCTCCAATCCCCAATCCCAAGCGCTGACACCATTTCTTAGTCAAAAACCCAAACCCCAAACCCGTCCGTACAATCGCAGCTCCGAGCAAGCTTATCGGACGGTTGGGAATTCGAGTTGACCCCGGGAGAGAAGCCGATAGAATTGTTACTTAAAAAGAGTTCCAAGTTCGGAATCTGGGATCATCGGCCACCAGCGGCGCACGATGGCACCAGCCGAGGAGTTGGAAAAAAACAAAAAAGAAATGTTAGCAGGAAAAAAACAGTGAAATTTTAAATAAATCTCACTAAAATCTGTATAAATATTACGTGTAAGGTTCGCAAACGTGCGCGTGGGGGAGTATTAGGCGTAAGATAGAGGGGAGGAGACGTGGAAGGTTGGGTGACAGCAAACAAAAGTGCAAAAAGGTGAGGAAAAAGGGATTCTCTGGATCCATTTCTCCTGTTCCATCAAATCAGGGATCCAATTTATTAAAATTTGATTCAACGGCTGAAGTTATTATAACTTTTAAAGTAAATCCGATTTATAATCGTTGGATCAAAATTCAATAGTATAAATTCTCTAATTTAATGGATTAAGAAGAAGGAATCCATAAAGAATCACTTTCCACTGGTAATGGTGTTTTCAACCTTTCAGGTTAGAGACAGTCAGGACTCACTTTTTATTTATTTATTTATATTGAAAATAATAATCTATTTATTCCTTGGATATTATTTTGAGAAATACTTTTTCAAAGTAAGTATTCTCTGTCATCTCTCTGCTTAAAGTTAATTTTCATGGTAACGTTATAAAATATTATGTAAAAAAAAACATGAGGTGACAGAGAGTTTTCTTAGTATTTTTCTATTATTTTTTGGGTTTTGCTAGAGAAGACTATATGTTAAAGAAGAGCGTAAATCTCAATTTTTGATGGTAATGAGATTTCTCAACTATTGTTATGTTATTGTATGAAATCCATTAATATGTAATATTTTCTTACTTAGTTATGAATGAAAATAACCGAACCAAACTAAACTAAACTGCTACCTAAATGAATAATTTGGCATATTATACAACTAATTTTATGCATGAATGGAACCAATCCGAACTGTAATTTTACATTGATTTGCGTATTTCCCTTTTTTCCCGTGCACTCCTCCTTGTTTTTCTCTTGGATTGAATAAGTTACAAAAAATTTAAGATTCACGGAAAATTGAGGAGTACATAAGGAGAGAATTGGAAGCGTGAAAATCACTACCCACCCATCCTAACCACAAAGCAAGAGCAACCCCCATAACTAAAGAAGAACATTTAGGTGAGTCATAAGCAAAGTATGTATTACGCAGAACACGATAAGCCAAGTTAGCTAGAACAATATGCTCTATCCTTATGCACACAAATTTGAATATCTCTTATCGTAGTTAGACTAGTTTAATATGGACCGTCGCTCTAATCATAAAAAAACGTAAGCAGGATGCCTGCATGTGTATTATGGGAGAGGATGTATCTGCTAGCCTATACTCTTCTTCTCCAAGATTTTTGCTCCACATGCTTTTTAACAAAATGATATCGCAAGCAGGTGGCTGTCACATCCTTTACCAAATCAAATTTCAAGCACATTAAGCACATGCATGGAATTGTTCAAAACAAGGCAAAATGTGATAAATTCAGAAATCGAAATAACATGAGGATTTGTACTGGTTTGGCAAAAGCGTACGTCTAGTCCGGAAACGGCGAGGAAATTCCATTGATATCAAACAGAAATTACAAAAGCCAAGTACACCCAACTCCCTCTTCACCAAATGGGTTTGCTGCTCGAACTTTCTATCTGTCGAACTGCTCTAGGTGCAAATACATGCACTCACCAGCAAGTGCGCTGGAGAAGCCAAAATAAATGCAAGACGAAGTGTAGTCAATAAGACACACTGACTTAATAGGCAGATGGAAACTCACCCAACAAAGAAAAGCTTTCACAATTAAGCCAACTTCAAGAAGAATCGACGTAAATCTATCGCGCACGTTGAGAGGTGGGGGGACTGGGACCATCTTACTGCACCATGACATGGATGAAGCTGAGCTGCTGTTATTGCCTAACCAAGCACCATTAACTTGTAGTTGTAGATAGCTTTCCTACTTGCACCTATCGATCAAAATAGCTAAAGCGATATGTAACCGTTGCTTGGATGGAAGCTCAGCAGATGCATGCATGCATTCTCAGTTGCACGATCAGAAATTGATCTCACTAAAACTGGCTCAGTTTCTTCCTATTTCTCGAAGAAAGATAAGGATGTCCCGTTCACGCTAAATGCAGGAGATATTTGTTAAAAGGCATTTTTGTGTTGGAGTATCCTCTGTGGTTGCATATATGATGATCAGTACAACCACGCCATCTTTACCCCCAAAAACACCTTCAACACCATCTTCGATGTGAAACCCGGTCCCAAACTATGTAATTTTATATTCATGAATTTATGAAATTACCATTTTTACCCCTTATTCCCTACCCAATCCGGATCCCCTTTTTGGATTTCCTCCAAATTCTCCTCCTCTCTCTGCCTACCACGTGGCAATCCCCTATCCTCCCCCTCCTTCTCTCTTCCCCCCCCCTCGAGTCACTCTCACTCTCTCTCTCTCAGCTCACACTCTCCCTCTTTCACAGATCTCTCTCTCTATTCTCTCACCCCCTCCGACGACACACACACATACATATCGTCGTCGAAGAGTTGTGCGAAATAGGAAGAATGGAATCGCCACTAATAATCGCACCTAAGCACATAAAGAAGTCATAAATGGATTCAGGACATCAAAAAACATAAAGGGGACCTCGAGTACCCTCATGTGTCGCCGCAAGGTGGTGGCTCGGCAGTGTATGTGCTCCACGTGCTTGCACCAACTCGGTCTCACGCATGGCTGGGCTTAGGGTTTGGGCCAGCTCTAGGTTTGGGCTAGAGGGTTTTGGGCTTGGGCTCCTTGGGCTTAGGCCTATAGTTTGGGCCGGACTCTATGGCCCAAAGACCTAGTTTTGGTCTCAAGCTTAAAGGGTTTAGGGCTATGGGCTTCCCGGGTTTGGGCTTGGGTTCAGCAGGCCGAATGCCCTAGTTGGCACGGCCCAACAGCCTAGGTTCAAAGGGATTTGGGTTTGGGGTTAAGTGGGTTGGGTTGGCCTAAATTCAACTCGTGGGTCGTCGGACCCAACGAAAGAGAAAGCCGGATTCCGACCAAAAAATTTCCCTGACTGCGTTTTGGGGTTTAACTTCGACCAAAATTCATCATTCAAAAGTCAAAATGAAGATAAAAGAGTGAGGATTCAAGTTGTACCAAGATGAGATCATGTCGAGGTCGGGATTGGGCGGAAAATGGCCTGAGATTCACTAACCTTCATTGGAAAACTAGAAAGAGTTTTCCCTGGGTATTCCTAGGTCTAAAAACACCCCAAAACGTCTCAAAAACTACCTAATCACTTTTCTTAACTCGATTTAGGAAGATTTAGAGGTGAGTTCGACTTACCTCGTCGGAAAACCCACGTGCACAGTGTCGGTGCACAGTGCCGAGAGAGAGATCGGAGAGGTGACGTAAGGAGGGGAGGTCTAGGTGATGATGGTGGTGTGGTTGTGAGTGGACCCCTTCTAAAATGCATGTTTTAATAGCAGAAATGCATACATGAAAAACATGATTTTTGGTTACGTTTTATGAAACGTTTTATGAGTAAATTTAGATTTACACGTTATGATTATCATGCTTTACTGAGAATATTTTGGAATATCATACTTTATTGAATTTATGTTCTTTGTAGTATATATGATGGATGACTATATATTATGAAGATGTTTTGAGATATATGTACGTATGTTGGAAAGATTATATTTAATGTTTTGTGCTTATCCAGTGGTCACTGTTATGCCTACGGGCGATGATGCTTATTTGGCCTACGGGTTGGGTGATGTAGGGGCTTCTGTTGATTATGATACCACTATTTAGCACATTATATACGATATATGCTTTATGAAAGGTTTTATGGCATGCTAGGATTTTCGGAAAACCTATTACATATTATATGATTGAGTTTTCATAAAACTTTGGGGGTTAGTACGTTGATGAATGAATAATTCTTTAGTATTATATATATATATATATATATATATATATATAAACTTGGTTCACTCATGTTTGTTTTGCGCCCCCTCAGGACATAAGAACGAAGCATACGATCCGTGCCATGAGGCATTCCCCTACCAGTGATATCATGTCATCCTTTCTACTTTGACATCATTGTAATAGCACATTTCGCTTATATTCTGAATTAGATGTATGCTTTGAACATGTTATGCATTATCACTATCACTATCATTGTTGGTTGAATATTATTTTATAAGGTTTATGTTGGAATATTATAATGCGTAGTTCGCGGAAATTTACATGCATGTTTCACATGTTCCCAGTATATGCATTTATTAAATGGCTTGCGTCACCCAATGTCGACCAACCATAAACATTGATATTTTTTATTGGGATAATTTGATCCAAGATTGATGTAAATACATGTTTTGTTTTGTTTTTGTTTTTGGGTCGAAGAACCATGTTCTTGGTACAACGATAATTTCTAAATATGGAATATGAGTCATATGAGTCATTGGGTTTGCTTGATTATTCATTTTTATGCAGCCTTGGTAGTTTAGCACCCATGAACATTTCAGGGTTTGAGAGATGGAACCATTGAAATTGAAATTTTACAGACGTTTGGTTCTTCTGGGAAGGAGAAAGGTTGACGGTACAGAGAGAGCATAATATTATATGTTCTCGACTTTGGTTGTATTAGCATTAATAAAAATTAAAAACTTGAAAATGCATTTTGTGTTTTTGATAATTTTGATTTCGAACTAGAGATCTGAATAACAAAGGTGAATGGTCCTAATCAATCGCAAGCCTTTTTCATTAACCTTTTATGAAAGATCAGTAAATGAGAACAAACACCCCTTTTTAGCTGTGAAAGATATAAAAATAAAACAAATTATTTTTCTTATATTGCGTCATCTTACTCCCTCCATGATGCTTGTTAATAGCTAGCGTCATGTAGGGCGTCATGGATAGTATTTGGCTGCTGAAAAATTAGCAGTAACTTCTGCTGATAGCCAATTACAGATGGCCACGTGTCCAATTTGTGATTAAAAAACCAATTGCTTAAACACGTGTTCATATGTGATTGGCTAGCAGCAAGAATTGCTGCTGATTTTCAGCAGCTAAGTTCTGTTCGGATGTCGTATGATTAATTGTTTAATTTTTTTTTTCATTTTTTATTAAAAAAAGGGTGTGAATTCGAGGCCGAGACACACCACTTGCCATTTGGTTAATTGTTAGTTAATACATTCTGACATCCAGCTTCATTAATAGGATAAACACATAGATAACCGTACGATATACGATAAACGGATGTCATTGAAGAATTCTCGGGATCCTCATTCGATGATAAGGAAATTTCAGTGCTGATTACATCTCATTTTTAACCCAAGATTTTGCCTCAACCATCAAATTTAAACAAGAATGAATAGATTCTAAAAGCACTTTCGAGCCTAAGCCTTTCCTCTATGGAGCATATGCTTATTTTCCGACAACAATTTGGTTCGAAATTCTCACCCGATAACCAAATTTTATTTGCAATATAAATACTCAGCATAATTCTGATCCCGCTGTTTATTTTTTGATACACATAGCTGGCTTTGAATCCTCTGCAAACTCTTCTTCCGTGTCATCTAAGACCAAGATGTTGTTCATCGTTGCTTCAGACGAAACCACCAGACCAATGTTCTTCTGTGGCGCCTCCAGCCCCTGAAAAGATCGAAAGATTTTACCACAATGTTGCCATTTCCATGAGGTTTCAGTTCCAAACAACGGTTGAAATGTTTACATCTTTCTTTGTTCGTGGTCGTTTTTCTTGTTTATTTATCGAAAACTCAAGAGGGATGCCTACCTTAGGTTGCTTCCTCTGCCTCCAAGTGTGCATCCACAAGTTTAGTATTTGATCAATGCACAGTGGCTTCACCAGATAATCAGTGGCCCCAAATTTTAAGAAATTGAAAAGGAAACGGCTTTCATCCTGCGTCGCCAGCACTTCAAAACAAGAAGATTAGCAAAGTGTGATGCACTGTTTACATGGATTTCCAAGCAAATATTATTTGTATCCGTAGAATTCCATAATGTGCAGATAGTGCATTACGTAGGATGCTCTCTAAAGCAAACAAAAAAGAGCGTCTGCGAGCACCTGATAATATTAGCGGTCAGATCTCCAGTGGAAACCGGATACCAGATATAGGGGATAATGAGCCATTAGATTAAGTGTTGCTCGGAGTTGCTCACTTTTCTGCTCCCCAAGTGAGCAAAACCGAGTGCAATCGTTTCTATTAAATACAAGAATATGGTGCAGAAAACTGTTGTATAGAAGGTTGGCGAAACAAGAAGAAGTGAAGCTTACTGATAACCGGAATGTGTTTGAAATGCAGATCCTGCATTATATACTTGAGCATGCTCATGCTTGCCTCTATAGGAAGGTCAATTGCAGCAAGTATGATATCAATGAATGACCACTCGGCATTCAGCGCATCCAACACTTCCACGGCCGAGGCAACTGATATTACTGTCAAAGGTGTTTGGAACGCAAAAAAAAAAAAAAAAATTGATTGGAAACTTGAATTAAAAATGCAGAAGAAAAAAGGACTGATCATATTGATATATACACGCGTACATTAGTATTTACGTTTGTGTACGTACCCTGATAACTGCATGTTGTCAGCAATGTGCAAACCTCCTCGCAACTCCCAGCGTCGCGATCACACAGCAAAATTCTTACCCTACTGCGATCCACGGACATGTTCTTGCTCTTAGCTCTACCGCCACCATATTGCCTGCTGCTGTTACCAATATCGATCTGCTTATCTTTCTCCATTGCAATTCAAACCAGCACACAAAAAACACAAAGGCTCAAGAAGTGCATATATCCATGCAATGCAGCAATCAGACTCGCTCCCATGCTACAAATACACCAGCTTCCCAACAAAAAGTTTGGTCTACCAAACTTTTGGTCGGGTTTCACAGCCTCCAGCCAGATATTTTTGAGGATCTCATCGTAAATTCTGTAAACAATTGTCTATATATATGTCTCAGATTTTATCCAACTGCAAAATCTCACCTTTTCAGAGTTCCAAATTAAGCTCCGATTTCCTTCTCCATTTTAAGGATTAACCCCCATTGTCTCGTGCTTTACAACAGCTAAACTAAGTGAAGCAGAACCATTTCAGACTTAACCACCACATGTTCAGATCTGCAGAGTACCGTATTTCTGTTGCAGAATCCAAAATCGAGATTCATCTGATCGAAACAATCAAAATGGAATTAAGGGCTACCTACAGTAAACCAGAATTACACCATTTTCGTTGAAGCAGAGCATTGTATTGATCTGTGTATATCTATATATACAATCATCATGTGGACATAGCTAGAAATTACCAGAGAAGAAGTGAAGAAGTACATGCATCTTACAGAATCAGACATGAAATACATTGTAGCCGTCACATCCTTTACCAAATGACAAAATATCAAGCACAGCACATGCCACCAACAAAAATTCAATCACATGCTCAGCAAAACATGTTTAATTAGGGCCTGCAGGGACAATCTTAATATAACATCATAACATTGGCCACTCTTGCTCTCTCTTACCTGCCTTCTTGCCCGGTGGACTAGAGACCGGCTCTTATTCCTCTGGCACACGTGCTCTCTCCCGCAATGGCTTGGCTTGTCCTCCCGTCTGTCTGCCGCCATCTTCAATCATGCAGAAACTAATCCCTATTGCAGAATAAGTCAAACTAGTTAACACAAATTTTTTCAACTGCTAAACATTGTTACAGTTCCTTAAACAAGTCAGTTGTTGGGATAAGGTTGTCCTTCCAAAATTGGAAGTGAAAATAACCTACACTCCAAAGCTTACAGAGTATGTCTGCCCCCGTTTCTGTTTTGCTATCATCCATCACATCCTTTACCGAACTGAAAAATCTCAAGGACAAGATTCTGGATCCTCACAAATATAAAGCACATGATTTTAACATGGCACGGCAGGCCCGGCATGCAGGAGCCATAATTAACTTGGTGATCAAGAAGGAGCTCAAGTCTTATGAATTTTTAAGGTTTGATTAAAAGGATATTTTTGGCTTCATTAGTATACAAGTTTCCTATTTTCTTGCTCACAATCGCAAATCTCAAATTGGGACCCATCTTGGCCACAAGAGACAATGTTGCCGAATTAGTTGCAAACTTATTAAGAGTTTTCTTTTCGAATAGTTTACAGTAGTGATTTTCACACTCTCGTTTTCTCTTTCTCGGTGGATCAGTTGTTTGATCTACTTTGATTTATTGAATTCAAAGGCTAGGACAAAAGGAAGGAGCATATGAGAAGAAAAGGGAAGTGCGAAAACCATTTCTGTAATAATTTCATACTAATAAGTTAATTTGATCAGAGTGCATAGTCAAAGAACATATATGGTAGCACAGAATTTTAATAAGAAAGAATTAAAATTAACAGAGACTGCAATTACATGTCACAACTATCATCCTGAATATGTCAATCTACTTGTCATATTTACATGTCATATTTACAGAGCAACTTCCCCCATCAAATAAATCGGAGATACAAATTCATCCATCAATTGGAATGAAGAATCAATTTCTTTGCCACCAACCGAATGCCTGCACTCTGCTGATAGTCATACGGATCCAAGGAGAAGAATGCATCCATAAAAGTCTGCGGTTTGAAAAGGGTGCTAAGTGCTGAAGCATCAAACTTGGTGAATACAAGCCTCTCCTCGGCACCAGAAGGCTCTTTTTGATATATCTCTGTGGCGTATATTGCAATATCCCCACATACTGCTGTCTGTATGCTGCAAAAACAAATTATACACAAAAAAGTACATCTAATCAGATGAATATTCTTTCTCAGTAGCCAATAGACTGCAGGAATAATGTGTTTCGTGTGTGTGTGTGTGTGTGTGAGAAAGAGAGAGAGAGAGAGAGAGACTAAAACTTACTGTAATCTCACTGTAGGATAGTTATTGAAACCCTCTTTTCGGATCACAACAGGCTTCCATTCGGAGCTGCTACCGGAATCCACAGACAACTTTTGTGCAATGCCATCACATGCATCAAGAACTTTGCACAAATTTTGTGATGCGTAACAAACAATATTCAATCGTGGCCGGCCAGCATGATCAAAAAACTTTCCATTGATTCCAAACCGCAATTTCATATGCCTACAGCAAAGCTGCAAACTTACATCTTTGTGTAACAACTTTATCCTCTGACTCCCGCGATACAACGGAACAAGGGAAGCACAGATAGAAGGAATAGAGATTTCATCAGGCTGCAAAAAGTCCAAAGTGCCATTGGAACTCCCCGATGCAGCAAAAGGGGAAGAACTCTCGACAGACTCTTTCAAAGGTATTTCTACCATGGCGATGTCTGGCTGAATCAGCTCTTTCATCACTTCATCGTTAAGTGGGCCCATGTCAAAGGGATCTGGTCGAGCGGTGCTAGATTCAATCAGATTAGAGACTTCTTCAGTGTCTTTAGTCCTAAGAGATGTTATTGGATGATTCTCCCCTGTTATTTGATTTGCGTGCTCAGTATTCATGTTTATGCGAGACCCCTCAGCAGATGATTTCCCGTCACTACGACTTCTTGTGGTAGCATTTGGAGAAACCCAACTATTCTCTGTGAATATGTCTGGGAGGCTCGACTCCTGTGAGTAGATCAGACTATAGTTAGTTCTATTGATATATTTTGTTGAGGCAAGCAGCTCAACTTGAGTTTCAAAAGGTCTAAGTTTGAGGATGTGAGCCAAGTACTGTTTTAGAAAGACTGGTCTTACGTCTTATGCCTCGTACATTTCAAATTTGAAAAAACAAAGGGAAAAAATGAAGGAAAAACTATTGATTTATATTCTAACATGGTAACACCCCACCCTTCACGTTTGAGCTCCTCACTACCATTAAAAAACCATCATATGAAATTTCATATAAATGCTTTATTATTCAAGAACGTATGGGTTCACCATCCTTTCAAAATCATATCATTACCAAGAGTAACACGGTTGCACAATACTTCAGCACTTCAAGATTCATTCGAACATCATCCAAACTCCTGACAAACCATTACATAAAAGATTAGTTCAAGGAAACAAAATTGAAGGCAAGAGTAATTAGTTTAAACTCGAAGTAGGTTTGCAGAAATACCTGTGTGTCTGCTGTCCAAGCCCGAAATAGGTTGCAAGGGAGGCCATCTGCGCGAAATAATTTGTGTCATGTATGTATCAACGATAACATTCACAAGTAACATACATCAACACCTAGAAACTGCACAAATGCTCCCCCTCCTCAAAACCACATATTTCATTTTGCCCCTTAATTTAAAGAACTTATTCGGATCAAAATCTAACCGGTAACATTTACCATCATATGGAGAGAAAATAAATACCTTCATGTTACCAGCTCTCCTTCCGAACCGCTGTGTCAACAATGCCAATGAATCAATGGTACCTTTCGGTTCTGGTGCAGGCCGACCAATGCGTGCGAAAGCCTCCCGAATCCGATAACAATCAAACCTCAGAATGTTGTGACCAGCCCATATACGTTCTATACACGACAACCGCAAAATCAAATTTCACTCATCAAATAAGTTTTCATGCCGTTCGAAAAATGGATCTCAAATTATCCACCAACAACAACCACAGAAATGACAAATCCAAAGCAACACTCAAAAATTAAAACTGAGCTAGTTTAGTTTCAGCTAATTTTCCTTCGATTTCTCAGCAACCAAACACACAATCATCCATAAAAATCAAACCTTCACGTTAATTATCAATTCATTCGTACAAAACTAAAGATAAAAGTCCAAAATTTTCCTCAATTTTCTCGGCAGCCAAACACAGAGTTAGAAACTGAGAAAACAAAAATTAAAAGGAAAGGAGCTAACCGTGGAGAATGTCGTAGACCGTATCGGCGACGTCTTGAAAAGAAGGGGCGGCAATGACGGCGTCGCGAGTAATGCCGTTGCTACGGACGGACAGGGAATTGATGGCGGAGAGGTCAGCGGGTCGAATCAAGGTGGAGTAGCTCTCGAGCTCCACCAGCTTCCTAGGGCAAACGAGAATCGAACCGAATTCCAAGATGGTGAAGCCCTGTCCGGGTCGGGTCGGCACCGTCGTCTCCACGTCGAAGAATGCTATTTCGAACCGATCCTCGCTCCGACTCGCCATTTTTTTGTATTCAAGTGTCCAAATCCCCGCTCCTATATAAAGCAGTTGTACGATGCGGCTTCTGCTTCCTTGGCCAAATGTAAGAAGTGTCCACGCGAGAAAGTCTTGTGTCCGATTGAAGTAGACCCGGTAAACGGATGATGTTTGTCGTGTTTGTCTAATATGTTCTGTTGTCTTGACGGGTTTTTAAAATATGTTAGTTAACGATTTATGCAAAAAATTATTATGTTTAATATTTTGATTATACAAACTATATCTTATTGAGCTTTTCATAGGTAATCCGATAACGAACAATTAACAAGTTCTTAATGCATGATAACGATTCGATTTGTTAACGAATTTACTTAAAACTATTATTTTCGTGTCGTTTCGTATCAGGTTACCGGTTTGTCAAGCCTAGTTTGAAAGATCACACACATTCAAGAGAATTTTGTGTAGAATATAGGTGATTTCTCTTTGCAGACAAATCAAAATTTAGCACGTGTATAGACGATTATAAATATGCGTCAGATTGCGTACATGCGATTTGTACGTAACAACAAAAAGCTTTGACTTGACTGCATGAACGAGAGGTAGTTTGTACGGAACAACAATAAGCTTTGTGTTGCCTGCACGAATGACAGGAATATGGGAATGTATATTAGGTATAATTCCTTGCCATGGCGTGTGACCAAAGATTCAAACAAAACCCTAATAGCAGCAAACCCACACGGAGCCTTGTCCCCATCTCCCACGTCTACTGTGTGATCAAGTCCAACGAAACTTGAAGACGAAGGCAGATGTAAAATGGTAAATCTATTTAATTTACAGTGTGTTTTATTTTTACAGGGTAAATGCTCCGAAGAAAGCTGAAGACATGCTTCTGTTTGGAAAAACGGTACATCAAGGTGGCGGTGTTTCTCAACCCTATCACATGTCGCCGTGTTTTTAATTTTTCACACGGTGTTCCCGTTTCATGCAAGTCCTTCCGGATTCTGTCTGATTTACCTTTCAAACCTATCACACGTCTCCATGTGCAGCGTTTCTGTCTGATTGGCCTCTGATCATCTGGTGTGAGTCCTTGAATGAGATACCCAGAAGCTATATAGAACGATAAAATTCCGAACAAGAATGTAGCTTTTTTGTGTGAGTCCGTGAATTGTTATCTGAAGTAAAGAGAAGAGGCGTTGTTGCAGAGCTCTCGGGGCTGTGGGGTTGGCGGGAACGGCTTCAACTGACATTTAAAAGCCTTTGTTTTGTGAAAGCATAAGTTGTAAGTTCTAATGAGAGCTGAACACTTGATTATCTTTAGTTTGGAAACGTGAGGATATAAGAGATTAGAATTAACTAAGGTTGTAAGCTGATAAGGATTTTGTATAATAGGGGTCTCAGCAATGACAGTCACGATAGTGTTGAAACACTTATAATGGATGTGAATGTGAGGTTTTATCGGTGATAAGGTTAGATTGATTAGGATTGCATAATGGGAAGAGTCCTGATCAATCATCATCGTATACGGTATAAAAACAAGGGTCCCTGCGCTCACTCTATCACGCAAAACAAAAGAAAACTCATATCCCATTCATTGAGCGATTTTGCATTCAGAGAGGAGAGCTGCAGAAGATCCTTAGTTTTCAAGAGATGTCTTCTTCAGGTTAGTGGTTACTTTTGGTACTGTGATTATTCTATTCCGCTGACTATGTTCTTATTAAGCTAACATAAGTAACTAACTTGACCGCGCAATTGTTGCACTTCAGTCATTGTAGTTTCAAATGTCGGAGATTCTTCAATGTGTCGAAAACATGGCTCGTACACCAAGTGTAATAATACAATAACAATTAATTGAATTCAAAGGCTAAGACGAAGGGAAGGGAGGGCATGAGGAGACGAAGAAAGTGCGAAAACCATTTCTATAATAATAAATCAGAGATACTGCAATCAAATGTCACAACCATCAGCATCCCCTGATTCCCACTTTTGTTTATAAAATTGAACAACTATTTTACAGAGCAACTTCCCCCTTCCCCCATCAAAGAAATCAGAGATACAAATTCCTCCATCAATTGGAAAGAAGAATCAATTTCTTTGCCACCGACCTAATGCCTCCACTCTGCTGATAGTCATACGGTTCCAAGGAGAAGAATGCATCGATAAAAGTCCGCGGTTTTAAATGGGTGCTAAGTTCTGAAGCATCAAACTTGGTGACGAGCCTCCGCTCTGCACCCCAAGGCTCTTTTTGATATATCTCTGTGGTGTGCTGTATGCTGCAAAAACAAATTGTACAAAGAAACAGTACATATCTGATCAGATGAATCTCCTTTCTCAGTAGCCAATAGACTGCAGTAATAATGTGTTTTCTTGTGCGCATGTGTGCGTGAGAGGCTAAAACTTAACTGTAATTTCACTGTATAAGTACGGTCCTTTTGGATCACAGCAGGCTTCCATTCGGAGCTGCTACCGGAATCCTTTTGTACAATGCCATCACATGCATCAAGAACTTTGCACAAATTTTGTGATGCGTAACAAATAATATTCAATTGTGGACGCCCAGCTCGATCAAAATACTTTCCCTTGATTCCAAACCGCAATTCCATATGCCTACAGCAAAGCTGCAAAGTTTCATCTTTGTGTAGCAACTTTATCCTCTGACTCCCATTATACAACGGAACAAGGGTAGCATGGATAAAAGGAATAGAAACTTCATCTGGCTGTAAAAACTCCATAGTGCCATGGGAACTCCCCGATGCAGCGATAGGGGAAGAACTCTCAACAGACTTTTGCATAGGTACTTCTACCATGGCGTTGTCTGGCTGATTCAGCTCTTGCATCACTTCATCGCGAAGTGGGTCCATGTAAAAGGCATATGGTCGAGCTGTGCTAGATTCAACCACATTAGAGACTCGTTCGGTGTTTTCACTACAAATTCTTGTGTTAGCATTTGAAGGAACCCAACTATTCTTCTTGAATATGTCCGGGAGGCTCGACTCCTGTGAGTAGATCAGACAGTAGTTAGTTCTTACTATTGATATATTTGTTGAGTTGAGCAGCTCAACTTGAGCTTCAAAAGGTCTAACTTTGAGGACGTGAGCCAAGTACTGTTTTAGAAAGACTAGTCTTAAGTCTACGTCGCGCCTCCTCGTATATTTCAAAATTGAAAACAAACAAAGAGGAGGACATACTACTGATTTATATTCTAACATGGTAACACCGCACCCCTCGCGTGTGAGCTCCTCACTACCATTAAAAATCCAACACATGAAATTTCGTATAAATGTATGGGTTCACAATTCCTTCAAAATCATATCATTACCAAGAATAAAACGGCCGCACAGCATTTCAGAACTTCCAGATTCATTCGAACATCACCCAAACTCCTGACGAACCATTACATGAAGGATTAGTTCAAGGAAACCAAATTGAAGGCAAGAGTAATTAGTTTAAACTCGAAGTAGGTTTGCAGAAAAACCTGTGTGGCTGGTCTCCGAGCCCGAAATACGTTGCAAGAGATTGCATCTGCGCAAAATAATTTGTGTCGTGTGTATCAATCAACGATAACATTCACAAGTAACATACATCAACACGTAGAAACTGCACAACTGCTCCTCCTCAAAACTACATGTTTCATTTCGTCCTTCAAATATGGATTTGGAGAATTTAAAGAATTGATTCGGATCAAAATCTAACCGGTGACATTTACTGACAGATGGAGAGAAAATAAATACCTTCATGTCACCAGCTCTCCTTCCGAACGGCTGTCTCAAGAATTTCAATGAATCGATTGTATCTTTCGGTTCTGGTGCATCCCGACCAATCTGCGCGAAAGCCTCCCGAATCCGAGGACAATCAAACTCCAGAATGTTGTGACCAGCCCATATACGTCCTATACACAACAACCACAAAATCAAATTGCAAATTATCCACCAGCAACAACCGCAGAAATGAAAAATCCAAAGCAACCCTTTAAAATTAAAATTGAACTACTTTAGTTTCAGCTAATTTTCCTTCCATTTCTCAGCAACCAAACACAACCAACCATAAAAATCAAACCTTCATGTTAGTTATCACTTCACTCATACAAATTAAAGATAAAAGTTCAAATTTTTTCCCTCAATTTTCTCGGCAGCCAAACACGGAGTTAGAAACTGAGGAAACAAAAATCAAAAGGAAAGGAGCTAACCGTGGAGAATGTCGTAGACCCTGTCGGCGATGTCTTTAAAAAAAGGGGCGTCGACGAGGGCGGCGCGGTTAATGCCGTTGCGGCGGTCGGGCAGGGAATTGATGACGGAGGGGTCGGCGGGTTGGACCAGGGTAACGTAGCTGTCGAGCTCCACCAGCTTCCTAGGGCAAACGAGAATCGACCCGAATTCCAAGATGGTGCAGTCCTGGCAGGTTCGGGTCGGCATCGTCGTCTCCAAGTCGAAGAAGGCTATTTCGCACTGGTCCTCGCTCCGACTGGCCATTTTTTTTTGTTCTTCAAGTGTTCAAATCAAAACCCTAAGTCCCTGTTCGATTATAAAGTGTTCGAATCAAAACCAATTTCCCACTCGTTTATAAAGTGTTCAAATCAAAACCCAAGTCCTCACTCGTTTATAAAGTGTTCAAATTAAAGTAGATGTACAATGCGGTTGCTTCCTTGGTAAGCTACCAAAAAGAAGAACACTACTTTGCTGGTGAAAAAATATTAGCAGCAGCTCCAATCACAGATGGACAAAAAAAAGTAGCTTTGGCTTTAATAAAGTGTTTAAATTTTGACCAAAAATATTAAGCGTTGGGCAAATGTAATGCGGCTTTTGCTTCCTTGGTAAGCTATCTTTGGTTTTTATCAACTCCAACAAAACTCACCAAGAAAGCTGAAGACATGCTTCTGTCGGGAGAAGCGGTACATCAAGGTGACGGTGTCTCAAACCTAACACACGTTGCAATGTGTTTCAATTTTTCCGCATGATGTTCCCGTTTCATGCATCCTTCCAGCTTCCGTCTGATATACCCTTCAGCAGCTAAGAATGATTCAAGTCTTAGGAAAGCTGAGGACTTGCTCTTTTCCTATTCTGCATAGAAAAGCACATCTGATATGTCTGGTTTGGAACTTTGGAGACACCCGGAAGCTACATAGAACGATAAAATCCGAACAAGAACCTAGCTATTTTGTGTGAGTCCGTGAATTGTTATTTGGGTGTGAATCTGGGTGAGTTTTTTTAATCGAGTTGCAGCTCTGGAGTAGAGAGAAGAGGCGGTGTTGCAGAGCTCTGGAGGCCGTGGTGTTGGCGGGAACGGCTTCAACTGACATTTAAAAGCCTTTGTTTTGTGAAAGCATAAGTAACTAACTTGACCGCGCAACTGTTGCACCAGGAACGGAAATAACATTATAAAAGAGGCCACGGCGTCGTTTTGGCTGTACGGATTAGCAACACCAAGATGCCTAATTTGAGTGAAGTTCCACTTCTGTCATTGTAGTTTCAATTGTCGAAAGATTTTTTAGTGTGCTGGGAATACGGCTTGGTACATCAAGTGTAATAATATAATCGGTTGGAAACATGAAAAAAATTTCAATAAATTATGATTATATTTGGTGTACCAGACCGTGTTTCCGACGCATTTAATTTTTTTTCTCAATTGTCACGATTTAAGTTTTGTAGTTTATCTGATTACATCAACACTCAACATCTGATATGTGAAGAAATGTTGTTGCAAGGATAAGCGTTAATAATCACTTGAGTTACAATTGCATTGCAATTAATTCTTTTATGTTTATATTGCGACAAACAGTAAATAACAAAAATTTAACTTTTACTCTAAACATACGTGAGTTAAGTTATTTGACGAGATAAATGTATTTGAAATCTCTTTAATTTTCCCTCCAGTTAGTAAAAGAATATTAGGTTCCAAAACGTTTAGTGGGAGATTGGTTATTCTCACCATTAGCGCCAGGGTATTACCCACAACCTCAAATCAGAAAGACTTACGCCTAATACCTAACTGTCAGCTGCCATTAATATGGCTTTACGCATGAATTTACAGATTATCACCAACGAGAACTGTTGGCAGCGGAGATCAAAAGAATATTGTTTCATACTAAGAAAATAAAAATTGAAATGCTCGAAACTATAAAAACAAGTCTCCAACCTAACTGCCAATTACCACTAGTATGAAATTACTGAATAATTTATAAATCATGCACCAACTCGGCTAGCAGCCTAGCAGCCTAGCAGCCTAGCAGCAGATATCAAAAGAATATTATTTCATACTAAGAAAATAAAAGTTGGAACACTCGAGACTATTGGGACGAAAGTCTCCCAAATAACAGGAACAAAATCACTAATGTTGAAGCAGCTCTTCCGTACAAAACACACACTCGTTGTCACCTCCCACACTTCCACTGCCACCATTTCAAGACCACTTTCTTCTTCCTCTTCTTCGTGTTCGTCTTCTCCAGTATCCGATTCGACGAGCACCATTCTCAACCGGAGCAGTGGAGCTTTTCAACTCCGCCGCTGCAAAACAAGGATAGCGAATCCATCTCCGCGTTTTCATCTTCCAAAAACCCAACTTCACACACACCTCAAACCGCCGAAAGCAAACCAGACCCTTAAGACTTACCTTAAATCCAACTCCGCTACCAAAGCTCTCTTGCTCTTTCGAGACATACTGCGAAAAAGCCCGGCCACGACCGATAGCTACACTCTCTTGTTTGTCCTCAAAGCTTGCACCCAAAAGTCCGTCTCGCTCGAGGGAAAGCAATTCCATACCCTTGTGCTTAAGTATGGGTTTGAATCCATAGTTTACCTCCAAACATCTCTTATGAACATGTATTCTGCTGCAGGTGATGTTGGGAATGCACACCTAGTGTTTGATGAAATACCCTCCAAGAATATAGTTTGCTGGACCACCTTGGTTTCTGCGTATGTCGACAACCAGAAGCCTAACGAAGCTCTTCAGCTGTTCAGGCAGATGCAGATGCACAATGTGGAACCCGATCAAGTTACATTGACGGTTGCTCTCTCAGCGTGCGCTGATCTTGGAGCGTTAGAAATGGGAGAGTGGATTAACGCTTATGTCTGTCATAAGTACGAGTTCGATACAGATTTATGCTTGAACAATGCTCTTGTCAACATGTATGCAAAATGCGGGGACATTGGAACGGCGAGGAGATTGTTCGATGGGATACGAGAGAAGGATGTTATGACTTGGACATCGATGATTGTGGGGCATGCACTGCATGGACAAGCAGAAGAAGCGCTTACCCTTTTTGGACAAATGAAAGAAGCAAGTAAAAACACCAGGAAGAACAAGAGGAGTGGTGATTTCGAAAGCGGTGTAGTTGTCCCTAACGACGTTACTTTCATAGGAGTTTTAATGGCTTGCAGCCACGCGGGGATGGTGGAGGAAGGGAAGTGGCATTTCAGAAGCATGAGCCAAGTATACGGTTTGAAACCCCGGGAAGCTCACTTTGGCTGCATGGTGGATCTATTCTGCCGAGCTGGGCTTCTACAAGAAGCGTATGATTTTATCCTGAAGATGACAGGGCCTTCAAACGCAGTGATGTGGAGAACATTGCTCGGAGCGTGCAGCCTCCACAGAGATATTAAACTTGGCTCACAAGTAAGGGTAAAGTTGCTCGAGTTAGAGCCTACTTATGCTGGCGACGATGTTGCTTTGTCCAACATCTATGCGGCCAAAGGCATGTGGGATAGGAAGATGGTTGTTAGAGATCAAATGAAGCAAAGGAGGCCGCCCGGTTGCAGTTCGATCGAGGTGGGAAGGAGCATCAGTGAATTCGTTTCGGCCGATGATGATCACCCTTTGAGGACTGAAATGTATGAGATTCTCAGGCAGTTGATTGCAAGTATGAAAGCTTATGGTTACTCTCCTGAGCTTTCAAGCGTAAAAGAGTGTTAAAGAGAGAAAACGAAGGTTGTAATGCAACTTTAGTACTATTTTTTATTAGCCGAAGAACCACGAAACACATTAAAAATTTGAGGTGTTATTGGTACTTTAAATATATCGTTATGCTTGTTCTTGAATGAAAAATAAATAAAGAATAGCAAAGTACATAAATATTATTTGTTAACCTATGTGCTAAAAAAAGTTTTAAATTAGGTAAAATTTAATTGAGATTGGCCGGTTCCCCCCACCCCCTCCCCCTTTCCCCTCCGAACTTGTAAGAAGATGTCAATTTTTTTTCTAACTTTAATTTTAACCGATTAACCCCACCCCTAAGCTTATATAATTGACCAATTTCTCCCCTGAATTTTAATTTTAACCGATTACCCCCCTCTTCTAAACTTTTATAAATGGCCAATTTCCCTATCCACTTTATTCTTCCTCCTAAAATTTAAACAAAAAGTGTATAGAGTGAACTAGCGGAAGAGAAGAAGGAAAAAAAAAACAATATGTTGTTCACATTAGAGGAAAATTTACCTTTTTAGGGGAGAAATTGACCAATTATAAAAGTTAAGGGGGATTATCGGCCAAAATTAAAGCTCAAGGGAGAAATTGACCAATTATAAAAGTTTAGGGGGGATAATTGGTTAAAAATTAAAATTTAGGAGGAAAATTGACAGCTCCTTACAATTTCGAAAGAGAAATCGACAAATACCTCAATTTAATTTGTGCTACTATTATTTATTTTTCTTGATTTGTAGGTAAAATATCTTAAATCAAAATCTGATGAATAATAAGTTCGATAGCAACTTATCATATTAATTTATACCCTAAAAACCTCCAAGATTTTACGAGCAAAGCAACTAAGTGATGAAGCGGCCACTTAGTACTACAGTTTAATAGTATTCATCTTCACTTGTATTTGGACCCGATTTTACACTATTGGCTCGAGCAATTGAGCCGATAGTGTAAAATCCCAAGGTTGTTGAGAGGTTTTGCGTAGAGCGAGAGTTTGCGCATGGCGGTTGGTATGCTGAATTGGAGGGGCCCTAGATGTTGCCTGCGACTCTGTATTTATAGGCTTATAGCATCCGTACTTTTTGCTTGGCATTAAATGATATTTCGTAGAGTCCAACTGCAACTCTAACTCGCGGGCCTTAGATTGATCCGTGTCAGAAGCCAAAGCTTATCCTTTAGATTATTGTTTGTGACTTTTCAAACAAGATAAAAACCTATCGAGGCTTATCATATCACATCAGAAGCCTAGCCCACCTAGGCTTCTTACCTCATCATCAAAACTCCATCAGTAGCCTTGCTTTATCCCATTAAGTTGTCATTCATAACCAAGACTCCCAATGCAAACTATAAAGTTTTCTTTCCCACGACACCTGTGCAACCATGCATGCAATTTACTTGCAATATCAGCTAATCACCTGAGATGCCATCTACCATCAAATACCACTTTGCATAGAAGTCCTAATTATGCATGTGTCACGTGGCCAAAGCAATACTACGTATGCAAAACGTATCCCCAGTATATTTGCATGTTGTTATCTAATACCATGCCTTAATGCATATCCCCATATTCCAACATCATTCAAATCAATTGGGATTTAGACAAATATTAGGTTCAAATAATTTAATATATTACTAAGAGATAACATTATGATTAAAATCACAATATTATTTTTCAATAATAATTGAAAATTATTTCAACCTCTTAGTAATATATTAAATTATTTGAACCTAATATTTGTCTAAATCCCAATTGATTTGAATGATGATGGAATATGGGGATATGCATTAAGGCATGGTATCAGATAACAGCATGCAAAGATATTGGGGATACATTTTGCATATGTGGTATTGCTTTGGCCACGTGACACATGCATAATTAGGACTCCTATGCAAAGTGGTATTTGATGGTAGATGGCATCTCAAGTGATTAGCTGATATTGCAATTAAATTGCATGCATGGTTACACAGGTGTCGTGGGAAAGAAAGCTTTATAGTTTGCACTGGTAGTCTTGGTTATGAATGACAGATTAATGGGATAAAGCAAGGCTGCTGATGGAGTTTTGATGATGAGGTAAAAAGCCTAGGTGGGCTAGGCTTCTGATGTGATGTGATAAGCCTAGATAGGTTTTTATCTTGTTTGAAAAATCACAAACAATAATCTGAAGGATATGCTTTGGCTTCTGACACGTATCAATTTAAGGCCTGTGAGTTAGAGTTGCAGTTGGACTCTACGAAATATCATGACGTGCCAAGAAAAAAGTATGGATGTTATAAGCCTATAAATACAGAGTCGCAAGCAACATCTAGTGCCCCTCCAATTCAACACACAAACTGCCACGTGCAAACTCTCGCTCTATGCGAAACCTCTCAATAACCTTGGGATTTTTATTTTCTTTTTCCACCAACACATCTTCAGTTTAGATAAACAGCACTATGAAGGCAACCAGTGACATCTTCAGTTTAGATAAACAACATTGTTGCCGTAGAATCAGCCGACCGCGGAACACCTTTAGTTTGGATAAACAGCACCGCGTCGAGGCCGACTTGGATAAACAGCACTGCGTCGAGGCTAACTTGGATGACCTCTGCAAATAAGGATTTGAAAATCCTTCTCGACTGAGACTTGGATAGATAACCAGTCGGCCTCGACATAGTGCTCTTTATCCAAACTGAATGTGCTTTGCGGTCGGCTGATTCTACGGCAACAGTGCTGTTTATCCAAACTGAAGATGTCACCAGTTGCATTCATAGTGTTGTTTATCCAAACTGAAGATGTGTTGGCGAAAAAAGAAAATAAAAATATCAAGGTTGTTGAGAGGTTTTGCGTAGAGCGAGAGTTTACGCATGGTGGTTGGTGTGTTGAATTGGAGGGGCCCTAGATGTTGCCTGCGACTTTGTATTTATAGGCTTATAGCATCCGTACTTTTTGTTTAGCATTAAATGATATTTCGTAGAGTCCAACTGCAACTCTTACTCGCGGGCCTTAGATTGATCCGTGTCAGAAGCCAAAGCATATCCTTTAGATTATTGTTTGTGACTTTTCAAAGAAGATAAAAACCTATCTAGGCTTATCATATCACATCAGAAGCCTAGCCCACCTAGGCTTCTTACCTCATTATCAAAACTCCATCAGTAGCCTTGCTTTATCACATTAAGCTGTCATTCATAACCAAGACTCCCAATGCAAACTATAATGCTTTCCTTCCCACGACACATGTGCAACCATGCATGCAATTTAATTGCAATATCAGCTAATCACTTGAGATGCCATTTACCATCAAATAACACTTTGCATAGGAGTCCTAATTATGCATGTGTCACGTGGCCAAAGCAATACCACATGTGCAAAACGTATCCCCAATATCTTTGCATGTTGTTATCTAATACCATGCCTTAATGCATATCCTCATATTCCATCATCATTCAAATCAATTGGGATTTAGACAAATATTAGGTTCAAATAATTTAATATATTACTAAGAGATAACATTATGATTAAAATCACAATATTATTTCTCAATAATAATTGAAAATTATTTCAACCATTTTGTTCTTCAACGGTCTAAAATTCTACTCATTCAACGACCTCGATTGCTCGGGCGGATAATGTAAAATCGATTCAATTATTGCCAAAAACGATTCAAAATCACATTATTACTAATCTAATGTAGATAATATCGTTTATTAAAAAAAAAAAAAAAAAAAAACCAAGCGACAAAGCTACCAATACACACAAACTTGGCTCCTGTATTAGGTTTGGACAACGCTTATCGAAAATGATTGCACGCGACTGTTTACTCAGTGGTCAGTTTACAGAACTTCATGTTCATAATTGAAACGGTTTATATTACAAATTATTCTATTAAGATGATCTCAGCAAAAAAAAAAAAAAAAAACAAAATCAACTTAAACTAAAGTTGTTCAGTTAGTAAATTGTAGCAAATAAATATACAATTCGTAATTTTTTATCAAATTCATCTATCTATTTTTATAAAATTTAATGACCAAATAACCTCATATTTGATATACTTTACAAAAAATAATCTTTACAGAATAAATTACAATACAAATTATTTCAATTATAAGCATAAAATTTCAGAAATCGGTCAGTGAATTGAGAAGTAACTCCTCATCGAGACCCAAATTAATTCCAAAAAGAATTATCTTGTAAGGAAACGGCCCCTCCATCTACGTCATTATCACATTCTGCGATTAAGTTGTTCTGTCACGATTCATGACCTAGGTCCTAGGGTATCCAATCCATTAATTACAGATAAATGGTATCCCAAATATTTAATCTTTATTATTATTTCTGTTACCTGTACTTTATTTTGTACAAGCGGTTTTCTGGAGCAGCAGCAAAAAGCCCCCAACTTTCGAGCAATCCGACGCCCTTTTTGGCCGTTATGGAGAGCGGAGAGCTCCAAAGAGTCGGAGTCGTTCAACGCGTTCCGCTCCTCATCGTCAACTTCGTTGCTGGGGCTCTGGTTTTAATTTTTGCTCTTGGTATTTTTATTTTCATTTATTTATTATTTTTTCTTGCTTTCCTCTTTCAATTTTAATTTTGTTTTGTTTATTAAATATGATTTGAGCTTGTGGGTTTTGGTTATTTTTAAAGGGTTTGCGTTTTAATTTCTTGAAATAATTTTTTGTTGAATTTTTTATCTGGTCGTCAGTTTTTTTTTGTTTTTTGTTTTTTGTTTTTTTATTATAAGTGATCTAATGTGGAATTTAATTATTTTAAATATCTAGATAATTGATGTTGTTGTTCCCATAAATTCATCACTGCCCGTGATTGATACTCTGTTTTTCTTTCTAAATTAATGGGGTTTGATATGCATTTTTACATTATTGTCCTTTTTGTTGCAGCTGGATTTTTCACAGGAGGTATTGCTGGTGCTTTAGCTGGGAAGGCTTCTGATAGTGGTGTTGTCCGTGGAGCTGGATTGGGTGCTGTTGCTGGGGCGGTACTGTCTGTTGAGCTTTTAGAGGCGTCGCGCGATTTACTGTGTCTAGGCCGGCCTGGCGCTCGGAGATCTTCATTGATGGTGAGCTATTAAGCTTTGAGGTATCTGTTTCTCTTTATTTGTTCACATGTGTAGCTGTTCATGAGAATCTGACCTGCTAAGAACCGGTCATGATCTCGGTTTTTAGGTTAAAATTGAATGATCCATGATTTTTAAAATATGGTATATAAGCTGAAGATACAACGATGGACGCATGGTTAAGGATATACATGCATAGTGTTGTATCATCGTGGTTTCTATCGGTTTTATGGAAGTAGTTGGACCGATTAACTATCTTTGCATTCAGGCAGAAATTACAGAGGAGCTTATCTGTTGGAGATTCGAGGAGGTAAACTTAGCACTGCCGGAAGTGGGACTTGCCAACCAGGTTTCCACTCTTTTTTCCCTTCGCTTATGTTTAGAAGGCAATATCATTTGAATGATGATATATTTTGTGGCTGCATATAGAAGTTGTCTAGTTTAGTTCGATGCTAGCAAGTTTTTTGGGTTTCCCCTTCTATCGCGGCTGTTATTTTTAGTTCCCAGATTGCATCTGGCCTCCCAAACTTTTTATTGCTACAATTTCATATGGCTCGGTAGTTGTTGAATTCAGAACCTCAGCCGCTGACCCCGAGTATACCAATTTGACTGTTTTGAAAGTTAAAAAACATGTTTAGTGATCAAAACTCTGATGTTCCTTTGCGCAATTGGTATTTATCTGATTTTGTTAAGCTGGAATTAGCAGGTTCCCCTTGCTGATCTTAACCATAATGTCTATGGAGGAGCTGAAACCAGGGGGTTGTCAAGGAATGTTATGAACAAACTACCATCTCATGTAGTTTCGGAGGATACCAAGGCAGCTCGGGGTTGCTGCTGTACGATATGTTTGCAGGTTATAACTCTTTCTAAGATGACTTGAACTTTTTGTCTATTATAGTTTGCAAGCAGTTTTGCGGCAACGACAGTAGAGATATTCTCATATTTGGAAGATTAAACTATGGTAACTGATTAATCGATACTTAAATCTTAATTTTGTATGTCTCTGTATTTATCATCAAGGTACGAACAGCTCAGTTTCCTTACGCACGTATAGTCAATGTAATTCACTTCTTATTAACTGAAAAGGGCACTATCTGAATCTTAACAACAACAATGTGGTTTCTGCAGGATGTTGAAGTAGGAGAAATTGTGAGGACGCTGCCCCTGTGTCAGCATACGTTTCACTTGGCGTGCGTGGACAAGTGGCTCAGCAGACACGCTTTGTGCCCTCTATGCCGACGAGATGTGTGAACAAAACACAGGTTGATTTTTATCACAAAGGAGTTACAAAGTAAAGTTTTTATCCCCTTAGTGATTATGTAAATTCGTATTTGGATTTGTGAAAACTGTATATAGCTTGGTTTGTGGTGATGTATTGAAGATGTTCCGTTTTATGTATACGCACCCTTTAGAGATGCAGTGGATATTGAACCATGTCGATAAGAATATTGACCAAGAAAATTTCAGAAATATAGTAAAGAGACTGAATCTTTTAGCATGTGTGATGAATATTCCTTTTCTTTCATTGAATTGAACCGAGAACGAGGTCTTGTGTCTGATTACCGCGAGGTCGCGTGTTTGATTCCGTTGGGTCAGGGTATCTTCTCTATTACTACCATATGACAACCTTGTTTGTTGCTCCATCCATTTGAGATTCCCTAACACGGAATTGATGTTTCATATACTCAACATCTTTTTCTTGGTGTCTGTTTTAATGCAAGCGTTATCCTCTTAAGTAAAGGAGGGAGGACTCGAGCACGGGACTTCAGGGCGAGGATAATCCTCTTAATTACTTGAGCTACAACCTCTCGTGGACACTAGTATTCAATCAACAATTCGTTTCATTTCATTAAGATTGGAATGATCTGTTACATACATAGCCAGGGAAATGGTACAGAACCTACGCATCGTAGGCGAACCGCAGACTTAGTTGCTTGAACCGAAAGCACATCGGAGGAGAAGATGATGTGATGAGTATGCTTCCTAGCCCGTACGTAAATGTCTGCAGATATGAAGACAACTTATCTGGGTTAGTCACGAAAATTTTCAGAACGGAACCAAACTCATGCTTCAAACTTTCAAAGAGCCGTGCATGATGTGCAGAAATTCAAGTCCGTCAACCAGATCAATTTTAAGCAGACAACTTATGCAGTAATCCCACCACAGATTGAAAATTTTCATATTCCGAAAAATTCATTTAGTCAGAAACTCGAATGAGTGAGAAGATGGCTTACATGGCAACGACGAAAATGGATTCACGTTTTGAAAACAACACGATCATTTGGAGGTCATTTCACACTGCAACTGCTACAGGCCTTTTGCTGGTCTTGATTCCTTTTATAGCTGCAAGATTGCAAATAAAAACCAATGTCAAGATATAAGTCGATTAGCTCATCTGGACTAACAATATAGGTTCTGAGATCTGTGTGATCTGTACCTTCAGCGTAATCTTTTGCTCCAAAGACAGCAGAACCAGCAACAAGAGCATTAGCTCCGGCCTCAATAACCTGCCACAACAGAAAGCATTTGAAACTGGATTCATTACATCCGAAATCGTGCAACAACTTTGACACTTAACAAATGTGTTCATGTTCAATTAGTCAACACGACTAATTTGTTCTTTTTGTCGATTTAGTTACATCCTATGAAAGCTCTCAGCACGACACACGTCACATTATTTATAACACGTACATTAACTTGGTCCACATACCTTGTATGCATTTGCTGGACCAACTCCGCCATCTACTTCAATCCATGGGTTCACTCCCTGCAGTAATAACAAGCAAACCTGTGAGTACCTCTTGCGTTCACATAAAGTGTATGAATGGAATCCCACATCGGGAGAGAGAGATTAAATCAATGTGAATCGGGATTATACTTTCTCCACACATATTCTTCTCAAGTCTGCAATTTTCTTCACTTGGCTTTCTATGAAGCTCTGCCCACCAAAGCCAGGGTTTACCGACATAATCAAGACCAGATCAACCACTGAATCATGAAAAAGAAAATCAATATCACCCCGTTTCACCATATGATATATCAGATGAGTTAATAATGAGCAACAATCGTCTTTTCTTATTGTACTCTCCCTTCCCATGCATTCACTCATCATGTAAAATGCAAAATTGACTGAGAACAGGAGGAGTATTCTGGCAGAATTTCGAATATAAGTTTGCCTTTATGCGACATTTACTTATCTACAATAGCTGTACTAGAACAAGTAGTTTCTGCTCAATTTCTGTCAAACTCCTCACCTGTCAATATCGTTAAGAATCAATACCCTCCCTACAAACTATAAGTTCGAATCCTTTTGCAGTCTTACTATTCAGATTTTCTTCACCTTTTTTATTACTACTTCAGCTGTTTGGAGCTTAGTCTCTCGGGTAGGCTAGGTATGAAACCATTCGTGATCTCATACACGCAAAATACACCACATAGGGGAACGAGCCTTGACCATGTAATATCATTAAGAATCAATTTTATAAAGCACCCCCACGATTATATCCCCAAAAAGAATCAGAACGTGTATTATATCCAAAAGAGAAACTCACCATCGAGGATATACTCAATTGCCGTTAGAGGGGTACCAGGGTTGAGCACAACTCCAGCTTTAGCTCCCAGACTCTTTATCTGAATTACAGCGAAAGTATAGGATTACTAAAATGATTTCGTGGTACAAACCATATTCTTTTCTGGTAAAAATTTCACGATTGCAGGGATACGCTTAAATGCATTCTATTAAAAAAAGAAAAACAACTAAATTGGACCGTGTAGGCTTGTAGCCCTAGCTTCGATTTACCATCTATGTATATCATACTTCTTCACTTCTCACAACCCACTGGAATATTACATCCCATGAACTCGAAGAAGAGACAAGATAACACTAACCAAATTCAGAACAGTAATGCAGCTACATCAGTTCTTTAACAAGTATGCAATCACAAGGATACGAGGGAAACCTTACCTGATTAACTGAACGGTGCAAATGGATGGTGGAAGATTGTTCAGCATGAACACTGACTATGTCTGCTCCAGCTTTGATAAAATCTGGCACTCGCTGCTCAGGCTCCACGATCATCTGCACCGCTTCAATTTCACATTAGCCATTGCTTTTTATTCAAAGCGTATCTAATAGATATCAAAACCAGCAGAACGAAAAATACCAGATGCACGTCCAAAGGAAGGTCTGTCACAGGGCGCAAAGCATCAACCACAAGAGGTCCAATGGTAATATTTGGAACAAAACGGCCATCCATCACATCAACATGAATCCAGTCACAACCTGCCAACTCTACAGCTTTTACCTAGATAAAGTGAGAGTCAAACTCTAATGCTAAGAGTTTCAATCTTATATTTCTACATTGGAAAATCTGATGAACATCTTTCTTAAACGAAGTTTTTGCAGTAAAACATATGATAAACAATTCAAGGTTTACAAAACCCATGTTTTCGCCTACAATCCAGAAACCGAAAAAGAAATATATGCTGACAAAGAATAAAAAACAGAAAAGAACCTGCTCTCCCAACTTGGCAAAGTTAGCAGAAAGAATAGATGGTGAAACAATGATATCACTTTTCGAGAATTTATCAACCCGAGATGAAGCTTTCACCAGAGTCCTACTTCTCCTCCTGAAATCGGAACGATAACAGAAGCAATATCAGAAACGGAAATGATCATTCTTTTCCTGTTTCCCCTCAATTGTTTGCACTTCAAGTTCTGCCAAGCTTAATTACAAAACATCAGGCACAAAATTCAAATACCAGATCATTAAATTCAATAACCAGAACATCAATCCAAGCAAAGAATTCGGCTTTTTACAAAGAAAATCAAATGAATACATTCGAAAATATTCCCATCTCAAACTTCTTAATGGCAAATCTAAAAGAACAGCAATTTCTTAACGTTATACTACTTTCCTCAGCTGGGTCTCATCCGAAAGCACAAATCTTTCTATCCTCGCCTTCATAATCCGACAAACAAAACCAAACCCAATTGGAATTCAAACGAAAAAACGTTAACCAAATCAAAAAAGCAATACCTTGTGAAGGTAAGAGAACTGGGTTGAGAAACAGATGGTTTTTGAAGCTTAAGACCTCCCCCGAGTCCGCTAATCTGCTGGGACTTGAGAGTTGACGAACAAAGTGAAGCAGCCGACATGTTTACCACGTCTGAATCTCTGTCTCTCTGGCTTCAACGGTCAGTTCGACGGCGTAGTGAGAGAGAACGGTTCGGTCTTTTTTTCTTTTCTGTCTTCAATTTACTTCCCACCAATCTTTCTGCAGAGAGGATCGGAAAATCTCGGAGAAATTTAGGAAGAAAAAACGTGCGGCCGACACGTGTCGTCCTCGCAGTTTTTTGTTGGGATTTTCTTATCTGAAATGGTTGGCGCTCTTTCGTGCTTTGCTTGTGATTGTGTAAACTTGCGAGTGGGCAAACACGGTTTGGTTCACTCTTTTTCTTAGTTTGTTTTGTAACCGTTTGGAGGTTCGGTTTGTACTTGACTATTTTGATTAAATTGAGTTAATGTGTTGGCTAATGTTTAACGAATTTATGAGATTGGAAATACGAAATTGAATAACAATAACGTATTGTGCCTTATAAATTCTTTGTAGAGGGGTTAGATTCTATAAGACTGACTTAAATTCAATTATTCATGTCTAAACTCCAGCGACGGTATCAAACGGGATAAAGACTTGAAAATGGAAGAAACTAAAAACAGGCAACCCTTGAATCAAATGAGGAGAAAACTTTCAAGCTTGGTATATTTGGCAATGGTTAGGTGAATAGGGTGGTTTTGTTACGGTTACCGTCCCAAAACTTCCATAACAATTACCATACCAAATTTTTGGTTTACAAAATCGATTACCATTATCGTGCCAAATTTTTAGTATTACCAAAAAACTTTCCGTATGATAATGATAATTACCATTTTATTTTGGACTAGTGTTTTAGGCCAAAATCTGAAGAAAACAAAATTTTCATCAACCCAATTCAAGGCCCACTTTTTTCAATTTTTTTCATCGACTCTGTAACTAATTCATACCTTTCAGATGATTTAATCATACTTGAAGCCAGTAGGTAGCAAGCACAAGCAGTAAAAAACTGCAGCAAGAAGCACATAGTAAAAAGCTCAGGCAGCAGCACACCAACACAAATCCCAGTAGTTTTCATGTAATTGACACTCATATTATTTTATATATAAACTTCATGTCCTAAACACTAAAATATATATTTTTTGGTATGATATGGTAGTACCATACCATGGTAATGGTATCAAATACCAATACCAATACCATACCAAAAAATTTCGGTTCGGTACATTACCGTGCCATTACCGATTAGCACAAAAAGTTTGGCGCAAAATTAGTATGGTACGGTTGGCAATTCAGTTGACACGGTAATTTGACAAAAAAATCCACCCCTATAGGTGAATGCAACGACTTAAACTTCACTTGCAAACACAATCTGTAATTAGTTTTGAAATCTTCCTCAATTGGAATTTCGTTAAACTCTTGCCCCTTCATACTACTAGCTTAGGAGATTTTTCTGAGTTATATATGAACAAAATCTCTGCATATATCTAATTAAATTTTCTGCCTAATAACTCAATGAGAGGTTTAGAAAATGAGATATATAAAAGGTGGTCTCTAATCCTTTGTTTAGCCAAGATATTTTAAGTTAACAGTTTTTCTATTAAGAGTTCTCGTAAGTGAAATATTAAGGATTTTTTTAAAGGAAAACTAATAAAATAGACTTGAAAACTTTTGAGTTTTAATGATAAGGACAAAATAAAGGGTAAAGTGAATAGTACCAGAACTCTTTTTTTTTTTTTTTTTAAATGGAGAGAAAGAGTGTTCAAGCAAGTTTTTTAATGGTAACGGTAATTTTGATTCTTACTGGACATGCAAGTAACAACTAGGGCAGATGATAGTTATTACGAAAGATGCCTTAGCTTTTGCCCATCGCTATCTGATGCATGTGCTACATGCAGCTCGGTGCAGTGCCCTCCTCAGCTTCAAAATGTTGATGTGAATGATCCTGCAATTCACTACTGCAAATTTGGTTGCTCGCCAGACCGATGTGCCAAATTTGCCAATGGTACATACCACCTTTTCCTTTCTCTCTATCGTTGGTCGATTCTCTCGCTTTTTTTCTCTAACTATCTCATATGTATGAACATCAAAAGTTAACCAGTTAGTAAGTGAATACAAGACTAACTAGTGTTTTATTACCGCAGATAAGGAGAAAATGCAAATTTGTGTGAAACACTGCACGACCAACTGCCACATTAAGCATCCGAGCCCCCCGCTCGAACAAATAATGCAACATCAAAGCTGCTTGCCCCCCATAACATCTATATAACAACAGTAACGTGATTGTACTGAAATAAGTTTATGATTCAATAGAAGTGGGGTTTTAACGTTCAATTATCGTAGCATTTATCTTCTAATTAAGGGGGAGTAAACCAGCATTTTCTATCAGATACCAATTCTCTTTCTCTATATCCACACCTAA
The DNA here is from genome assembly GCF_963583255.1 of Pyrus communis. Classification (NCBI taxonomy): domain Eukaryota; kingdom Viridiplantae; phylum Streptophyta; class Magnoliopsida; order Rosales; family Rosaceae; genus Pyrus; species Pyrus communis. Next base: position 23,282,894 of record NC_084815.1, on the reverse strand, counting down.
ACACTGCCACAGTTGAAGAAAAATTGCCTGCAACTTACTAAAAACTATCAATTACAAAAGGTAAACTTATAGTTATTGAATAAATAAATATGCGAGGCTTGAAACTTTTCTGCTCAATTGTTTGAAGGGTCTTGCAGATTTGAAAGCTCTATCAGTAGAAATATTCTAGCCTGTTTAGATTTAGTTAGAGAGGATAGACTCCCTCATCTGCGCTTCCTCCCCACTAAAAAGAGCAACTGATATATAATCCACTGCAGCACAAGGCATGGCTGCACAATCACAACCGAGACCGATCAGTTAGTTCTATGCACACAATGTACGGCTGAAGCAATGTTGTAAAAACCTATACATGCACACAATGTACGGTACATGACCCGAGCTGGCGGTGGTCATTTCCTTTTTGCAGGCTAGAAACGTGTCCATGAACGTCGTCCTGGTCTTAGACGACAGAGAAGAAGAGTTTGTAGAGGCACCAAAGCGAACTTTGTGTATCTAAAAATAAATAGCAGGATCAAAATTATGATCAATTTTTATGTTGCAAATAAAGTTTGGTTAATTATGCGGTGAGAATTTTATTGCTTTCAGAGAATTAAGTACTCAAAAGTTCACAAGATTGAGTACTTAAAAGATCAAAAGGAAAAATATGCTCCATAGAGGAAAATGCTTTAGGCTCGGGTTTTTTTTTAAATTTATGTTGCTTATGTAGTATGCTTGAAGCAGAATCTTGTGTTAAACATGAGAGATGTGATCAGCATAATAACCCAGTTGAATAAATTTGAAATGGTCTAAAAATCCTCCTGAATAGCGCCGTGTAATGTAAAGGACTTTTTGGAGTCGACTATTTCGTTTAACAAAAAGCACACTTGGCAGCCCGAATTTGACAGCCAAGTATATCTGATTACCTCCATAAACATCGGCCGAAAACTCCCAGTTCTTTGGTTACAATCCAACACTTCGACTCACCAACCCGGATACTCCTTTACCTTTATCACCTTCGTTGTCGAAGTCGTCGTCCCGCACAGGCTACCCCTTCGTGGCTCCTCTTTGTCTCTCACTCTCAAAAGAACATAAAATAAAATTTAAAAAAAAAAAAAAAAGCAAGGCATTTCTTCTAGAGTATTAGATGCAAATGCAATAGAGAGAGAGAGTTGTGCTATCGTGATGAGAAATTATGACTAGTTGGGCTTTTTTGCCTCTGTTTACATGAGGTGTGGCTGCCATCAAGAAATAGTTAAGTGGCTGCGTTTTCTCTTTGTCTACTAACTTAAATTAAATAGGGGTAAAGGAGGAAATTTAAGTGAAAAAAATTAAGGTGTGGGGTGCCTTCATAAGATTGTTGGGTGTTAATAGTGAAACACCTGACCCCGATATTTCCCAAATACCAGGTTAAACACGTGCTAGCTGACACTCGAAGGTGACGAAGTCATGTTAGGATGCATGAGAAATAATATTTTCAGCTGGTCTTAACATACTTCCTCTAACTAAGATTTTCTAAATCGCGTCACTTCAATGTAGACACTGACTCTACCTGCAACAACTAGGGAATGCACATTGAAAGTATCGGTTTGATGTTGAAAGTCGTCCATCAATCCATTTCGTCACCGATGAGGCACAATCCTAACACGAATTTTCTTCTTCTTCAATAAGATGTGATTATTCATGAAGTATGAGGGTTGCACAACTGTGTCGAAAGACAACAAATCCGAAAGTCGTGACATCCAAATGATGTCATGATTGACACACTACTACAGTGATAGAAGATCCTTAGTATGCTTTGAACAAACTAGGCTCTGATATCAAATTGACACACCCGACCCTGATATTCCTCGAACACCAAATAAAACCACAAGGACAACAAATTAAAATAAGTACCCCAACTAAAGTGAAATTACGAAAATGACCTTCCGTTCCATAAATTCCAGGATGAGTTGTTACGAATAGAATTATCCTTCGTGCAATCATTTTTTTGTTTTTCTATAAAAAAAATTGATAAAATGTTGGGACATTCAATATAGGGTGTTGCTATTCATACATCTCTTTTTACCTTTCACACTTTTTTTTTTTAATTTTTTGTTGTTTAATCATCTTCAATAATTAGATCCGACAGCGAGCGATGTGTGTGATGGATAAAAAGGGTGTGTAGATTTAGCGTAATATTAGGTCGACCAAATTTTGTAAATCAAATGATATAATTATTGATGATTAAATTATTAATTAAATATTAATTAACATAATTATTTCTTATTCATTTAATTTAAAATTCATGCGTAGTATTTTCCGTAGGTTTAGTGGGGGTGTATTCAATTAAGAATTTAAGAGACTTTAACGGATTTATAAATCCATTAATTAATTTGTAGAGATTTCATACAAAATTTTGATTCAATTCCCTCGAAATCTCATGGGGAGAGGTGAGATTTGTGGATGCTTAAAATATACAACAAAATCTCTCCAAATCCCTCTAATTCCTCAACTCTCTCAAATTCTTTAAAATCAATTTCTAATTGAATAAACCTGGAATGTTATAAACTTCTTTAAAATCTTAATTGAATACATCCGAATTTCTAAGGATTTTAATAAACTATCCTAAAATTCTAATTGAATACACTTTGAATTTCAGATAATAACTTAAAATCATGATTGAATACTCCTAAATTCATTAAAAGAATTAAAATCATTCAAAATCTTAATTGAATACACGCCCTCTTAATTTAATATATAAAAGCCCAGGTCAATGGTGCAAGCACCGACAAATTAGAAGTAACGTGCCTGCCACTATTGGCCAGCTGTCCGATTGCACAAAATCTCACACAATACCGGCTACACTGTATCCCATCCCGCGGCTGCTTCTTCTTCTTCGCCCCAAAAACCTTAAACTTCAACTTGACAGTCCAAAGTCCGATACCAGTCACTGGAAGAACACTTCTACGACCCGACCCACGCACATAGATCCAAATAGACCCAGATCAGAATACCATTTCCTCGAAGCCAACCCTGATCCGGGTCACCGCAGTACCCAGATGAAGTTTTTCAGAAGATGAAGAGGTTCAAGCAAAACCTTGATGCTGATGATTTGTCGAAGCATTTGGATTTGGATACCCGTAGTGCTCTGAGGGAGCCGGATAGGAAATCTGCGTCGGGTTCGATGAAGGTGATGGGGATCTTTGTGGCTGCCTTGATTCTGTTTTCGGTGTTGTTCTCAGTGAATGTGGTTCTCAGAGACCCGCCTTCGGATGCTGTTTTCGAAACTTCAAAAGCTGCAGTTCTTGAAGTGGAAGCCAGAAAAGGTAACAGATTTGAGCTCAAATTTTAATATTAACTAGTGGGTTTTGGTAAACTTTGGCTTATGGGTTTTACTGCGAAGTAATTCTGCTGTTTCACTGTGATTTTTGCACCAAGTTTTTGTCTTTGTTTCGACTGGATTTGAGATTTCGTTTATTGGATCGTATGCTGAAAGAAGAGCTATCAGATTGACATTTCTAAAGCTTTTTGGTTCAGCTGCATTGCTGTTCTCGTTTGGAAATGCTTCTTTAAAAAGCACTTTTATAATCTATTAGAAACACATCATAACTTTTCATAACAATGCATGCGCTTCCTGAATCTTGAAAAAGAACTTCTAACTTTTCCTGCCGAACATGGTCAAAAGCGATTTTGGTGATCAGAAAGCGAATTCGGTTATTTTAAAGGAACTTACAAACAGACCCATATATTCTGGTAGTTTGGGGAGCAAGGTGAACTTGGAACTACTTGATCTGATATGCTGAACAATTTTACTAGTTCGAGTTGGGCTAAAGTTTTGTCCTTTTTCAACTGCTTGGCATTTTGTTGTCCTAGTGCCTCCAGCTTGGATCAAGTCCTGCGCTTCATCAGCTTCATTGGCTGGTTTTCTCTAGTCTCTTCTTTATGAAGTCTCGCGTTGTTTTATTTTTTGTTTTCGGGTCATTATATTAGTGTTCTCATGGCTGATTTGCTCTATTCAGATCTTTGAATTATCCAAGTTGGTGAAAGCCAACTTAGCGCGCTTAATTACGACCAACTGCTATTTCCCCTTTTCAACTAGGTTGTTTAGTTGTCTGTTTGTTTCCATTTCCGACTATTTTGTTTATAACCAAATATTCTTTTTATGTGTGTTACCACATTTCTTTGTTTTTGATCTCTTGTGTTCCAATTATTTTCTTTTGCTTTCAAGTATCCTATTCATGTAAAGATCCTGGTCTGACTACTTGTGAGTTATATGATGCAACCATGATGGTGATAAAGCTCTCCGTATGTTGTTCGAATACTCATAGGTTCTAAGAATTGTATCGTTCCTTTTTCCTTTTGCCATCCGTAGGTTTAGAAGATCAGTTTTCTCAGTCTATTGAGGTGCCAGAGGATAAATTGCTTGGAGGCCTTCTCGCTGATGGATTTGATGAAGGATATTGTGTCAGCAGGTACCAGTCAGCTTCATATCGTAAAGAACTGCCTTACAGACCTTCTTCTTACCTTATATCCAAGTTACGAAGCTATGAAGCTCTGCATAAACGTTGTGGACCTTACACCAAAGCCTATAACAAAACCCTGGAACAACTCAAGTCTGGCCATGGCACAAGCTCCTTGGATTGTAACTATGTGGTATGGATTTCCTTTAGTGGATTAGGGAATAGGATACTGACCCTAGCTTCAGCGTTTCTTTACGCTCTCTTGACAAACCGGGTTCTACTAGTGGACCCTGGAGTTGACATGGTTGACCTCTTCTGTGAACCGTTTCCGGAAGTCTCATGGTTTCTTCCCACGGATTTCCCCCTTAAGGATCAGTTCAACAGCTTGGATCAGAAATCTCCTCACTGTTATGGGAAGATGCTGAAGACTAGTAACTTTACAAATTCAGATGATTCGGTGAGACCATCTTTTGTGTATCTCCATCTAGCTCATGATTACGATGATCAAGATAAGCTTTTCTTCTGCAATCAAGATCAAGCTTTCCTTGAAAGGATACCGTGGTTGATCATGAAAACAGATAACTATTTTGTCCCGTCTCTTTTCTTGATCCCATCTTTTGAGCAGGAACTACATAAACTCTTCCCAAGGAAGGAAACAGCTTTCCATTTTTTGGGTCGATACCTGTTCCACCCCACAAATGTCGTATGGGGATTGATTACTAGATACTATCAAGCTTATTTAGCAAAAGCAGATGAAAGAATAGGCATCCAGATCAGAGTCTTTGATACTGGGATTGGCCCCTTTGAACACGTGTTTGATCAGATCCTATCCTGTGCATTGAAGGAGAAGCTGCTACCTGAACTCAACCGGCAGGATTTCATCGTCAGTCCATCGGGAACCTCTAAGTCTAAAGCTGTGCTGATGACATCTTTAAGCTCTGGTTACTCTGAGAAGCTAAGAGACATGTACTGGGAGCATCCTACTGTGACAGGGGAAGTGGTTGGCATTTTCCAGCCGAGTCATGAGGAGTATCAACAAACTGAGAAGCATACACACAACCGCAAGGCATGGGCCGAAATGTATCTACTAAGCTTGACAGATGCGTTGGTCACAAGCTCATGGTCAACATTTGGGTATGTCGCGCAGAGTCTTGGGGGGCTGACACCGTGGATACTCTATAAACCGGAGAACAGAACAGCACCCAATCCTCCTTGTCGACGAGCAATGTCAATGGAGCCTTGCTTCCACGCACCTCCCTTCTACGATTGCAAGGCCAAGACAGGAATCGACACAGGTACATTGGTTCCTCATGTGAGGCACTGTGAGGATATGAGCTGGGGTCTTAAGTTGGTCGATCGTTATGATGAGTTCTAGGGTTGTAGCTTGTGTCATTTGTCTGTTGTTGTAACTGTTTGATCATGAATAACATTGAATTTTTCAGGTACACGAATGTTATTCCATGTAAGCAAAAATCGTTGAGTTTAATGGAAGAGTGAACTGTTATTCCAAGTTCGACTCTCATAGACGATGAGTTCAATGTCTAATATAGCAGTCATGGGTTATCGAGGCAAATACGTAAAACAGTAGTCTATTAAAAGATAATTGCATGCTTTAGTTGAAATATACACAGAAATTTGGATTCTGCTTTACAAAAAAGCAAACTTTTTTCTCAAAATTAGTTGCGAAATTCGACGACAAGGCTTCCCATCTTCAGTTTGATGATCTCTCGGACATGTTCATGCCTTCAACGAATGTGTTTGCACCTGATCTCTGCAGCATCAGCAGGGATTTGGTTTCTACTTCAAAACCTTCGGAAAGCTGGCAGCATCTCCACTACTCGGAATCGGAACCTGACAGTAGCATTTCATAAGAATCTCTTGGTTCCATATCGGTGATGGAAGGGGGTAGGTCTTCATTAAGCACGTTTCCAGCCCGGTCTCTCCTTCATCTACTTTCGTCCTGTAAGGTGGAGATTAGACATGTCATCGGAATGATCAAGACGGGGGAGGAAAAGATGAAAAAACATGAGTTGAAGTGTACTAAAGTACTAAGTTGGTCTTTTATTTTCTTGCTCTCAATGTTCGCCGTGGAATTTGGCTGATTTGGTTGACTTGACACTGGAGTTGCTTGACTCCTCCGAAGCCAGATGGTACCGAAAGACATCAATGCTGCTAGAAGCAACATTGGACCAACCCTTGGATCTCCAATGCGATCATAGATTCCGCGTAAAATTCCACGGATGCTCTGCATGATCGTGTTTGTTGAAGGAATTCTTTGGACACCTGCTGACCACATTGGCTCTGAATCCTCGGGAACCAAATGAGGAGTTCTTGTTCTCTGCAATGGAAACAAAAATTGAAATTTAAAGTAAAGCTCTTGACAAAAGAGTAGTTTATGAAACTGCTCGTATGAGACGAGGCCACCAACTTAGAGAAAATTTGTATTATGTGACGTCTGAGGCATTGATTGTAAGTATTATGCGGCATCAAGAATCCAAACATATAGTTAGATACCTCCCGAGTATCATCTGAACCATTGTACTTTGCCACAAGCTGCGATGCAGGATCTAGTTCCTGGTCTTGCAGTGCATCCCATATGGTTTTCGGCTTTTTCCCGGGCTTCTCACCCTCTTCTGTCACATTCCTCTTATAGCGTACAATAAATAACTGAGGAACATCAATCATATCTGTCATTTCTCCACAAGTTTGCAAAATTTCTGAACAAAAATTAAATCATTAGTCAGACATAAGTTTCAAGACCGCGCTTAATGAACTAACAGTTAAAAACACGAACAACACACAAAGGTTCACCTTTTGGGCTTCTCCGTCAAGCCAAGCAAATGGCAGTCGTTTGCTTTTAAGCGCACCTGCTGCTGGTGCTATAGATTGCTCTTCATCAGCTGACCTCGTCTCGACTTCGTTTGACAACTTCTCTTCAACCCTGCGAATGGTCTATCAAACTTATGTCATTCGCACCAATTGTTAAGTTTTGAAAATTATGAATGTTAGATTGCATAGAAAACTCATTAGCTAATTAACATCATCACCCAAGTAACTTCTATGACATAACTTCTTGATCTACATCCGACAACTGAACCAACTCTAAATACTCGACGCGAACCAAAAATTAGAGCAATATTGTGGAATAAAATGATATGAAAGACACTTACTCCACGCATATTACTGAGTTCTGGGCTATGCCTCCCTGCTACAAACAGTACCAAGTAACGGTATCATATCCAGCACGAGAATAGCCTCGAGCATCACAACCCAACTACATGGATGTTGAACTCCTCAACTGAGGTAGCTCTGAAAGAACATATGAGAAGTAAATGGGAGTTAATTAGTCTTACTGCAGATTACTACAAAAAGTTCAAAAGTACAATTCACTACCGCCAGCAAATTTGATGCATTAATTTTTGTTATGTAGATCCACTTAGTAACTGAATAGGGAATCCAAAGTAGCTTGGAGAATATAATGTATGGTCTGAACTATTTATTTGAGAGTCCAGGTATATTGCCAGTAGGTTAAGGTCAACTGCCAAACCTATCTAAGCTTTGTAATGCACTCTTTCATATTAGATGAAGAACGGCGCGAGAAGACAACAGTACCTTGTTGTTTATTTTGCTCCATAATATTTAAGAACCGTGAGTAGTTAAAAGATCCTGCAAGTCAAAACATACAGCTTTGGTGATCACATGAAGCACACAAGTTTAACAAATCGTTATAAAGGGTTAAGAGAGTAACGTGCCGTTGTACACAACAGGTTTGACACCAGGACCTTTCAAAATCAATATAGCAGGTGCAGATTCCACCTCAAACCTGTTGGAAAGCATAAAAGTTCCTATGAAATCAAAGATGAATAATTTTCGGTACCCAATTTATAGTAATAGTTCAAGTTTGAACTCACAATAGTAGTGTTTGTGTTATTTTAGACTCAATTCACATGATATTTTGAAAATCTGGAGAACTGTACTCTTTCAAGAAGATTAATGTTAGGATAGCCACACACGAATTAAACCAAAAGGACGATTCCTCTTCTTACCATAGCACGAATGCGAAAGAAGCATGAGTCCAATAATTTTTAGCAGTTTGGCGTATGAGTGGAGCCGCACGCACCCCTGTTTTTTTAGAAGAAAATGACTTTTACCAGTGAACCAGAAGAACAAAACCATTATCCAACCTATTAACAATAGATAGCAGCATGTTGCGAAGGCATCTATTTATACGTTGATCAATTAAAATGCATTAGCAAAATATTGAATCTGCAAGTACCTTGTGAAGACTAACTTTGCTAGAAACTTTTGCCCCTGAAAATTGAAGTATGGATTCATATCATTTTCGGGTATGTTAAAAGGTGACAGAAAATAAAGAGCAGAAAAGCAAAAAAGGAAAGGTGAATTAATAACACGCGTAAATCAGCTAAGCAAAAGTAAAATGAGATGAGAAACCAGATTGGAATCATTGGATAACCTTATACTGGATCAACCTTGAGTTATCTTTCGAACAAAGTTGTATTTAATCTAAAGTTAGAGAGGAGAAGGAAAGAAAGCTTCTCATAGAATTACCAGTGTCTTCTTTGAGTAGTAAAGAATACGAGGCAAACCAAGTACGGTTGTTGCAAACCAATCTGTGACCGAATCAACTGAGAGCTCTCCTTCATACCTGAGACAAAAGATCAGACCAAGATGCCATTCCATAACTAATGAAAGAAACATGACATGTAACAAGAGAAGGAAGGCCTGTTAGAGACCGATATGCAGTTAGAAACATGAAACAAAAGAAAATGAAAAGACTTCATCAAGAGAGTTTCCGCCCAAAGAATTCATGGTCAAATTTACGATTGCTTAGTATTTCTGCAGCCCCATAATCCTGACACCAGTTGGCACAACAGATACAATGCCCAGGAATAAAACATGCAGTATTATATGTAATGAATATCCCTTGAGTTTCAAGTATCTTATTTCTAAAACCTACCATGCCCCTAATTTCATCTATCACCAGCCATTTGTTTATCAAAATATGCATATTTTCGAGCAGTTTCAGTTAAAATTCACAAATTCCAAGACCTCCAATTAAGTAAGAACGGAAATTTTGGCAAATAACAGCATGCAATATTGATCATTTATCAAACCACTTACCATTCCTGAAGAAAGGTTGCCCAGTTGGTTTTCTCTCAGCAAAATGTGTAGCTAGCTGAAGCTCTCCAAGTTCCAACATACCAGTATTTGCCACACCATCCAAATAAGCAGCTAGAGGGTAACAAAACAAAAAGATCATATTCTCAAACAAAAATTATCATACATAAAAATAATATCTGAGTCAAAATTGGAATCTAAAGAGGGAAACAAAGAAAAGAAGGGAAAAAATGGGTTGTAAACTTGTGACTATTATAATGCAGGGAACAATTTTCCCAGTCAAACTGAATGGTTAAGGAACTTAAGTAGACAAAACCAACTAATCAATTGATAAAAGAAGGTCTCCACTCTGTTGAGTGCATGGATTGGCCACTAAACATGAATTCACCCTTCAAGAAACCATTTCAAATACAGGTAAAGAATCTTAAACCAGGTTCTCCAAACTGAAAACGTATCAATTTACTTCCACACATCGGAAAATTGATCGCAGTTTTTTCTTCCAAATGAACACAACTGGTCCAAAATCCAACAAGCATGGAGTCAGTATACTTTTAAAAGGAAAAGCAAGAAGTTTTATTGATGACAAAATATGACAAGAAAATATAAGGCTATCTATGACAGAACATGTATGCACATTCTAGTTATGTGTTGACTAGATCTTTATATCAAACTATGTTAGTCTGTTGTGTTACGCATATCCCTCGTTAATTTAAAGTGAAAATCTAATGGAAGGGGATGGAAACCAAAGAGAAGATATAAGCATATGCCGGATATAATTGCCATGCCATGCAAGGCGTCGTTAATAACATGGCTTTACCTGAATCAGCCTTGGTTTGTTACCCTCGAACATAGTCTGAAAATCCTTGGAGGTCATGACTGTACCATCATGGTCTTCAGTTTCTAATAAAAAGAAAATATTATCCTTTAACAAATGTTATAAGAACAAAAAAAAAAATGTTATGTAACTGAAATTTTAACATGATTAAGAGGTTCAGTTCCAACCAGAAGCAACAGACTCTAGCAAAGGAAGGTCTATCTTCGAAAAGCTTTCTCCTTTATATCACACTGTTGTAAGGCTTGGAATGGGAGTAAGAACTCACTATTTGCTCATCAATGCCAAATATGTCATAGTTTCTTTTCCACACAGGATTTGTCAGCAACTCATAAGCATACTCAATCTGCACTTACATCCCAACGCCATACTTAGATCAATAGTATCAACGAAATACTGACTTTGAAGGCTACACATTCTAAAAGCATTGACACAGAAGTTATTATACTACTTATATTCGAAAATAGTGAACAAAAAACACATGCTTTGAAAAGAAAAAAAATGTGCTTTTCCGTGCCATCAGTTCCTTATAATTGTATTCTATATACACAACGACCATTTTCGTGTAATGTATTCAAAATGTTAGCAATAAAAACTTCCCAATTCAATCTATTTCCTCTCATTTCTTTGGTAAAGCCGTATAATGTTATCATCTGATCGCATATTTGCTAAATCAGGCTACACTAAGTTTTCCATCTACGTGGAACAATAAAACTCCGTCCCACGGAGAAACCACAGAATTCGCTGACCTTGATAAAATCGGAAGTATCCAAAGCCTGCCCGTCTGAACTCCTGAAAAAGCATGAAAATTTGAAGCATTACAGAGTGTGCTTTTCAAAACTTTGACACACAGAGCAGCCTTCTTCTTCCGGAAACTATCAAAAGATTCAAAACTAACTAAATTGCGCAATTCCAATCATTAAAACGACATACCAGACTGAAGAAATATTGTCGTACGCCTCTTTTCACTTCTTCAATGGAGCTATAGCTCCTTATACCAAGAACTGCAACAATTCAGTCAGTCAACAACGCAACAGTTCAAAATCCACATTCATACATATATGTGTGTATAATCCTAATATCCTAACCCGAAATCTTTCGCCTTTCTCCATATTTGTGAATGGCCAAAGTATTACTAGGTAACGTGCCTTTCCTTGCTGATTGTGAACACTTATTTTGTTCACTGCTTGGTTAAGTATAAGTTGCATATTTGAAATGTTTTTCCACCTTTAATTATCTTGTGCAAGTTCTGTTTGGATATATGTTACAGTCATAGATTTTTATATCTATCAAGCATGAAGAAAAACTTTATGTATCTCAAAAGATTAAAAGAGTCGGACAACAACCTCAAGGAACGAATGAAAAAGTTCAAGCATCGGCGTCGACATTGTTGTATCCAATTGAAGGACAATTGAAAGAGAAATGATGACTAACTAATTAATTTTACACATCACAAATGGCAATAGGCCGACACACTTTTGGATACTGGCCTATGGTATTGTATTTTTGGTGTTGAACCCTACGTACGGCAATTTACATGAAGATATATAACGTACGTACCTTATCAATGTGGAGGCTTTAATGTTGAAGCTTATGAAGGCCAAGGCAAAACTTAACTAAACAAATAAAGCAGTTCACCATCTTTGTGCATGCATGGGGGACATATATACATATTGTTGAATAAATAATCAACGACGTACTCAGCTCAAATGTATGCATGCATGGCATAAGTCATAGCTAGCATGGTCCATATGTATCTGGGACGAAAGACAACATTAATGCTTGAAAATATCCACAAATGTGATTTGATATGTCGTCCGAAATCCCACGAGCAATATTCTAAAGATATATGATTTCAGTTCAGCTATATTACATAGCTTAAATTTGTTTATGAATTCTAGTATATATAGGCCAATTCATATATAGCTAACGGTCTACAAATACATATAGATGATATGACCAAGTTTTGTCACATCGCCGTATTAATGTGCTGGGGTTGCCTTTGCTTGGCTTCTACGATAGACAAATGGATAGCATGTATTTTTGAAATTTTACGGTTGGATATGCTGGCTTAAGATTATAATGAAACTTCACAGATGTTTGAACCACTTAAAAAATATTATATTGTAGACATCGAAATTTTGGTGAAATAAATGTTCACCAATAAATTAAATTTTGACTTACTACGGCTTATGTTGTGCAAATCTTAGGTCTTGCCAAATGGCACGCATTGCATGTGACTCATCAAAGGCGAACGAGTCATCAAAAGTGACATATGTCGACATTTGAGATCTCTGTCAAACAAATCAAATCAAGTAAAAAAAAGAACAAATTAACCCTACTTGATCAAATCCCTCAATTATGGTTTACTTTCCTAAGCTACTAATTCTGATTTTAATGACTAAAGTAAATGAATTGGTCTAAATTAAAGATGCTGGTTTAATTAAGAGCTAAATTAAATAATTAGCTCAATGTAAATCAAATCAGAAAATCAATCCCGCAAATTATGGGATTCGGATTGGGGGTTCTAAACTAACACTTAATTGCTTGCTTATAAACATTGGGCTCATTTTCAAGAAAGAGGAGATGGGAGAGAAGCAAAGCCTTTGGAGAAACCATAAGGCCCTGTTTGGCAGATCGGATAGGATTAGTTATACGAACTCGGGTGTTTGGTGTTCACTCGTACTAAATAAACGCCGGATTAATTTAACCGGTCGGATAAGATAACACGGTATACACCCGCTTAATAAAACCAACCAAAACGCCCGGATTATTTAGTCGGGGAAGAAGAATATGGAAGAGAAAGGGAGGGAGTTTGGGGGGTGTGGTGGAGAGAGCTGGGGAACAATTATTTGGGATTCTTCTGCAGTCGGGGAAGAAGAAGGGAGAGAGAGGGAGGGTGTTTGGGGGGTGCCGAGAGATCTGGGAACAAAAAAATGATTTCACTTTTTTTAATTTTTTTTTTTTAAGTTTGATTCCTCCTATCTAGTATAATACCAAACACAGTATAAATAATACGGTCACTAGTCCGATACTGCACCAAACACCCGACTAATTTAGTCAGTATTATCCGGTGGCTATTTATCCTATCCAACAGAAATAGTCAGTACAATCCGAGCTGCCAAACAAGGCCTAAAGCTTTTTGGCTAAACTAAACACCGATGTTCTTTATCAAGCTAGTGAAGAATCAACAAACACAACAAATACATGTGCGAATTCAACCACACTAAAATCGAAGCTACCACGTGAAACACTCATGGTCCCGTTTCGTTCAAAATCAAGCCCTGACGGTCCTTGAAGAAACCTCAAGTCCAATTCAAGATCAAGTGTGCATCACCCTTGAATCAACACAAATACTAGAGATTGAATCAGAAGAATATTCTTGTAAAAGAATACCCATTGAGATTGTAACCCTAATTTCATTATGTTATGCTGATATGCATTGCAGAAATTTTCGTGTTACGTATATATTATATGTTGATGTACAATAGAACTCTAGCTTCTAAACAAAGATAAGAAAATAATTATGGAATTCATAATTTTTTTTTGAGAAAATCAAGGGAATGTTTGAAAATGCTTGTAACAAAAGCCAAAAGAACTAACGAAAAGCATAATATAGCAGTGTTTGCCCATAAATAGTCCAAAATTCTTATTTTCAGAGAAGCATCCAAACAAAGTATTTTGTTATATATTTCTTTTCATGTTCCTTTTCCATTCCCCTTTTTTTTCTTGGCAGTAAGAGGCTGGTCAATAATATTAGTTAAACTAGAGTAGAAGAGACACATCAATTATAAAAGTGGTGATCAATATTATTACATCATTAATTGGATGACCTACAAATCCTCCAAAAAGTACTTATAATATTACTTCTTAAACCCTAATAAAACCATCGCTTACCTTAGCAGCTAGTTTTTATTATTTCATGCAGATGGTACTGCGCGTGGAGAATTATTCCATCAGAAGTCCCGTCAAGTTTGTTAATTAACCCCTCCTCTGATGAGAAAACTACATCGCAGAATTTGATACTGCGTGACAAGCTGAGTGACAAGTCCCCGTCAAGTTATAATCTGACTAGTGTTCGTTCACGTCATAAAGTCCACCATTGATTGTTACATTAATTTTCCTAAACTAGTCCAAGCATCTTCGGATTCAAAACCGATATTGTGATGGAGTACCGCCAATAATTCACTGCATTCGTTACCACAATATTGACCGAAAAGTTCATTGATATTCATCGATCCAGTGGCCGCTGATGGCGCCGTTGCTTCATCAAATCCCATCAGGCTTGATAATTGTTGATCAGATATTGGAACCTGAAAATTAGGACCACAATCTTGGCCGTTCATATTAAGACCCTGGTCATGAACATGATGATGATCCAGGCCGTTTATATCGTTGGTTAGGGCAGCGGATCTTGACGATGACTTTGACATGGATATTAGGCTTTCCCATGCGGATGCTTCTAGCATGTCAAGGCACTGTGGAACTATTGGTGGAGCAAGCTGATGATAATCATCGAAAAGCAACACCGCCGGCGCAGATTCAGGCATACGTAGGTAGGATTCTTTGACGAACCTGGCTTCGGCTTGAAGCCTGGCACTTTCCCACTGAGCAATGTGGCTGAGATTTGACAACATTTTTGGGTCGCCATTTGCAGAGGCAAGAATGGCAGCCTTGGACTTGTGGGTTACAGGGTCAAATCCCATCTTGGCCAACCTTTTCTTCAGATGTGCGTTCCAGTAGTTCTTGATCTCGTTGTCTGTTCTCTTTGGTAAGTGTGCAGCTATGGCCGACCACCTACAGATTACACATCGATATTTATGTATTTACCATTAGCTCACATGGAAGTATAATAGTATAAGAGTGAAATTATTCGAACATATAAAACTGACATACTTGCTCACACTCTCTAATACAATAGAAACACCTCACATACAATGAAAAGACTTACTTCCACTGGAGAACGCGTTTTTGTGTGTTTTAATGATATCACGATAGTCAAATGACCAAAACAAAAACAAAACTAACAAATTAAGTACTACAACAACATGCATGCATTCCCTAAATATTAGTGATGTCTTTTAATTACCTGTTGCCAAGAAGTGCATGGAGTTGAATGATGGTTTGGTCTTCGTGCAAACTGAAATTTCCCCTCTTAATATCAGGTCTGAGGTAGTTTCTCCACCTTAGCCTACAGCTCTTCCCGCATCTTTTTAGACCTGTATGCATATAAACAGAAGGCCAAGTTAATTAGGGTTGGTTATAATCAGCATATTAATTAACTACATGAAAGAAATGGAAGATAGCAAATTAGAACTTAACCCTTTACAGACTGCACAAACACAATAACCACAATCCCTAAACCCAACCCATAAGAACGTACCAGCTTTCTGGGGCAAGGAACTCCAGCTTCCATGGCCGTGTAGTTGAATGTAAGCTAAAAGCCTTTTGTCCTCTTCAGGAGTCCATGGACCTCTCTTTATGCCTGACTCCGGTGCATAGCCACTAGACTTTCCCATCTCTCTAGCTTGACGGATTAAGTATTTATATCTTGGTGGAAATGGCGACGCTAATTAAAACAGAAAGGCAATGGGTGCCTAGTTAGCTAGCTGAGTTCCAATTATTACTTAAGTTGTTTGGACTTCAAAAGTGAAGGCATGCGCCTTAATGCCTCTAATGACAAGATCGATGAGGAGTAGTACGTAGCTAGAGACTAGAGTGGTAGCAGCCAGCAACTAGATTTCCTTTTCTGTAAGATTTTGTGTTGGGATTTTTGCTACGACCTAGAACCCCCACATTGCGTTACTATTTATATCGGGCACAAATGGATTTTTATTAATTTTTTTATTAACTTTTTAGACAAAATGGTCTCTGAAATTTGTATAACTCCTCATTTTGGTCCGTGAGATTTGAAATCAGGAGAAGTAGTCTCTGAGTTTATCCACCATCAATTATTTTGGTCATTCCATGAAAATTTTTCATTAAATAAGGCTAAAATGACAAAAATACTCTTAATTTTTGTCAAATTATTTGGTCCATTGTTCATTAAATTGAGGGTATTTTTGTCATTTTGTTCCTTATTTAACATAATTTTTCATGGAATGACCAAAATAATTGATGGTGGACAAACCCAGGGACTACTTCTATTAATTTCAAATCTCAAAGATCAAAATGATGAGTTATGCAAATCTCAGTAACCATTTTGGCTAAAAAAACCTTTTTTTATTTAACACCCACGTGAAGTTCATGATCTATTTGGATTGTTATATTTACCATGCAGAGTTAGAGCCGTTATGATTGTTTATGAGCATTATACACATGCAGTTCAAGAAGCAAAATTTTGTGTCCCGCTTCCAGCTAGACATCATATCAGACCGTTTATTACCCTTGAAGTTTCTTTTCCCATATTTTCAGGGGTTAAAGTTTATATATATATATATATATATATATATATATATATATATATATATATCTCTCTCTCTCTCTCTCTCTCTCTCTCTCTCTCTCTCTCTCTCTCTCTCTCTCTCTCTCTCTCTCTCTCTACTAATATGATGACATATAACATACACATTTTCTTTTTAAGATCGATCCTTTTAGGGTTGGGAATATAGATGTGAATTTGGTCTTTTTAGGGTGCAGGAAATGTGACCTCGTTAAAACTTTAATGGACCTTTCAACTCATACGAAGAAAAAAGAGTATCAGATACAAGCATTACAAAGTATATTATTAATTATCAGCTAAACAAGGGATCACCAATTACATCATGTCAAACCAAAACCCAATTGGTGTTCCTCAAACAAAAATATTATTGCATGGATATATTAATTAGGTTTACAGTAATATTGTAAGAAACTAAGAACAACGTACTAATTGAGAAAAGAAACCCTAAATCCCATAGCCAAGTTATAAAACAATGCCTTGTCATTTATGATGATCCAAAGTTTGATGTCAGCCTTTTGGCTAATGATATATAGTGAATTGAATGTGCAATGAGTTTAATTAGGTTTACAGTAATATTATTCTTGTTTGGGTTTTTATCAAACCTCTGAAATTGATTTAAATTCTTATTATTTTATTTTTTTGAATTTCAAAATCGATGAATTTTGTCCTTGAAATTGATTACCACACATTAATTTGGCCATTCTCTTAAAATTAGTGCGTTGAAATAGTGGATAATACTAGGTAAACTAAATTTATAGACTAAATTTGCAATATAAATAATGTGTCACTAATAAGAAATAAGTATGTTAATCAACACTTAAGTAATAATCTAATCATCAACTTCCATGTCATTTAGTTTACAAAGTTTAGTCTTCTTAGCATTACCCTTGAAATGGCATACATGTTGAGTTTGGGTCGGGTCATATTACCTAATAATATTAACGGGTCGAGTTCGGGTCGGGTTATATTACTTGTTTACTTTAATGGATGTTAAACAACACGACATGTTAAGATATCGAATATGTCACAAAAATGACATGAACACGGAAAACACGACACGAATATTAGGTCTACAACCAAACCTCCAACACGCGCCACCGTCGCAGAAAAACTGGGTGATCAAGCGGAGGAAGAAGAAGAAAAAGATGGCGACGATGAAGATGATGATTCGGGTTTGGGCGGGGGCTGATTGGCTTCGGCGGGGCTTCACCTGCCACTCTCTTCCCGTTGTTCTTCGACGATGAGGGAGATAAAGAGAGAGAGGAGGTGGTACTACCGGATTTGAAAGGGGGTGGCGGTGGTGTTTGTTGCCGGGGAGGTTTCTAGGGCAAGCGATCAAACCCTAATTCTTTGCGGTTCTATTTAATTTGGTGGTCCTAATTACTCCTTTATTTTATATTTTCAGGTGAAATTACTGAAATTAAATTAAAAAATTAGAATTAGATGCCTCATTTTAGACTTTTGTAGACTAAACATTTATGCTTTTTGATTTTTTGATTAAGCTTTTGAACTACTTCAGATTAATTGAAATTAATTACATTTAAATATCTGTTATATATTTTAAATAATTTCAACTTTATTTAAGTCTAAAAATTTGAAATTTTCAAATCTAAATGTACACCCACGCCAAATGGAAACGTATCAACATTAAATGAAAACGTACAATGTCAAACGAAAACGTACCAACCCCGAATTAAAACGTACCCAATTATAAACTATATTAAAATGAATATTCATCTTTTTGGAATGTTTAAAAATGTGTTTGATTCATACACAATGCTCTAGTGTGACATCCCACATCGCCCAGGAGAATGATCCTTATAAGTATATTCTCATCCCTACCTAGCACGAGGCCTTTTGGGAGCTCACTGGCTTCGGGTTCCGTAGGAACTCCGAAGTTAAGCGAGAAGGGGGCTAGAGCAATCCCATGATGGGTGACCCACTGGGAAGTTGCTCGTGAGTTCCCAAAAACAAAACCGTGAGGGAATGGTAAGCCCAAAGCGGACAATATCGTGCTATGGTGGTGGAGCGGGCCCGGGAAGTGATCCACCCCGGGCCGGGATGTGACAATTTGGTATCAGAGCCTAACCCTGGTCGTGTGTGCCGACGAGGACGTCGGGCCCTTAAGAGGGGTGGATTGTGACATCCCACATCGCCCAGGAGAATGATCCTTATAAGTATATTCCCATCCCTACCTAGCACGAGGCCTTTTGGGAGCTCACTGGCTTCGGGTTCCGTAGGAACTCCAAAGTTAAGCGAGAAGGGGGCTAGAGCAATCCCATGATGGGTGACCCACTGGGAAGTTGCTCGTGAGTTCCCAAAAACAAAACCGTGAGGGAATGGTAAGCCCAAAGCGGACAATATCGTGCTATGGTGGTGGAGCGGGCCCGGGAAGTGATCCACCCCGGGCCGGGATGTGACAATTTGGTATCAGAGCCTAACCCTGGTCGTGTGTGCCGACGAGGACGTCGGGCCCTTAAGAGGGGTGGATTGTGACATCCCACATCGCCCAGGAGAATGATCCTTATAAGTATATTCTCATCCCTACCTAGCACGAGGCCTTTTGGGAGCTCACTGGCTTCGGGTTCCGTAGGAACTCCGAAGTTAAGCGAGTAGGGGGCTAGAGCAATCCCATGATGGGTGACCCACTGGGAAGTTGCTCGTGAGTTCCCAAAAACAAAACCGTGAGGGAATGGTAAGCCCAAAGCGGACAATATCGTGCTATGGTGGTGGAGCGGGCCCGGGAAGTGATCCACCCCGGGCCGGGATGTGATATCTAGATAGTCTTGTTTTTTGGTAGATAAGTCTATAGAACAACTTTTAGTTGATCAGAGATAAATCCTTATTATTGTAGATATTGCTAAATAATAACGATAAATCATATAATTTTGAATTAACAAAAAGGCTATTGTCTGTTGATTAATGACTCTTTCTATAAAAAAAATAATTAATTCAAGTAATTTAAACTTTTACATTGTTAACGACTCTTTCTATATAAAAAGAAATTAATTAAAGCAATTCCTTGTTATTAGGACAAAAAGTAATAAAACTTATGTTTTGAAAACAAACGTACCAAAAATTCAAATGTACCAAGAAGCTAACTGGACAAAAAATTCAAATGTACCAAGTAACTAAATGCATCATTATAATCAAACGTAATGATATAACCAAACGTACCTAAAAACGAGTTTAGTTACATTCTATTTAATTTACTAAAATAAATATTTTAATAAAAATTAAAAAAAAAATCTTAAATCATCATAATAAGAGATGCATAAAAATAGGAGGAAAAAAAAGAAATGCTAACGTGAATAGACTTCTAATGAAATAAAATTAAAGTACCAAAATTGTAGAGAAAATGTTTAATCTATGATATTTAAAAACCAGACGTCTACGTCAAAACGTCATATGAAATGTAAAAACACGTGCTGGTAGAACTTCTTTTACTGTAACGATTTTAATGGCACTTACTCACCTGCCACTCAGTTAATGTACACATGATTTTATTAGGTCCGAAACTGACAACCCTTATATTGAGGGGGAAACCAAATGTTTTATACGGTAAAATTTGTAAATTAAATGATGTAATTATAAATGATTCAATTATTAATTAAGTATCGATTAATGTGCTTATTTTTTATTGGTTACACATCATTTGATTTGCCAATTGATTTAAAATTTTGGTTTTCTTAGCATTATTTAAATTTTTTTTGTCAAAAGCATTATCTTAATATTAAATCGTTTATTTTCTTTACTATTACTTACCACTTATGATCTATACTTTTGGATCTGATATAAGCGTTATTATATATGTTCAAATGTGTAACCCTAATTGTCAACTGACTCGGCCGTCTATTGATATCACTCTTCTCAATATTAGTGGGAATCTCGATTAAGTTCGGAGCGCCCATGCATGTTCTTGTGATTAAATATAAGAGTTCTCTAGTAATCCTTCTTGTGTAACAAGTGATCAACTGCTAATATCCTCAATAAATAGTGAATCAAGAAATCATATGATTAGGAAGTCTTTTATGTTCTTCATTAATTTTATAATTTGAACATCATATTGGGGACCAGAGGAAACTATAGTCTCTACACGAAGGAGTAGTAATGGCTTTAGCTGCAACAAAAAGGGGGGATTTGTGACAAATAGATGTGAAACATGATTTCTTTCATAGAGAGCTTTATAATGCTAGAATGGTACACGAGTTTGTTAATGTCATATATCGCATTATTAAAATAGTCTTGCAATCATGTAATTAGCTTCATATATATTATCAACTAGGAATACACCATGCACAGTCGTCTAGGATTTAACAAGAAAAAACTCACCAATGATAAAATCTTCGAGCACTCTGTCTGGCAAAAATCAATCTACTCTAAGTCAAACAAATACAAAAGGGACTTGAGTACTTGACAAAAACTCAACTTATTACACATGCATACTAGAAGGCAGCTTTTTCCTCAATGCCCTGGTTAGTTGAGTACTCAACAAATTTGCTTTCTTTGCACGAAAGTGGCACGACACTGATTGCAATCGTCAATCACTCAAACATAAACTTTGCACATGATACTTTTTTATCAACACACATATGAGATATATACCCTCTCTTGGTTTAAACAAGAGTGTCGAATGACAAATTTATAGGGTATTCACCCTCTCTTGGTTTAACGGTTTCTCATCTGAACCTAGTCTCTTTGTTAAACAACATGTTGCTGATGTGGTTATATTGTTATTATATGTCATGACATTATATTAATAGGATCTTCTAAGTCCTTTTGTTCAAAGCGTAATTGATGAATTGGGAATTGTTTTTTATATGAAAGACATGGCAAGACAATATTTTCCTAAGAAATTGAGGTTTCTTATGCATCAAACGTGGACATTTTTCTTAATCAAGGTAATTAAGCATGTTAAGGATTTGCTTTCCAAAGCTTGCATGGATATGTAATACACCTCATGTAATTTCTTAAAAATGGAATTCTTGTACCTACTTCTACACTTAGTAGGATCTTCGTGGGAAAACTTAATCACCTTCATCAGATCAGACACACCGTATTCTATAACAACTTATGTGTGTCAATAAATTTTCTGTCAATTTACAGATGTTGCACAACCTTTATGTGTTCTTATCTAAACCACCTTCATACTGATTTTCATTTTGTTCGTGATTCGTGAAAGGGTTCAAAATATGGATGTCCATGCTTAATATGAGCATATTGATCAATATCAGACTTATTTTTCATAAAAAGGTCATCACAGTAGTTATTTTTCTTAAGATTGAAGGGTGTGCTAGTTGTAATGTAATTTTTAAATGTTAACGAGAGTATAAAAATATTCATTAAAGATTTAGTTATGCTTTTTATAACAGTAACGTTTAAAAGTAACCTACATGCTTTTAAAAAATGTTGGAAGCTATTGCTTTAAAAATAAGCATGTTATTTTATTTTTACTAAACTTTTTTTTTATGTATAATGTTAAGGAGATCAAATTTTTTAAATCAAATTGTAAATCAAATGATGTGTCACCAATAAGCAATAAGCACGTTAATCTACAACCGCATCATTTGGTTTGCAAATTTAGTTTAAAAATTTTGGCTTCTTTAGCATTAGTCTTTTTTTTTTTTTTTTTTTCTTGCTTAACATTAAATGTGGCAGCTTTTGGTGAAATGAAAATTACCAAATAGGGCCACCTAATTTGTTAGGAAATATTTTTGCTCGCCACTCTAAACTTTGGTGTATGCTCATCATTCGTCTAATAATCTGCCACGTACCAAACCTTGGTTTTTTTTTTTCAAAACTGAAAAAAGTAACATTTAATGTGGAAGTTAACTAGAATCAGGTTAAAGAACACATAACAATTAGTTAGGTGTATGATGAGTATACATCATAGTTACGGTGGTGAACAAAAAGGCACCCGTTTGCCAAAAAAATAAATAAATAAATAAATAAATGCACCCCATTTGTTGGAGGTAGATTGTTTGCTCTCCTGTTTGGATGCTCTTTCCATCCCCTTTTATTTATGCGGTCACGGTTAAAGCATATCAACATTTTATATTCTTATTATTTTTTGTCTTATTATCTCTATAAAAAAATTAATATAAAATATTAACGTGACTTAACCGTAATCGATAAAATAGGAGGGGATAGAAAGGGCATCAAACAGGAGGGCAGACAATCTGCCTTCCCATTTTGTTAGGTATATGTTTGTACGGAATTCAGTTCTTCATCAGTGGATTTATGGCAAAGGACGGCAATAGTAAATAGGGGCGCAATCCAAGATCAATTTAATGGAGAAATGTCCCACAGCACGGATCCTTATTTCCCTTCATAAATTATTTGCCGACTCGCATAAAACTAATTAGAGAAATGCTAAATTAATGAATTTTCTTAAAAGTAAAATTCTTTATAAATTCTCTGCTGAATTCAATTTTTTGTACAATGTTTTATAATGTTGACATGAAAATAGACATTAAACAGTGAGATAACAAAGAGTTCACAGAAAATTCTTCTTTTGAGAGAATCTCCTGAGCATTTCTCAACTAATTAATAAAAAGGTTCAGTAAACTTTCGATGCAGAACAATTTTTCATATTCTCATACGCTTTTTACATGTTGTGGATGTTTAACCTAATACTTGTTTAATACAAATTAGGTAACATAGAATATGTACGGCCGTTGAACTCAACGTATAAGTTAATATGCTATGATATCATGAATTCAGGACTGTAATGTTTACGTCTAATGAGGTGCAAATGCAACTCGAGTAGATTTGGTTTGGTTCTTAGGGTCGAACCAAACATAATTATTTTGTATTCTATTAAATTTGATTAGTTACACTATCTTACCTGAACCAATCTGTAAACGACTGTACTCTGGTGAAGAAGAACTGTTTGGTACCTTTATACAGCTAGATTAAGCTAATTAACTAGCTGCATAGATGGATGAGGACTTCTAACAAGTTTAAAACTATTCAAGTAAAATTTTGGAAACTTACAAAGTAACTTTCAGGTTTTGATTTTTTATTTTAACAACTGAAAGCAATCATTACACAAAAACTGATAACTAACAACATAATGGTAAACCAAACAACCATAAATTGATGACCACCACATGATAGTTTTTTGTGTCCCAACATCGTATTAAAGAATAATTTTAAGAAGATTAAATTTCTAAATTAAAATTTGTAAACTAAATGATGTGGTTGTTGATGATTGAATAATTACTTAAGCGTTGATTAATATGTTTATTACCTATTGGTTACACATTATTTAGTTTGTAAATTTAATTTAAAAATTTAGTCTCTATAACATTACCCATTAATTAAAAAAAAACTAATGAAAAAGGCTTGAAATTTTTGAGTTTTAACGATAAGGACAAAATAAAGGGTAAAATGAATAGTACCATGATTGACTTTTTAGTGTAAAAATGTGATTTTTCGTTACAATGAACGGTACCGGAAGCTTTTCGTTAAAGTTCCCTAATTAAAAATCTAGCTAACGTATTTATGAAGAGAAGTTATTGTCAACTTAAAAGAAGCTTGCATTCTGAACGGCTTGGCCAAGTTTGCATGTTTTTGTACGCATCGTCTTTATTTATAGTACAATTGTGTTGTTACGACTCATCAAACGTACGTGGACACCACATTTCCACTTTGGTT
Organism: Pyrus communis; assembly: GCF_963583255.1. Classification (NCBI taxonomy): domain Eukaryota; kingdom Viridiplantae; phylum Streptophyta; class Magnoliopsida; order Rosales; family Rosaceae; genus Pyrus; species Pyrus communis. The sequence goes on along the minus strand of NC_084815.1, from coordinate 23,258,404 downwards.
TGACGGAGGAGAGAATAGTAATAGTACAACAGTAGCAGAAGTGCTACCGTAATCTGCGACTGTGATGATGAATTCCTCAACCACTTTGGGTGATAACTCGTAACAGAGAAATACGAATCATTAGGGTTTGCAAATGATGCGAAATAAGTGGGGTAAGGGATGAGGAAATTCTAGTAATGTACCATACACCAAAGTACTGGCTAATTAAGCTAGCACGCAGACACAGCACCATCTATGTCGTGATTCATTAGGCTACTCAGACCTCCACGTATTCAGTGCGAAAGAAACTCTTCTGTCTCAACAGTGAAACAGGGAAGATCAGAGCAGACTATCACAATCAAGCTGCTGTGGAGGGACAAGGATTGTCTGTCCTTCCACTTTTGATGTCCTCTTGTGCATTTCTGTTTGTGTAATCATGGTTAAGTCAAGTTAATATTTTATATTACTATTTATTTTTATCTTATTATATCTATAAAAAAATAATATAAAATATTAACATGACTTAACCGTGACCACACAAAATAAAAAAGTATGGTAGGACACAAAAAATGAAAGGACAGACAATTCTTGGAGAAATTTTTAGGAGTGCCGGGAACACCATGACACATGGTGTTCCCTCACTCATTAGAAATTAGTTTTATTTATTTATTGAAATATAAAATTGAAGGATATCCAAAATGTCAATTTCTAATGGGTGAGGGAACACCATGTGTCATGGTGTTCCCGGCACTCCTAACAATTTCTCCAATTCTTGACCGCTGTGGAGTGCTTTCAATTTTTTAACAGGCCAGTAGCATAGTTACGTACCTGAATAATCCTGAGATCAAAATTATTTTATTACTGTACGAGGGCATTTTGCATGCATTGCAGAGTCTCTCCATCTTATGGTACGTAAGATAAAAACACGAAGTCCTTTTTCGTATATTGTAATTCATAACACCTTTCAATTCGTACGATGAGTGCTAGACAAACTTCCAGGTTATCGAGGTAACACACCCATGCTTCTCCATCTCATTATGTGACTTGACGTGAAGAGAGAGATACATACAGATGAACTTATTGACTTCCGTTGCAAGAAGTTTTCTTCGTGAATGCAGTCGCATGGAAACATGTTCTGTAATCCACAACTTTAGCATTGTGATGTGCCCCATATGATAGTCTCACTCAAGACTTTCTCCGCACAAACTTGATAAGAATAGCTTTTATATCTATACTTAAAAAAAAAAAAAAAAAAAAAAACTTAATGAAAATAGTTTGAAAACTTTGAATTTTAACGATAAAGATAAAATAAAGGGTAAAGTAAATAGTATCAGGATTGACTTTTTAGTATAAAAATGTGGTTTTTCGCTAAAGTAAACAGTACCGAAAGCTTTTTGTTAAAATTCTTTTTTAAAAAAAAAATATATTATTACTATTAAAGGAAGGGGGTGCAAAATTATTACAATAATTTAGAAAAAGACGAATTTCGAACTCAGGACATATGAGTAGAAACTCAACACCCTATTCATTAAAATATTAAACCACATACAACTTTTATATTTATATTCATTTTATTGATCCAGTGTTGATTATGGGACTTAATAAAATGAAGACCGAATTCAATATTTTGCAAAAACTCAACAATTGCATTTTTCATAAACATGTTATACGCACTTTTTATTTGTTTGCAAAATTCTACAAAAAGCGTACAAAACCGATTTTCGTGCAATTAAAATACACAAAGTAAGTTATTTTATTGGGAAAATTTGAAATAGATCCAATTTTATAGGCTACCTTTTGAAATAGATCCAATTTTTAGTGACTTTTGACTTTTGAAATATGTCTAATTTTTAGTTACTTTGGACCCATATAAAAAAAACCCCTTATTTGTTTATTTATACAAATGTTAAGACACTAAATTCATCTATACATAAAAATAATAACTTGGACGCAGAAAGTGAAGCAACTATTGCATTAGCCAACTTTATCAAACCCAAGTCTCTAACAAAAATTCAACCATTCCGATTACGATTGCTACCACTTGCCTAAACCCTAAATATATATACACAAAACCATACATGCATGCATCACATAAAAAAAACACTTGTATGGTGCGTGGGTGTCTGCGTACGTAGGCCAGTAGCCAGTTGTTAGTTGCCATCTATATACAACAATAGGCCTGTCGATATGAATATGATCTTAGATTTTCTTTACCATACACCATAAACTTTCACTGGATTAATGATGGCCTTTAAGTTCAACCATACACACCCAGATAATTGGAAATAGTTGATAGGGTTGGCCAGAATTTTTTTTTTAATTTAAAAAAAAAAAACAACTGATAATAAATCACGATTATTTATCATTTTTAATATTTGAAAAGACTTACAAAGTCATACATGTATACAATTGTGCACGCAGGTCATTATTTCCATTCTTCAATGCATTTGTTAGCCTCATAAACAATGCGCAGTGACTGATTAATTCTGGGAATTGATATATATTTAATACAACATAAAGTCCCCTGCAAATTAAGCATTGGTACGGAGTATTAGTACACGGAATCAAAGCAGCTGGGAAGAAAGGCAAATGCAGCTAGCTAGCTACGCCTACAACATCATTTTATTATTTAATATCATAGATACGGTGGTTGCGGTTCAGTCAAAAAGTTATAAATGGTAAATCACTTTTTTGTCTGAAAAGATAAATTAATTAATCCGATAAAAGATTACAATCCAAAATAAAAGAAGGTAAAATAATCTAAATACATTGGGGGAACATATACATAAAAGCTCAGTTCAATTAAATAAACTATAACGAAAACCCAAATTTCTAATTTTCGACTGCAGAAAGCAGTGTCCGCTACCGTCACCGCCACAAAAGTCTTGCCAACACTGTCCACTGCTATCAACGCCACGAAAGTCTTGCCAGCAGCTACCAAAGCAATAACACTAAAACAATCGAGTGATGAAAACGAACAAGACATCACAGCACAAAAGTACCAAACTCGCAACAAGAAGCACACCACATCCAGATTTCTTCACCAAAGACGCAAAACCAAAAGATAGTCACCAGATCCAAATCCCATTCACAAATCCCTACAAATATATACAAACACAGTAACACATGAGTAGAAGGTAAGGCTAAGGAGGTATGTAAAATTACCCTTGTTGGATTTGGCATTAAATCAACAAGCCTAAACTAAAAATGATTAGGATATCTTGGACACAAGATATTTGGATTTGTGTTTCCTAGTTGGTTTGGGATTTGGTTTTAATATAGGATTTGGTTTCCTATATTCTAGGGACTTTGTGTAAACCTAGGACGTCGATTAGTATAAATAAATAGATGTGGGATAGAGTTTTGTGTGTAAAAGTTGTGAGAGGCATAAGTTTGTATACTTGAGAACACTTTGTGTTTGTGAGTTCTCTTGTATTTGTTGATAATCAATAAAGCTTCCGTTGTTAGAGAGGTACTCATATATTGGAAGAACTCTGAAATCGTTGTGTTTTGTTTATTGTTTGATTGGTTTTTGGTTTACTTTATAACAAGTGGTATCAAGAACTTATGTTCTTACGTGGGTTGTGAATATCAAGCAATGACGAAGACTGGTGATTCCACCAGTAGTGATGATGTTGAAGAAAAGTCTGGCACTAGTGGAACCAAGACGACGTTTCAGAGTGCTAGGTTTGAAATTAAGAAATTTGATGGAACGAACAACTTTGCTATTTGGTAGTGTGAGGTTCGAGATGTCTTGATACAACAAGGTTTGGTTGTTGTGTTAGGAAACATGTTGTTTTCGATGAAAAAATAAGAATGGAAAAGATTGAATGCTCATGCATGTTCTGTGATTCGGCTATGCTTAGGAAAGCAACAGAAGTATGCTGTGATGAACATAACTTCTGCGAAAGAATTGTGGGCTGCATTGGAGATAAAATATATGAAGAAAAGTGTAGAGAATCGACTACATCTCAAGAGCAAGTTGTATAGGTTCCAGTACAAAGAGGGCATGAAGATGATTGGCCATCTAAATGAGTTTAACAAGCTTTTAGCTGAACTGGCAAATCTTGAAAAAATAATCATAGATGAAGACAAGGTCTTGATCCTGATGAACTCATTGCATGAATCCTATTAGCCTTTTGTGACTACTTGGATTTATGGCAGGGAGACAAATAAGTATGATGAAATCTCAAGTGCTCTTATGAATCATGAGGTGAGACACCTTGAGAGGCAAGAAAGGAATAACTCTGAAGCTTGAATAGTGAGAGGGAGATTGAAAGAAAGGAAAGGTTTGTACATGAAAAATAATAGGTCTCGTATTATAAGAGTCTCAAAGAATAGGAAGTTATTGGACAAAGATAAATGTGTTTTTTGTCATGAAAAATGACACTGGAAGAAAAACTGCCCTAAAATCAACAAAAAGACTTGCAAGAAGAATGATGACTCAGAAGCAAATATGGTTGAAGTCGAGGATGAGGAATTTGTCTATGCCCTAACTACATCGAGCACTGTGGATTATATGAAAGAATGGGTGCTCAACACAGGTTGTACTCATCACATAACTTCTCAAAGGCATTGGTTTTCAAGCTTCAAAGTTATGAATGGAATTGTGTATATGGAAGATGATAACCCATGTACAACTCAAGGAATTAAAAGCATCATAATGGTGTGATTTGAGAATTGCATGGTGTAAGGTACGTCCCAAATCTAAAGAAAAATTTGATCTTACTAAGCACTCTTGAATCACAAGGCTACAAGTTTTACTCCAATAACAACGTGACCAAAGTTGCTACAAAAGCACTTGTCATAATGAAATGGCCTCGGAATGGCTTACTTTATATGCTACAAGGAAAGACTTTTGGAAAATGGAGTGGCTATGGTAGCTGATGAAGTGCAAAGTGATAAAAGTGACTTGTCTGCATTATGACACATAAGGTTGGGACATATAGGAGAAAAAGCATTGCAAAGATTGATCAAGCAAGGGTGTTTAAAATGAGCAAAAACTGGAAAGATAGAGTTCTGTGAACACTACATTATTGCAAACAAACAAAGGTGAAATTTGGCTCAGCTGTTAATTAAACGAAAGGGATTTTGGGCTATGTTCACTCTGATGTTTGGAGGCCTACAAAGAATGCTTCTTTAGGTGGAAAAGGATAGTTTGTATCTTTTATTGATGATTACGCTCACAGATCATGGATATATATGATGAAATGAAAGGATGAGGTTCTTGACATCTTCTTGGAATGGAAGAACATGGTGGAGAACAAGACTGGAAAGAAGATTAAGATACTGAGAAGTGACAATGGAGGGGAATATACCTTTGATCATTTCTTCAAAGTGTATAAAAAGGAAAGGATTACTCAGTGTTTTAGTGTTAGACATACTCTAAAGCAGAATGGGATTTCAGAGAGACTAAATAGGACCTTGCTCGAGAAAGTTCGTTGCATGCTATCTCAAGCTAAGCTGCCAAAGAGATTTTGGGCAAAAGCTTTGAGCTGTGCATGCCATGTGCTTAATCGACTACCATCAACAACATTGAAAGGTAGAACACCCATTGAAGTGTGGTCCGGAAAACCAACTCAGGACTACGATAAGCTACGAGTGTTTGGATGCAATGCCTACTTTCATGTGAAAGAAACAAATTGGATCCACGAGCCAAGAAAGTTGTCTTTATGGGATTCAATATTGGTGTGAAAACTTCAGACTTTGGAATCCCGAGTTGAACAAGATTATAGTAAGTAGAGATGTGACATTTAATGAAAGTCACATGAAATTGAAGGAAGATGTTCAGATGGTGGAGCTTGGGGAACAAGTAGTTGTGAATTCAGAGCCAAGTAAGGAAGTTGTGGAAAAAGAAAGACAAGGTGATCAACTTGAACATGAAAATAGTGATCACAAAGAAGAAACACCATCAGAAGAACTCAAGATACAAGATGATTGCATAGCCAAAAGGAAGGGGAAAATAGACATATCCCTACCTACGAGATATAAAGATTGCATGGCCTGCATGATATATGCATTGCCAGTAATTAAGGCTGAAATTCCCACTAATTTGAAGAAACAATAAATAGTGAAGAAGAAAGTAAATGGCATGATGCAATGGACGATGAAATGCTCTCCTTTCACAAGAATAAGACTTGGGAATTCGTGAGCTGCCTAGAGGAAGGAAAGCAATTGGTTGCAAATGGGTTTATGCAAAGAAAGATGAAGGGGGTGACAAGATCTTGGTAAGATTTAAAGCTAGGCTAGTGGCTAAAAGATATGCTCATAATGAGGGAATAAATTACAATGAGATTTTTTCTCTTGTGGTTAAGAACTCATCCATTCGAATATTGTTTGCCCTAGTTGCACAATTCAACCTTGAATTGGTACAACTAGACGTGAAGACTGCATTCCTTTATGGCAATTTGGATGAGGAGATTTATATGAGACGGCCTGAGGGGTATCAAGTGAAGGGCAAAGAAAAATTGGTTTGTAAGCTTAGAAAATCTCTTTATGATTTGAAGCAGTCGCCCAAGCAGTGGTATTTAAGATTTGACAAGTTTATGAAGGGTCAAGACTATACAATAAGTCACTGTGATCACTGTGTTTATCACAAGAAGTTGAAAGATGGTTCATTCGTGTACTTGATAATCTATGTGGACGACATGTTCATAGTCTCAAGCAATATTTTAGAGATAGAAAAGTTGAAGGAGCAAATGAAAAGGGAGTTTGAACTGAAGGATCTTGGCAAAGCCAAGAAAATATTACGAATGGAGATCACAAGGGATAGACAAAAAGGTTTGGTGTGTTTGTCTCAGAAGCAATATCTTAAGAAGTTTTTACAAAAGTTTGGAGTAACAAAAGACACTAAGCATGTAGGAATTCCATTCGGTGCTTACTTCAAGTTGAGCAATCAACAATGTCCCATAATTGATGAAGAAAAGATAAAGATGAATGGTATTCCATATGCTAATTTGGTTGGAGGATTAATGTATGTATGGTATGTACTCGTCCTGATATAGCACACGTAGCTGGAATTGTTAGTAGGTTCATGCATAATCCTGGAAGAGAGCATTGGAATGCTACTAAGTAGATACTAAGGTATTTACATAGAACGAGGGACATATGTATTTGTTTCGAAAGATGTGATGAATGAATTGATATGTTCTCAGTTGGATATATGGACTCAAACTTTGCTGGAGACTTAGACAAGAAAAGATCGATGACTAGGTATGTGCTTACTATGGAAAATGTTTTTATATGCTGGAGATTAATGTTACAACCAATGGTGGCACTATCAACCACAGAAGCAGAATATATAGCGATCGTTGAAGCTATCAAAAAAGCAATGTGGACTCTAGGGTTGTTATTTGGCCAGATATCAGGTACATCATGCTAGGATTAAGCACATTGATGTACAATATCATTTTGTGAGAGAAGTGGTAGCTAAAGGTGAGATTCGTCTAAAAAAGTTGCTATAGAAGATAATCCAGCTGATATGTTGAAAAAAGTGGTTAATGCAGCTAAGTTCGAGCACTGCTTGGATTTGGTGCAGTTGAAGCAAGTTTGATTTTGCAATATGATGGAGCAACGAAAGTTGTTGGATGCCTCATTATGGATTTCATGCCAAGGTGGAGATTGTTGGATTTGACATTAAATCAACATGCCTAAACTAAAAAGGATTAGGATATCTTGGACGTAAGATATTTGGATTTGTGTTTCCTAGATGGTTTGGGATTTTGTTTTTAGTATAGGATTTAGTTTCCTATATTCTAAGAACTTTGTGTAAACCTAGGACATCTATTAGTATAAATAGATGGATGTGGGATAGAGTTTTGTCTGTGAAAGTTGTGAGAGGCATAAGTTTGTATACTTGAGAACACTTTATGTTTGTGAGTTCTCTTGTATTTGTTGGTAATCAATAAATCTTCTGTTGTTAGAGAGGTACTCCTATATTGGAGGAACTCTGAAGTCTTTGTGTTTTCTTTATTGCTTGATTGGTTTTTGGTTTAGTTTATAATAACCCTCACTTTGGCCGAAGCCGTAGTACACTTGGCCTCAATGGAAATCCGGCAAGCCATTTGAGGAGGGACAATGAGGGAGGGAAATAAATATGGTAACCATATTCGGCCCAAAGTTTGCATATTAAAGCAAAGGATAAGGTGGGGATGGTTTATGGGGGAGGGAGGCAGAGAGGAAAAGTGAGGGGAGATAGCGTTTTGGATTTGGAAAATAACAGCCAAACGAAATGGAGGGGTGGAGAGGAGGAGACATGAAGTCCAAAAGTGAGACAAACTCACAGGAAAATTTGAGACAAAGCTTAAGGAAACTAAGAAAAATCTCAAGGGGAAATTGAAAAAGAGAGAAGAGGATCATGAGAAAAAGGGAAAGAGGAGAACAAGGAACTTGGACAAGGATAACCACCGGCACCCAAACCAAAGGCTAGGGCTGGTGGTAAAGGAGTTTGCAAGGTTGGAAAACTGAAGAGAGTCACACGCTTTTCCTTTGCTTTTTTTTATAAATGGTAAATCTTATTAACCAAAAGAATCAAGTTTAACTTGAATCAAGAATATGAGAAGATGAAGAAATGGAATGAAAAACAAAGAGAAAAGCTCAGAGAAAGAAATGTAATACTAAAGAGCAAAATATATATAAAGGGATATAATCACGGTTTGATTTTTCATTAAGTGAAGGGTCATTACTAAGGAGCAAAATATATATAAAGGGATATAATCACTTTCTTAATGACGAAGAAACCTCTCTACATATTTAACTAAATCTTATCAAATCTTATCCAACTAACCAAATCTTACAACTAAATCTAACTGTCCCTACAACCAAATCTAACTGATTTTGCTAACATGGTAAGTATATATGTAATACTGCCATGTGGCCATACTCATCTACCACCAGAGCCTTTAGGCTTGAGTCGAAGATGTGTGGATGATATGTTACAAGCCGAATTAGGGATGAAATCTATTTTGCTATGTGATAACGCGCGACCGGTTGGCCATAGATGACGACCGATACCGGTCAACTGTCATTTCTGAAGCTCTATCTGTTGTTAGATTCAGCCAACGACCAGTTGCCTATGTGTGATACCACGGGTCTAGAGCCTTTATTTGTAATGACCGGTCGCTTGTTGCTGGATTATCTGATGAGTTACTTGTTGCTTGTTGCTGGATTGTCTGATGAGTTACTTGTTGATTGGTCATTTGAATGTAGAAAGTGTATATAGATGCAAACTAGAGGCGTTCTATCAGTGGTCGGCAGTCTACATCTGGAAACTTTACTTTTGTGGATGGTAATTTGGTTAATTTGAGAAGCAAGAAACATAAAGTGGTTGCTAGGTCAAGTGCAGAAACTGAGTTTCGTGGTATGTCTCATAGTGTATGTGAGTTGTTGTGGTTGAAGAAATTGTTAAGGGATCTTGGGTTTGAACCCAAGGGTGTTATGAAACTCAATTGTGATAAATTAAAATGGTGTTATTGAGATTGCTCATAATCCAGTGATCTATTGCAACATGATCGTACAAAACATGTGAGATTGATCGACCTACCTATTGCCAATGAAAAACTAGATGCTAAAATTATTGCTTTTTTGTTTGTGGGATCTAAAGATCAACTCACTGACATGTTTACTAGGGTTGTGTCTATTAGTGTGTTTCTCAACTTGCTTGAAAAGTTGGACATGCACGACATCTTTGCTCCAATTGAGGTAGACTGTTTTAAGTTATATGTGTAAATATTAGTTAAGTGTAAATAGTAGTCTTTTGTCTAACATCGATGAAATGCATACGTAATACAAATTGTAACCCCTATTTATACTCCACTTTGGAGATTAATGAATACACAAGAAATTAAAAATACATGCATGCCGTTGTGGAACGAGGCCATCAATAGTGAAACAAATGGTGAGCGACTTGAGCCTGCAAGTTTGTATTAGTCTATTATAATATATGGTTTGGGCATTTTGACCATCTTTTACCCTTAGGTTAAAATCTAAAATTTTAACTCCAAATTTAAGTTTTAACCCATAAACAAATTTTCTTCTCCATCCTTTTGGGTTCAGTTTTATTCTCCATGTCATCCAATCAAAATGAAGCCATTGCGATCACACATAAATGCCGGACAACACCATCAAGTTGGGCCCCATTTTTGCACAACAGTGTCCCATTTGTTTTGCTTTTGGCGCGTTGCTTTTTATTTGCTACCCTTTTTTCTGGCGCGTTCACGCGCAATGGGCCATGCCATTTACCTTGGCAGGTTCTTTGGCTTAAAATTTCCCTAAAAATCAGTTCTAATCCAAATTGATTTTAGTCTAAGGGTTGGAACAAGTTGGAGAGATTTAGAACCTAAATTTTAGGTTTTAGCCTAAGAGTTTGAGTGGTCTTAAGAGAGGGCATAAAATTTGATGCTTAATTTGAAAGCTCCCTTTTCGTGGATTGCATCACATTTGCCTGCATAGGGGATAACAAATTTTACAATCCTACGTACATTAAAAATACCTTTAGGTTCATGGACCATATGGATTACGGACCACCGTTTATACAGATGATTCACTTTGTTTCCTGTATTAATCTGTTCACCAACTACCACCAAGTGGTCAGTACTCTACAGGCATATTTGATTGTGTAAGTTTTCAGGTTCGTTGATTAAAATTTAAGATAATGAAAGAAAGACTCAATTTGCAAACTAAATAATGTGTCATCAATAAACCAATCATCAACTTTCACGTTCTTTAGTTCTTAAAATTTTATCTACAAATTTACTCTTCTTATATTACTTTAAAACTTATGATCAAGAAGCTGCCCTTGTCCTTTCTTTTTCATGAAACCCTTGTCCTTTTTTTTTTATGAAACCCTTGTCCTTACTCATTGCTGAAAAAAATCAAATAAAATCATGTTTATCCTAGTTATTTTTCAATGAATTATTTTAAATTTTTTATTTGAATTTGTATTGCCAGTCCAAGATATGCAATGGACATGCATGGACCAATAACTGGACCGGCCTTGCTAGTTATATGTCGTATAGTTTGGTCTTTTCTCTAGCTTTAGTGAATAGACGAAAACATCAAGCTTTGTTTTGTTTTTCAACGCTAACAATGTTTTACACTAAATTAATAAATTATGAAAAAAAAAATTTTAACTTGTTGCACTAAAATAATACGATATTTTAACTAATTTGGCTAAATCTAAGTTTATATAACAATGTCAACTTAAAAACTCGAGTTAGTATCTCATTTATCCCTCGTAAACGTAAATAGCATCTCATATATCCAACAAAGATTGGATCAATCAATATTGTGTCCCTTTAAAAAGAGGTCAACGAATGAAATATTTTTATTAATCTTAGTTGAATAAGAGAATTGTTTCAATTGACCTCTATATGCTCATTGACCTAAACTAAATTTTCTAACTTTGTATTGTGAAAAAATTTGAAAAGAAACTCAACCCTTGTTCTTGAGGGGATTAGTGGTCAGTGATTAGGCTTAACTACCAATTAATTGCCCGATCCATGTTGATGAAATATATATGTAATATGTATGTGGCTACCTGCCCATGCAATCCCAGTTGAAGAATTCATTAACGCAATATTTTGAGGTCGATTGCTGCATTCTTTAATCGTGACATGCACGTAACATTCCCTTAACGGTTGATTTATCTTAATCCTCTAGAGGAATATGAAACAGAAAATGAAACGGGTTAGTTCCTTTAAATGGCCTTCTGTCAATACTAAAATATTGTCCTGAAATTCGATACGAATTTGCCTAGAATATGTATTTGTATTTAAAATAATAACTATATAAAAGATCAGGTGGTGATTGTAATATATATATTTTAACAAATGATATTATCTACACTAAGGGGTGGGGGAGTGGACTAAGCATCACAATGAGCTAGCAATAATGTCATTGTGGTTAAAATTCGTCTTTGGCGAGAAACGAACCTAAGACCTCTCACTTACAAGTGAACAGAAATATCACTATACTGTATTCTTAAATGAAAATAAATACATATATTTAAATGATCTCATCTATACTTATTTAAATGATCACGAAAATAAGAATTATGAAACAAAATAAATCAAATAATGGGGTTGCGTTATGTTGTAATTATTTTTTGTTTTTTGGTTGATGTTTTGGTCTACGAAGATTGTTACTTATTTTGTGGAATTTCGCCATAAAATAAAATAATATTGAACCAAACGCCTCCAAAATTATGTTGACTTTTTAATCAATATAAAGCAACACTATCAAACATGCCAAACCCAACAAATATGTTGCACGTCTCTATTAGGGTTTTGGGTTGGCTCATGCAATTAAATTACCAAAATGTGGGCTATAATTTTGTAAGTAAATGCAAGAAAAACTATTGCAAACAATATGATGTGTTACTAATAAGAAATAAGTACGTTAATCACACTTAAGAAATAATCCAAGCATCAACAACCACGTCATACAATTTACAAAATTTAATCTCCCTCTAACATTACCCTAATTTTGTATTTCAACTTAGGCCTTCTATTGTGAGCGTAAGAACAATTGTCAATCGCAATTTTAACTAAAACTGCAAATATTAAGGAAGTGAATTTCAAACAAAATAGAAAAGAATAATACTCTAAACCCATTCTTAAAAAGGAAACCAAATCATAAATAGTACTAAATTCTCCATCTTATCTCTATTTCTTGATCTAGCTTTGGAGCAAAACAATGGACTTTACATAAGAGGCTGATAAGGATAAGAATGACTCACATGATACCTTATCCGAACCAACCTAAAATCGTCTCCAAATTCATTTCCCCATTAACCACATCACAAACCGGTCGAGTTACTATTTTGAGAACTCAATAGGGCATAGTCTATGGGGTGCCCAATCTTTGTCCAACTAACAAAGCAATTGGTTACACGAGAATTTGACAATGTAACTGTGTGTGGACTAATTCAACTGTTTTTATTTATTTATTTATTTTTATTGAACAAGCGATAATATTTACAATAAGGAGCCGGGTAGTGAACTAAGCCTCACAATGGGTTAGCAATAATGTGATTCAAATTCGCCTTTGTGAACAATCAAACCTAAGACCTTACACTTACAAGTGAATAGGAATATCACTAAACCGTAATACTAAGTGGCAATTCAACTGTGATTATATCAAGAAAAATGCTAAGGAGACTCTCTCAAAAGTAAACTTTCTGTCACCTCATATTTTTGGTACAATATTTTTATAACGTTGACACAAGAATTGATATTAATCCTTGAGGTGACGGAGAGTTTATAGAGAATCTCATTTTGAGAGAGTCTTCTTAGCATTTCTTTTACATCAATGCACTACATAATTAATAGTAGAATTGTTATTGACATTGTAAAATTTTTATTTTTCATTCCAAATTTTTTATATTAAGAAAAAAAAATACATTTGTGAGAAAGGTAAAATGAAAATTTTGAAACGTTAATAACAATTCTCATTAATAATTTGATCAATACTAATTAATTAATTTAAGTCAAGTTTACATATTCATGAGTCAACTGTTCGATTCGAAGAACCCCTGATGTCATTAGAGATGTCTTTCATCATGACTCTTATCGAGTTTGTTATCAATAAAGCTATTGTTTTCATTCAAAATAAAATTTACAATATTATACAATTTCGTTTTGGGTGTGTGATAACATACTTTGCTTTTCTCTATCCATCTTTCTTTTAAACAAACTTTCGAACAAAGAAAATATCCGCGTGAGAAATTAGTCAAGGAATGATGGGGGCTTGTCGCGAATTCACGATAGCACAGTTAGGCGGGCGCACAGCAACTGTGCCACGTGACGCGCTTCTGTTGCTGGAAACCGTTGTATTGGTGGGCCACCTGGTGACGGCAGCAAAACTGGAAGCATGTGTCGGATTAGCGCGGGGCACGTGTCGACCATTAAAAAGGCCTAAAACTGAATCTGGACCTCGCAACATTAACTCCGTCACGTAGCTTTTCTTAGGTTTTGTATTGACACAAATACCCCTCGTGTTCTTCAAGCTTTTACGAAGAGAAAACCACCATACCATACATGATGCACAAAATTGGAAAATAGTATCCAGGTGGCATGACACAATGCCTTTTTAAATTATTATAATAGTTGAAAACTTACTATGTTCTTTAATAATAATAACTTAAAAATATATGTATATATAAGAAGCCTTTAAGAAATTTTTTTATTTTTTATTTTTTATAAAAATACGATTAGTTGTGGAGCCCACTACATATCGAATTTAACGATTCGAACCGTCTTCAAGTTGCACCTTATAGATCATCTTTGCAAAATATTATTCAAATTGAAAATCTTTGAGACATCTAGTTGAGTTCAAAGAAATTGACGAACCCTTTGTTCTCTAGAAAACATTGAAATTTCATCGTGACAATTAAATAGGCAAATGATTTTGTATTGAATTAATTTTTGCAATGATGATCTTTGCATCGAGATTGACAAAATAGACAGTTCGTATCATTGAAGTTCGATGTGGAGTGAGTCTCATAACTAATCCTTGTTTTTTTTTTTTTTTTTAATGAAAATGGGATTCCTTCCCTTTAAGGATACACACACGTATTTGATCTAAAAAAAATGAATTAACTATCATAAATATTTGACAAAAGAAAACATGAAAATATAGAAAATTTTCCCTTGATACACACTAACGATAAGAAGAGATGCTAAGGTTCCATGTTTTTCATTTAATATCATTCGAATTGGGTATAAGACTATTCTCTCTATATGCTTCTAGCAACTCAATTGTACAAAAATTTAAAAGATAATTATAATAATTAGGGGTTGGCTTGAATAAGCTACATCTGACTCTATATTTAAAAGAGAAAGGCAAAGGAGAATCTCACAAAAGTGGGACTCTCTGTCATCTCATATTTTTTGTATAATGTTTTATAATGTTAACCCGGGAATTAACGTTAAATAATGAGGTGACAGAGAGTCTATGGAGAGTCCCACCTTGAGATAGACTCCTTAGCATTTCTCTATTATCTCCCATAGATTATTAATCCTTAGCTACGCTTAATACACCTCAATTTTTTACGCTAGATGTATGTCTTTAAAGAATTATATTTCTTTTTCTTTAATAATTGTAATTTAATTTTTCTTATTCTTTAATGAATTATATTTCTTACAGCTCAAATACTTATGATATGTATATATAAAATGGTTAGCCATATGAATGAAAATAATCCAATCCAATATTCCTACATTTGGATAATGAGTAATATATAAATTATATATGTTATGATACTTAACTCGGAAGTATAAGTTAATATAACATTTTGATGATGAAGGGGTAGCCTGAGAACATATTGTTGAGTACATGGGACCCTTGATTCTATTGGGTGAATTTTGGGGTCACGTTTGATTCTTTTAGAATAGAAATATTTATGTGCACCGTCCTTAAATGATAGTGATATCTATCATCCTATTTATTATCATTAGATGAGTTTAAATTTTAAAAATTTAAACTCATCCAATAGTAATAAATAGAGTGGTATGTGGGTAAAAATACACCCCTTTGAAATTGGGGGTTTATGAATTTGTTGTCAAGAAAAATTATTCTGCAGAAAACAAAAATGGCAATGGCTTTCATATATAAAATCTAATATTACTGATGCGAATTAAACATGTCGTGAAGGACTCAATTACATTCGTGGTTGGAGATTGATCATGCATGTGTCAAAAAATAAAACCCCACATGTTATAAAAATATTACTTAATAAATGAATAAGGTAAATATTCTTACATCAATTCATCAGGCTTTACAGCTTGAAAACGGATTGATTGCATCATAATTCATATGGAAAAGGGTCAGAAGACACAGTTGGATTTACAAATTGATCCAATACCAACGAATCTCCGTAGTTGAAAGACTCTATGAGAAAGACAGTGAATATATAAATAAATATATATATATATATATTATATTAGATCTCGTTTTCCTGCAAATTAGGATAATAAGATTTTGTTACCAGAGAATATATTTGTGACAAGACTTTTCTGGATTTTTAAGAAGTCTTATCCTTTAGATGTGAACATGATGAATTTAGACGGTTGTTTTATTTTCCTACGGGCTACAGTTAATAGTTTTTCGAATGTCCATTTTCCACTAGACTTCCATGATTCTGAGATTCTCCACAGCGAATAAACTGTTCATCACCTTTAATGTGGGAGTGAGCTATCATTACATTACTTGCATTCGATGAATTATTTTTTCAAGGCGTGGTAAATTGAATCTGATTCATCCAACGATACATGTATAGGGTTAGTTTCGAGTTGCTTTTAAAATAAATGAGTGCGCTTTTAGAGAAATATTTATGGGTTTCAAAAACACTTGAATAACTGTCTACAAGAAACACCGTTCATGTGCTTCTTGCGAGAAACGTTTTAAGTGTTATTCCAAGATTCACTAGAATTGTGTTGAAAACTGAAATAGAAAGGAACGAAATTACCCGAAAAATGTAAAAGCCTTGAGTGGTGAATGATTCTTGGGATGAGTCGCCGACTAAGTCCCTCTCTTTAAGACGTTTCATGGCTCTGCCCAAAGTGTGCAAGCAGTTCACAAACACCACGTCGTTCTCAGGATAAAATAACCCATAACCTTCTTCTGATAAGGTTCTTCCTTGCACATTGAAACAACCTTCGAACTCACACCCTTTCTATATGTTGCTTTATAACTCAATTTTAAGAAAAACACATACGTTATTGTTTTTTTCTTTCTCTATTATTTCTTCGAAAAGAATATAAAATATATGTTGCAAGTTTGACAAATTGAAGGGCTTGAAATCTTAAAGAATCAAAACTGAAGAAAACCAAAACGGTCAAATCAAAACCGTAAATATTCAAACGGAACAACAATATGTATAAGGACATAAGCTGACCTAATTTTCTTCTCTATTCAGAGAAGGGATCCCATCAATTAATGTGAGAAAGCTTTCTCGCGTTTCAAAAGTAGTGGAGGAGATTACTCCTCATCAAAAAGGAAGATTAAAGACAATTTAGGTTATATATATATATATATATATATATATATATATATATATTTAATGATTGTAATAAACCCAAATATAAAAACCACAACGGACAAAAACATAGCAATTAAAATATTTAAATAAAAGCATATTTACTCAAACACATTGTTAACTAAGAATTGATTTCAAAGATATTTTCACTAAAAACGCGTTTAGTCATTTTAAAAATACTTCCAAATGAGCTCAAAGTTGGTGACTTGGTGGTAACCCGCAACACTCACCATCAATTAGGGGCAGTGAGCAAGTTTGTTCTCTTGCAATATATGTCAACTCAATATTTCCATATTTCCTGCGGTTTGGTTCAAGCTCTTGAGCAAGGAAGTAAGAAATTTCCTTAGTCAAATAGTAATGGAAATAATAATTCTGCTAAACCATAGTTGTTTATCAACAATCATTTGGTTGAGCGAGTAATTATTTTTTTTGCTTGTTGTGGAAATCTTAAGTTTGGTTTACATAAACGCTTTGAAGATACTTCCGATGAATTAGACTCTCAGTTATTACTTTTTGAGGCCATCAACTATTTAGCAAAAACCGACTAATTAAGAGGACAATAGTTTCTCTATCAAACAATTTGACATAACTACCTAATCTTAAGGGGTACCCTTAAATTGATCCCAAACTAAATTAGGTTTACTTAAGTACGGAAAACTACTTAATCTTAAGGGGTATTTTTAAAGTGGCATATTTCAAATTACTTAACGTTTTGAAAATTAAACTTCCATTAGGTCACCAACATTAAGTGATGGCCTATACAAGTATTAAAGCGATTTTCGTTCTCACGTAATCTATAGAGCTCTAAATTTCTAAAATGATTCCTTTTAACTAGACAAATTTGGTGCTTTTCTTTACTAAGAGGGGTCTATTTGGGGATTCAAAACTTCAAAAATGATGAGTTAGTGAAAATCAACTTCAATATTTTTCCAAGTCATCACTTAACATTAAGGACATAATCAATTACCGTTGGTGGCATATTGAGTGTCCAATTTTCTAAACGTTAGGTAGTTATTTGTTTTAAAAAAGTTGAAACCAATTTGGAATCACCTCTAAAAATTGGGTAGTTATTCATACAGTTCTTAACCCTTCATCCTTTGATGTCACATTATCAACCTAAATTACTGATTAGAGGATTTTTTGTTTAAAATGTGTTTCAAATTACCAATTCAACAATAATATATGTATAAACATCCTGCTCCAGTCAATAGTTAGGTGGAAAGTTAAGAAAAATCTCAGGTTCTTCTAGACATGATGAGTTGGGATCTAAAATCAAGACGAAAAACGTAGTCAATAGACAAGAGGTAAATATTCCTATATTACCCTTTGTTGATCCCGAAAATTGGAGGATTAGGATTTTTTTTGGCATTGTCAGTTTCACAAAATATATGAATACAAATTTCATAGCATGCAAGTCAAAGTTAATTAATGAAAAATGGTTAAAATTTATAAAATGACTAACTACATTTTCATTTTACCAATGCCACGGTTGTGTTTGAGTGTGACATGCACGTGTGTGTGATAGAGGGAAGGAGATAGGTTGAAAGAAAGTCAGAAAGTCAACAGCATACTGACCTGAGTTCCCACCATTAAACTGATAAAGTAACATAGAATAATAAAACTTATTGGGAATAACTCGACCTAGCAAAGTTAATTAGAAGATGACGCTTATTTATCTGTATTCAAGTTCAAATCTTTCTTTTGGAGTTTAAATTAGATTTATAAAACCATTGCTCGTTTGAGTGATGCAAGCATTCGTTAAAATCCAGAAAACTCCAAGAGAGAGTACAAACTTTTGATGAGTAAAATATGCAAATAAAATCATTATCACCAACTGATTCTCGTTCTCATATGTCGCCAATATTGCAAGAAATAAATAGAAAAACACCAATACATCATATAATTTCTTACATTACATTAATATATGCTTCACTTTCATTCAATTTTCAATTTAGGTTCAGAATATCTATAAATTATCTACTCACACAGGAATACTAGCTGAAGCTGTTTTTTTTTTTTTTTTTTTTTTTTTAATATAATAAAACTATATATTAATCTTATTTTGCTGCTTTGAAATTATTAATAATTCCAAAAATTATCCAGGGCTGCTGCTTCAGCTGGAGGATCTTGATCACCATATGGCCTTGTTGCCATTTCAAGATTGGACATGACTGAAGAGATTTCAGCGTTCATATCGCTTGTGAGGCCGGTTTCTTGGGACACACTCACCATTTCCCTCTCTGTTTTGTAGCTCTGCTGCCTCATGTTTGCAGCATTGTTTTCTAACAAGGCCTTCAGAATGGACTGATCTTGCAGTATATCCGAACCGGGGAACTTGAAACTTGTCGAAATTGGAGCATTATGAGCAGAGTAGAATGAATTGGGAAGTGGGATTCTTGGGAAAAAGTTGGAAGAGTTTGAAGAAACACCAAAGAGAGGATTGTTGTTCATGTAATCAACAATATTCCCTTGGTTTCTTTGAACATCAGTGGGATCAGGGTTGGAGAAGCAGGGCACGTAATGGGACTCAGAAGCAGGTTTGGCCTTGGCAGGGCTGTAGGGCGAAGAATCCATCAATGGTGGTAGGCCAGAAGGACCAATTTCATTTCCGAGAGAAGCCAAAGTCATAAATCCAGAAATATGGGTTTTCTTGCCACCAGAATTCTTTTCAAAAACTCTGCAAATCACCCATTCATTCTGCAAAGTGCAACACAAAAAAGGCACAAATAAAACTAGCATCAAAATACATGAACAAATAAACATAGTAAAAACACGAGAAACTTACCTGCAACGGAGATGCTACTGTGGAGTTATCTCAATCCAATCACGAACCACCACATGCTTCAATTTATTGTATAGCAGTGTATGTTCAGCCTGGGATACCGCCACAGTAACATCCCGTTGCAAGAAATTCCATATCCAAAAACAAGAAAACAGGGGAAGAGCCATACCTTTGCAGTTTTGGGGAGGTTGTGAACAGAGAATTTACCATCCAATCTATATTCATGCATAACCCAGTTACTTTTTTCTCCTTTCGGGGCTCTTCCTTTGTAGAAAACCAAGGTTTTCTTCATCCCAACCAGAGATTTTGCTCTGTAGATCTCCTTATCTTTCCCTGTGGCCTTCCAGTATCCGGCTCCGGTCGCCCTGTTAGTCCTCAGACCAGTTGGGTACTTTCTGTCTCTCACACAGAAAAAGTACCACTCCTTTTCTCCCATTTTCGCTTTCACTTTTGCGAAAAACCAAAAACAACAAAGTAAATCAAATCGAAACAAACAAAACCCAAAACAATTTGATCAAAACAGATTGTGTTATAGAAAGAAAACAATTGGGAAGTTTTGTTTTAGGAAGCTTACAAGGCAATTGCCAAGGCTCTGACTTGTTCAAGTCCACCTCCCCCATAGCTTTACAAGAGAAGCTGGTATCAATGACCTTCTTGTGCAAGTAGTGGGAAATAAGCTCTTCATCGGTTGGATGGAAGCGAAACCCCGGTGGCAAATCGATCTGATCATACTCCTCAACAATCCCAGCTGGAACGTTTTCCATTTCTTCCTTGTATGATACCCCCAATGATTCTTGTCTAAAACCCTTGATTCGAAATCTTGGTTCCGATCGGAAAGTAGAGTATTTTCGCAATCCACCCTCAGTAGACTCCTCACAAACTCTCAAACTTCAATGGGTTCTCCTAACCAACAGCTTCAACTCCCCAAATCTTAAAACACCTTATAAAGAAAGCAGAACCAGAAAAGACTGATGCAAAAAGTGCTTTTCCAAGGAACAAAATAGAAATAAAGCTTAAGGAAAAGGAACAGGTAATTGGAAAAAGAGGAACGAAAGAAAAGAAGCCATAGAACAAATTGTATAAGCTGAAAGATGGATTCAGATTTTAAGAGAAAGAAAAGCACTCCGGGAAACAGAAGCATCTAAATACTGGTGTTTTTAGAGAGGAAGAAACGTGGAATGGAAGGCAACTTAGGTTGGTCGTTTTAGCTTCTCTTCAACTTTTTCTGTAATAATTCTACCCCATCTTAAAAATTTGACCATTTAGTCAAACAACCCATCCAAGTACTGTGCATGTAGCTTTGATTTATCAAGGTCATTAACATGCGCCTTATTAAAATTTCAAACAAAGTATTTATCAAGATCATTAATATGCGTCCTATTCTCTTTTTTGTATTTATTCATTTTCATATAAATGAATATCGTACTGTTTTT
Organism: Pyrus communis; assembly: GCF_963583255.1. NCBI lineage: Eukaryota > Viridiplantae > Streptophyta > Magnoliopsida > Rosales > Rosaceae > Pyrus > Pyrus communis. The sequence goes on along the minus strand of NC_084815.1, from coordinate 23,237,175 downwards.
ATAAAATAAAAAAAATGTTTTTCAATACCATATGTTATGAAAATACGACCATACATGCTATGGTATATAACATGCACCGTATAATAAAAGGTCAAGATTTTCTTTATTTATTTTGTCAAAAGGTCAAGATTTTCTTTATTTTGTCAAAGGTTAAAATTCTTGTGCATACCATATTCCGTTCACCAATTTAGTATGTTTCAATTTTGTGAATACATTATTTTGATTCTATTATAAAAGTTCAATTGATAAATCAAAAAGTTGATGACATTTTTTTTTATTTTACTACATTGATATTTTTACATTAAGGGGAGAGAGAGTTCGGCTAAGTCACACAATAAACAGTCTAATTTAATATCAAATTCATTATTTACGAGATTCGAACTTTAAATCTCTTACTTTTCAAGTGGAAGAACTTCAAATTCGGGTGAGGAGGGCCACAAAGGTGCTTGATTTCCACTGTGACATAAGCCCTCATCAAATTGGATATATTTTAAGTTCAGCCAATCATATTCATTGTGAGAGATCAGTGGATAGGACTCTGATGTTACTGGATATTTGTTTGTATTTGCATTCCTGAATCATCAGCACGCGTGACAAAGAGAGTGACAAAAAATAAAGAAAAATAGTTTGAAGCATTTAGAAGAAGATTGGAATATAATCTATTTTTGATGAAAATAAAATTAGGGCATTCACGAAAATAAATATATATTTTATGCAAATATAGTGATACCAGCTGTGAAAGATTACAGAAGTTTTGCTGTGTCCAGCTCTCAAAATTAGTTAAAGCGCGCTTTATTCACTCGAAATTGACCTTTATGACCCTCTTATTTCTGAAGCATATACCAAAAAAAACAGATGAAAATGGGGTTGAAGCAGACACTGCATGGACTTTCATGCAACTCTCACTGAAAAGTGACAACAATTAGGTCGAATAAAAAATATCAAAATTAAAGTTTGCGCCACGTAGTCCGCGAATGATTTTTATCTGTCAGTTTCTTGAGAGAAATTGCATTATTTGTGCTCGAAATCCTAATTTGTTTACCAACTGACTCTTTGTCTCGCGGTAGTAGTGTTCTTAGAGTCGGACGACATTCTAAATTCATTTCGCCATTATTTACGAGATTGTGTAAAGGGTGGTGCTAAAGGATGGTGCTATCCACACATCTATTTTTACTTCTCACACATTTTTTTCAATTTTCAGCTGTTGGGTATAATGAATTGAAGAAAATTAATGGACAAAATTAATAAAGGTGTATAAAAGGTAAAAGTAAGTGTGTCAATAACACTATCCTTGTGTAAAATATGATCAATGTTAATTCACAAACTTTGTAATGAGCTAAAATTATGTTCTCTCTAAGCACCCTTAAATATTGACCACAATAATTAATCAAAGTTTAAACTTGTTGCAATTAAGGGTGATGCATGTAAAAGATGAAGTGATTAAAGCCATTAGTGGTTAGTGGTTAGGTGAAAGAAAGTTATGAATGAATTTGTTAATATATCTAAGCTAATTTGTCCTCTCTTTTAAGAAGACTAGTGCAATTTCAACTCTATGAACCTATATAACGTTTGTTTTTTTTTCCTTTATGGTTAAATCAAATGCAAGTTTCAAATGCTGCTTTTGGAATTCTGATTTGACTTTATTTCATAAAAATCTTGAATAATGCTTAATTTCTACAAGTGATATGCAATGTATGTTAATTTAATACGATCACATATTTCATAGTAATCACTCAATACTTGCAAAAAGTCTACAATTTCGAACAAATTTAGCTCCATTTTGACACAATTTAGAGGCTATTCAGTATTTCGCATTGACTTATTCGTTTCTTAACTATTAATCACCATATTTTAAGTTATGACTAAGTCAAATATTTTGGTCATTCTAAGGGTGAAATCAAATCAGCTAAAATCTCATGATATATATTTTTTCATGTTGTCTACCCAAAACGAATTGGTTATTAATGGAGTTTGACTCTGGTGCGCACGTGTATAGTTCTTTGATCACTCATGTTGGGCGACTCTAAATTAACTCGCATTCTTTGTCAATTTAAAACTAAATCAACTTAAAAGGCTTAACTTGTTGCAGTTAAAATATAAGACATGTATAATTGTGTAAATCCTAGTAGATTGAGTTTAGGAGTTTTATATAATCTTTTTTACTTGTTAGACAAGTAAGCCCATTATGTTTACTGTAAATAAAGGCATAAAGTAATAAGAAATAAAACACAAAAAACTTTCTTACACTCTCTCTCTCTCTCTCTCTCTCTCTCTCCCCCCTTCAGATAATGGAGCTTGACTCTGGTGCGCACCTTGATCTCTGTAATTCTTTGATCATTCATGTTGGGGACTAAGTTAACTCGCATTCTTTGTCAATTTAAAAGTTAATCAACTTAAGTCACTTAGTACTGCGGTCTAGTGGTATTCCTCTTCACTTGTAAGTGAGAGGTCTTAGTCTCGATTCTTGTCAAAGGCGAATTTGAACCACATTATTGCTAGCCCATTGTTAGCCTTAGCCACTCTCCGACTCCCCTAGTGTAGAGAATATCGTTTTTTTGAAGAAAAAAAAATTAATCAACTCAAAAGGCATAAATTGTTCTTTAGTTAGAATTATAACACATATGTGATTGTGTAAATCATAGTAGATGATTCTTATGTAATCTAGAAGATCTAGGCTTTCTTACTTGTAGGACAAGTAAGCTCGTTATATTTACTATAAATAAGGGCACAAGGTATGAGAAATATGACACAACCTCTCTTTTCTCTCTCCGCACCCTTCTCTTTCCTTCAGTTAAATTTAGGCCTACAACATAAATATTTTTGTTTTACTTTCTAAAGCTGGCTAATGAGACGGATCCAACATACTTAAGATTATTTAATTTAAAAATTATATGTTATTAAAACTTCAAAATAGTTATCTTGCGATTTTCTCTAGCGAACAAAATAAGTGAGAAATGATGGAAATATCACTATATTGAGGTTCAAGAACATTTCCCATTATTGGATCATTATTTTTTCAGTTAGTCTCTAAAGTATTAGTTTCCCCATAGGTTTTACTATTAATATTTTCTCTTCACAAAAAAAAAAAAAATCTCCATCTGCGTATGGAATGCGCATGCACGCCCTGAGTTTGCCCTCTCGCACAACTATAGCGAGACTGACCTCTCCTTTTAAGGAAACAATTCCAAACTTCCAACCACGACTGGACATATATGCCCTTAGCTTGTCTGAGTAGTTTCAATCATGTAGGTCACCTCAAAAAATGGACCAATCAACGGTGTCCACATCATGCCACGTATGTGCCAAGAATGAAATAGACAGACACTGCCGCACCTGATCACAAAGCCAAACCACGAATTAGGTATATTCCCAAATGTCAAACCCTCTCTTTCGAAATTATTGCCCTAATTACGATCATGAAGAACAGCAATAATGAAACTGGTTCGTCTAAATCAATTAGCTGGGGTTTTGACTGTTTAAGTGGGTCCTGTTTCCTTTGTTGCAACATGTGGTAGTCATGGAAACATACATCTGGCAAGGACTGGTTGGTCAACAAGCCACGATAACCATGAGAAATAATGAGTTAGGCAAATGTCAAAAGAAGATGAAAATGAAGGTCTCCGTTAATATTACGAGAATTTTAACGAAAAATTTGTGGTATTGTTTATTTTAATGAAAAATTATATTTTTACATTAAAAAGTCAATTCTGGTACTATTCACTTTGCCCTTTATTTTATCTTTATCGTTAAAATTCAAAGTTTTCAAATATTTTTCGTTAGTTTTCCTTAATATTAGTAGCCGTTTTATTTTGAAGCTGTGGATGATCTACATTTCATGGTTCGATCTGCCTAACTTGGGATGTGATTGCAGTGATCGACATGTATGTATGTATGTATGTATGTATGTATGTATGTATATGTGTGTGTGTGTGTGTATGCTTTTTTTTTTTTTCTGAATAAATTTTGTAGATAAGGATTATGCGATATCAGCTCTTTGTCAACTATCGTGCGCGAGGCACCGATCCTCCCTCGAAAGAGAAAAGACCGTTTCTAGAAACCTTCCGCCCGTCTACTAGGTTTTATTAATAATATGAAAAGAAAGGAAAAGTAAAACAAGCAGAGGACTAGGCCAACGCCTGCCGAAAATAATTAACAAAAGTGATATGTTCTAGTTCATGAATACTCCAGCTTTATTCACTTGAAATTGTTTACATAATTTAGCTGTTCATATATATATGTGTGTGTGTGTGTGTGTAATTATATTCGTAAATGTATTGTACGTCGCTCCTTTGCAATCGTAATATACGTATTTTATTGTGGTTCAAAACATCCCATTTTGTTATCACTGGATTCTTCTAATTTTAAAAGCAATAATGGATTTAGATTCAGTAAGCAATCTTTGTTGGCTTACAATACAGCAGAAATTAAAGGAGTTATGGGTTGGTGGATAGAAATTTTGTTTTACATATAATGCACCTAAACGACGTGTTTGTTGTGAAGATGTGGAGATTTTTTTTATTATTATTTTTTTTTATTTTAAAATTTTGGAAAGTTAAAAGATGTTGCAGGAGCTTATAATTTTTTGGGTGAAGTGCTGATTTAGTCTTAGAGCTATCACTTCAGTGTAAAATTAGGTCCTGAACTATTTTTTCGGCAAAATAAGTCCTTAAATTCATTAAAAATTGATAATTCCATCCCTACTATTATATTCGAAGTTATTTTATCCAATTTTTCGTCAACTTAAGTCACTTGACACACTTTAGAGTGTAGTACCGTTCTTGTCTCGCCTACAAGCCCATAACATTTCATATAGATTGCGAATCTAATGTCTAATTTACCCTCCAAAGTAACTCTATACACTATTTCTTTGTGTAAAATTACCAATCTACCCTCCAATATGTATCACATGCAAGTAACGTGACTTAAATTGATGGAAAACTAAATATAGTAACTTCAAGTATAATATTAGGGATGTAATTGGTAGATTTTTATAATTCAATGATTGATTTTTATGGAAAAAAATAGTTTAGGGACCTAATTGTCACTTAGTGATCATTTAGGGACTAAATTGACAGTTCATCCAAAATTTTTTAGTGTCAAGTTATCTTGAGTGCGATCGACCTCATGTATTTTTTATAGTATACTAGCATATGGGCACACACAAAGTGTGAGAAAATTTTTTATTTTTGTTTTTGAAATAGAATGAGAGAGGAAGAGAGTGATAGAAAATGCGCGAGTGGGAAGTTTTTTTTTTTTTTTTTAATTTTTTTTTTTAATTAGAGATATGTTAGGATTACATGTAGGTAAGGCTTTGAAAAAAAAAACAGTAAAATTTGGTTGTGTGAAATTACATTTCTGCCCCATATTTCTTATTCATGTTCTGTTTGAATTTGAGAGTTAAACTGGTAATTTCATAGGATTTTGGGTTGACAATGAGTGTTTTATTAATTAGTAGAGATGGGTGTGCATGTTTGACCATGAGCTCAACAGCCATACATACTCCACGTCATTTTATATCAAGGCATTGCTCCCTACAACCACCGAAGCTTCCTTTACCCATGCTCGCCGACAAGCTAATGGAGTTGCTCATAGACTTGCTCGTTTTGGTCTTCAGCTTAATCATGACTGTACTTGGGATAATTCCCCCCGGGTTTAATCATGGACGCCCTCGTAGAGGATGTTCCTGGCCATGATTAGCCTTGTAATGGTTTTGGTTATGAATACATCATCTATCGTTTCATTAAAAAAAAAGTACAGTACGATATTTCGCCTTCATATAGATAATCCCATTGTCATTCCCTCGGTGAGATAAAAAAAGGTTGCAAAGAAACAAAAAATTGTAATATTTTGGAAATCATGACTCAGTGTAATGTAGATTTCTAAGATGATTTGGCGTAATCCATTTGGCCTAATCCTAACTCCTCTTATTAGGAGGAGATTATGATGATTGACAATTTTCTTTGACTCTCCACTCATTAATTGTAATGAACAAATCTACTTGAAGAAAATTAATTAAGCAGGAATTTAAACAGCCAGTTAGTTTAAGCCATCCTTAAATTAAGAGGTTTTGAAAGTTTAATTTACTGAAAGTCAAATAGAAGCAAAGCTAATAAAGTAATCAAGATAAGATCATTAAGTAAAACAATGTGTTGTTTTCACATTATATTCATCAGATTTTGATGACCAGAAAGCGAGACCCACAAGGATCTGATATGAAGTAAGCTATTGCAGACGTGTCTGTAGGCAAAAGTTGAACCAAATAAAGAAGAAGAATAAACATTCCACAAACTAAGATATTTTGTATGAAAGCCACAAATTAAATGGTATAATTAGGTTGCTAAACAGATGTTGTCTTAAAATATTATCATGTTGTAGTACTGGCAGCTCTTATTTAATTATGTTAAACATATTTAAGTAGCTAGGGGCTGGGAAAGTGGTTGAGAAAAAGAGGGAAAAAGACACATAGAAAAAGAAATAATTAAGGATCTAAAAAACTTGTGCATTTAACAAATGCTAATTGAAAAAATTTTTATATGAACAACTAATTTAAAAAAAAAAAGAAGATCAGTTAGCAAATACCAACTACGTTTAACAGGATTCCGTCAACTTAAACGATTCATTCGTAATAATTCAAGCTTAATATTTTGACCATTTGGTTCAACTAATCGAGCGAATACATGATGATGAAGACCATGTATATTTCGATTAATCTGGTTAGGGTTTTAAGTAATTATTGTGTGAATAAAATATCTCAAATTGGTACAACCAATTCATGTATTATAGTACATAGATGGACGACGAGTTTACAGTTATAAAGTATAATATCAATATAGATTAATGTTAGGTAGATCAATTTTTAAGACGAAATATGCAAACCATGTGATGTGTGACCAATAGAAAATAAACATGTTAATTAACATTTAAGTGATAATTCAATCATCAATAACCATGCACGTCATATAGTTTACAAAATATAGTTTAAATAGATAGTTTGTCTAGCATTACCCATTAATATATATATCCACAAATATTATAACTGGTATACTAATCGTGAAGATGTTCCATTATCCATCAATATTTAAAAATCTAAGTACCATAATAATTGCCTCAAGAGATTGACAACAATCTCTGATAATTGCAATGGATGGGGTAGCATATAAATATATATTTCAAGGGTATATGGAGGCATGGTTGGACAAGGGTGACCAAAGAAATTGCGAATTGTGACAAATAAAGTAATGAAACAAAGCATATGAAGCCAACAATCACAGAATAATAAATTAGCTAACCTTGATGTCATGAAAGGTTTGATTGCCTAGGGTTTCAAGTCTATATTATTCCATGAGACAGGTTTGCATTTTAGAGACTAAGAAAATATACAATGGAGCAGTACATATATAATTTTAGCCAACAATCACACAATGGAGCAGTACATATATAATTTTAGTTTGATTAGAGAATAGAAAATTTAAACTTGGGATGTTTTCCAATAAAGCAAAGATACAGCTAGCTGGTTTTTGTTTATTTTTTCATTATCTCTTTAATTTTCATTTTCAATGCGTTAACAAATAAGTCTTAAATTATCATGATATAGACTTTATCAACCAACTAAACCTAGCTTTTTAATCCCAAAGATTAGACAGGTTGAGCTACGTCGAATTAGACTAAACTAAATGATTTTTTTAATTCCCAGTGTGTCTAAATGTGGCTTGGCTTCAAATGCATTTCATGCTTGAAGTAAAAGCTATTGCTTTTAGGCTCTAATTATGATTGATGAAGACATAAAGTGATCAATAATTCATCAAAGCCAAATCAATTATAGACGAATATCAGCTTCAATGAGCTCAAATTGTCTTGTACAGAATGCCATAAACGGAGGCCAATTTAGTAAAGTTAGCTAATATGTAGATACTAAAGTACTATTCTATAGATCTAGACGTAGCCAAATTAGATAGAGTAATGCGCTTCTCCTTTGTATATATCAAAGTTTGAATCTCTCTCCTGTAATTTAGTTTAGATCGCTCAAATGAAAAAATAGTTTGTTTTCTCTTCTTTTGCCCACTTAGCCACTAAGAAATTACACTCAACTAATTTCAATCAGTTGGTTTGGTTTTCAAGCATAAGGCCCATGTGCAAAACGGCCTAACACTACCATAACAAGGAATGAGTAAATAGAAAAGCACTTGTGAGCTTCTTCTACACACACCAACAGAGCTAAAAAGCTCTTTTGGGCATGTGAATCGTAAAGCATTTTCCTTTTGCAATGTAACAACTGAAGCTCATAAATTTTAAGAAAGCCAAAGTAGAAATGTCCATTTGATTTGAGTTGTGGCTTCACTGGGTACACTTCTTTCTTCAAAAGTGCTTCTCGGTTTGCACCAGTCAACGTGTTTTTCCAGAGAAGCTATCGATTTTGTTTTTCCATGGCCTTATGGATGGCTCTCAAAGTCCCTAATAGTCTGTGTTTTTAAAAGTGCTTCTTGGATGAATGTATTTATCTTTCCAAGCAAAGTCCCATGCATGTGAACAAATAAATTCAGGACAGGAAAGATAGTTCAGAAATCGCAAAACCACTCATTGTTTTCATCTATGAAGGCAAACCACATAACAGGTTGAACTTTATTACATGCAAAATTAAACTTTTAAAGTCCAACCCAAAAGCATCCATCCAAACAAGGAAAAAGTAAATCCAAAGTATTCGTCTGAAAAAGGAAAGGGTAAACCACATTAGAGAATTGCACAGAAATCACAGACGCATAACTGATGACACTAAGAGGTGTTGTGTATTAGTAAGCTATAATCTCTTTACAGTATGATAGTTGGGTGTAACTGAGGATATTCGCTATTAGTATATCTCTCTTCGCATGAAACGAGGTGGTGTTATGTGTTGATTAGAAACTGTGATCTCTTTATGTGGAGATTCTTTGAATGATCTCCTCTTTTTCGTAGACCACATTATTCTATTCGAGGGGGAAGATTAAGATAAGTCACAAAATGAGTTTGTTATAGTTAGGTATTGGACTCACCATGGACTCGAATAAGAGGATTCACATTTACCAATGGAGAGAAATATTGTTAGAATGTAGTGTTAGTAGCTTGTGTGTAATCTCTTCACTTGACATGAGGTGTTGTGTGTTATTTTCTGTTCGTTTCATCCTAAAATAATTTACTTAGAAATCCAAAACGGAGAAAAAGAACAAGGCCCATCAAAAGTTGAAGGCCCAAGAACAGAAAGGCCTCAACCAAACTTTTGTTACCGTTTCAAGTTTTCTGCAAATCTTGCTATTTGATGCAACGTTTGGTTGGATTTGTAACTTTGTTCTCACACGATGGCTTATCCAAGAAATACTCGTAGTTCGCTTATATATGACCGTTGTTTGGGTTAATATTTGAACATTGGGTTTAAATAAAGAAAAGCCTAAGGATGCCAATTAAAGAAGACTTACTCGAAGCCCAACATCGAGCCCAGAAGCAAATTGAAGCCTTCTCAGCCAAGATACAAGCCACGTGCTTACAATGAAAATGACAGGTGATGGAGACTAACCTACTACCAGCCAAAGAACATTTTCCAATGGCATTGCTAGTAAAAAGTTGATGACTCACTACCCTTCAAGTACTTTCGGGCAAGAGCAAAAGCTATAGCAGTCGGGCCAAACTACCTATAAAAGGAAGAAGATGCCCTAGAGACAAGGACACTCAACCAATCAAACAAACAAACATATAAACTCTGCTCTCAAGCTGAATTGCATCCAAAAGCTGAAATCAACCCATATTCAGTCATTTTTAGTGATAGTTCTCTGAAAAGCTATCTCTTGTCTAGTATAAAAGCTATGATATCTCCCTTAGTGTTGTAGTATCAATTCTCTCGAGTAAACTTGTTTACCATCCATCTTTTTTTAGCATATAAACCCTGTAAATTCAAAGAGAAGTGACTGCAAGAAGTTCAACCTTGCCAGACAAGGTGAAATCTTGCCCGAAGCTCTTTGTTTGTTTTCTAAATTAGTAGATGTATTACTTAATGCACTTTTCAACTTAAAACACACTTATTCTACATCTGCTATGCCGAGATAGTAGTGGCAAGCCTAGCACTTAGTTAGTTTTGATTACAAGCCTCAAGGCCTATACCTAAGGCCCCACAAACACACATTTCATAACTAACTTTGTTCTCTTCTTGTATCACATTAACAAGTAAGAGCCTGATTACATATCCAATGTGCCAATCCCTTAGGGAGCTGTGCTGAGGTCCGAGGAGCCTTCTTCAGAGAAATCTTTACCCGAACAACCGTTAACCACCTTTGGCACCTAAATTCAAAACCTTCGTCGCCAAAGCTAAAGAAAGACATGTAAGAATAATCTGACCTTTAAAGACAATGAAGAAGATGAAGTCATAGCCGACTTCAATAGTAAATTTCTTCTCTCTTGCAAAAATAATATGCTTGACTTACAAAAGGTCTAAGTCCAATAATCAGGCAGTTTTCTGTGAGAGCAGTGACCACTATTTATATATAGAAACAATCCATATGATTCTCCTATTAGAATCCTTATAGGAAACTAACATGGTCTCCCAGTTGTAATAAGCGAGTAATTTAGGATCAATTCCCAATTTCAATCGTATATAAACTAGGACATCCAAACCTCCTTCAATAAGACTTTTCTTAACCAATTTGCACTAAACTATCTAGCCAAAATACTCCTACACTTATGCTTATATTTTAACGTTCTCCCACTTGAACATAAAGTAAAAGTGTTGCACAAATTTTTAAAATCATTTTAGAAGTGATCACTAAGTTTTAAACCAAAATAGTTTATCATCACACAAAAATTACCAATGCGTTTCAAAATATAGAATCAAAGAATCACTGCTACAAGTATAATGCATAATGGATTCCAAGATTACAGATATCCAATTTGCATGAATATTGTGTTCAACTGCAAAAGCAAACTCAATATCATTATTCCCACTTTAACAGCAATAATGTTAAGCTTTAGTTAACAACAAATGAGTATATAAAGTAATAATTCAACCGATTGATGAATCAAACCACAATTTGATTCACAAGCATCAAAATGAATTATAACTTTATAAGAGACATGAACTAACTAGCAAAACAAAACCAAAATCGTTTTCTCCCACTTATCCATGCATGCCAAACTCAATATTAATAAATAATACTTTGTTCCAATAATCTCATTACTCAAGCGTAATGAATAACCTGATCATCATTCAATTAATTGCTTAAACAAAAATCTTAAAAAGATCTATAAGCAACACCATGAATGATTATACTACAATTCCACCAACTGCCTTATCAAATCAGAAATGATTTTAAAGCATCAAGTAATTGGATAAGCACATCAGGCATGAGGTTCTCCAAAACGAGTTTCTATGAAGCACATTTAAACTTTTCTGATAAACGTGATCAAGAATGTTTTTGGTTGTTAGAAAAGAGAGAGGATCCTCGCCGAATCCTTTTTACGAGGGTTCCGGAAATCTTTTAATTATTTCCGTTTATCATATACCGTGTGATCAGTTTTTATTAGGTACTTTTTATTTTTAATTTTAAATAATAAAAAAATTTCCAATGAAGTTTTTTAAAGGTAGTTCCATACTGACTCATAAGTCAGTCAGTTTTCTAGGACCTAATGATAGTGTAACAGAATATCTGATTTTTGGCACAAGATTTTGTGGCTGGCAAAAGCATGTTTAAAGCAGCTTTCCCGGGAAGTCTGTTCCTAGAACCGGTCTTGGACTCTTATCGTGGGAATGTAACGGTAAAAAAGTACATATAGATGAAAAGAGAAATTTTACAAGGGTTTATAAGAAATTATACTACTTATATTACTTACAATGGAATCTCCACTATATTCATGGTATCAGAACAGGCTAACCACTTATGAAGTCCAGTGGCTACACGTAATTCTCTTCACCCAATTTGTGTTGTCCATATATTTGGTTTGAAAATTTATCACACATGAGGAGACAAGTAAGGATGTGAAGATAAAAAGTCTCACATCGATGAAAGAAGAATAAAAAATTCGTTAATTGTAAGCGAGTGGACCAAGATGCACTCTTCCCTTGCGATGCACACAAACATTATCCTTCAGTTTATTATAACTATCAGCCACCATTGGCGCCTAAAATGAAAAGTTTTCAGTAGCCAAAGACAAAGAAAGACAGGACTATGTTCTTCTAGCTAACATAGTAACATGTATGCAAGTTCGGGCCGGCAGAACAAAGTTATGAGAGCAAGAAAATCAATGAAGGACAGGGGAGTTGAAAAACCAGAGACTGGTTAAGTACGGATAGAGATTACAGATTAATACATTAATCCCATTCTTTACAAACGGTTAAACAGTACTAGTTTAGTGATTACAGTCTGATATAGCCCATCTAAGCTAGGTGATTTTCTTTTGTTTCTTGTCCCTCCACTCCTTGATCCGAGCTTCTATCTTTTCTTCCACACTTGCATGAAACCCTTGATATGGTTCATAGCCGAATACCGATTGAAGACACTGCACGATGCAAGAACAAAATTGACTCACTCATCACCAACAAGAGAAACCATTTCCGGTTCGGAAAGGATTTAGATTCGTTACCTCAAGCAGCACAAAGAAAGGAGTCATTAGAAATGCTTGAACACGGTTTTCCAAAAAAGCTGGTGCTCGTTTCTGAAAAGAAATGTTATCGTGAGGTATATACATATTTTGCTGCTTTCGGTCAAGAAAATGATTATCGTGAGATGTATACTGCATTAGGAACATGGATGCAGTGCAAATTACAAAATCTCAGTTACCTCGAACACCCCGTGGCCTATGAACTGTCCAGTCCAACAGAACAACTGAGCAGCCAACACAACCTGGATAAGTGATTCCTCAAAGAATTAGGACTCGAGTTTTCGATACGTAACTCTTAGATTACATTGTTAATTTATCTACATGCTTAAGAAGGAAAGATTAATAATTTTCGTATTTTGGCCGACTTGAGATTTCATTCAAATACACTGCAAAACGTTGGAAACAGAAAAACAAGGCAAAGGAGACCAAACGGGAAATCAGGTAAGCTAAAGTCCAAGCAAACCTAAACAAACATGAATGTCCCCAAAATTAATAAGAGACGGCTACAATCGGAAGTTGATGAGTACAAAGAGCTTCTCTCTAATTAAAACCATGAATACAACTCTCACGCTTCTACTGTACATAAAGAAGATTAGATTTCCATTTTTTCTTCGCAAACAACTCAAATGAACTTGAACTTGATGAATTATGTTTGAAATCATATATTTTTATTTGTCGTATCCATGGCATATCGTATCTTAATTTTTAGAGATCGTTCGCAAGTGGGACAATTGGGTCCTATGATATCAATGCAAAAAACCCAGCAAAGCCAAGAGATTGCCAAGTTGAACTGGTCAACAAAACTATCAAAACTCCTAACCCATAAGTACTTAACCCTAACCTAATTTCAGTAAAAAGACAGCAAATTTAATCAGATTAAAAAGTTAGAAAACCATCATATCAAACCCAAAAACCAAATCCTTAGAACCATAAAATCATCACCGAAAAAAATCAAAAAAAGGAGGAAGGTTACTTCACCTTCCATGACAGAGAAAACCCAAGACGGCTAGCGAGCAGGGTGGATTGAACCCAGCAGAGAACACAGAGCAGAGCAGCAACAGACCCAGCTTTCTTATCCAAGCACACATAAAACCCAGCATAGATCACAGTGAAAGCAAACCCTAAATTCAAACAGAAACCATTCGGGAAATTGTAGAGAGAAGGTGTGAAGTAGAAGAGAACCAGAAAGGTGAAGAAAATCGGCCACACAAACAGTGTGTGGATCAAAATGTTAACTCGGTTGCTGTGGTAAGCGCCATGGAAGGCGAAGTGACTTTCCAGATCGAACAATCCAGTCCTCCCCATGAATTTTTCAGGGAAAATCGAATTGGGTTTCCGGGAAAATAGACGGATTTTCCTAGAAAATCGATTGGGAAGGAGAATGAAAATGTAATGAAGTAATAAAACAAGATAATAAACAAAATAATAAAGTAAAACAAGATAAATAAACAAAATAATAAGGTCCCGAACCTGCGACCTTCGCGTCGTTAGCTACCAGCTGAGGTAATAGGCCAGTTGACAATTTCTGTTAAAATATTTATTTAGTCTAATTTCTCAACTTTTCATATGCCTTAAGCTTCAATTTTTCAATTTTTCATATGCCTTAACCAGCTGAGCAAATGGTTCTCTTATCCACTTTCCCTCCAAACCAAAGAAAAACAAAAATTGTTACCTAAACTCCTACAATTGAATTTGGCAGTGCTGCTCAACTTGGAGACAATGGCAAAAGCTATCATGGCATTCACCATTACCACTCCACACATTCACAGCTCTTCTCTCCAAACAACAAAGTAGGACATCAGCAGCTCATCTACCATATTGGTAAACATCCAACCTTTTTCCTTATTTTAAATTTTCTTGCTACGTTTGAAACTGGACATGGGTGGATGTGGATTAGGCCAGTTAGCCAAAATAGTTTGCTCGTCCTTCAATGCGTAGATTAGAGTAGTTGAGTGTCTTGTCTTGTAAAAAATATGGTACATGGAAATGCTTTTGAGTACTTTTCTTTTGCAGCTTAGGCAGTCTTCTAGCTCTGAACTATTCAGCGGCTGCAAGCAGGTAATTAACCATAATGATAATTTCTTAGTCCTCAAAAAAATGAAATTTTTATGAATATGTCAAAACCATTTTCTGCATTAAATTTTGGTTTTATAGATTGAATCAGGGAAAAAGAGCAAAAGAGCCTCTTTCTGCAGAACAAATGCTTTCCCAGATTGGCCTTTGATGGCAGTTCTAGTTGAGCACATAGAAGGCCAGAGAGACCTCATAACCCACAAATCCATTGTGCATCTCAGTGATGAAAACATAAAGATGTCTGTAAGTATTATATTTTCCTAATTACCTTTTTTTATATGTTTTTGTGTAGTTTGTGGTGGATTTCAATTGGGAATCCATGAAAATTGTGACAATTTTTTGTTTTTGTAGATACTTTTTACATCATGTTCACTTGTTGGGGATGCTTAATTCTTTGGTTCCATGAAGGTATTTAATTAGCTACTCTCACTTCACTCCTTTTTCTTTGGAAATTTAATTACGTTATATTATTTCATTATCTTAGGGATTATTTTGAAAGGTGGGTGAATGTTTTCAGGATCCGTACTACGATTCAAAGACGTATAGAGGAGATGGAGGTGATGGCACTGGGTTCTGGATTTATGAGAAGGTACTTAATTATCATTTAAATTACTTTAATTTCCCATTTATGTATCTTATCTCCAAAAAATATTTCCACACTTTTGAATAATGTTGAGTTAGATCATAGATTAAGCAAAAGACCAATTGCTTCTCATAGTTTTATCAGGAAAAAAAAAGGCTTCTTCCCATTGAAAAGGAGAATAAGAAGGGCTTGCTATATTTTAAGGGCTCTTGCAAATAAGCTCCTCAAAACTCCATTTCTTATTAAGAAAACAAAAAACACTTGAATGACCGTTTGAAGAAGAAACTCCCCTAAACCCAACTGTTATTGCACCCGGTATTAGTGGTTGACAAGGGTTTTGTTTTTTGAGTGAATAATGACATTCATTGAATGAATGCAATGTACAAAGGAACAAGTGTAAAGAGTGATCCGGCTAAAACCTTGTCGAGACTTTCAACCAAATACCATTTTTTGTTTGTTTACTATGGTTTAGTGACCACTTTGTAAACTGATTTTTGGCTTGTTTTGGCAACCCTGTCCATGTGTGCTAGCCTCCTATATAAAGTGATATGAGCATCATAATTAATTGAAGATTCAATTATATATTTTGCTTGCCCTACAACTAAAAATTGTGGTATAACTGGTGATATTATTGCAGCAAGAAGACATAGAAGAATCAGCAAGAGCAGAATTGTGGAGGGAGGAGCTGATTGAGGAGATAGAACAGAAGGTTGGAAGTCTAAGAGAGTTGGAAGAGGCTGGAAAGAAGGAGGAGCTTGTCAAGTGAATCATCATGCATTGTTTAATATTCTTCCACAGTTTCACTTACACCAGTTCAAAGATCCAGACGTTATTTTATATATACAAAGCTTTGAATGTTTTATCTAAGAGATAATAAAACATAATATTATTCAACTAAAACCATGTTGAAGATAGTTAAGTTCTCATGAAAAGAAACACCAACTTTTGGAGAGTATGATGAAGTTGTTACAATTTCACTACCATGAACACAGCAGTCAGTCTGAGTGCCATGACCTTTGTCAAATGTCATTCCTTTGCATTGGAATCCGATGATTTTTTTTTTAGATTGTGAGTATCCAATCTAATACTAATTGAGAATAAGGTAAAAGGCTTAAAATTTTTCAAGCTCTAAGCTATATAAATCTTCAACCTTCGATGTAGGATACGAATTTCAACGATCAGAAAATGACAATATTCTCATATCATGTGTTGTCAGGTATTTTACCTTGTCTATATAACATTTAATAATTGATCATGAGATACCGACACCTTCACGTTTCAATTGCATGCAAGTTCTTTTCATCCGATGGAACTAAACTCTGTCAATCCAGACAAAAATGAAAATAAGCATACCATAACTAAAAGAACAATAAACCAATTTGCCACTTGGCCTTGGACTGCTCAAGAAATATAAATAAATAAAACAGTAAAGTGGATTGATGGATAATTGGATTATTAGGGTTGTGGAGAACAAAACTGCACATTGATATGCCTCTTGTTTCTTTGCTTGGTGTAGACTCGTGTGGCACGAGGAAAAACAGTTCCAAAACTCGATGGACTTGTTCTAGAAGAACCTTTTCCCTTGGTTTTCTTGCGAACCAGTGTTCCAAATTCAAAACATATGGGCCACCCTAACTCTCAGCACACAAAAAATGCTCAAAATCTGTGGGCAAAGAGGTTCATGAACTGAAATAAACAGATGGCATGCACATGCAGATGTAGTGGAACTTTATCATCATCATCATCTCATCATCTAGAACTAATATATATCTCAGGTGCTCTCATTGTCACGCAATTTTATCCAGAGGGAAAAATATCCGAGCCAACTCTCTTGCATGACACTCCCATAATCTATGTCGCTTTTTGGTCCTACATCATTTTTGTATTTGCCTGCACCTGCAGTTAGTGCTGCCTGCAGCCATTTGCCATTTAAAATGTAATTATTTTGGGGGATCCTCAGTTAGTTTGTAAACTCGGAGGAAGTACAATGAATACATATATATAATATATATGCGTGTATGTACAGAAATTCTATGTGCATGGCCATGTAAGAAGATGTCACATTTACGCAATTTCTTTAGTTTTGACTTATTTATTGACATGATTAATGGCTTAGGATATGAAATAGAGTTTCAACTTCAAAGTTAAGTCCAAAATTAGATACTTAAATAAGCGATTAACCAATCAAAAAATAGAAAACTAAAGTCTAAGAAATGAGTATGCGTCGTAAAACATTAATCACGTCAACAAAAAGATTGAAAGTGAAGAAATTAAGTAACGATAAAGTCTTCGCAATGTCGCTCTTTTTTAATATTAAAATATTTATTCTTAAGAGCTAGAAGATGAACCTAATTCAATTATGAATCACCTCCACGTTACATGACGTGATCATGTACTTAATTTAACCAAGTTATCTTTCAACTAATATAAAATCAATTATCTCTTAATCCAACAACTAACTTAATTATTTGAACAAAACAAAAAACAAAAAACAAATAATAACTGACTTGCGTTCTAAAGAGACTTCGGTTGAGTAAAGTGCAGAGCTTCAAACTTCTTGGAAATATCAAAATTTAATTTAAATACAACTTGATTTTCTTTCTTTTTCCATTGATTAGGGATCGGATTAGGCCTCTTGTACCATGACTCAGCACACATAATTATTAATGGGAAACTATCATCTGCATCTCAAACCCTAGTGTGTCTATCGTGTGTTTGCAGTAGATATTTTGTATTAATTTAGGGAATTGTTATTGGCACTCCAAAAATCTCATTCTACACTCTAAACTTTCTATATTTGGAAAGAAAAATACACTTGTGAGGAGTGTAGAATGAGATTTTTGGAGTGCTAATAACCTTTCCCTTAATTTATTGTTTTTTTTAAAGAAGATTAGTTGGTGATTTCGTTACGACATTCCATCATTTTTTGGTAAAAAAAAGACTCACAGTTGTATTTCAGCCTCTCGTGGATTCACAGTAATTGAACCCAAATCATACCATGTAAAATACACGTCTGAAATTTGTTCCTAACTACTAAATTATTCCGTGATGGTTGTATTAATTTATTGTTTAAGTAATAGTTTATGACCAAGATTTGCCATTATTGATTAAGCACTAAGCAGAAGACTGACCACAAAGTATCTCATTGTCATTTGTTTATTAAGTAAGATTAATAGGAAATTATAACAAGACAGAAAACATTAGCGCCGGTCATGAAGTTAATCCACCCTACACCTATGAATAAATGTTAAAATTATTAAGGTTTGATGGTAATTAAACAAAACCCTTGTAATTCTAAAAATCTAAAATTACCTCTAATGAATTTTAACATTATCTTCGCACGAATTTTCCAAATTTAGTCATTCATGAAAGCTAATTCAAGAGCTTTTTTTTTTTTTTTTTTTTGCTGACGAAAGAGGTGAAAGTTTGAACTTGGAATCTTTTTAAAGATACTATTAAACTAACAACTGGTGGTTAAGGGACACTGATTACAAAACATTTTGTGTGTTAAAATATTTGTTGACTACTAGCTACAATGGTTATAACATGTGATAAATGCTAAGCAGACTGCATTTTTGTAATAGGTGGAAAATTAAATTATGAGGAATTATATAAAAATATAATATGAATGAATGATAACTTATCTATAAAAAGAAGATTTTGATGATATGCATCTCTTGACTTTTTTTAATAGAAAATAGTAAGAATTTCACAAAGAAATGGATTTTTACTAACCATAATAGCAATGTACACTATATTGTATGTACATCACACACGATGATTATCAAAATTTGATACAAAACATTTCACGTGTTAAAATATTTGTTGACCACTTGGTACACCTGTTACGATAACGTGTGTTAACGGCTAAGCAAACCGCGTCCTGCAATATTTAGAAAGAATTTTATGAGGAATTAAATAAAATCATTCAAGAAAGATAATTTATCTATAAAAAGAAGACTGATGACTCACTTCCCTCGAAGTGCTTTTGGGCAAGAGCAAAAGCTATAGCAGTTGGACCAAACTATCTATAAAAGGAAGAAGAGGCCCTAGAGATAAGGACACTCAACCAAACAAACAAACATACAAACTCTACTCTCAAGCCAGATTTGCATCCAAAAGCTGAAATTAACCCATATTCAGTCATTTTTAGTGATAGTTCTCTGAAAGAGCTATCTCTTGTCTAGTATAAAAGCTATGCTACCTCCCTTAGTGTTGTAGTATCGATTCTCTCGAGTAAACTTGTTTACCATCCATCCTTTTTTAGCATATAAACCCTGTAAATTCAAAGATAAGTGACTGCAAGAAGTTCAACCTTGCCAGACAAGGTGAAATCTTGCCCGAAGCTCTTTGTTTGTTTTCTAAATTAGTAGATTTATTACTTAATGCACTCTTCAGCATGCATTCAAATTATTCCCACTTGTTTCTCTATTTTAAAAGTCTCATTTGCATTTGGATCTGATTAGCTTAATGGATATGTTTTCGTGAAGAACAGTTTGGAATCAACAAATGACTTAGGGGCTCTGGACTCCCTTCATTCAAACATACATGACTATGAACTAAAAGTCCTTGTTTATAAGTTAAGAAAAAGAACTTAATGTAGACTTAACTCATCCATGACAATCCTTTGATAGCAAAAAGTTTAAGTAACTTGGGGCGCAAGTAATCAACTTAAAACACATTTATTCTACATCTGCTATGCCGAGATAGCAGTGGCACACCTAGCACTTAGTTAGTTTTGATTGCAAGCCTCAAGGCCTATACCTAAGGCCTCACAAACGCACATTTTAGAACTAACTTTGTTCTCTTCTTGTAGCACATTAACAAGTAAGAACCTGATTACATATCCAACGTGCCAATCCCTTGGGGAGCTCTGCTGAGGTCCGAGGAGCCTTCTTCAGAGAAATCTTTACTCGAACAATCGTTAACCACCTTTGGCACCTAAATTCAAAACCTTCGTCGCCAAAGCTAAAGAAAGACATGTAAGAATAATCTGACCTTTAAAGACAATGAAGAAGATGAAGTCATAGCCGACTTCAATAGTAAACTTCTTCTCTCTTGGAAAAATAATATGCTTGACTTACAATATGTCTAAGTCCAATACTGAGGCAGTTTTTTATGAGAGCAGTGACCACTATTTATATATAAAAACAATCCATATGATTCTCCTATTAGAATCCTTATAGGAAACTAACATGGTCTCCCAGTTGTAATAAGCGATTAATTTAGGATCAATTCCCAATTTCAATCGTATATAAACTATAGGACATCCAAACCTCCTTCAATAAGACTTTTCTAAACCAATTTGCCCTAAACTATCTAGCCAAAATACTCCTACACTTATGCTTATATTTTAACATTCTCCCACTTGAGCATAAAGTAAAAGTGTTGCACAGATTTTTAAAATCATTTTAGAAGTGATCACTAAGTTTTAAACCAAAATAGTTTATCATCACACAAAAATTACCAATGCGTTTCAAAATATAGAATCAAAGAATCATTGCTACAATTATAATGCATAACGGATTCCAAGATTACAGATATCCAATTTGCATGAATATTGTTTTCAACTGTAAAAGCAAACTCAATATCATTATTCCCACTTTAACGGCAATAATGTTAAGCTTTAGTTAACAACAAATGAGTATATAAAGTAATAATTCAACCGATTGATGAATCAAACCACAATTTGATTCATAAGCATCAAAATGAATTATAACTTTATAAGAGACATGAACTAACTAGCAAAACAAAACAAAATAGTTTTCTCCCACTTATCCATGCATGCCAAACTCAATATTAATAAATAATACTTTGTTCCAATAATCTCATTACTCAAGCGTAATGAATAACATGATCATCATTCAACTAATTGCTTAAACAAAAATCTTAAAAAGATCTATAAGCAACACCATGAATGATTATATTAGAATTCCAACAACTGCCTTATCAAATTAGAAACGATTTTAAAGCATCAAGTAATTGGATAAGCACATCTAGCATGAGGTTCTCCAAAACGAGTTCTATGAAGCACGTTTAAACTTTTCTGATAAACGTGATCAAGAATGTTTTTGGTTGTTAGAAAGGAGAGAGGATCCTCGCCAAATCCTTTTTACGAGGTTCCGGAAATCTTTCAATCATTTCTGTTCATCGTATACCGTGCGATTAGCTTTTATCAGCTACTTTTTATTTTTAATTTTAAATTAAAAAAAAATTTCCAATGAAGTTTTTTAAAGGTAGTTCCATACTGACCCATAAGTTAGTCAGTTTTCTAGGACCAATTAATGATAGCGTAACAGAAAATCTGATTTTTGGCACAAGCCTTTGTGGCTGGCAAAAGCATGTTTAAAGCAGCTTTCCCGGGAAGTCTGTTCCTAGAACCGGTCTTGGACTCTTGTCGTGGGAATGTAACGGTAAAACAGTCACACATAGATAGATAAAAGAAGAAATTTTGCAAGGGTTCATAAGAGATTATACTACTCCTCGTATTACTTACAATGAAATCTCAACTTTTTTCATGGTATCAGAACAAGCTGACCACTTGTGAAGCCTAGCGGCTACACGTAATTCTCTTCACCCAATTTGTGTTGTCTATATATTTGATTTGAAAATTTACCACACGTGAAGAAGCAAGTAAGGATGTGGAGATAAAAAATCTCCTATCGATGAAGGAAGAATAAAAAATTCGTTAATTGTAAGCGAGTGGACCAAGATGCACTCTTCTCTTGCGATGCACACAAACATTATCCTTCAGTTTGTTACAACTATCAGCCACCATTGGCGCCTAAAATGAAAAAAATTTCAGTAGCCGAAGACAAAGAAAGACAGGACTACGTTCTTCTAGCTAACATGCATGCAAGTTCGGGCCGGCAGAACAAAGTTATGAGAGTAAGAAAATCACCGAAGGAGAGGGGAGTTGAAAAACCAGAGACTGGTTAAGTACGGATAGAGATTACAGATTAATACATTAATCTCATTCTTTACAGACGGTTAAACAGTACTAGTTTAGTGATTACAGTCTGATATAGCCCATCTAAGCTAAGTGATTTTCTTTTGTTTCTTGTCCCTCCACTCCTTGATCTGAGCTTCTATCTTTTCTTCCACACTTGCATGAAAGCCTTGATATGGTTCATAGCCAAATACCGATTGAAGACACTGCACGATGCAAGAACAAAATTGACTCACTCATCACCAACAAGAGAAACCATTTCTGGTTCGGAAAGGATTTAGATTCGTTACCTCAAGCAGCACAAAGAAAGGAGCCATTAGAAATGCTTGAACAAGGTTGTCCAAAAGAGCTGGTGCTCGTTTCTGAAAAGAAATACATATTCTCGTGAGATGTATATACATATTTTGCTGCTTTCGGTCAAGAAAATGATTATCGTGAGATGTATACTGCATTAGGAACATGGGAGCAGTGCAAATTACAAAATCTCAGTTACCTCGAACACCCCGTGGCCTATGAACTGTCCAGTCCAACAGAACAACTGAGCAGCCAACACAACCTGGATAAGTGATTCCTCAAAGAATTAGGACTCGAGTTTTCGATACGTAACTCTTAGATTACATTGTTAATTTATCTACATGCTTAAGAAGTAAAGATTAATAATTTTCGTATTTTGGCCGACTTGAGATTTCATTCAAATACACTGCAAAACGTTGGAAACAGAAAAACAAGGCAAAGGAGACCAAACGGGAAATCAGGTAAGCTAAAGTCCAAGCAAACCTAAACAAACATGAATGTCCCCAAAATTAACAAGAGACGGCTACAATCGGAAGTTGATGAGTACAAAGAGCTTCTCTCTAATTAAAACCATGAATACAACTCTCACGCTTCTACTGTACATAAAGAAGATTAGATTTCCATTTTTTCTTCGCAAACAACTCATTGAATGATGAATTATGTTTTAAATTGTATAATTTTATTTGTCGTATCCATGGCGTATCGTATCTTAATTCTTAGAGATTGTTCGTAAGTGGGACAATTGGGTACTACGATATCAATGCAAAAAACCCAGAGCAAAGCCAAGAGATTGCCAAGTTGAACTGGTCAACAAAACTATCAAAACTCCTAACCCATAAGTGCTTAACCCTAACCTAAATTCAGGAAAAAGACAGCAAATTTAATCAGATTAAAATGTTAGAAAACCATCATATCAAACCCAAAAACCAAATCCTTAGAACCATAAAATCATCACCCAAAAAATCACAATAAGGAGAAAGCTTGCTTTACCTTCCATGACAGAGAAAACCCAAGACGGCTAGCAAGCAGGGTGGACTGAACCCAGCAGAGAACACAGAGCAGAGCAGCAACAGACCCAGCTTTCTTATCCAAGCACACATAAAACCCAGCATAGATCACAGTGAAAGCAAACCCTAAATTCAAACAGAAACCACTCGGGAAATTGTAGAGAGAAGGTGTGAAGTAGAAGAGAACCAGAGAGGTGAAGAAAATCGGCCACACAAACAGTGTGTGGATCAAAATATTAACTCGGTTGCTGTGGTAAGCGCCATAGAAAGCAAAGTGACTTTCCAGATCGAACAATCCAGTCCTCCCCATGAATTTTTCCGGGAAAATCGAATTGGGTTTCCGGGAAAATAGACGGATTTTCCTAGAAAATCGATTGGGAAGGAGAATGAAAATGTAATGAAGTAATAAAACAAGATAAATAAACAAAATAATAAAGTAAAACAGGAAAAAATTGGATGGCCCATGCAGGTCTCGAACCTGCGACCTTCGCGTTATTAGCACGACGCTCTAACCAGCTGAGCTAATAGGCCAGTTGATAATTTCTGTTAAAATACATTATTTATTCTAATTTCTCAAATTTTTATATGGCTTAAATTTTTGTAGAAGGGTGGTTGCAAATGGTTCTCTTATCCACTTTCCCTCCAAACCAATGAAAAACAAAAATTGCAACCTAAACTCCTACAATTCAATTTGGCAGAGCTGCTCAACTCATTGGAGACAATGGCAAAAGCTATCATGGGATTCACCATTACCACTCCACACATTCACAGCTCCTCTCCAAACAACAAAGTTGGACATCAGTAGCTCATCTACGAGATTGGTAAACATTTAGCCTGTTTCCTTATCTCAAATTTTCTTGTTATGTTTGAAACGGTACATGGGTGGACGTGGATTAGGCCAGTTGGCCAAAACAATTTGAATGTCTTTCAAACGTGTAGATTAGAGTAGTTTAGTGTATTGTCTTTTGTAAACAATATGGTACATGGAAATGCTTTTGAGTACTTTTCTTTTGCAGCTTGGGCAGTCTTCAAACTCTGAACTATTCAGCGGCTGCAAGCAGGTAATTAACCATATTGATAATTTCTTAGTCCCCAAAAAATGAAATTTTTATGAATATGTCAAAACCATTTTCTGCATTAATTTTGGTTTTATAGATTGAATTAGGGAAAAAGAGCAAAAGAGCCTCTTTCTGCAGAATAAATGCTTTCCCGGATTGGCCTTTGATGGCAGTTCTAATTGAGCACATAGAAGGCCAGAGAGACCTCAGAACCCACAAATCCATTGTGCATCTCAGTGATGAAAACATAAAGAATGTCTGTAAGTATTATATTTCCTAATTATCTTTTTTTTACGGGAGTTTTAACAAAACACTCCTGGTACTATTCACTTTTAATGAAAAACCACATTTTTACCTTTCACTGATACTATTCTTATACCTTTATTTGTCATTTTTCATTAAAACTAAAGTTTTTTTTTTACTTTTCATTAGTTTGTTTGTTTTTTTTTTTTAAAAAAATTTGTTTTTGTGTAGTTTGCGGTGGATTTCAATTGGGAATGCATGAAAATTGTGACAACTTTTGTTTTGTAGATACTTTTTACATCATGTTCACTTGTTGGGGATGCTTGTTCTTTGGTCCCATGAAGGTAGTTAACTAGCTACTCTCACTTCACTCTTTTTTCTTGGGAAATTTAATTACGTTATATTATTTCATTAGCTTAGAGATTTTTTTGAAGGGTGGGTGAATGTTTTCAGGATCCGTACTACGATTCAGAGACGTATAGAGGAGATGGAGGTGATGGCACTGGGTTCTGGATTTATGAGAAGGTACTTAATTATCATTTAAATTACTTTAATTTCCCATTTATGTATCTTATCTCGAAAAAATATTTCCACACTTTTGAATAATGTTGAGTTAGATCATAGATTAAGCAAAAGACCAATTGCTTCTCATAGTTTTATCAGGAAAAAAAAAAAAGGCTTCTTCCCATTGAAAAGGAGAATAAAAAGGGCTTGCTATATTTTAAGGGCTCTTGCAAATAAGCTCCTCAAATGACAATATTCTCATATCATGCACTGTCATGTATTTTACCTTGTCTGTATAACATTTAATAATTAATTATGAGATACCGATACCTCCACGTCTCAATTGCATGCAAGTTCTTTTCATTCGATGGAACTAAACTCTATCAATCCAGACAAAAAAGAAAAAAAGCATACCATAGCTAAAAGAACAAGAAACCAATTTGCCACTTGGCCTTGGACTGCTCAAGAAATATAAATAAATAAAACAGTAAAGTGGATTGATGGATAATTGGATTATAAGGGTTGTGGAGAACAAAACTGTACATTGATATGCCTCTTGTTGCTTTGCTTGGTGTAGACTCTTGTGGCACGACAAAAAACAGTTCCAAAACTCGATGGACTTATTCTAGAAGAACCTTTTCCCTTGGTTTTCTTGCCAACCAATGTTCCAAATTCAAAACTTATGGGCCACCCTAACTTTTAGCACACAAAAAATGCTCAAAATCTGTGGGCAAAGAGGTTCATGAACTGAAATAAACAGATCGCATGCACATGCAGATGTAGTGGAACTTTATCATCATCATCATCTCATCATCTAGAACTAATATATATCTCAGGTGCTCTCATTGTCACGCAATTTTATAAAAATATCCGAGCCAACTCTCTTGCATGACACTCCCATAATCTATGTGGGTTTTTGGTCCTACTCCATTTTTGTATTTGCCTGAACCTGCAGTTATTGCTGCCTGCAGCCGTTTGCCATTTAAAATGGAATTATTTTGGGGGATCCTCAGTTAGTTTGTAAACTTGGAGGAAGTAAAATGAATATATATATATATATATATATATATATATATGCGTGTATGTACAGAAATTCTATGTGCATGGCCATGTAAGAAGATGTCACATTTACGCAATTTTTTTAGTTTTGATCTTATTTATTAACATGATTAATAGCTTAGGATATGAAATAGAGTTTCAACTTCAGAGTTAAGTCCAAAATTGTATCAAAAAATAGAAAACTGTAGAAAATATGGAAGAGAATGCTTTTTCTCATTAATTTTTCTCTACAAGATTACAAGGATATATATACATGATGCAAATGTGTAGGTAGGACAAGGTAGCCGTCCTAGTGTGTAGGTAGGACAAGGTAGGACGGCTGTAGAGGACAAGGTAGCCGTCCTAGTGTGTAGGTAGGACAAGGTAGGACAGCTGTAGGACGGCTTATTCTTCCAATAATAATATTATATACAATTACACAAGGACTCCAACCATATTCCTTATTTGTCTAACACTCCCCCTCAAGTTGGAGAGTGGATGTCAAGAACTCCCAACTTGCGTAACATACCCGAAACCTTTTTTTTCCCAAGAGCTTTGGTAAACAAGTCTGCCAACTGTTGTGCCGTACCCACATGCTTGGTCTCTATTGTGCCATCTACAATCTTATCTCGTATAAAGTGAAAATCCATTTCAATGTGACGAGTTCGTTCATGAAAAACAGGATTGGCAGCTATATGTAACGCTGCTTGATTATCACAAAATAAAATGGAAGGACCATCCAAAGGAATGTTCAAATCCTTCAACAAAAAACGAAGCCAAACTATCTCGTAACAAGCACCTGCCATGGCCCTATATTCCGCCTCTGCTGAAGAGAGCGAAACGGTTTTCTATCGTTTCGTCCGCCAAGAAATCAAAGAACCGCCCAAGAATACACAATACCCAGTAGTCGAACGGCGAGTGATAGGGCAACCTGCCCAATCAGAATCACAAAACGCAGTTAACTTGGTCTGGTTGTCAGAACGAAATAATAAACCTTGACCTGGAGTAGCCTTCAAATAACGAACAATACGAAGCGCAGCATCCATATGAGATATCCTTGGCTCGTGCATAAAACGGCTTAGAACATGCACAGAATAGGTGATATCCGGCCGAGTGATAGTGAGATATATTAACCGACCTACTAATCGTCGATACTTTTCAGGATCCTTGAGAAGTTCTCCTTTATCAAATAATTTTGTGTCATCCATAGGAAAAGCAATGGGTCGTGCTCCCAAAAAACCATAGTCCTTGAGAATCTCTAATGCATACTTGCGTTGAGAAATATAAATCCCTTGTTTGGAACGAGAAACCTCAATACCCAAAAAATATTTTAAATCACCAAGGTCTTTTATCCGAAAATGATCACGGAGAAAAGACTTCAGAGAATTAATGGCACTAGCATCATTGCCTGTAATCACAATATCATCCACATAAATGAGCAAAGCTGTGAAAGAAATACCAGACTTTTTAGTGAACAATGAATAGTCAGCTTTGGATTGTTGAAAACCGGCAAAAATGATGGCACTAATGAATTTGGCAAACCATTGGCGAGAAGCCTGCTTAAGACCATAAAGTGACTTGTGAAGGCGACACACAAGATTCTCCCCCGGTCGCCGAAGACCAGGAGGAGGAGACATATAGATTTCTTCATGTAAGTCACCATGTAAGAAAGCATTATTAACATCAAGCTGATGAAGAGACCAAGACTGACTAGCAGCAAGAGCAAGAAGACAACGCACCGTAATCATCTTAGCAGTAGGAGAAAAAGTGTCATGATAATCAATACCTTCAGCCTGAGTGAAGCCTTTAGCAACCAAATGAGCTTTGTAGCGGTCAATAGAGCCGTCGGAATTGTGCTTGAGTTTGTACACCCACTTACAACCAATGGGAATTTTGCCAGGGGGCAAGGAAGTTAAAGTCCAAGTACCATTAGCATGTAAAACTTGAAGCTCCTCAGTCATAGCACGTTGCCAATTGAGGTCAGTGGCAGCCTCGGCAAAGGAGGAAGGCTCCACAGTCCGACTGACAGAGTTAATGTAAGAAAAATGCCTGGGAGAGTAACGGTGATAAGAGAGAAAATTACAAAGTGGATATCGCGTACCTTGTGTAGAACCGGGTTGCGAAGTCGAAGATGGGTGGGATGGCAGAATCACCTGCGAGCAAACGTAGTCTTTTAAATAGGATGAAGGTTTATGGGCACGGGAAGAGGTGCGGGGAAGGGGATGATTGGTAGGTAGTGGGGGGGGGGGGTAGGGATGTCCGTGGGTAAAAGGGTGAAAGGTAAGGAAGTAGCGGGGGAGGGAAGGAGGGGATGCCGAGAGGGCATGGGCATGGGGAGGAACGGGTAATGGGGCAGCAAGGGAATCTGTGGGAGGCGTGGAAGGGGAGGAAGGTGGAGGAGGGTGAGGCGTCGGGGCAGGATGGGGTGGGTTATATGTAAAGTCCAGATGGGGTGGGATGGGTAGGGTAGGCGAAGAGGATGGGATAGGAGGGTGAGAAACGGCATAAGGAAAAGTAGTTTCGTGAAAGATGACGTCTCGACTAGTGAAAATGCGGTGATTGTTGAGATCGTAAAGGGTATAGGCCTTTTGTCCATGAGGATAACCGAGAAAAATGCAACGATGAGCCCGAGGGGAAAATTTGGTGGTGGGAGTGACAGAGGTGGCATATGCCAGACAACCAAAGACGCAGAAGTGGTCATAAGATGGGGTTTTCGAAAAGAGAACCTCAAATGGGGATTTATGATGGAGAAGACGGGTAGGGAGACGATTGATGAGATAAGTAGCGGTAAGAACACATTCCCCCCAAAACTTGATAGGAAGATGGGATTGAAAACGAAGGGCGCGAGCGGTTTCAAGAAGATGACGATGTTTTCCTTCAACAACGTCATTTTGTTGGGGGGTATAAACACAAGAAGTTTGTAAAAGCACCCCATGATCAGAGAAAAAACTACGAAGAGATAAAAATTCACCACCAATGTCAGTACGAATGCATTGGATGGTAGTGCGGAATTGGGTAGTGACATAAGCAAAAAAATCCTTAATTAATTGTTGAGTGTCGGATTTATGTTTCATAAGGAAGACCCACGTAAAGCGAGAAAAATCATCCACAATGGTTAAGAAATAATGAGCACCAGAAAGAGAAGATTGACGATTCGGGCCCCAAATATCACAATGAATTAAAGCAAAAGGGAAAGTTGATGAAATTGAACTCAAAAGAAAAGGTTGACGAGTTTGTTTTGCCAACGGACAAACATCACAAATATGACTAGAATCAAAAGTACAATTAAGAGAGCTAGATGCTAAAGCTTGCAAACGAGTGGAGGAGGGGTGACCAAGACGTCTATGCCAGAGGGAGGAGGGGATGGTAATGATGTTGCAGAGAGGTTGACGGGTGGGGAGAGAAGGGTAAGGGCCACAAGGTAATACAGATCGCCACGTCACTTACCCACACCAATCATCGCCTTCGAAACCAAGTCCTGCAAAACACACCAAGAAGGAAAGAAGGTTATGGAACACGATAATCCATCTGTAAGTTTACCAACCGATAAAAGGTCCACTCGGAAATTAGGGACACATAAAACATCCTTCAAAGTAACTGATGAATTTAAAGGAAGAGTGCCGGTAAAAGTAATGGGAGCGGAAGCACCACTAGGCAAAGAAACAGGCGGCAAATGTGAAGGAGAACGATTAACCAAACATGAAGCGGAAGAAGTAATATGATCCGTAGCACCACTGTCAAGAATCCATTGACCATGACGAGAGGTGACAGGTAACAAACCTTGGGCAAAATCAGTAGTGAGAACGGCATTGGCCTGAGGAGGGGTGGTGGTGTCACGTAGAGCAGCTAGAACACGAGAGTGCTGCTCGGCAGAGAGGTCAGGCATGGCAAGCTGCAAGTCATGCAAAGTGGGCTGGGCCTCGTGCACTTGGTGGGTCGCTGGAGTAGAAAGGAGGCGGGGGCTTGGGTGCCTTGCACGTGATGGGCCTGGGTGAAATTATGGGGCCGGGAAGCAGAAAACCGTGGCTGCCGGGGAGGACTGGAAGGTGCATGGCTGCGGGAAGAACTGGAAGCAGTGGCACGGCGCGGTGGTCGCCACGGTTGGCCATGGAGGGGATGGCCAACGGGATAGCCATGAAGTTTATGGCAGGTGTCTCGGGTATGATAATCAAAATTGCAGTAGGTGCAGTGGAGGGGAAGACGAGCAGAGGAGGGACGGGACGGGCCACAAAAATTAGGGCTAGGGTTATAAACCTGCTCTGTATACCATGTAGAAAATATGGAAGAGAATGCTTTGTGGAAAATATGGAAGAGAATGCTTTTTCTCATTAATTTTTCTCTACAAGATTACAAGGATATATATACATGATACAAATGTGTAGGTAGGACAAGGTAGCCGTCCTAGTGTGTAGGTAGGACAAGGTAGGACGGCTGTAGAGGACAAGGTAGCCGTCCTAGTGTGTAGGTAGGACAAGGTAGGTAGAGGACAAGGTAGCCGTCCTAGTGTGTAGGTAGGACAAGGTAGGACAGCTGTAGGACGGCTTGACGGCTGTAGGACGGCTTATTCTTCCAATAATAATATTATATACAATTACACAAAGACTCCAACCATATTCCTTATTTGTCTAACAAAAACTAAAGTCTAAGAGATGAGTATGCGTCGTAAAACATTAATCACATCAACGGAAAGATTGAAAGTGAAGAAATTAAGTAACGATAAAATCTTCACAACGTCGCTTTTTTTTTTAATATTAAAATATTAAAATATTTAATCTTAAGATATCACCTCCACGTTACGCGATGTGATCATGTACTTAATTTAATCGTGTTATCTTTGAACTAATATAAAATCAATTATCTCTTAATCCAACAACTAACTTAATTATTTGGAAAAAAAAAAAAAAACAAAAAACAAATAATAACTGACTTGCGTTCTAAAGAGACTTCGGTTGAGTAAAGTGCAGAGCTTCAAACTTCTTGGAAATATCAAAATTTAGTTTAAATACAACTTGATTTTCTTTCTTTTTCCCTTGATTAGGGATCGGATTAGGCCTCTCGTACCATGACTCAGCACACATAATTATTAATGGGAAACTATCATCTGCATCTCAAACCCTAGTGTGTCTATCGTGTGTTTGCAGTAGATATTTTGTATTAATTTATTGTTGTATTTTTAAAGAATATTTGCTGGTGATTTCGTTACGACATTTCATCATTTTTTGGTAAAAAAAAACTTGCAGTTGTATTTCAGCCTCCACATGGTCACTATCGTAGATTTACAATAATCGAACCCAAATTATACCGTGTAAAATACGTGTCTAAAATTCGTTCCTAACTACTAAGTTATTCCGTAGTGGCTGTATTAATTTATTGTTTAAGTCATAGGTTATGACCAAGATTTGCCATTATTGATTAGGCACTCAGCAGAAGACTGACCACAAAGTATCTCATTGTCATTTGTTTATTAAGTAAGATTAATAGGAAATTATAAGAAGACAGAAAACATTAGCCCTGGTCACGTGTTATGCCTTGTGAGGATCCCTTGTTTTCATATGATCAAGTGATTGGTTATGAAGTTAATCCACCCTACACATATGAATAAATGTTAAAACTATTAAGGTTTGATGGTAATTAAACAAAACCCTTGTAATTCTAAAAATCTAAAATTACCTCTAATGAATTTTAAAATTATCTTCGCACGAATTTAGTCATTCATGAAAGCTAATTCAAGAGCTTTTTTTTTTTTGCCGACGAAAAAGGTGAAAGTTTGAACTTGGAATCTTTTTTAAGATATTATTAAACTAACAACTGGTGGTTAAGGGACACCGATTACAAAACATTTCGCGTGTTAAAATATTTGTTGACTACTAGCTACAATGGTTATAACGTGTGATAAATGCTAAGCAAACCACATTTTTGTAATAGGTGGAAAATTAAATTATGAGGAATTACATAAAAATATGAAAGAAGGATAATTTATCAATAAAAAGAAGAATTTGATGATATGCATCTTTTGACTTTTTTTTTTTATCAAAAAATAGGAAGAATTTCACAAAGAAATGGATTTTTACTAACCATAGTAGCAGCGTACACTGTATTTCACACACAATGATTATCGAAACTTGATACAAAACATTTCACGTGTTAAAATATTTGTTGACCACTTGGTACACCTGTTACGATAACGTGTGATAACGGCTAAGCAAATCGCGTTCCTGCAATATTTAGAAAGAATTTTATGAGGAATTAAATAAAATCATTTAAGAAAGATAATTTATCTATATAAAGAAGAATTTGACGATACGAATCTCTTGATAAAAAAATAAAATTTTTTTATCAGAAAATTGTACGAATTTCACAAAGGTAAAGATTTTACTACCCAAAATAGCATTTACCATAAAGAAAAAGTCAAAAACCAAGAAACAATTTTACTAGCAAGTAAAAAGAGAGATAAAAAGATAATCATCTTATCTAAATTTTGATGACGCAGACACAATCCGGCTATCAGCTGCCAAATTTATCCGCTTTCATAATTTATTGGATAAAGATCCTAATTAATATTTACACAAAACTAGAAGTTTTGACTGCCAAACATTTTCCTGAAATATAGCAAATTGTTTAAAAACTTGCCAACTCAAATCCGAAAACAATTCCCAAAAATACAACATATATAATCCCATGTATAATCAAGACACAGCTATAATTCTGTGTCATTTATCCAAAAAATAATAAAAATAGAAATAAAATTTTTGGATAAGAATCCCAGATTTTGACCTAAAAAATAGTTTTTGGATAAGAGTAAAAATCCGTATCAGAAAGACCCTACCTAACCTTTTTCGTTTTTTTTTTCCTAAATACCCACTTCTTCCTCCTCGTCCTCCTCCCTCCCTCTCTATCTCTCTCTCACACGGCCAAGGTTTTAAAGAACCGGCACAACTCTTGTCAATTAGATTTTTAGTTTAAAAGGAGGCAGCTTTTTGTGCAAAGCTTTGAACTTTTTGTTTAAAGAACGAGTTTTGTTGGACTTTTGATTGCAAGGGTTTAATTTTGATCCATTTTTCGCCGTTTCGATTCGAAAAAGTGGTTTTTTAGGCAGAGGATCAGGTGGGTTTTCTTGTTTTCGTTGTGAAATCTCGGAAAAAGGGCGTTTGATTCGACATGGCCAAGGCATTTGCATCCCAGAGTGGTTTCTGCATTTCTTCTGGGTTGGATGAAATTGCAGTTGGCTCCAAATCCCCCAAAGGGGAATTCAGGGTTTCTCCCTCCTTCAGTACCTCACAATTTAAGGATGCAAATTCAAGAGCTTTTCCTTCATTGAGTGTTGATTTCTTGGGAAAACCCATGACTCTCTCCGATCACAAGGGTATTAAGAATTGGAGGGTCAGAAAACCTAGCAATTTCTCTGTGCATGTATGTAAAGCTCTCTCCTTTCTCCCTTTTGACTTTTGGCTTTTGGCTTTTAGCTTTTAGCTTTTGTAGATTGCTGTGTTTTCCCATTGCATTTTTTGTTATCTTTTTTTAGTTGGGAATTTATGGTTTTTCAGGCTCAAGCATCTGTCTGTGTAAGCAGAGCTATGAGGTGGTGGGAAAAGACCCTTCACCCCAACATGGTGGAGATCCATTCCGCTCAAGAACTTGTTGATTCCCTGAAAAATGCTGGGGACAGATTGGTTGTAGTTGACTTTTACTCACCTGGCTGTGGAGGCTGCAGAGCTCTCCATCCCAAGGTATATATATATATGATTTTTAGTTTATGTTCTAGCAACCTTTCAGGGAGACGGACCAACGGCGCACTAATCCGCCTCGGAATCATGGCAGCTTGATTGATTTATTTGTTAGAGCTTTAATCTGAAACTTTATGTGACATTTGTTGACCGAGAGTTGTCCATTTTATCAGATCTGTCAGCTGGCTGAATCGAACCCGAATGCGATTTTCCTCAAAGTTAACTATGAACAGCACAAGACTATGTGTCATGCTCTCAACATTCATGTGCTGCCGTTCTTTAGATTCTTTAGAGGCGCAGATGGTCGCGTGTGCAGCTTTAGCTGCACCAATGCAACTGTGAGTATTTCCCGCAATCATTATCTTGTTCATCGAGTTTTAATTGCAATGAATTAGTGGATTGTTTGTGGATCAAGAAACTGAGTCAGAATTCTTATTTAACAGATTAAGAAATTCAAAGATGCATTGGCGAAACACGGGTCCGATCGTTGTAATCTTGGGCCGGCGAAAGGGTTGGATGAATCTGAGATACTAAAGTTAGCTTCAATAGGTGAAATATCAACAACAACATCATCACCTTCCACGAAGGAAGAAAGATTGGAGGATCTGCTCACGAAAAGCGTAGATTTTTCGGGTGTTTGGAGCAATGCAGGCCATAGCATAGAACTCGAGGAAGAAAATTCCATGGTGCAAGTTTAAAAGCAGCTTCTCTAGGGCAGTTTCCTACATGGTGTGGTTGTACATAGCTTTTAGCTTTTGGGTTTCCCATAAGCAGGGGGCTCTGGCTTTTTTTACATTGAGCCCTGCCTAGTTTGGTTAAATCTGTTATTTAGATTGGATGTTATGATTTGATTAATGATTTTTAATCAGATCTAAAGCTTGTTGGCTTCAAATTTGCCTCTTCTATTAGAATATGGTGTTTCTGGATTTGGTACCTACAACTATGCTTTTCTTGGAAGTGCTTTTTGTCAAACTTCTTGAATTCTTTCGAATGCGTATGGCAATCTTAACTGGGTCCTGGCGATGTCTCTCTTGTAGGCCCCAAACTTATTTTGTCAATGATTCCAGCCGGTAAATTTAAACAATTCCCTCTTTAATTTTTTAAAACTTGTTCATATGAGTCTGACTGTCAAATTTTCCGCCAAAATTAGGAGTTTATTTCCTTCCGCTTGCGTTTGCAAAACTTTCATAAGTGTGCATTTTAAGATTTACGGAGACTCGTAACCAAATTAAAAGTTAAGAGAGTAAATCGGAATTCTACAAGACTAAGAAGATTTTTTTTCTATTAGTGTTTGTATTATTTGGAGAGTAAGTTCTATCTCCCTTGCTAATATAAATAAATCACAAGGTATGAGGAATATTACACACGTAGAACTTATTTGGAAATTCTTTAAGATAACTAAAAGCACTTTTTTGGGGAAAAAAAAAAAAAAAAAAAAACGTGTTTAGGTTTCAAAGCACTTGAAGTGCTTCTTGTAAGAAGCAACAGTCATCTAAAATACTTTTAATCATTTTAAAAACACTTCCAAACAAGATCGTAATTCTTCATGCCTCTCTCTCTCTCTGTCAATTTTCCTTTCTCCCCTCTCTAAATTTATGCCACAGGTGTAACTTCATGTGGATTTTTTTTATCAATTTGTGGCCACCCTTGAATATTGACAATGGAAATATGAAGCAATGGTGTTGGAAACCGGCCAAACTTTGTCGGCCTTGCATCTTGGATTTGGATTATGATTTGGCTTTTGTTAGAGAAGAAAGGAATCATGGGATATATTTGAACTTTTGGGATTTTGTCTGTCGTTTTGGAATCATTGTGGCAGTTGGAGAGCCAAAGTTTGTATTGTTTTCAACATCCACTTCCCCTCAAAGTTATGTGAGTTTAATAAAACGTTTCACGTGAAAACATCATCCACTTTTTTAATGGCCTGTCAATTTGGTGGCATGTGGTGAGCCAAATGTGGTGTGTAAAATAAGTTAGGTCATATTAATTAATAGGAGAGATTTTTTTAATGTGACGCGAATACAATCTGAAATATCAAGTGTTATAATATAAAATGTTAGAATTTATTTTTCAAGTATCCAACTACTTGTATTACAACATTTAATGTATCGAGTTGGGTTTCTAACACATTAAAAAATTTCTCTACTAATATGATCCGAAAAGAACTTACATGCACTCATAACACCATAATCACAATGTTCTAAGTCAATTAAGCGATGAAACTTTACATGCACTTATAACACCATAATCACAATGTTCTAAGTCAATTAGGTGATGAAACTCAACAGTGATAGGCTATAAAGTACGGTGGTGCTATTGAAACACCCATTTTTATCTTTCGTGATCAAATGAATTTATGAAGATTAAAGAACAAAATTCACAAAAAGTTTGTAAGAAGTAAAAATGTGTGTGTGGATAGCACCGCCCTTAAAATATCACTACTTTGGCATCTATGACATGAATTTCTCCTAAACCAAATACATTAAGTCCGTTCTCATATGAACATTGCCAAAAATAGATTAAACTCATTAGTCGATGAGTTTTAAAACAAATTCATATTTACATATCTTAAAAACGTAAAGTGAGATGTAAATGTAATTTATGCATCTTAAATTTGTGTCCTTTTATTGAAGATGCTCTAATGAGCGGAAAAAAACAATGAGTTAATTTGATTACGAGTAGTTTAAAATGTTCATTACACATTTCTTCAAAGTTAACCTAAGCAATGAACACATAAGTGCCCTACACATTATGGAAAATGATTTTAAACAAAAAAAATAAATAAGCAAAAAGGAGGCCAACTAGTTTTGATTGGTCAACTAACGTGGAACTGACGCGGATGAGCCCAGAATCCTACTCAGCGTGGGTCCCAGGGAGGAAAATAACGGAAAAAAAGTATGGGCAAGTGGGGATGAACCAGGGAATTGGATTCTCTCCACGACAATGCTTTGAGATCCTACTGATCGAATAATATAGGCCGTTGAATCAAAATTCAATATTTATAATTATTATAATTTTAAAATGACATTCTATTTGTAGCCGTTTGATTAAAATCTAATGGTCCATGTTGTCTGGTCAGTAAGATCTCAAGACATTGCCTCGGAGAGGATCCAATTCCATGAACCAGCATCCCTTTGCTGGCTGTAAATTTGATAAAAAAAAAACGTGCGGAATCCATGCAAATCCAGAACAATCTGCAGTTTTTATTTTCCACTTCCATGTTAGTGGATAATAACGATAAAAACAAAATAAAATGTAAAATGAATAGTATAAAAATTGATTTTTTTAATGTAAAAATATTATTTTTCATTAAAATGTACAGTACTGAAAACTTTTCGTTAAAGTTCCCAATTTTTTTGTTAACGATTTTAAGTTGGTTTCGGAAAGAGTATTATTGGGTTTGGATAAAATTTTCCTTTGTTACTAAATAAAATTTGGGAATGTCGGGCTCGGCCCAAAGACTTGGTAGTTGGTACATTGTGGGCTTTGTAAAAGGAAAGACAAAAACTTTGGATTAGGAGAAGTAAATTAAAAGTCGGATGCCAATGACATACAGAAATCACAAGAAACTTATTGCCGAGCAAAGGAGGGAAACGAGATGTAAAATTTGTGAGAAGGCCTTCATATACTATCCAGCGTGAACGATTATTTCATAAGGTGCTTTTGGAGCCCGACACAATGTCGAGCTCCCACAAAAGCAACCCTTCAAATCTCCGTTCTTTTGTTCGATCATCAGGCTTTCGAAAACAAATTCATACACTAAAAGCTAATGGCATTCAAACTTTGTAAACATACATTCAAAATCATCTTCCCCGTAAGAGGTAGAAGAACAGAGAGTCGCTATTTGAGAAAATAAAAATACGCGCATTTGAAATGCATCATTGGCAAAACATTAAGTAAGGGCATCAGAGAGATTCCCATCGACAATTCACCATCCTCCGGAAGGAGTTCTGATGTCCCTGTCTGTTTTATCGTCATTTGCACAACACTCCATCATAAAACACATCAAATGCAATTACACAGTAATTCAGAAACTCCGCGGCGGCTCGTGTTCTCGGCACACATAAAAAATACATTCATGCTTATAACTCAAAAGAAAACTAATGAAAAGAATTTGAAAACTTCGAATTTTAATTAAAAATGCATCAGAGAGATTCCCATTTAGACTAGTCATCAATCTCCAATGGAGTGCAGATGTCCCTGTCTGTTTTATCATCACTTGCAACTCCAAATACCACAATTTTTCCTTCTAATTACCTTAAAAACTAAACTTTCTTGGAAATTAAGAAACATTAAGTGAGAATTAAGCATAATTTCAAAACTTTCAATCGTAACCAAGTAGAACCTCATGCCTCGGATGTAAAAAAAAATAAAGCAGTAAAATTGATAAAGAATTGTAGAACCTCATGCCTCAGATGTAAATTTGTTTCATGGAATTTACTCTCAAAGTATATTTAACGCCATCATAGGCATGGGCATACCCGAAAAAAAAGAAAAGAAAAAACAGTGAAGAATAACATAAGTAAAAGGAAACAGTTCAAAGACCAAAGTAAATCCTGGGATTTGACTATGAATTTCAGATTCAAAAACCCAGTTGAGATAGGGCGGAGACGAAGAGGGAGGCCTTAGAGGAAGAGGCTAGAGAGGGTTAGAACCTAGGGTTCTGCGGAAACTAGGGTTTGACTGAGTGTGTGAATATATAGAGGGTTTTGCAGGCAGAAAGGACTCACTTTGATCAGGACCGTTGATTTGGGACATAGAGATGTGTCAACGTATTGGGCTAAAAAGCCCAAACGTAGCCTAGTACAAATGGACCTTTCAAGCCTGGTAACCCAAAATATTACAATAGGCCCCAATAATCCAATGGGGCCTCCAAAGTTATTATCCAAGGTCCAGAGTCGGCCCATACTTTGGTTGGGTAGTAGATGGGTGTTTTTTTAATTTTTTTAATTTTTAGGGTTTAGGGTTTTGGAGTTGAGAGTTCTATTCAGAATGAAGGATAAGGATTGTCTATCCTCCCGTGCCCTCTTATTTTGTATGGTCACGGTTAAGTTACGTCAATATTTTATATTGTTTTTCTTTTTTACAGAGACAATAAGACAAAAATGAATACTAATATAAAATGTTGACGTGGCTTAACCGTGACCACACAAACAGGAGGGCATGGGAGGACACCGGAAGTGGGAGCGCAAAAACTCCTTGTCCCAAAATCAAACAAGTAGTAGTCTAACCTCTTCTGATAAAGGAGAGGCTATGCTTACTAGATGTTAGGCTTTAACTCTCTTAAGTTTCGATCATCAAACCGAATGAATTAAGAAAAACAAATGACAAGAGATTAATATGCTATATGTAGAATGTAAAAAGGAGCGTATGAATAAAAACACAGTTTAGAGTATTCAAAAAACTTAAATTTGAATCTTGTATTGTCGTTATGAATTTGGAATCAATGAACCTGGTCTACATCACCTCTGTGCCTTGTGGGTTCTTCTCAGTTTAATCTGCATAATTAGCGGCCTTATCAATTTGGAGTCAAAGTTAATGTACAATTAAGAAGGAAAAAAAAGTGAAAAAAAATCAGTGAATGAAGTCTAGTTTTAGCTTCACGCGACCATTTCCTCTAGCGGCATCTAGTTTTATCTTGTTGGAGAAGATTCTAAATTCAAATCTCATGAACGACAATCCTTATGCAAATCCTGTTGCGTCATAAGTCGTAATAGTTTACTGGTTACACTTTTGCGTAAGTGAGTAGTAAACATTGATTTTGACATTGTGATAAGGTTAGATACATAACAGATATGAAACAACAACTGAATCAAACAAACGAGCAAGATTGGAAGCTTGAGCATTCATAGAAGTTAACTAAGAATATCAAAATTGTGAAAGAAAATGCAAAAATAAGTAGATAAAGATTTAGTCTGGTTCTCAAAAATAGCACATCAATGATCTATATGATTCATGAAATGTTGCAATCTCTTTATACAGTGTCCAGACACTGATGAATCCGGACAGGAGCTAGTGAATGCAATTGGCCCACTACTATTGCTACACATGAAGAAATTTATGTTTATTTGATATTCTCCTTGAGCATGACTACAAGTCTACAATGGGTGCAAAATTTTTAACAAAATACCTTGAAAAAATATATGAGGAAAAGTGGATAGCCAAAGTAGTGTACTACCTTCATCTTGATTTTTTTTTTATATTAGGTGTTTTAAAAGTTCCCGCCTAACGCTACCTAGACCCTTTATTCACTAGATGGCTAATTACGGCTACAATTAATTCCTAGGCGTTTAAAAACCAATAAAGGGCACTTAGACCTGCTTATGCGCCCGCCTATACCGCCTAGACCCTCCACCTAGACTGGTTGGGTCGCGATCTCACTTAGACAGAAAATAGATAACTTCCATTTTGCATTTTGTTTTTTCAAAAAATTGTAAGAGATTTGTTAGATAATTGGATGAATACTCATTATATGTTTGTTCTTCATGTTTTAAATATGTTTTAGTACTTTATAATTTATTTGTCATTTTATTTTGCAGTTTATGTACCCTAATATAATTATATATTTTTTTAAATACAAGTAAACATTTATTTATATATTATATAATAATTAAAATTAAAAAATCGACTAGACCCTGTCTAGACGCCTAGGCGCTAGATCCTTCTCTACCGTCCGACTAGCACCTAGCGCTTTTTAAAACTTTTTATATTGTATTGTGAAGGAAGAAAGCATGTTTTTACAACTGAAATGAGTTGTACTTATCTAAATTTAAGAATATATTCCGTGCGATTTTGTAATACAAGTCCCAAAACATGCACCGTGATGCTTACCTATCTGGCTAATTGGTATCTCTTCCCACCAAAGCTGCTTTATCATTAGCAAAGGAGCCGAAAAGATTAAAAAGATGTCTCCACATTGAAGTTGTTGATTCTCTTTAATCGTGGGTTCATGATTTTGA
Source organism: Pyrus communis (assembly GCF_963583255.1). NCBI lineage: Eukaryota > Viridiplantae > Streptophyta > Magnoliopsida > Rosales > Rosaceae > Pyrus > Pyrus communis. The sequence goes on along the minus strand of NC_084815.1, from coordinate 23,196,128 downwards.
CAAACTTAATCTACTTTTCCATATGTATTTTTTCAAGGAAGAACATTCTTTCACGCCTCTTGCCCGTTTTCTCCATGAATTCCGGCCGTTTGTTTAAGCTTTGGATGTTTATAACAAATAGTTACTGATGTAGGCATAAAGCATAGGATAATACTTGAATCTCTTCTTTGTGTATTATGTATGAGCTCATTCTCTCACTTGCAAATGACATATTTTCATTGTTAGAATTTCATAATTGAACTGTTCAATCTATTAATCTTCATTTAAAATCATTCGAATCGGAGATCGTTAAGTCATCCGAATGAATCAAAATAAATCAATGGTGTAAGTACCAAGTAGCATATCCATAATGAACCGTTATTTGGATGACTAAATGATTTCCAATTCGAATAATTTTTTGTAAGGATAATCTCCAAATGAAGATAAAAGATTGAATAGTTCCGAGAGTAAAATTTTTACGATGAAGATGAGTTATTTGCTAGCGTGGAATGAGCTCATCTCCCCAAAAGAAGCAATGCAAGCATTATCTGAAAGTATGACGTTACAAACACTTATCAATTTCCAATAATATAAAAAGAAATCAAACTGAATCACACCATTAACCAACCATAATTAGATATGAAACTCGTTACCTAAGTAAGTTGAATATGAAACATTCCCCCAAGTCACAAGAACATCACTAAATTATAACGAAATGAGTACAATTTTAACATTGAAACATCGTATCATTCTTCAGATCGCAACTTACAACGTGAGATTCTCAAACTGTATTCACCAACAAGGTATCAAGTTTTTGGACATTAATTTGTTTTCGTATAGTAAAGGTCATGAACTTAAAAGCAAAGGAGACAAACACTCGATTTAATTACCACGTCGATCATGGTACTGTCCTCTTGTAATCGTAATCACAAAATAAGCATCGTGCTCCAAACTTCGAAGTTCAAATCAATGTTCAACCATGCATGCCTCTGAAAAGTAATGTCTCCATGGGTTATATTATCTTAATTACTTAGTTAGGTCAACATAGATAATCGTCGACAACTTATTGTCATAAAATCTTCATGTAATCTTGACATCTTGCCTGCGGTATAGGACAGTCCGCATTTTTGTTGTTGTCTTCTTTATTAAAAAGAGCAAATATTGTATGATCAAATACATTGGATTTGGATGGTTAGCGTCTTTTTCCTTACTTCTTACTTCTTTTATCTAAAGTTCATTCCTATATTTTATAAAATATTAATTTCGTATGATTTATTTATTTGCACCAAATACATTGGAATTGGCAGATAACACTTTATTGCAATAGCTGAAAACAATCAAACATATGCACTCTAATGCAGATCCCTTCATTGTAACAACTAATAATTTATCATTTGTAAAATAAATAAATAAATAAATAAATAAAATAAAGAAACAAACAAACCTTGGATTTGAATCTTCTTTCTTTATTTTTATTTATTTATATTAGAATGGTTTACTCTAAACTACGAGAAGAGTAATTCAAACTTGAGTGCCGAAAATAAAGCACATTACTCTAGCCAGCTTCACGTCCAAGTTTGCTGAAATTGCTTTTATATATGCAGATTAATAACTATCTTTTTTTTTTTTTGGTCTAAATAACGTTCTTGTTACTGGTTACTAAAAAAATTCCAAGTGAGTCGATAGCATTCATAACATATTGAGAGCGAAGCAGGATTTATTTAATAGAGGGCTATAATTTATTAGAAAATTTGACAAGCTATAAAATATCTTGCAACTTGCAAACAATAATCTTGTTATCATGTTAATTCCGTTTCGCCACATATAAATTCAGTTACTTATTTACGATTTTTCTGACATTTCTGGGCAATATTATTTTGTTATATATTTCCTTCTCCATCTCTGCTGTGCCATTTATATTGACTTATTGATCTCGTACTCGGTTTTTCTCCTCTACAATCTGAACGTACGGCAGGATTTCAGATTCTGTTCATTAATTCTAACTTATCCAGGGACTGCACTTCGGCACATCCCTTGAAAAATAGTAGCCGTGTGTGACTAAAATATATGTTTTGCTGTTTTATGCATAACAACTCCCGCCAGAATCTGAAATTAAACTACAGGTTAAGATGTGAAACGAATATCCAGTTAAAAATCCAGATTATTAATCTTATATTTGATCACAAACTTGAAGGAAAATCAAACAAAAATCAGACGGTGCGGTTGTAATTTACTCAAAAATATCAAGGGAGGTAGAGAAAGACGCTTGAAAAGTGGCTTTGCATGATTCATTCACACGTATGCATGGGTCAATTTGCATGATAGATTTGTAAAGTAGTGTTGGTGGCTTCTTGGTTGTTTTCCAGATTTAGGACTCGACTAGACGGTCAGTAGATTTCGGTTCTAAAGAAAGAATCCATGAGGGATAAGGAAATTACAGAAGAGAAAAAAGACAAAGCCTAATTATAAAGCTACGTGTGCAGCTAAAAAAATGACGACTGTATGACCTAAAAATGGAGCCAAACTAGTGCGGTACGTATGTGTTCGATCCCTTATTATAACCCTTCACGTTGTTTTCCCCGAGAGCTAAGCTAGCTGGCTAATCTAACATGTGGCACAATTCCACAACAACATCTCACTTTCAACTCTCTTTCTCTTGTTTTGTTGAAGAATGTAATTCCACATCGGAAATTTCATATAATTTATTACTATTTATAAAAATAAATGGTACCATTATTAATAACATTGAGACATTTTATGATAAAATTCAATAGTTGCTAAGCTGTGTATGCTGGTGAGTTGATTCCACTTTCGCTAGCTTGTTTTCATGGCGTTGATTCTCTATTCGATCGATATGGTGTTTTCTATGCCTTACACGCTCAAATCTGGTGGCGGTGCTAGTGTGTTGGTGGCTTTTTTTGTTTTTTTTTAGGTTTTATGGTAGTCGTATTGGGGTTTACTTAATTGTGCAAATTCACTTCATATCAATTTTTTTATCAAACCCAATTGGTACTATCTGTATTTATTTATGATGTTGAATGAAATACCTCTCTTATCGCTTATAAAAAAAAAAAAAAAAAATACCAATCGAGTGTTGTTGACTACATGAATAGATTTTCTTCAGGTCTATTTTCACGGAATACAAGTTGATGTTCGTTGTAATGAATCAGAAGATAAGATAGGAATACATACTATACGTTCATCACACCAACTGAATCATGCATGTTATCGGAGCAGTAATGATGTTCTTACCATGTTTTTATACCATATTTACATACCACCTTATGTTGTATCTGAATTTAAATAGCTACATCATTTAAATTAATCAAAATTTAATTTAAAATAAAAAACATTTAATAAGCCAATAATTTAAATAAAAAAAAGATGGAATTAAATAGTAATTGTGGCATACGAGGAGTCTTCTCCTTCTTTCTCCGTTCAATCCTAATTCTTTTCCTGTTTCTTCTTCCACGCCTGTTCTTTCATGCCATTTTTTTTTTCCAGCCGCCTCACCATTGATGGAAGTAGATGAAGTAACGGAGCTATACGATTCTTTCTGGTTCGAGCTCCGGATCTTCAAGAAACAATCGGTTTCATCGAACCCATCAAATTTCGAAGAACACCCAGATCATGGAATCGAAGAAAACCCAAAAAACCCATCAAAGTCAGAGTTTTAATGGATTCCAACCAGGCACACCAGGTCCATGAGCGACGAGTTGAGCTCCAATACGAGCACTCTCTTGCCAGACTCTATCCTCCACACTAACATGAAAAAAACTGGGGTGGAAAAAAATAGCGAGAAAGAAGTGGCGTGGAAGAAGAAACGGGAGAAGAAGCAGGATTGAAAAGGAAGGGAAGGAGAAGACTCCTCTTACACCACAATTACCATTTAGTTCCAACAATTTTTTTATTTATTATTGGTTCATTAAATAGTTTTTAATTTAAATTAAGTTCTGAATAATTTAAATGATGTGATTGTCAACATCAAATACCACATAAGGTGGTATATAAATGTAGTATAAAAATATGGTAAGAATAGTATTATTGTTATCGGAGTTCGTGCATGACCCCTCCATGTCTTAACAGCAATTATACATGTACATGTTTTCAAGGATGTGGTCAATTGTTCAAATAATTAAAGTTTTTTATTAATCCACTATACTTGTATTTGAATTCTCCCACCTTCTTAGTAAAATTTAATTAGATGGGTAATATTAGGTAAACTAAAATTTTAAAATAAATTTGTAAATTAAATGATGTGTCATCAATAGGAAATAAGCACGTTTCAACACTTAAGTAATAATCCAATCATCAATAACCATATCATTTAGTTTACAAAATTTAGTCTTTGTAATATTACCCAATTTAAATTAGAATTATAGCTAGTACATACACACACACATATACACTTTCTATTTATGTATTATGTACAAACCATTTCTTTATATACATGTATAGCTACATGCATGCATCCTTATGATTGCAATTTTCAATTTATTCACGGAACTGCACATGCATGCAACTTTGAGAGACGGGTGTGTTTGCAGCTTATGCAGAACTGGTTGGCAACAAAATTAATGAAATATAATAAATAGGATTGAGTTGTTGGTGTGCTTTCTTATCAGATGGTCCTACTTTCCTCTCCCTCTCCGTCATCAGCTCCCTCTGTTCTATGATCGATCGTAATGTAACAGCCTGATGAGCCATGCTCATCAACATTACGAACATTTCATCATCCACGTTATAAATAAGAAAAATAGAAAGATAAAGAATCATTTTCTCATCATCCATGTGCTCTCCAAGCGTCTACAACCAAATTGTCAAACCGATAACATTGAATGAGATTTCTGCATTTGAGATATCCCAAGCACAATAATTGGGTCAAACTTTCTCATTAATTTTATTAAGTTTGTTCACAACATGAAAATGTATATTGGTCATGGAGTCAACACTCAACAGCCATAACATGTTTTATTTCTCCATTTGTCGGTCTGATCATTATCAAATTTTTCCAAATTAAAATTTACCCATTTCCATGCATATTACCAAAAGTTCAATCCCGTTGTTAATATCCGAGCTAAATGCTCATGGAATAGATGAAAAAATTTGACTCCTTAATTTGATATGGGCTTGCTTGGAAATGTCCTTTTAAAATGTACTTGTGTTTACGTCGAAGTTTTTAATAAAAATACAAGTAAGTGTTGAAAAGCATTCAAAAGTACTTTTTAATTTTGTTTTGTCAAACATCGTTAAAAACGCTTTTGGTTAACTACATACGTTTTTTTTTTTTGTTATTTTAAAAGTACTTTCAAACATATATGTTAAAAAAAAAGCCATTTGTTTTTTATTTCTAATAAGTCACTTTAGTATATGTCTAATTTTTAAGTTTACAGATTATGAAAAATAATCCATTAACTATAAAGAGTCAAACAATGTTCTAACGGTGGTGTGAGTGGATTCTTCCACATTCAACAGCCATGCATATCTATTATATATAAAGAGAGAAGAAAAGGTGAATAGTGTTTTGGTGTCACCAAGTTTCAATAAAAATAATTAGACAAAAATGCCCTCAAAACAAAAATCTTCAAAGGCATCCCAAAATAATGCATCGAATAAGGTAGGAGCATTTTCGTCATTTTAATAATATTTTTTTTAATAATTAAATTATTTAGTGGGTTTTTTTTTTTTTTTTTAATTAGAACCTCGTAATAGGCTAGCAATAATTTGATTCAATTTATCTATTTCTAAACACATTCAAAACATCTTAAAAGACGTGTAATGCCAGTTATAAAAAAGATCTTTCACACACGGATAGTAATGTGATTAAATTAGTTGCCAAATGATTTTTTTTTAAATTTTTTGTAACAAACGATATTATCTATATTAAGGGGGAATGGGGTGGTTTTAGTCTCATAATGAGCTAGTAATAATGTGATTCAATCAGTTGTTTATTAAATATTATTTTCTCTATTTTAAACATGGTCAAAACATCTTAAGAGGCGTGTAATGCCGGTTATAAAAAAAAGTCATTCGCACGCAGATAATAATGTGATTAAATTAGTTGTTAAAAGATTGAATTTTTTTTTTAACAAACAATATTATCTACCCTAAGGGGGAGGGGGTGGGCTTAGCCTCACAATGAGCTAGCAATAATGTGATTCAATCAATTGTTTATTAAATATTATTTTCTCTATTCTTAATGTAAATTTTATAGAGACCGATTTTAATTATTATGTGAATTCAGTTGCTTTAATTGGTTTATGAGGGGTTTCTTCTAGTATGATCTAAGATTATTCATTTACTTCAAATATTTGACTTTCTTTTTGTCAATTTACACATATATACATTTAAAACGTGTAAGTCGCGCATAGTACATCATGATTCAAAAAATCACGCGCGTGCATGAAGGCTAGTATATGGACTATAAGTAAAATATACTTTAATGGTAGTTAATTTCCACATGCATTTTCGTTTGGACATGGACTGAAAGACGGTTAGAAATTTGGGAAATCAAACTACTAGTTACTTAGAACATCTCCAACTTTTGGGTTAAAATTTAAAAATTTTAGCCCAGAAAATTGATGTTTTAACCCATAAACAGGTTTTTTGCTCCAACCTTTATAGGTTAAAATTTTAGCCCCAGATTATTAAAGAATGAATTTAGGCTAATTTTTTTTTCTTAGTAACTTTTTTAAAAGAAAAATTATGTAGATTGTCCTAATTTAATTTTATAAACATTTTAACCTAAAATTATCTAGATTTTGACAAATATTGAAATATCACTAACTGACATCATGAGACTTGTGAAACACTATGAAAGAATATGAAACACATAAAAGATTTTTTTTAATTACTTCAACCGATGGTTTTAAATTTAGACCGTTAGATTTTTTTTTTTTTTTTTTACCGTTGGATTTCATCAAATGAGATCTTAACTGTTGGATTCAATAAATTTATAAATATAAAACTAAAAAAATATAGTGGGCTAGCCTCACTAACTTAGCGAGAATCCTGAGCTAAATTTGGCCTTAAAATGAGTTTTGAGTTTTAATTTATATTTGCCCCAAAGGTTGGAGCAAGTTGGGGTAAGTTTAGAACTTAAAATTTGAGGTTGGAGTAAGTCTTATCTTAACTTCATAGATATTTCAAAGTTCATAAATCCACTTTAGCCGTATTAGTCCTTCTTCTGTACCTTTTTAGACCGGACATTAACGGCACGGGACCATCTGAATGCATCTGCGTTTTCCTCTTGGCTAAAGAGGCTGAAGCTGCTGTTTAAAGAAAACAGAGGAAAAGACAAATTGCAACTAAAAGACTCAGTTTGGTGCAACTGTAGTAAATGATAGATACAATGAATGGTCGTTACAACTCCAGATGTAAAACACTTGGTTATTTATTTAGTACCGAATTTTAAGTTGGTAACATTTATCTAAATCATGTCGTTTAAACGTCTAGAAGGACTTGTGTACCTAGCTACACCGTTCACGATGCCTCTGTGTCATCTCAGACCTAAAGTATGATACTGGTTTGGACATTGTCACTTTCTCTATCATATTTCAGGTACATTCATTTCCTTTTATGCATGTCATAACACTTAAATTATTAAGAGTGCTTCATGCAGTCTAGTGGGAATGCAATTTCTGTAACTAGACATCTACCTTCAGTGCAAATTGCCAAAACCACTTTGGGGTCGTGAACCCTAGTTGAGTCTTTTAATCTATATGAATTTTAACGCACCAACACCAGCACAACAGAAATGTGAACGGCTCCAAACCACGTGGTTTGGAGAAAAGTGTGCTTTGGTTCCACAGGAACATGCATAAAACCGCTTGCACTTGGCGGTTCAAGGGCCCCAAACATCAAAATTTAGTGTCAGTTAGTTGGTGTGATGTTGCCCTTTGCCAAGAAAAAAAAAAAAAAAAAACCTCTCTCCCTCCAACTCCAAGCATCTATTTATCCCCCACCTCACCCCCTCCACTTCTCCTCACAACTCACAAACACAAAGCCTCTTTTGCTCTCTATTTATCTCACTACCAAAAGTTGTGTTTCTGCTTCAAAAACAAGTACAAACCTTGTTGTGCAGGAAAAAACATGGCAATTCTTGGTTTTCTCTTGGTGCTTCTTCTTTCTTTGAGCTCTTTTGCTTGTGGGTATGGAGGAGGTGGCGGTGGTTGGGTTGATGCACATGCCACTTTCTACGGCGGAGGTGATGCGTCCGGTACAATGGGTAAGTAAACATATATAAATTATCTCTACAGAGCGTTAAAAACATACATGCATTGTTATTGTGAAAAATGAATCTATAACGTGTCGATACATTTTGTTAGCGCATATATATTCAACGGTCCGTTTATTAATACCTGCCACGTCTTAATTTTTTTTAATGTATCTAAATTGCAGGTGGGGCTTGTGGCTATGGAAATCTGTATAGCCAAGGCTATGGAACTAACACTGCAGCTCTAAGCACAGCACTGTTCAACAATGGGTTGAGCTGTGGGGCTTGTTTTGAGATTAGGTGTGTGAGTGACCCCAAATGGTGTCGTCCGGGATCTATTATGGTCACGGCCACCAATTTCTGCCCGCCAAACAACGCTCTAACCAACAATGCCGGAGGCTGGTGCAACCCGCCGCAGCACCACTTTGATCTCGCCCAGCCCGTCTTCCAGCGGATTGCTCAGTACCGAGCTGGAATCGTGCCTGTGTCTTACAGAAGGTATGCAATTTCAGGCTTGGCCTGCTTTATGTTTCTTGAGAAACTCCACTTTCGGCAGGGGCTGTTTGCCAACTTAATAAAAATGAATTTACAAGGGAAAATTGCACATATACCCCTTAAATTCTTAGGGGTGTGCACAGACACCTCACAACAATTTTCAAGGGCATTTTTCGTCATTTCATAATTTATAAACAATGTTTGGGTAAGAATCGCGTTTACTGAAGCTCGTGAGCACAACAGAAGCCATATAAAGTCATGGCAATTCTGTTGAGCTGACAACTTCCGGAAAAACACAATTCTTACCCAAAGTTGTCGAATGATCATGACTGTTTAATCTTTGTTAGCATCTCACGCCTTTAATAGTTTAGGGAATGTTTAGTGAAAAATTTCCAATTGATATTATGTATAGATTCGGCGCATTTATAAAGGTTGAAACATGTGTCCACAAGAAGCCTGCTCTAAAATCGCTTACCTTATATCATCAGCTGTAGCCCTTTCTGTTTTGCCGACCAAAGCACTTACAAGAACCAACCAATTTACCTAACGTCATCTTTTCCAATTTTCTGCAATTTCCAAAAGTACCCTATCCTATCGTCATGTGATTATAGCAATTTGTTCATATTATCGTATATTAATTAAGTTGTCAACTTATATTGTAAACGTATAGTTAAACGTATGTAATAATGTGATTGTCACACTCAAAAAACTTTATCGACGGCGAAGACTCATGATTTGTTGTTTATGAATTTTTGCAGGGTGCCTTGCTTAAAGAAGGGAGGCATCAGATTCACAATCAACGGTCATTCATACTTCAATTTAGTGCTGATCACAAACGTTGGAGGTGCTGGTGATGTTCATGCAGTTTCCATCAAGGGGTCAAGAACTGGCTGGCAACCCATGTCAAGGAACTGGGGCCAAAACTGGCAGAGCAACTCTTTCCTCAACGGCCAGAGCCTCTCCTTCACGGTCACAACCAGCGACAGCCGCACGATTGTCTCCAACAACGTTGTTCCTGCCGGCTGGTCCTTTGGCCAAACATTCAGCGGCCTACAGTTCTAAACACCAAACATTAAATTAAACAAATTATAGTTACATGTTTGTTTAGGGTCTAGCTACAGTTATTGAAACCTAGTACTGTTGAGAGTCAAAAAATGAGAAGGGCTTATATTAGGGGGGCTCTTTATCATTTGGAATTAAATTATGAGGTCATTGTGCTTCTTTACTCTGCTCTCTTTTGGAAAAAGGCAGACAGAGATTTCGGCAGCGGTGGGTGTAAAACCACCCGCCTGGTTTTGTTAGGTTACTTAGTTGTCCGTCTGGTTTGGTTTGGTTCAATTACGTTGTAATGCGTTTTATCTTGTAAGGTTTCGGAGAATAAAGTTTCTCTCTTCATGAGGATGAAACTAGCTACTTGAAGTTTGAATTCATTCTATCTATGAGCGGAAAGGTTTTGATCACCATTCCTGCTTGACCTCAAAGTGAAATTCCTGCGTACACTTTCTTAATAGAATGATGTTCTAAACTATTTTAGTCAACTGGGAATATGAATCTTCACCGTGTAATGAAACGTTGCCGTGATTGAGCATCTTGGGCCAAAAATCTATAACCCTTCTCTTCGTTAACCATCGGACTTCGGCCACAGCCCAAGAAGTGGGCTACTATCTCTTTTAATTGTAGACAACTTGTTCCTCCGTATATGGTAGTGATGCTGGATCACCCACGATATGATGTGTCGAGGAGTTGGAGTATCCATGAAGCATGGATCATTGGGAATGTGTCAAGGAGTTTAAGAAGGGTCATGGAGATGCAGTGCCACATATTGTGTTTTCGAAATTGATCACCCGAAGCCGGCTCAGAGGCAAAGGCGGAGAAGGCATGCAACTTGTATACTTCACTTGCCTCTTTAATGTGAACTTGATCGGTACTATTTTCTCATTCCTCAAAGCTACTTAATTGCAGCAGTGAGTTTGCTTTTGCAGCAAGAAAAGCGCAAGCAAGCATGGCGAATCACGTAGATATAAGCCCCTATCTGCCAGCGCTCGAATAGATAGGGTGAGTGAAAGCATGATAGTCTCGTTCTTTCTACTATACTAACTTCCTTCATGTCACTAAAGCCGCACAACACACTGTGTTTATTGTTGGATTGAAAAATCAGATGACAAGCAACACAAAATGATCATTAATCTGCTAACGGAACTAGTATGCGTACTAAACACGGGATTTGATGAATATCTTTAATAACAGTCATGACTCATGAGGCAACAAGCTGCTACTGCAAGAGCCCAACTGCTCCCTCCCTCGTCACTTGAGCTAATCCTAAGGTTTAGGATAGTCAAATCTTTAACGATATGCCATCCTGTCACTTTTCCAACTTTTTACTGTTTCATCAAAATGTACCATAACTCTTGTCAAATGGAAATGGTTTACATACGCGTAACTGGGAAAGCTTACTTACTTGCCGATGAGCCATTGTAATCATCTTTGGCTGCATTTGTCACATCCCGGACCGGGACGGAACCACTTCCTAGGCCCGACTCCACCGTAGCACGATATTGTCCGCTTTGGGCTCCCAACACACCCTCACGGTTTTGTTTTTGGGAACTCACACGAGAACTTCCCGATGGGTCACCCATCCTGAGAATGCTCTCGCACGCTACTCGCTTAACTTCGGAGTTCCCATGGAACCCGAAACCATTGAGCTCCCAAAAGGCCTCGTGCTAGGTAAGGATGAGAATATACATATAAGGATCACTCCCCTAGGCGATATGGGATGTCACAATCCACCCCCCCCCTTAGGGGCCCGACGTCCTCGTCGGCACACATGCGACCAGAGTTAGGCTCTGATACCAAATTGTCACATCCCAGCCCGAGACGGAACCACTTCCTGGGCCCGACTCCACCGTAGCACGATATTGTCCGCTTTGGGCCCCCAACACACCCTCACGGTTTTGTTTTTGGGAACTCACACGAGAACTTCCCGATGGGTCACCCATCCTGGCAATGCTCTCGCACGCTACTCGCTTAACTTCGGAGTTCCCATGAAACCCGAAGCCATTGAGCTCCCAAAAGGCCTCGTGCTAGGTAAGGATGGGAATATACATATAAGGATCACTCCCCTGGACGATGTTGGATGTCACAGCATTTGTCTGTCTCATGGTTAAGCGGTGTGGAAGAAGTTCTCCCCTCCAGAAGCAAGAAGATGAATAGTTGCCTGACCTTTCATCATTCTATCTGTTATCACATTCTAACTCAACGTCACGTAGAGTTAAAATCGAGGCATTGTCCATGGCTTTTGAGCTTTGGTTATAATTTGATATTATAATGAAAAAGAAAATATGCACGAATATCTGTTACATAAAGACGCATATAAGAGGTAAACTAGTTTGAGCCAGCCATTTGTCATGCAACTATAGGCTCCCTTAGATTCCACGTGGAAGGAGATCCTAATCATCATATCCATATCCTGTTAAAAAAAAACTTCATGCGTGGCCACAAAGTAGACCCCCACAGTCCCATTTCAGCCAACAGCATCACTGGTATAGATTTGTGGATACAACCCTAAAGATAAAAAGATAAGGTCCAAGACTTCCCATTGGCTCATCTCAAACCATAAACAAATCTCCATCGTTGGGATCACAAAAATCTTGCAAACCAACGGTCAAATTCCATCAAAGAACAACCTCCACAAGATCCGCATTGACAAGTTGGCATCAAATATACAAAGCCATGGACTCACATTGCACAATTTACGTTTTCGTTTAGCTCCATACCTTCTATTCCTCTACACCACTAATCCCCCATCCCTACCTGAAAATCCGACCATAATTCAGGTGGGAAAACAATGGCTACGGTCACAACTCAAGCCTCGGCGGCCGTTTTCCGGCCGTGTGTCAACTCGAAATCAAGGTTCCTTTCAGGGTCTTCGAGTAAATTAAATAGGGAAGTGGCTTTTAGGCCTATGGCTTCTCCTTCTGCTTCTTCATTTAAAGTTGAGGCCAAGAAGGGTGAGTGGTTACCCGGTTTGGCTTCACCGGACTACCTCACCGGAAGGTATGTTTAAAATTTCTCGTTTAAACTAATCGATCTATCATTACAGTATAAATTAACCGTTATATACTTCTCCAATTACAATTTAATTTAAAAAAAAAACAGTGCACGATGACTTTTTTGGATGACCGATAAAAATGCCTGTAAATATTTCGATTGAGGAAAAACCATTGATTGAATAAGATATGTTTTTGTGGGCAGTCTTCCTGGTGACAATGGATTTGATCCTCTCGCACTTGCTGAGGACCCAGAGAACTTGAGGTGGTTTGTCCAAGCTGAGCTTGTCAATGGCAGATGGGCAATGTTGGGTGTTGCTGGGATGCTATTGCCTGAAGTGTTCACCAGCTTGGGGATCCTTAACGTCCCCAAATGGTATGATGCCGGAAAGGGCGAGTACTTCGCCTCTTCGTCCACCCTCTTTGTGATTGAGTTCATCCTGTTCCACTACGTCGAGATCAGACGGTGGCAAGACATCAAGAACCCAGGAAGTGTGAACCAAGACCCCATCTTCAAGCAATACAGCTTGCCCCCAGGTGAGGTGGGTTACCCAGGCGGCATCTTCAACCCCCTCAACTTCGCACCGACTCTCGAGGCCAAGGAGAAGGAAATTGCCAATGGTAAGCGTTTGATCTTGTGTCCAACATTGCCACGACCAACTAGCCTAACTCGCATCTGCTTTTCTGTTTAAAATGAGGTCTAATATGTTGTTTTGAAATGTGTTATGCAGGGAGACTGGCAATGTTGGCATTCCTAGGGTTTGTGGTTCAACACAATGTGACCGGAAAAGGACCGTTCGACAACCTGTTGCAGCACCTCTCAGACCCATGGCATAACACCATTATCCAAACCCTAAGAGGCTTCTAGATCCATTGCAACACAAGCAAAGTGGGGGAAGAAAATATGGAAATTCTGTTCTTATTTATTTTGTAACAATGAATTAATGGTTTTTGAGTGAGTGTGAGATGGTGAGCATCAATGTAGACAAAATGTTTTACCAGTGTACAGGAACCATGGGGCATTTAATATTATCATTCTCATTACATCTACTAATATAATATTGATTATTGAGCGTATGGGCATCGTCAAGTTGGCTAGTGCAGAGCTCCCCATCTACGTCCAAACTCGAATTCCCTTCCCCGTAAATTACACTAGATTAGAAATCGCTCAGTTACAAAAAAGCTGTGGGCGAATATAATATAAATCACAAAGTAGCTCAAGCAATCCATCATGTTTGCTTTCATTTTCTATGAGTAATAGTTTACAAAAGTGGTGGATGCTCTGAATTAAGGAACCCAACGATATCAGTATACAGATGAACTATAATTCTATATGTCTTGTACAATACACACACACACACACACACACAGAGATTTAGTTTAATCCCCCAAGTAGCCTGTTAGCATCAATACATATCTTGGATTACTCTTTAGATTTCTAACTCATATCATTTGCTCGGTATGTGGCTCCCGTAAATCCTTTCAATATTTTGTCAGCTACAATCTCACGTTTGGTTGCTACAAGAGGCGAGCCGCAAGTCACCAATGGAACGATAAAATACATAGACCAATACTTTATCCATTATTTCATAAGCTTGCCGAAACAGAACGAAAAATATCGATGGAAGGACTCACCGGTTGGTAGGTATTCTCCTTGTACACAGCAATGCCGCTAGGCCCAGATGAAGAAAGCCAAGCATGCTGATCAGTTTCATACAAAGATGTTGGCAGTTCAAAGTTGCTACTTAGTTGATAGTCCACCGGATTTGCTGGTACGTTCTTTTCCATTTCATGCTTCAATTTCTGATCGTCTGGCACGTAAGAACTACAATATGATGGATAAGCATAATGCTTACCAGGTTCCGTACTTAAACAAGCATTAATGTCAAACTCATTTAAGCCACCGCCTCCTTCCATATTAGAAATTTGTCCCATAGTATCTAGTTGTACTGGATCACCGGCCTCAGATTGTTTGCTGGTGCTAGGGCTAGTGCTCGTCCCAGTGCCAAAGTAACTAGTATAATGTGGAACAGTGGCATTTGTAGAGCACTCCACACCTCTAGAGAGAGACACAGAGAGCATCATAGCATCGGTAATTTATCAGAAAGAAAGTTCTCAGGCATTAGGCTCTGTACTGGTGGATGCATAACAGCAATAGACTAACCTATGTGGAAGATAGTTCGGCTCATTCGGGAATATCATATGTTGATTGTTGCTATTGAAAAGCCAAGTTATAGGTTGAGCTTCTTGCATACCACCACCAACTAATAAGGACGAAGGCATTCCATTTTGAAACTTTGATACACAAAAATCAAGCTTCAAATTAGATAATATTAGAGAGAGAGAGAGAGAGAGAGAGAGAGAGAAAGAGTGAGAGAAAGAGAGAGAGCATTGTTTCATCAGCTAAAGTATTTATTACCTGGTTTGTGCAATCTAGTGATGTTAGTTGATGTTTTCCCAAATTTTCCTAACAAGTTTAGTTATCCAATATGTTAGCATCAATTCAATAGCCACCCGCGCATAAAGCAGGTAGAAAAAGTAGCAACTCAGGCGGATCAGGTAAGTCATGGCTACTTCAACTCACCATGACACCAAAACCAACCAAAGCCGTTTATCGATGATATATCACTGTTCATACTTCATCTTTTCTTTTCAGTTGTTTGGTAAACAAAACTGTAAACCCTTGTTGTTTTTCTTTCACATCGCAAGCCTTAGAATTTAGTATGCAATACTGTAACATGAAATACAAAATTATACCTTGCGTAGACAGGTTCGGTTGATTGATTCCTTAAGCATGTCTTCCATCTGCCTAAGCTGTTCAAGATTGTCAACCTTATCTGGGTCGCTCCAAAAGCTGAAAAAGTGGCAAGAGCTAGAATATCACATGGATTCTTTATATGCATATACCTTACTGATCAATGCATAGTTTAATATGCAATGGATCGCGATCATTTGTAGATTTAATGAAAAATTGAATAGAAAACTCGTCAAAATATATGTAATATAATCAAGAACACACAAGACAATTCAAACAGAAAGAGTTTTTATACAATTTCTTAGGGCCTGTACGAAAGTTATCCTTCTGCAGGTATATAGAAACTGAAGCACAAACATTTTCGAAACATACGGCACAACCCAAATTGACCATCATGACCAAAAAGACAAGGCAATACTTTAACAACTAAAAGCTCCAAAGGTGCACCTCAGTTTCTTATGGAGTTCTGTAAGTTGGGTTTGCAATACCGTTACTTGATGAGTCAGATCCTGCCAATAGCAATTTATCACAAGACATTAGTTGTCGTAGGTAAATTAAGAAATCGAAAAGCATTTATAATTCTATTGGTGGTAAAGAATATATACCTGAACTGTCTGAGAGCTGCAAGAAACAGAAGAGAAAAAGAACGTTACGAAACGGGCTGCATCAGATATTCCCATAGATTTCACTCAAAGGAAATGACAAATGTGATAAAAACAATCACATACCTTGAACTCATGAAATCTTGTACGTTAACGTCATGATCCAACTTCTTAAAAGTTTTTTTCAGTACCTATATCCACAAAAAGAACACCAAAACACAAGTATATAATGAATCAAGTGGCATAAGTTAGTTTTCGTTTAATACAACAAACGCAAGAGAAACAAATGTTCCCGTTTGAAATGCTATTTGCGAAAGTCTTACTTCGAGGCTCTCCAATTTCCTGTCAAAGACAAATGGACAAGTAGTTAGCTGTAATGCCATCCAAAATCAATCGAGCTAGAAAATGAGAAAATCCAAATCTTGTTGCAAGTATTGTAGTACCTCTTTGCCCTCTCCTGCGGAGTTAACTGCGCAAACTTTGAAACAATCCCTTCAAAATTACTGAGAATTTCATGAAAGCAAAGAAGCTATATTAACATATGATATAGAAAGTTCATTCGCTCCCTCTTTTAGTCTCATTCTAGTTATCTTATGCTAGTTTGTCTGCAAAATTGTGATCAAAGAACGAATGTAAACTTTCTGCTTACGATACCTGCGGTCCCCTTGGAAAATCGTAGGCCTTCCAGTGGGCGAAAACATGAGAAGGACAATATCTACATCACATAAGATTGACAACTCCTTAGCTTTCTTCAAGATTCCATTTCTCCGTTTTGAAAATGTAACCTGCCGGTTACCACTGCTCTCTAATTTCTTTATCTTTAACTTAACCCTTCCCATCCTGCAATCCAACAAGCAAACCCCTCGAAAGTCTTACGAAATGCCAACTGCGAAAACTTCTCGACACCCTTGTTTATTGTTGGAATGTACATCGACTCACTTTAGTTACACAACAACAATGCACTTCTCCAAATGCAGCTTTCATCCCAGGCACCAGAACTTGATAACCATTTATTCGAAAAGAACAATTCCACCCCAAATCTGATAAAATTAATTGTTTTTGCAGAAAAACAGAGCCTGCTTATCATATAAGCAGACAATCTCGTGAAATCAGAATGAAACCTTAAAATCCCAGAAAGAAAACGACCACCTAATGACAAATACAAATAAATTTCTGCAATCACAGACGCTGATAATTCACGAAATCATCAACAAAGAATTGATATAATCCACAAAAAGTGTGGACTTAGATGAGAAATATCATCAATCAATGGGAAAAGGTAACATTTTTATGAATATGGTAAAAAGGCAATTCAAAAAAAAATATACAGGGGAAGCCAGACAAAGCAATAACAGAGTAACATGGAGGGAAAGCAAGAAATGGGGTATTAAGATTGAAAGCTTACGAATTTGCACACGACAGGTCAAGCTGTGATTTCGGTCGTTAGAATGTGCAGAGCCACCACCAGAAATTTACTGCGGCAGAGAGAGAAACAGAGTGTGGAGAGAGAGAGAGAGAGGTGCAATGAACGGTGCGCTTTGTGAGTTTGCAGTGGCACCGAGAACGAAGAGGGGAAAAGAACAAAAATCTTGGGTTGGGAAGGTGAAGAGCTTCTCCACCAAGAAAGCCTACATGGCTGTCTTTGCGGTTAACATGGTAGGCGGGCCGAGTCGAGAAATTTGAGCTTTGTTCCAAGCCAATCACGTACTGTTACGCATTTTATATTGAAATATATGATTATGTTGAGATACCATATGGTAAAACGTGATTAGTTTGTAATAATGACAATGAGAAATACTAAGGAGACTTTTTAAAAGTGTAACTCTCCATAGATTTTTTGTCACCTCATATTTTCTGCATAATGTTTTATAATGTTGGAATAAAAATTGACGTTAAAGTATGAAGCAGCAAAAAATCTATAGAAAGTCTCATTTTAAAAGTGTCTTATTAGCATTTCTCAACGAAAATACTATTTCAAGTATATGAAAATCCTTCTCCGATGGTCGTGCATTTAATAACCTGCATTGCAAATTTCCAAAAAACTGGACTAACGTATATTTGTGTCCAAAAAGGTATTTAACATTTGTTTGATCAGTGTTTTGAAAAATGAGCCTTAAGGCATGTGTAGGCGGCCTTCGAGGTGGGGCGATGAGAAAAACACTTCTAATTAGAGAAAGTAAGCTTAAATTCGCTTAGGCATGGTCGAGGCGTGTCTAGGCACCTGAGGTATTAGTTGGGTTTTTTTTTACGATTAGACTTTCTCACTTATTGTGAAGAAATTGTTGATTATTCTTCTATAATGTTTGATTTCAACTCTATTATTGATTGAAAAATGCTAATCACACACTTATTTTTACCTTTCACACCCTTGTTAATTTTTGGTCATTGATCTTCTTTATTACGTTCGATTTGACGATTAAAATTTTGAGAGAGATGTGTGAGAAGTAAAAATTAGTTTATGGATTATATTATTTGTATATAATCGTATATAATATATATTAATAATTTTAGGTCCCGTGAGGCAAACCTCAAGTTTTGCGTAGACGGGCTATTCTTGAAACGCCTTAACTTCGTTTTCGCCTTTTAAAACATTAGTGTAGATTGAAAAAAATAGGTTACATTTATTAAAAAATTGAAGGGTGGTACTATGGGAATACCACCCTCACCGAATACTCAATTTCACACTTTCATTACAATGACAATGATTGAGAGAGATTTCTTTCAGCCTGAGAGTCAAAAGCTGCTGCTTCCTCTAATTCCTGCCTTGTCAACAGCCTAGTTGAGGGTACAAACTTTGTACTCGAGGTAGCTTCAATGGTGTCCGACCGTTCCGGTCTCACCGAGAATTGGGATCCGAGTGCCTCGACTGTTTTCTCAAGAAAAACTGATCTTGGGATGTAGTCTTTCATGCGGCATATGAATTCTAAATGATCTCTTGCCTGCAAAGGGAATAGATAGCATATCGGCATATTTAAGGTGTGGAAATTCACAGGCTTTTCTTCGGCTACGTGGGAAATACATGTTGAACCACAAAATTTAAAGGAACCACAGAAAAATAGATGCGACAACTTAATCACATACCAATCGATATTCAGGAACCCGTTTTGGATGCTTCAGGTATGCCATGTTCCTAACATCATAGTCCCATAGAAAGGAAGTGTGGTGGATCCACCGGTTTTTACTAATAGACTGAGCGTTCCCACCAAACTTGCGGTTTCCAAATACATAATCTGCAATCGGATGGGACCAAATATTTTGTCAGGGAAAAGTCGAAACACAAAACTAACATTTGATACCACACAGAAAGATCAGATAAAGAACCTCAAATCACATCCAGAAATTTCAAATCAAAATAGCAAGAAACAATAGGATTAACAGAAGAGGTAAGAAAAGGATACTAATCAGTCTAATAAACATTACAAACACATAATCTTACAAGCATAAA